>NC_137653.1:10196335-10796335 GCF_963422515.1 Blennius ocellaris | reverse complement strand
TATCCAAGTCTGTATGTTACAATGACATGTAATAAAAAAAACACAAAAAAAAACCAAACTAGACATATGTTAATCTTCTAGATTTCCACAATAACTATTGACATGAATAAATGTTGGCATCAGAAAAGAATAAAAAGAATTGTAGAAAGATTGCAAGGCCTTTCTAGAAAATCAAACAGCAACTCTCAATGTTGTGTACCAGAATTTATATTATACTTGTACAGTAAATTCAGTTCTGTTCATTTATTCTCTTTTTATAAGCCTTTTTTTTTCCTTAAACTTTTTCTATTACCAATATCCCATGCACTTCTCTTTGCAAATAGACACACACAAAAATAATCTGTTTATTTTTTTTACAGATTTGCCCAATCTCAGTGAATCAGGGACTTTTGCAGGCTGCAAAGCAAAACCTAAGATGCCCCCAGTATAAGCAGATATCGGAGTGAATCGCTTGGCAAAACTCCATATTTTTTTAAGTTCTTCAAAGCTCAAATAAGTCCCAGTATTCTTCTGAGTCAAGAATGCTTGTGACCACGCAGAGATCAATACCACACAGCGTGACTCTAAAAAAAAAATAAAAAAATCCAAGAGCACAGTGGAGAAACTCCGCACAGAGGTGACACGACAGAAAATTGGTTAGTTTTCAGCAATCTTTTGACAATAACAGGTAAAGACAAGAAAAGAAAAGCTTCAACTTCAAATGAGTTTTCGTGGTTGTACAGATGTCGGGCATGAAAATGTAACTCTAAGACATCAAGCGAAAAAGATTACAGCCATTACAGGAGATCCGGGATAAGCTTGGGACATATTTTCCTTTGGCCATACCTTGGTAATGTGTTCTACAGTCTTAGATTTAGAGCAACAGTCAAACAACACCCCAAAATGCTCAATCCCAGTGGATATGTTGATGACATTATTAGAGCAGCATTGTGGGTCAGACTGCGAGAGGCTCCTGGAGTAAACAGGGCTCCTCCAGAGGTAGGGAACACAGACCATGGGTATTAATCATCTGCCGAATTCACACAGAAGCTCTTTGTATTGTCATCACTGTCATTATGTACTGGGTGAGAGGACACGAATGCTAATATGGTTTAATGAGCGTGGATAAGCCACCTTTAAGTTGAGTGCTCGGCTTGAGGGTTCAGAAACTCATTATTTCTCAAATATGCAGAAATACAAAAACAGCAGCGGGGACGGGCCCACAAGTCAGCTAATGACCCAATATATATATTTATGGCACAAACACAAGTCAGAGTGATTTACTGTGCATCAAAATATGGTTAGGTAGATATTAAACTGAATAATTTTAACTGGCTCAAAACTGAAATCTCAGCAAATATGACCGGTCAATATATCGATAATAAAACCTAAATGCTCAATGCTTGACCAAATGGAAGTGGTTGTCATTGTCAGGATGAGAGCGCCCATTATAACATTTCTTCTTCAATTTAATATCTGCATATCAACCAGTGTGAAAGGAAAATAAATGTCAGACTGAAATATTGCAATGACAGGTATTCAGCCCTTTATGAGCCACTTATTTGGAATCATTTTTAAATATTTAGGCTCAATAATGGGCACTTTTTGCATATATTACATTATATGGTACTTTGATTGCAATATTTGAATGAAAAATTCTGTTTTTTTTTCAGGATGGTTTTAATCTGAGGCTATTTGAACAGAATCACACACCCCATTCAATTTTAATATTTGCATCAGATGAATTTAATGTTTTTTTTTCTGAAATCAAAGAAAGTCAGTGGGGAAAAAAACCCCATCAAACTAAGAGGTAAAATTATAAATACTATTAGTTCCAAAAAAAATTATCATGTCAGTCAGTGGTTTGGAGCACTGTGAGTTCAGCCACACTCGTATACAACCACATTCATGTCTGTCTGACTTGAATTGGCTGCTATGAAATAGGATCTGTGGCACCAACTACAGTGGCCTTGCTATTTTGCTTTTACTTTCCAGTGAGACAGATTCAAGGTGGGCAGTCACAAATGGTCCAATCTTCTTCGAACAAGTCTTATTTGAGTAAATCTCAAGGACGTTTGTACATCAAACCTCTAATGTATTCACCTCTATTATATAAAGATCAAATGGTACACTCAGCGATGTCTACAAATTGAGTGCCCAAAATATATTCATATGACAAGATGTGAAGACACACTTGGGTGCAATGCATTTATTTATTTATTTTTTTTTATTTTTTTTTAAATCAAAGGGACTGTTCATTCAAGCATGTCTTTCATGTTCATTACTATTCATCAAAATATCCTGGAGTATGTATACAAGCGGGTGTAAATAAAAGCAACTGTCAAATTGCCAACGTGCCCTGTATACCTTGAGCTGTTGTAACTTTGTGTTTCCCCCTGGGGAGGAATAAAGCTCTCTACTCTACTCTATGCATGTCTGCCATGTTTGAAGTCAGGGGTGTAATTAACAAAAAGAAGGCACATGAGTGAGAAAGGTGTGCGTGGAAAAAAGGCTCAGGTGGCTTTGTTCAGGTGTTGAATGTGTTTACATCTTTTGGCTCCTTGGAGAGCAAAGTGAGAAAAGAATTTCTATTTTAACAGGAACTATCATCCTCATCCAACAAACAAAAATTTCTATCCTTGCAGGAGCGACTCTCTTGCTGGATAACACACCAGCCCTCCCTGAGTAGTTGTCAAACGGTCCAATAAGCATCAAAGTTAAATCATACACCACAGTTCGTCTCCGTCACTCGAGCTCGACTCAATTCAACACATGTAGCTGTGCCTGTCACCGAGTTTGCGACCAGCGTTTAAGAGAAGAAAAAAAAATCCTGGCTGTGAATTCTTTTTTTGGTGTGTGTGACTCTGTGACACAACACCCAGACAATGTGCTGCATGCTCGATTGCCACCGAAGGTTCAAATGCAGGGTGCTCCACAACCACAAACAAGAAAGGCATTTAGAAAAGAAATACCTGTTCTGGTAGGTGTTGAGCCCAGCGGGGACACACTGAATCCGCCACTGTCCATTCTGGTCTGCGTAGAGGACAAACTTGATGGGCGTCTCCACCTGGAGATCCTTCTCAAGAGCGAACAAATGCTCCTTCCACGGACACCCACCCTGAGAGAACAGCACCACCTCCCCACTGGGATCGATCTGCAAACGGGAAGAGAACGGACAAATTGTGAGTCGCTGATGAGAAAGCGAGAGGCTGGACACACACGGGTGGAAACCCTCAGCTGCAGCAGCGGAGCAGCCAAAAGCCCATTTTTACTCAACGATTTTGTTTGCCCATGAAACAAGGAGGCCAACAGCTGGCTTGTTTTCATTTTGTTACAACAAGAAGAAAAGAAAGGAAAGCAGTAAAAAAAAAAAAAAAAACTCCAAAGTATGGTTCACTTTCTCTATCAACTTGCCATTTTTAAGTTCCTTAATCGAGTGTTTACTAATCAGAAAAATAAACAACAGGATTCATAATACATTTGCAACCAATAAAAGTAAAGTGTGCAACTGATCGCTCTGGAGCTATGTGCAACCCATCAGCCTCTTTCTAGTCACTTACAAGAAGATTTCAGAAAATAAACATGTTTTTACATGAAATGATGTTGTACATTGTAAGGAAACATTATCATGTAGCTTGAGGTCACACTTTTATATGAAAATGTTGGCTGATGATTCAATTCAATTCAGTTCAGTCATTTCTAGGCACTTTTAACTGAGAAACCCAACAACCGTATGATGAGTTAAGGCAGGTTACACCCTGGACACATCAGCAGTCCATCTAAGGGCAAATACACATATTCACACTGACATATTCACACAATGGGTATTTCTTCTGCAGCAGCAGCAGGTCATATTAGGAAAATATTGCATCTAGTAAAAGAAAACCCCATATGGACTTATATACACTCATTCAAAAATCTAACAACTGCGAGAAAACATGAGCTTCCAAGTCTGTTTGTTCTGCATTGTGGTTGTGCAATTCTCCAGACAGCTGAAAGCAAAAAGAACTCACAGCAGGATGGATGGGTCAAATCAGCAAGATAAAACTGAGCTTTACTCCGGGACCTCACCTGGCAATGTCCCAACCCAGCAAACAAAAGGAAAAATGACAACTGATTCAATAAAACCTTTTCA
Organism: Blennius ocellaris; assembly: GCF_963422515.1. Lineage (NCBI taxonomy): Eukaryota > Metazoa > Chordata > Actinopteri > Blenniiformes > Blenniidae > Blennius > Blennius ocellaris. The sequence continues at coordinate 10,792,221 of NC_137653.1, read as the reverse complement.
TACAAGTCTGATTGATATTAAAACTATGGACGACCAGATAAATGCATACAATCAAGAGATTTCTCACAGACTGCATCAACGTGAGGATGGAAAGTCAGTTTGTTGTTTAAAACGGAAATATTTATCACTGACAACTTCCACACTAGTTCAACCCTGAGAAAAGACTGGGCAGTTTTTCCCTATAATGTTTTACCATCTCTTGTTTTTTGGCCAGATTAATGTCAAGGAAAAAGGATTGGCCCTTCATGCTGGCTTCGCCAAGTATTTATCAAGAAAATGAAGACAAAAATAAGTACACTTGGTCTGAAGACTGGAGTAACAAGAGAAAACTGACTCGTGCAGACCGATAAACAGAAACGTCCTCAAGCCCAAGCCAGATGCATTATCGCCGTGAAACGAGAACGCTAACCACTTCACCGCTGGATCCTTCAACGCCACCTTTAATGCTGACTTTCTGTCTTCACCACTTAATAAGGCCAGGGGCAACTCCAACAAATGATTATTTTTAGATCTTCAGAAATGGTAAATCAATTTCAAGTGCCTTTGTCACATTCACACCTCTTTAAGACAGTGTGAGATCGAACATCAAACCTGTGACCTTGTGATTGAAAGACAACTTGCTCTACCACAGCTGCCCCCATCAGTTAGATATTTTGTGCGACTGCAAGATCTAAAAAAAAAAAAAGGCCATAAAGGTATATAAGAAGGTCCAAACAAAAAATGCCAGCTACTTTGAAATTTAATTATTTCATTTCAGAAGCTACAATTTTGGTATAAAACCCCAAATATTCCATAAGAACTCTTAAGTTTGGTCATCCTCACTTTGAAGCTTACATTTGCGTTCCAGCACGATCTTTTGGTTGTCAAGGCTGAGTCCTGGTCAAACAGGAGTTGAGAGACAGACACACGCAACAGTGTCCTTAGTTTCTGACATTGAAAAATGAATTTGCACCAGTACAAAATGTTGAGCTAAAGGAGAGAAAAATGAAAAGCTTTTACAGAAAAAAATTGAACCCAAAAAGGCTAATAGTGTCCTTTCCTCACAGGAGATCAGTATTTACCAAAATCTTCTTCAATGCCAAAACAAATTACTGCCATATTTCAACATCTGCCAAAAACTAAACAGTTCACGGATTTGGGCTTCGGAACAACATGTTTTCCCAAAGATATGAAGTGCACCAAGCAGTAACACTTAAACGCTCAGTATGCTGGAGATGAACACCTGTACGCTCGGCATGCGCTTCTGTCTGATCATTACAACATTACACTATATTATAACAATAATTACATTCACCTAATCTTGTTAAACAGTTACTCGTATCAGAAAACGATGCACATCAAGTCTGAACACGGTCCTTTTACCTGATGTCTTTGTTTCACAGCTTCCTCCACAAGTGTGCGAGCCGGCAACCACGAAGACTTGTAGAAATCCAGACGGTCCAGGAACTCCTCTCCAACCAACTTAAGAGCCTTCTTGAAAGGCTCCTGGACAGAAAAGGCAAAAACAAAAACATTTGCATGTCTGTACATTTGTTGGTATTGTGGGCACCTGCTGGAGGAACCCGCTTTCAGGCTGATGGGTGCACTGATTGTATGTTTTCTGTTGTTTATTTTGAATCTCATCAACTGAGTTTGTTGACTTTTGGGAAATTGTTTCTGTAATAATGTTGGCGACTTTTAGTAAAAGATATTCTGATGTTACCCCTCATGTGGGAAAGAAGATGGATCAATCTTCTCCTAACATGCAAAGCAAAGAAGAGACCAGTTGTTATGATTCGTAAAACTAGTGAGTAAAAAAATATCCTGTTGAATCTTCATTCAATCTAAATCAACTGAACCACAACAACAGCCGCGTCAACAGCCCCCCAAAAAAATCAATGAAACTTATAAAAATACAAAGATTGTATTGAAAATCTTGTTCAAACATGTTTTCACAGCCCTCCTTCGTCACCTCCCCGTTATTATAAAGTGCTTCCTCTCATCAGTCTCATGAGTAAAAGCCCATGGGAGCACGAGAAGGGAGTCTCAGCAGAGGAGTCAACACAAGCACAGTATGTCATGCGGAAGTCTAATCAGTGACCATCTGATTGAAGGGGCTGCAGTCGTCCTGAGTTTCAAGAATCACAGGAGGAGGCGATGAAAATCTTTTTCCAATTATCAAACAGCCACAGCTGGGTGTTCACCTGGTCCGTGAGCCATGAAGCTGCGGACTAAACATTTTATCCAATTCAAACCGTTTTCTCTCCTGCAAGTGTCTACCAGTGGGGAACTGGGAAGAAACCGGCGAGGCAAAAATTCTAATCATGTGAGCCGGAAAAATGAAAAAACAAAAACAAAAAACAAATAGGCCAGTGAGCCCCCTGAGAGACGCAATGATGGGAAAAAAAAAAAAAAATTGTTGGCATAGTCAACATATATGCAAAGCGAGGCTGCAGGTATCTCATGGGAGTATGCAGAAAACAGGTGCTTTTTCCCCTGCAGGCGTTCCAGTGCTGCACTAATGAGGAGTGGAAAGTTACACTCGACCATTTCTGAGTCTCCATTGCTTCCATGCACTTCTCAGATCACCTGTGGATACCGGGTGAACAACAATACGCCTAATATCTAAAACACATTTTTTCATTTTGTCCCCCAGAAAGTGTGGTACAGGTGCACAGTGATTCTTTTTTTTTTTTAATCTGGGGCTATACTGCTGTGACAAATTACCATGTAAAAACCAAAATAAAGAAGTTAGTTAAATCATCAACAGCGAATATCTTGATAAGAATTACGCAATTTGATAAAAAAAAAAAAATTATTGGTTACTCTTATATGAGACAATAAGTTAGAACATTCAGTCAACTTGTAAAAAGAAAAGTTAAACATGCAACTACTTTGATCAAAATTAACCATTATATCTATGAAGAAATATACCTATTTCCATTTTTTTCAATAAGAACATTTATGCTATTCTATACTTTAAGAAATGGTACGTGTGTTTGTGTGTGTGGGGGGACGGTGAATGTGAGCGTAGGTGTATGTGCGTGTGGGGGGGTGTAATTCATATATAAGTATGGGTGTGTGTATGTGTATGAGAGTATGTGAGTGTGTGGGGGGGGGTTTACGCCCCCTAGCCGCTGGCCTCTGGCCGGGCTCGTGCTGGGCCATGCGGGTCTTAGACTCTGCTCTTCGGCCGTCGGGTGGGGTGGGGGGGCTTCCTGTCCGGGTCCTCTTGTGGTGCCTTGTCGGAGTGGGTGTTGGTCCCCGTGTTCCAGGCCGGCCACTTCGGGGTGGGGCGGGATGGCGCGGGGGGTCCAGCTGGGCTAAGTCCTAGCGACGGGGGGACCTTCTCCCTCTCAGCCCCTCCTACCTTACCTCACCTTACCTCATTCAACAATAGGGGCCAGTGGACGGGGCCTAGGGTGGGGGGTCCAGGCCACTTAACTGTGGTCTGCCCCTCCCCCGACTTTGCGCCGCCCACAATTTTAACTACACTTAGGCACGCAGGGTCTTGAGGGGATCAGCTGGCTTTCGGGGTTCTGCCGCTGGGCAGCGGTAGAACACCCAGGCCCCCGCTACCCCTCAATTTTAAACCGCACCCTAGACACACACATTGCACCACCTCTTCAAAACACAAATACATACATCCACATGCACCCAACACCCCACAGGGTGGAGGGGGGGTGGGGGCTCCCCCCAGCACCTCCCGCTGTGGTCCCGCCGTGTTCCGGGGTGAGTGCGGCTGGAGTGCGGGGGGCACGCTAGCTCGGGCGTGGCACCTCCGGGGGGGCTGGGTAGTGGTTCTCCCTCCCTATTCACAGTTGGACTGGTGGAGGACAAGATCCCGTAGTGGCCTGGTGGGGGCCTGGCTGGCGGCCTGGGGAGTGGGGGGCACCCCCCTCCCAACCAAATAAATGTATGTACGTATGTCTGTATATATGTAGATATGTATGTCTGTGTGTGTATGTGTATGCTTGGTGTGTGTATCTGTGTGGGTGTGTATGTATGTCTGTGTGTGTGTATGCGTATGCTTGGGTGTGAGGGTGTGGGTGGGCTGGGATTGGGTGATGGGGTGGGGGGGTGGGGGGGGGGGGGGGGGGGTGTGGCGGCTGTCATCCGGCCGGGCCTGGCTGGGCCTTCGCTCTTCCTGGTCTGGTCTGGGGGGGGCTGGTCTGGGGCTCGGCGGCTGGGGCCTTCTCTGTCCCGCCGGGGGTTGGGGGGGTGGTGGGGGGGTTGGCCCCCGGGGGTGCGGCGGGCTCCGCTGTCGGGGCCGGGGGGGCTCCCTGCCCGCGTGGCCTGGGGGCGCTGCACTGGCCGGTCCCGGCTTGGCGGCTCGGTCGGGGCCCGGGGCTCTGCACCCTTTATCCTTCTCCTGTGGGCCCCTCTGGCCTGGGGGGGGTCCTCTCTGCGCGCTCCATCTGGTGCCTTCCGGGTTGGGGCGTGGCTCTCCGGGGGGGTCTGTCGGGGCCTCCCTGGATCCGGCGGGTCGCTGGGTGCCGGAGTGGCGGCGTCCGGCCCTGGTGGCCTTGGGCTCCGGGGTGGTGCTGCGGCCCCCCCCACAACAGTTCCATTCACATCCAGAGGACAAACCACACACACACACACACACACACACACACACACACACACACACACACACACACACACACACACACACACACACACACACACACACACACACACACACACACACACACACACACACACACACACACACACACACACACACACACTTCCACTCCTCATTGACGAGATTGTTCTGTTAATTATCAAAACCAAGTTGTTGTTTGCTTTTGTTGTTGTTGTGTTTGTTTGTTTGTTTTATTTATTTATTTTTGTTCTATGTCCTTTTTGTTTTTGCTTTGTTGTTGCTCAGGCTGGTCTTAATCTCATGGCAGTTGGAAAATATTTAGATCACTGTGGTTAATGTATTATAAAAAAATAAAAAAATAAAAAAATAGTATGTAGCACTAACAAGGGTATTGTATGTATTTTGTATTTTTTGTATTTATTTTGTTTCACCAAGCCTTTCTCTGTCTCTCCTCTCCTCTCTTCTCCTCTATCCTCTCACCCCAACTGGTCCGCAGAATGCCGCCACCTCTGAGTCTGGTTTCTGCAAAGGTTTCTCCTTGTTGAGGGAGTTTTTCCTTTCCACAGTCGCAAACACACGTGCTTGCTCATGTGGATATGTTGGGCTTTTCTATTTTCTCTATAACAGCAAATTGGAATGACTGTAAAGTATTTAAAAATAATTAAAAAAAAAAAAGTTATCACAATCAAGAGCAAGGATTCTGATCCATGTACTTGGAATAAATACCTATTTAAAGCACAAAAAAAAAAAAAAAAAAGAAATGGTACATACATAATTTTAAAATAGAGGCTGCAAGTTTTACAAGAAATGCAAAATTATGTCCGTTTAGGGTATTTTTCAGCATTCTAATCAAATTGTCTGAAACAATAATTAGCAGTACCTAAATAATCACCTTGTGCTTTCTCACTTTGCTTTTATGCAAGGTTTTAACCGGCATCATAGCCTGTCAAGACTCGCATATTATATACCATGAAGACCATTGATGAATTTCAACCTTTGATGTGCATATGCAAACAATATTTTAAAATATTAGTCATCAGTCCAATAATTTTGCACAAGAGAGGAATATCAACCTAATACTCATCGCATTCCCTTTGTTTACTTTCACATGCACTCACTTCAGTGTCTTGACTCCCGCTGTTCCAGCGAGGATTCAGGTGGCCGACACGTGCGCTCAGCATGGTAGACACAGAGTAGCGGGCCTCCCCATCATACTGTGAGATGCCGTTATCGACAGCATCCACCTCCTCCACAAAGTTCTCATACAGCTGCAAGCAAGTGAAAGAAACATGTGACAGCAGACGTTAGGAAGCTGTAATGACACGAGAGTCAATTGATGACATTTGTACACTCACATGTGTACACAGAACGTTCAGGAAATATATATATATATATACACACACACACACTGAGATTACAATATTGTGATTCAAAATGACTTTGGTGATAGTGTGTGGAGAGTTACAGAAGGTGATAAAACATTAAGAATATATACTTGTATTTTAAAGACTGAAGAAAAACTCCAAAATCCAAGAAGTAAAAACGGGTGGAGAGAAGCAAAGATATATTTAGAAGCAAAGAATCAACTCCACTGTGATTTCGAAGGTCAATCCCCAAACAGTTGACGTATTACAAGTGGCTTACAAGTGGAACTAAGCTGTGGGGCAAAAATAGTTTCATCTTGCTTGCATTGGCTGAGGACGAGACAAGAAACATCCTCAAATAAATAAAGACCCAGCCACGAGTAAAGGGATTAGTTGAGGTTTTAAGCAAACTGACACATCTAAAGGCCAAATGAAACATGAGTTAATAGTGCTAATATTAATGTGACCTCAGATTTAGCAGGTTTAATACGCCAGGCTATCAAACTGCACTGTGAGCCGAGGACTCCTGCTGGCCGAACTGTTGAAAATGTATTGGATTAAAGCGAGCTGGACTCCAGCAGAGGGAGTTTGTCACACTCTTGTCTGGCTTCTTTTATGTCCCGTAACATTTGGCTGACGACTGTCTGTTGAGGGCAAATTGTGAAACAATAGGGGGTTCAGCGTCCCTTCCAGACAGTGATGAATGTCCATTTATTGGAACTTTGTAAGCAAGCCTGCCTACTTAGCAGACTTGTGCCTTAAGGGTGAAACCAGCCTTTCTGTTGAATTCACCAGCTGAGACTCAGGTTTTTTTTCATTACAGGGTGCAAATGTAAAACAGCTGCTTCCAATGGAGTGTCGTTTTTTTTTTTTTTTTTTAATAAAACCTAATCAGTAGTAAGGTACAGCCAGCAGTAAATCCACCATCGTTCTGCTCTCACCTTGTCATAGAGCACTTCCAGCTGCTTGTCATCCTCCTTGAGCTCGGTCAACTGGGTGAGCAGTCGACGGCCAAAGTGGACGTAGATCAGGCCGGCAGAGCTGAGCTTGGTCACCCACGGCTTCTCTGGATAGAGGCTGTTGAAAGTCTCGGAGAATGTCCTAAACAGATGGGAGAAATGCCGTTAGCTGCCTGCAACGGATTCACAGACAAACCAGGCTCCTCAACATTCAGTAGTAAGTGCAAGAAGGGAAATGTTTTGAAGAAGAGCTTTTTTGTGGGGTGCTTTGCAACAAATGAATCTCCTTTGTATAAACCAAGTGGTTTATCAGAACAATGTGAGATTAAGCCTTGATATAAACAATACGACATTGAAACCACCAGTTAAACTCAAAGTTATAAAAGTATTGTACAAAAAAACAAAGCAGCAGAAAAGATTAAAAACTGAATTTTCAATTCTTTAGTAGTTTTCCATTTATTCAAAGTGAGTAGTATATACTGTAAGTAGTCAGAAAGCAACAAAATCTTGTTTTCTTAACAGCCGTGGAAAGTCCAGAAATAATTAGCGCATGATCTTATATTACAAGAGAAGCAGCAGAAGTTGCAACCTGTTCTTTTGTCTGTATTATCATATGTGTCTTTCAAGGAACAAACACGTCCATAAATACCGTCTCAGAGCATTATGTATGTATAACGTATGTATAATGCATTCATTAAGAATGAAAAATGCCTAATTGTTTCAACTTAATGAGATACATATCTTGTTGATTTAGACACAATGGATGCCATTTAATCTTTCCCAGGAAACATCTTTTTCCGTTGTATTTTTTTTTTTTAAAGGTCAATAATGTATATAATTACTTTAAATAAGCTTTTTTGCATTCTTTAAATAGTACCAGTTAGTGCTATTTTTGTCCATATAATTGGTTGTCATTTTGTTTTTTTCATGTATTTATATTACAAAGTCATCATTGATGAGGTGTAAAAAAGAAAAAAAAAAACCCAACATGAACAATTTGAAGACGGCATAGTGAAAACTTGAAAACAAGCATTTTTTTTTAGTTGACTGATGAAAACCAATATTCAGTCTTAAAGTTAAGATCTGTGCCATTCAAACATCAGCCACAGCTCTTCACTTCTTCCAATCGTTCCATCCTTCAATGACATTGCACAGTCCACTGGCTGCGTTTCGGATCTCAACTCTAATGCATTCAGAAATATTCCCGGTCCGTGAGCGTGAGCCACACGCCGCAGCCACTGGAGGTCTCGCCTCAGACACGTGCTGTGATGTGTGGGCTCCAGCACCAAGCCACCGCTGGTCACTTAACACGGGCTTAATTAGGATGCTTGGGCTGCGGCGCAGCGGAAAACCGAGCGTCAAATGAATGAGTGACAAGCTGGTGAAGTGGGGGGTAATCAAAGCTATTAGAGGGCTAATTGGCCAAGCTGAGGCATCTCTATGCTGATAATCAGGAGATGGGGAGTGAATGAACAAGGAGAAAATGACAGTCAGACAGAAAATGGCAAACACCCCCCTCTAAAAAAAAAAAAAAAAAAAAAGGCATTTAGCAAAGAGAAGTCATCAAACTGTTTGTGTGAAATGAAAGATTGTTACATCTCCATGCATCGAGCACACAGATTCAAAAGCATGATGGTTCAAGCCAAGAGTTGGAAATATTTTCTCATGAATTACATTTTGTTACGCGACAAAAAAACCTATACTTCTCTATGATTTCCATCCCGCACCAGCTGCACCACTCACTGTTGTGAATCTCTATATCATTAGCAAAAATGGGCTTATTGAAGCCAATCTGCCGTGTAGAGATTTATGCCTTACAAATCGTTCAAAGTAATGCAAGAATCTCCAACTGAGTACATTTCAAAGGGTTCCTGAGGCCTCACACTTTTTCAGACCAGTTCTGCTTGTTCCACAGAATGATCACTTTAGATAGAAATTGCCATATTTGAGGTTAAGTGGGCATTTTAAAGCAACTTAAAAAAGAATTGCAAACAAAATAGTACTGCAATTATAGATAACATTGTTTTGTATTGACTTTATTCAGTATAAGAGTTGAGCTTTTCCCATATCAGAAATTATTCATTTGAGAGCCATTTGTAAATATAACCAGCAGATTGTACAGGTCAGATAACAACATGATAGAAAATTGTCTTTGTTTTCCTGTCTCATCCTACTTGGAAAAGTCCATTATAAAACAAATTGCATTTTATTAAATATCTTGTCACAAAACCTGAACATGCTGAAATTGTTCTTTTTAAAAAAAATCTGAATTATTTTAGAATTTTGTCACATCCTAAAACGCAACAACTAACTTGACTAATCCAATGTATATTTTCACAAGGTCACACTCACAGTACACACAGTACTTACAAAATGCATCATGGTGAATAAAAGCAGAGATATAAATATAGGATCTAATTATTTTTGTATGTACCACTGAAAATTTTGACAAAGGTGAAGAAATATTCTTTATTCTTCACTTTCATTCCCCTGTTAAATAGCGAGTGCATTTATTGTATGAGCTCCACAATCAGTCATTTCTCCAGCCACTTTTTTTTTTCTGCCCAAGTAACTTCAGAGAAGTAACTTGTTGGTTTTTTTTGTGCATTAGACATTGTTTTACAAAACAAATATTCCAGAGTGGCTGGCCTTCAAACTATAGACAGCAATTGTAAGTATTCAGCTTTTTTTCCTTTACTCCTTTAGTTTTTAAATTAAAAAATAAATTCCAGTCAATGAGGATTCACATTTTCTTCTGCCATGGCTCAAATCGAGTCAACAGTTTAACATTTCGGTAAATGCACTTGCATTTTCTTGTCAATAATAAATGAGATGTATGAAAATGCGAGAGTGATTTATAATAGAGGGGTACCAGCGAGGTTGAAGCTCAACACAAGACAGCAGTGAAACCAGAGACAGTAGGTCTGATGAAAACACAGGAGATGGAGCTATAGGCTGAAAGAAGACGTAATGGTTTGCTGCCAACTTCATCTGTACGCTGTCACTATTTTTAAAATGAGGGCTCTTGAAATGAAGACTAATTGTTCTTGTGTGCTCCTTCTCCGACTTCCTCCAGCACCCACTTCCAGCCCTCACAACCATCCTGCCCCCACCTGTGCATGTGAGTGACAGCTACATTCTCCTGTGGCCCCCTGACAGTGTGGTGGCAGCCTCCGAGCCTCGTGAACCAACAGCGGGAGGGCGTTCAATTGAACGAGCACTAATTATCACTAACCGCCTGCCAGGAAGAGAGCCCCGGCGTATCTTTATCACCGTGGTCATAAAAGCTCTCTCTGATTATCATCAGGACATTAAGCTGACAAGACACCTGGAACGGGCTGATTACTGAACGTGACGAGACTTCGAGTGAGTGCAATCATTCTGAAGAAAAAAAACTTTGCCAGGAAATTTTACACAAAACACAGGGCCTGTTCTCTTGTCATGATTGGTGCAATCAGAGTGCTTCAAGGACTTCAGGAAAGAAGCCAGTAGGAGAGTTGCTCTCTCATCTTTGGACACGACATCATAAAAAAAAGTCTTTACAGAGAACATACAAAAATAAAAAATGCAATAGCACTTTCTACAGTATATATTCTATTTATTCTAATGCAGCAACACTAATAATAATGCATGTTCTTCCTGTGTATGCATTGCTAATTAATCAATTTTCCTTTCAATGTCCAAATGTCTCGTGTGTGTGTGTGTGCGTGTGTTATGGGGTATGAAAATACTACAACTGCATATGATGCAGTCCAGCTAAAATCAATGTTGACAACAAAATGAATTGAAACTTCTCCGGTGATCACAACCAAACTAAACTTTACGGTCTTTGTGAAGACAGAAGTCATAGCAGTGGTAATCTACTGGATCACTTTTCAAAATCACAAGTTTACCTCATGAACTCGCTGCCAAGTACATGTACACTACAGTATCTCCCCTTTCAACTGCACTAGGTGATGACTTTGAAGACAGCTTTCAGCAGACATCTCAGGGATGCCACAAAATTACTCGGTTCTCGGTTAAAACTAGGCTCTTTGTAATAATTGTAGATACAAAAACATTTGAAAATCACATCCAAATATGTTTACACATAACATTGACATCACACATCACAAAGCCCTTGCCCCAATTATTCTGAATCCAGAACACAACATTGCCTGAAGTTTACCTCTGGTGATGGTCATAGCGATGCCTCTTTGGGTCAAATTCTCCTCCAACATCCACAACAATGTCGCACTCGGCAAGTTGTGCTGGATCCCGGGTCCGAATGATCTCTGCATCCTGTCGCATGAATAAAATATTACTTAAACAAAAGAAATTACAGAAGCATCAATGTACTAAATGATTAAAATCTAAAACTTATATGAACACATGGCCTTTGTGTAACCAATAGTATTAATCTTTTTATGACTAAATTAATGGACAATGTAAACTGGGTCATGTGATCAAGTTGGTCTTTTATCTATTAATTGATACATTTTAAAAATTTATGATTGTTTTACATATTGGTGAAATCAAAACATTTCACAATTTTTAATTGGCTAGATGCTCCATGTGCAATATGTTCATAGATTATGTGTGTTTTCATATTCGAGACTACTTTGTGCCTGGGGACTCGCTGACATTTAAATTGGGCTGCACAGTAATGCAGTGGTGAGCACTCTTGCCTCATGATGGCAAAGTCCTTTCTCTCTGATTTCCTCCCACAGTCCACAAAAGATGACTTTGAGGCTAGTGGGCGACACTGCAGTCCGTGAGTCTGTGATTACTCTCTGTGTAACCAATCTTCACCCTTACACCCACAGCAACTCGTAGCGCTATTGTGAATTTAAAAAAATAAAATGGATATTTGAGCTTAATATATTTGTACTATCAGAAGGTATTCAATCTGGGATTTTCAAAAATGTAGATTTATCCCATAATAAAACTATTGTTGTTTGTATCTGACTATGTTCTTTCGCATTGTAAGCATCCTTTTTTTAGTAAATGAGTGGCTTTATTTTGGAAATCCATACCTGGAATATAGTATGTCATCGTGTATCCTCTATACATTTAGGAGTATCCAACTTCATGCATGTAATAAAATTGTCATTTGTGCGGGATCTGAGTCTACACTGATGGAATGCCTCTGTGATGCCTCACCTCTGAAGCAAATGTTTCTCTTTCCCATGATTAATAGATGAGTATTGATCTGTGTGATGGTATCCTGCTATATGTAAATAAACACTGATGTAATATAAATGTGTTAAGATCACCCAGGCCCTTTTTAATACACGTATATAGCAGCATTTCTAAGGAGCCTTTTGACTAACAATTCCAACATGCTTCACCTATGTAGGACTTTTCATGCAGGATTACATTAATAGAATATTTCAAACTGGCACGTTAGTATCGAGACGGCAGATAGTCCAACAGCGCCCCCACGTGGTGTGTGGCAGGACTGCGTTTTGCCAAATGACGGGAACAAATGACAATAAATGTGGGCTTATTGAATTAATATGAGCAAAAAGAGGAATGTACTTCAATGCTTGGTGTATTTAACATCACTTGTGAGTTTCTACAAGTAAAGACGGAGACTGTTAATGAACAGCAGTCAGACATAAACAACACAAACACCCGCAGCACTTTTTGCTCACCTTGTACTCGGGCAGCTGCCGGAGGAAGAAACAAGCCAGAACTTCATCGCAGTGAAATGTGCCGTTATGAGTCCCGATCTTTTTACCCGTCATATTTTCAGCGCGGATCCTCTTTGCCTCACTGGACATGTATCGTGAAAACGTGCGAATAAAATCTGCAGAAAGTAAGCGACTACTGCCAGTCAGTAAATGGAACCGTTGTAAAATAACTGTAGGCTTACTTTCAGCGATGGATGAAGCGACTTTTACGGATTTATAAGCAGTGACAAACGCACGACCCCACATTCAAACTGAAAACCCCACAAAATGTGCCAGACAGTGCGGAGGCGGCCGGACCGATTTGAAAGCGGGACCGGAAGTAATGTCGCTGCCTTTTTCTTCTTCTTCGTTATATTTTAACGGCGGTTGGTAACCAATAAATATAGCATTACCGCCCCCTATTGTTCAAGGGTGTGACCCGAGAGTAATACCCATAGATATAAAACCCGTGTTTTATATTTATAGTAATACCTATATCCTATTTTTGTTTTAACCCAGTTTGCCAAGAATGCTGGCTCCAACCAGGTCCTGTGCCGTACCCCTACTGCGATCAGAGTTTTCGAACATTGGACAACACTATTAATTGTAAATTGGTGAACTCCTTCCTTTTTCAACTCAGCTTCCAGAACTGCCCTTTCTTCATATAACTAGGACAGTTAAATGCAACATGTACAATTGTCTCTTCAGTACGACATTGTTCACATAAACCTGTCTTGTGTTTCCCTATTCAGTGTAGTGTATTGTTTAAATTTTTGTGCCCCAACATCATTATATTACAGACTATTTGTTCTTTCATAGGCTTTCCTAACTTAGGACCTGGTGATTGTACAGTGTTCATTAAATTAAACAAAAACCTTCCCTGTGTTTCTGTTTTGCATAACTGCAGACGCTGCACCCATCCGCCTGTTGCTCTCATGCTCCATATTCCCCCCACTCGTGAACAAGACCCCGAGATACCTGAACTCCTTCACTTGGGACAAGGGCTCTCCATTGACCTGAAGGGGGCAAGTCGCCTTTTACAGTTCGAGAACCATGGCCTTGGCTTTAAAGATGCTGATCCTCATCCCAATTGCTTCACACTGCTCCTGCTTCACACAAATAAGAATGACAAATATGTTTAATGAAAACAGTGTAATAAAAATACAAAAGGGACCAAGGAAGCAAAGAGTCTCATTATACTTTTTGGAATAGTTCTTTAATCATTTTGACAATTTTACAGCTTTATTAGTGTTTATGTTACTTAGTGTTTTGATGTGTTCTTTAAATTCAAGATAAAATTTAACAAAATGTGGGTTTACCTTTGCCAATCTGCATAGTGTCACTGTCTTATGATCCCGGGAAACTGATTGAAGTCATCATTCCTCATTTTCTTTGCTGTTATGCATGTAATCACCACATTGTATGAATATCTCCAGCGCTACAGACATTCCTTCTGGAACAAAACTTAAAATTTTAGCCTAAAATTAATATTTCGTCGTCAATTCATTTGTATCCAAAATTTAAAGTTTTATTTCCAATGTCATGTCTGGGACCCAGTATTTTGGTTTAATACTGCTACTTTTCTGTGTCTTGAAACACACGCGCATACACACACACACACACACACACACACACACACACACACACACACACACACACACACACACACACACACACACACACACACACACACACACACACAAATCTTTTATTGGAAAGTGTGAAATGTGAAAAAAGGAATCTATCTTTACTATTACCGTCAAAAACCTTGAAACATTCTGCAATAATGTAATTAAAATGCCCAGCTGTTCCATGGTTTAGCATAAAGGAGGATCTTTGTTTGTTTGTTTGTTTGTTTATTTGTTTATTTATTTGTTTATTTATTTATTTGGAGGTGGGGGAGTTTGATGTGTCGCTGTCGTGCCAACTCTCGTTCTCGCGATATTCCCTTCAAGGTTTATTGACAAGCGAATTACCCAGATGGGACCTCTGTAGTAAGAGCGTTGACCACAGTGAGTAGAGGTGCATCTCTGTGTGGAAAACTAATTTGCATTTATTTACAAACGGATTCACGGATCGAAACTACAACACCTCGTCGCGACTTCGGACGAGCTTCAGCAAAGGTCGGTATTTCTCTCTTATAATGATCATTGTATGTGTTTGATGGGGAGCATGATCCATCCCTGCAATGCTGGTGGTGACATCCTATCCGGAGATTTATAATGTATTGTGTGCACATTACACGACAAAACGATTCGCATGTGAGCTGTTGTGGAGACGCTCTACCTGTCCTCATTTGGAGACAATCGAAGGAGAGTAGTCAGTCAATAAAACCTTCAGGTTTAGTCCATTTTAGTGGTGTAGTATTGAGTGTTGTTGTTTTGCTGGATGGCCGGCAGATGGCGCTGCGTGCTGCGGTACATGTCTCCAGTTCACCAGGCACATTTTCAACTCTTTATTTCAGCGTAATGAAATCAATAAACATTGATTTTGAGGCAGGGGGAGTCCATTTTCCGTTTAGAGTTTCTCTTGCAAGAGACCATGACAATAGGGGGGTGGCCCACAGGACATTTTCTACCAACTGAAATAGAGATGGACTTTTTTGATCATTTTGAGGGACGCAAAAATGTCATATGTTCTACCAAAAGGTTCTGAGAGGACTGGAATGTCTCATGACAAAAGATTAGAATTGTATATAGGGTCTAAACAATTCAGCACATTGTGGACCATTAATAGTGTTTAGTAGTTGACAGAAAGCCAAGATAAGTTGTCCTAAACATTATTATTATAATGCTTTAAACGGTAACCAAACATTCAAAACATTATTCAAAACGTAATGCTTGTGTTCAAAGCAAATAATATCATGAGAAAAGCAACATGATCTAAATTTCACTGTGTGAAGGTTTCATTTACTGTGTCAGGGCATGTATATGGACTTTTACTTTTTTATTTTATTTTACTGCTTTAGCAACCCCAGAAACTTTGCATTATCAGTGCATTAACACTCCCTCACACAATCTTGCACACACTCATGCAAGGGTCTGTACACCACTGGGGAAAAAACTTTGGGGTCCAGCGTGTTCAAGGACAGTGTGACATGTGGTCGGGGTGAGACCGCCAACCTTGCAATTGGAAGTCTACCAGCTCTTTCAGTGGAGCCACAGCTGTCCCATGTCAGTAGGAAATTTATGTAGATTAAAAAGGCACACAGTGTAATATGACTATAATGTCCTCATTAATTAAGGTGTGATTTATAACACAAATTAATGTATGATTTTTCTGTTTTTACAATACAAAATCATTCAAAGTGGTTTAATTTAATAAGGAAACTAAAATATAGTATGTCCATAAACTAAACTTTTTTTTCTTTCTTTCTTTTTTACGAGTGGTTGAATGCATACACAAAGTTGTCACATTTTGCACTTCCCATTGAGGTTTTCTACTTCATGATCAGCACCATGGACAGCTCACTGCACTGAAACAACTGTTAAAACGGGCAGACAACTCCTCATGGTGAAGGTTTCAGTCATGGTTCCCACTGAGTTTTAAAGGACCTGGAAATTTATAATTCTCATAATTTGGGGTAATATCACACCTTCATTTCAAATAATAGCTGCCCTCTTAGCTTCCTCTGAATTAATGATTCTTAACACAGCCAATGTATGATCTCGAAAATTAGCATAATTCAGTATAATTAGTGACAAGTAGTTTAGAATACAAAATATGGGAAACAATAGAGCTTCTTATTTATATGCTGAATACATTAGGCAAATGTCAGATCATCTCATCTTTAATGAATTCTGTGGTATTTGATGACAGAACTGACACAAATGTGAGGTGACAGAGTTGATCCAAAATAAGATTACAAGTGAATTGAACTGTTAAAGATGGACATTTATCGACTCAACAATAATTATATAGACTGACGTTCAAACAAAATGTGAAAGGCCATCTCAGTACAATGATATAACAATGATGTAAAGAATATATATTTTATGATATATAAAAAAACATTTTAATTCATAAAAATTCTGAACAAAATCTTACATCTATCCATCTTTTTATTTTCGATTAAGTTACATGTCATCTCAACTGTGAATCTCTGGATTTAATTCAAACTCTAAACCCAAAACAAACATAGGATCCAAAGTATTTTTTTTTTCTAAAGGGGAAGCCACTGCCCTTTCCCAAAAATTAAATGAGTCACTTTCACAAGAAAACTGATTAAAAAAAAACCCCCAAAAAACAAGCTTGGAGATAATATTTAGCAGCCTCCCTCCTACACTGTCAGCCAGCAGGTTTCCCCATTGGCTTGCACTAAACCATGAGCTGTAGTTGTGGGCGGTGACCGAGAAATCGTCACAGTGCCTTGAGTGTGTGATGTTCCCTGCTGCTTCCAGCTTTACACGCAGCAATGATGGGAAATGAACCTGCCCTGGCTTTCCTTAAAAGGAAGAACAGAGCGGCGTTCGATCAGAAGTCAATCATTGGCTGTAGGGCAAGGGTGCAGCGCGTCACATCCCCAGCTGTAACACCGCAGTGGCTGATCTGCACAACAGAAAGTATTTTGCCTTGACTGCAAAACAGACAAGAAGGTTTATGGTATTTTCAATTGGTAAGAAAACTAACAATGGTTTGACTTTTCATGTCTCCTGGCTTTGATTATTCATACGAGAGAAAACAATTTTGTTGTCCTACCAGTGCATTTGATTGGGAACTATAACTAAAAATAACTGCGATAACTATACATTTCTTTAACATGTCTTTAAGTTAAAAAAGAATAATGTAATAAGAAAATGTTACAATGAACTATCAAAAACTAAAGTTGTTTCTTTGAAAAAAAAATTGTATTGTCTCTTCCACCTCAACTCAACAAGTTGGTTTCAAAGTATGAGATTACTAAATGTTGTCACTGCTGGACTTAGTGCAGCAAAATTATAATATATAATGACAATTCATTTAATTAAATTTGATATAAAAGTGTGTATTTGTTATAGAATTAGATATTTTGTCAAATTAATGTTGTCTTTATGTTTCTGATATTGTGTTAGCTCATAGAAGCTCAAAAGTTTAAGCTCAAAGTCAAAGACAAAATATTTGTTTAGCATTACACTTTCTTGTGTAGAGTTTATAAACATGAGCTATTTCTTAGCAGTACAGTTAATGAGATACAAAGTGATATCCCTCCAGCCAAAGTACTAGCGACCCCTCCCCAAAAGGCTGCATAAAAAAGCATCAACATAATTATTAACACTTCCTCTGTAACAGCTGGTGAGCCACGACACTCAAGGGTATTTGGGAAGTGTAGTTAATCCAATGATAATCTGGAGCGTGGTTTACACATATTATCGCTTTAATTGCTACGTGTGCTGTGCAATTATACCGTCACCAATTACATGGCTGTAGTTTACTAGCCTGTCTAAGCATTTGGTTTCCCTCTAATAGATACCCTTTATCAGGGCATGCAAGTGAAGCCAACAAAATGTTCACTAATGGACTTCTCCTTGACATAATGAATTAATTATATGTTCAAAAAGCAGAGTGGCGCAGCATAATGCTGATCTAAGCTGTGTAGGAGTGAAGTTAGTGGAGAGAAATCTCTGATGAGGATTGAAAGTGATGTAGTTGATGAAAGTGTGAATGTATGTGTGTGTGTGTGTGTGTGTGTGTGTGTGTGTGTGTGTGTGTGTGTGTGTGTGTGTGTGTGTGTGTGTGTGTGTGTGTGTGTGTGTGTGTTTGCGTGTGTGTTTGTGTGTGTGTGTGTGTGTGTGTGTGTGTGAGAGAGAGAGAGAGAGAGAGAGAGAGAGAGAGAGAGAGAGAGAGAGAGAGAGAGAGAGAGAGAGAGAGAGAGAGAGAGAGAGAGAGAGAGAGAGAGAGAGAGAGAGAGAGAGAGAGAGAGAGAGAGAGAGAGAGAGAGAGAGAGAGAGAGCAGGTCCACATATGTGTCTATCCATTAAAATGCAGAGCGTGTCCTCCAGTGTGAGTCACCCTCTCCGCCCCCCCCACCGTCCCTCCCCTCCACCCACCTCACACCACCACCCACATATATCTGCAGTCACCGCCTAATATTACGCCTCTGACATCACACCGGCCGACAGAGGATTCTGTTTCTACGGCAACCTCCTCCTGACTCCTCCCCTCCGTTGGTCTCCAGCAGCCATCCACCCTCCCTCCCTGCCATCTTCTGTCCCCCACCCCTCTCTTCCCGGCACGGACCATGTGACTTTCAGGAAGGCTTCTCCAAACCTCCCCTTTATTGGTATTAACCCTCTCGCGGCTGAGCCGCTGCCAGAGGCTCTCGACAGCAGGCGGCCGGCTTGCCTGCTCGCTTCTCCCAGGTTTCAAAGGAAAATCAGATGCATGGCTAATCTCCACCCCAAGATCAAAGTGATGCTTGATCTAAATGCTGGATTAGCGTATTTTACAAGACAGAATGAGTCAATGTGTTTTTGCTCACTTGCTTTGAATGCTTCATGTGACTGTGGACACGAGTGGTTTTAAGAGAGCACAATATTTTAATATTTCATCTTAGTTACCAGTAGATAGACTGACTATATCACCTCTTTCTTTGTTTTTATATTTTGTGATTCACTTTCAGCCATGTGGTTTGTAGTTCTATTGTCACAAATGACACTAAAATATTGGTATATAATATACTTGATTATTTAGTTTGCTCAGTGTTGAAGTTTTCTTATGTCCACTCCCATCTTTTGTTATTCTTCTGTAATACTGTTGATTAAAAATGATTGCCACATGTTTAATTAATTCAAGTAATAACCTGACCAGATCAGACCTGTACACTTACAGCCCGCAGGCCACACGCTGCCCTCTGGCTACAATTGACCCACTTGAAAGTGGTCAATACAAAGATTAAGAATTGAATTAAAATAATCATACATAGTGCATGCTATTCAACTGTTAGCTTTTTTTTTTTTTTTTAAGTGGCATCTTTTATGTGCACACTGTTTATTTGACTGTGTTGGAAATTTACACTTAAAGAGATTCAAGAACTTCATTGATGCGGAAAACAAACAGTAGCTTATCAAAGCCATGTAACACACACACAAACACACACACACACACACACACGCACACACACACACACACACACACACACACACACACACACACACACACACACACACACACACACACACACACACACACACACACACACACACACACACACACACACACACACACACACGCACACGCACAGACTAACACATACACACATCCAGTGTGTGCCCAGAGGAGTGTGGTGGCTGGTTGTCACTTGTCATAATTTTGACAATGAAGTTGCTGTTTCTTAATGAAATCAAGTAACTGGTTTATTGGCAGACTCACAGTTAAATAACATCATGCAAATGAACAAGTGAATCATTTGTTTTGTCGTCAAACATACTGAGATCAAACCATCATCAACAGCCACGCTTTAATTGGTGCAGTAAGAGAGGCAGGACTCCAGTGAATTATTATGTTTTTGCTGGTGTTCGTGATACTTTAAATGCTCTCTTGGGAATGTTATTATGCGCTTTTTACATTTCAAAGTTCACAATTCTTCACAAAATGAGGAAACAGCATCACATATTCCTGGAATCCTGAACATATTAATGAAAACCATTTGCAGGAGACAACCTTTTAACCTTTTGACCTTTTGCCGGCTGTACTTTATTTAATGTTTATATAACCTTTTAGCCTGCTATGTATGACAATGAAGTTGCTACGAGAGATGCTGCCAAACAAAAATCTTATTGTATTTATATAATGGCAATAAAGCTTTTAACTCACTTAACAGTTTTGTTCTTCCTCACATTATTGTTTAGTTCAGTTTGATGTTTTTGTTCCATGCTGGATTCAGTCAAAGTTAATTAGGAAGTAGACTAAGCTTGTTCAAGTCTCTCCATCCGTATAAATCGAATAGATCACACTAACAAATCAACTGCATAACATTATTGGTATCATGAAATGATCACATAAAATAACTGTTGGAGATGAGGCACTGGGCTTGTGAAATGAAAATAATGAAAGACGTGCCCCGCTAAGTGAGTTTTCTTCAGTTCAATTTTCAGCATGGCAGCTTACATGCATGCAGCTTTTTTAACCTTTGTTTTTACAGTGTATACATGATTTTCAGTTCTTTCAATGACCTGTACAGAAAGCGATGCTGCAGTGTTGCCTATGTATTTGAAGGGATCTGGCCCTTTGTTTGTTCATATTTATGAAAAGCTAGTATGAATTTTGTAATTTTTTTTTATTTATATATAATTCAGCAGAAACTCAGAGACATATCACAAAAAGAAAGCAAGACACCCAATTGTAAATAAAGATTGTTGTGTTTTTTAGTTTTTTTTTTGGGGGGGGGGGGGTTAGATAAGACAAACCCATCAGAGAAACAGTAATATAGAAACTTTAAGTTAATCGTTCGCTCTGATGCTCCAAACCTTCTGGACGGGCCAACCATTATCTAAGTGTTTACATGTTGCAAATCTGTTGTTGTTGACGTCTTTATTTCCTTTCCAAGTACTGTAATGTGGGCAAGGTCAAACAATAAAAGGCATCAAACGCTCATCCTTTAGAGGAAGAGGGACCTTGGCATCCGGCAGTGATCTCACCTGAAAATTGCCTCATTGGCACAGCTGTCTCCTCGGCATCCTGGTGGAATCGCTCCGGTCACGTTTGTGTGTTTATGTGCACATTTCTGTGTACGCGCACTTGTGAATGGAAGAAGTTTATGAATGAACACTCTTCTTCCTGAGCTGCAGACAGGAGGTGAGATCATCTTGTGGAAATGGAGAACCCCCCCCCCCCCCCCCCCCCCCCGCAACTACCCCCACCCACCCCACCCGTCCACCAATGCTTGTTGGCGCCATTCTTAATGAAACGCATCAGTGGGCAATATGGATGAGATGAACAGTCGAGGCAGCCTGATTGATAGCAGCGTGGTCCAATATCGGCTTTCTCCAACAGACTGGGAGGTTTTTATTTTTGGAGCATAATGGCACTGGCATGTTCCAGCACATATATAAAGACACAGTCTCACCTTTACTGTTTGATCAGATATCTGAAAGAATGTCGGCTGTTGATTTTCAGTCAATATCGTGGTTATGCGAAGGGCCAATTATCTTCAGTTCTTTTGTTCACAGTTCCTGTAGGAATAGAGTTGAGTGGATGTGATGATTGGCCACCTATTCAGCTGTGTGTGACTGAGAGTGACAATGAGTAACATGAGAGGCTCTCAATGAAGATCCATAAATAGGCTCTCCACAGAGCCAGAAGCTGCCCTCCCCCCCATACTCTAGTCTACACACACACACACACACACACACACCTTGACTCAAACCACCTTCCCCACCACACGGACCGGGACAATCTGTGTCCACTTGGCATGCGGCCTCACACAACATACTGTGTATACAGTGTGAGAGAGAATCACATACATACACATGCACACTCATGACATTCCTCTCGACATCCTTCACTGCAGGCTTCTGTTAATTCCCTCCTGCAGATTATGGTGCATGTTGCCAAACAATGCAGCACTTTACATCAGCCATTTGGAAGGACGCCACAGTGTGTTTGCTGTATAGTCATTCCATTACTAGTGTTGTTGTTGTTTCATTTTCATTTTGATTAGAATATATGCACGTGTAATGTCACAGGAGAATGTAAACAAGTCATTTAATGTCTGTGGTGGGTTTTGTTTTAAATGCTAAATAGTAGTTGAGATTTTGAGGAGCTGTCATTTTGTATACATTTGGGTTTGATAAGCAGTGAAACCCCACAGCACTCGTTCTCATCTTATTCTCTCCTGGTGAGGTACCCACAGCAGAAGCTGTATTTGTGGACATCAGAGGAAGCAGCACTGAGCCTTAGAGGGCTGAAGAAGAGCTGTGCTCAGTTCGAGCGCTGATAAATAAATCACGAACAAAGTTTGAAGAAAAAGCCATAAAAAAGCCAGACATGGAGAAGAACATGTGCTTTTATATTCAAAATGCCTGAAGACAGAGTGAAGGGAGGTATTGCAGATGGTGATGGAAAGAAAAAGCAGGAAAGACTAATTGAGTTGATTATTATTTTGAGCTCTCTGTTTCCTTTTCATGTGGTATTAAAACCAACATAAAACATTCATGAACTACATTTTTAGCTTGGGTTCTTTGAATGTTAATCTGGGCAGATTATGTTCCATTGAATTATAAAAACAAGATATAAGCCACACTGCTGTCAGAAATGTGCAATTTAATAATGAGGGTTGCTCCAGATGATATCTCTGTGCCTGATAGTATGAATATTATTTATTAAAATTAAATGTTAGCCAGTTACTTGTGCAAAATTTAGTCCAATATCATTTGGTTGCCTCTCTGATTTTATTTAGTGGAGAAAAGAAATACATTCACAAAAAAGGTCGGGTTTTTTTTGCCATTTCAAAGAGAGAGAAAAAAACTCAACTGTAATTTGGCAATTTTCAGTACAGAATAAAAAGAAGGCTAAGAATGACTCATAAAATCAGTAAATGAAGAAACACATTTTCGTTTCACCAGATATCTCAGTGTTAACTACCACAGCCATCCTCTGTCATCTTGACTTCAAAAAGCAGGGAAAAGAGAAGAAAGTGATTTCTGTGGCTTCCATTCCTGATGCATGTGCAGGTTTTTCTCAGGCTGTTATGTTTTGCCTGTGAGGGAATCCCCCACTGTCTACAAGCGGCCCGATGAGGTCATCGTTATGGGTTTAAGCCCAACACAAGCTTAATCTGGGAGATAAGGGTTGGATTTGGATGTAGCCCTTAAAAAGGGTCATGTTGCTTCAACCATTTAGACTGGCAGTAAATACACAGCTCAGACGCAGGATCCCCAGCTGTATCACAAACTCTGTATCACAAACTTTTTTTTTACTGATTTCATGATCTCTCAATTGGACAGCAGAGTTGATTTGGCACTATTCAGTATTTATATTCAGTATTACTAATCCGTAAGCAGTATGAATGTTATTTTATAATGGGTTCATGCTAAATAATCAAACTAGTGGTGGTGTTATTGGGATTGTGCTCTGTCAATTGGTCCCAAATGCCTGGGAGCTAAAAGTTAGGACGTTCCCTTCATGTTTAATTTCCAAAATGTATAGATTTTCAGTTAGTGAATTATTGATTTGGTGGAGACCAATCCATAATCATTATTTGTTATTTCCAGGAATACAAGCCCATGAGACATCAAGTAAAACACAACAAGACATACGTATAGATACCAGGAATAGTCTGTTTGGTGTAAATACAACTTTTCAAAAAGCTCTCATGTCATCTTCCAGCATCTTGTCCCAGTAAGGGTCAAGGGGCATTAGAATTATTCCCACAAGACTCTGAGTGAAAGCAGGATGCACAACAAACAAGTCGCCAATCCATCACAGATCAAACAAAGAGAAAGACTATCAAACACGCTCTCCTTAACTCCCAGGAGATGGGAGAACATGCAAACTCAGCACAGTAATGTCACCCAACAGACTCAAACTGGGCACATTGTCACAATGAGGAGAGAGTCCTAATCACTCCTTACTACGCAGTCCTTGTAAACTCATAAAAACCTGAATTGTGTGTTTTTTGACTGTGAGAGAACACCGGAGTACCTGGAGGAAAGCCCTTGCAGAAACACAAAGAACCTGCAAACTCTGCACAGACGCTCCTCTTTCCATGTGAGGCAAGTTTTTTACTACACGACAGGGCAGCTTCAGGGCTAATAATGTCATTTAAAAAATTTTCAGTTGCACAAATTTGTTTTGCCTTTAAAATTCAATCAGACATTTTCATTTTGTGGGCCATACTGTGGAATAGTTGTTAGTACTCTCACTGTGAAAGTATCCCTGATTTAAATATGTATTGTCTCTCTCTGTGCATGGATTTTTGAGTCCCTCAGTCAAAAAAACGTGTTTGATGTGACCCTAAATTATTTGTAGATTTAAATATGTGATTAAATCTCTGGATGGATGGATGGATGGATGGATCTTTTGTGGTACTTGAATTAGGCTTATCTGACTTTGCAATAAGTTGTAAACTCAAAGGTAGCATAGTTTTATGATAAACATTGTTTAAATGCAGGCATCAGAAGAAAGAAAAACTTTCACTATTGAATTTATGTAAAGAGGAGGAGATAAGGGTTGGGGTTAGGTTTTTCTCTATTTGGGGATCCATAAATGCAAAAGTGAGATTGCATTTGATGAAAGTTATTTAAATTCGTGTTATATTTCAATCCATTCAGGTTAATTAAAGCCGCAGAGGGAAACAAGTCACGCCTGGGGAAAGTCCCATTTAGGTCCTATACATGTGCTGTCCCACTGTCCCAGTCTGAGAGAAATGGGTCAGTAGAGATTGAAGATGATAAGAATTAAAAAAAAAAAAAAAAACTGCAGTCCTTCATCTGTATCCTCTCGGTGGCAGACGGAGCTCGCAGATTATGCACCAATTACACTGCGTACTCGCTCCAGAGAGTGTTAATAGGGTTTGAAAGAGATTTACACGGCGCTGTCCAGTCAAATGCTGCATGCTTGGAGAATGACATCATTTTGATCACCTCACATACCGGCTGACCCCCTCCCTCCCTCCCTCCCTCAATAAAGTGTTGCTCCGGTCCCTCACCTGCGGCTGCCCCGCGTCTCGCCGGACTGCGCTCGTCATTGCGCACGGCTCTCGCCTGATAGGAGGACAGTGCATGGCTCCCCTCCCTTTCCTCTCCTCTCCTCTCTCTCCTCGTCGTGTTTACTATAGGTGCTAAGGCCGTATAAATTCCTGAGTGTGCGCAGATCGCATCCTCAGAGGGAAATGGAAAAAGGAGGAGAAGGAGGAGGCGTCGTCTGAGCAGGAAAACAAGCGGAGCTGCGTTTACTGTTGACGGGAATGAACGCAGGAGAAACGCGCACCGCCACCACGGACCCCCGCCTCTGAAGGAGGACGAGCGTGAATGCTCATTGCACCGACAAACCGAGGAACCATTAAATATCACCTGGCTGTTATT
The DNA here is from genome assembly GCF_963422515.1 of Blennius ocellaris. Classification (NCBI taxonomy): domain Eukaryota; kingdom Metazoa; phylum Chordata; class Actinopteri; order Blenniiformes; family Blenniidae; genus Blennius; species Blennius ocellaris. Next base: position 10,766,673 of record NC_137653.1, on the reverse strand, counting down.
AGACTAAAGTGGAAGAATATATTGCAATTGAACAGCGATGGACTCCGGCTGTCGGCGTTGAGGTAGGGATGGTAAAACATTAATTAATACGTCGCCAAAACAGGAAGATGGGGGAAAAAATAGCGCATCCTGTGTTTGATTATTCTAAAATATGCCAAGCCTATGCTTGGTTGTAAGTTCAGTGACGCTTCACTGGATCTGAACCACAGGAGGAGCGAGGAGAAGCGATCATGCGCCTCCAACGCATCCACGATGCAGCGGCATGTAACCGAGCGTAGCCCGCTCCTGCGACTCCCGCAGCTGATACCTCCAAAATAAATAAAGCCGGAACCAGAGCAGGACCATTAGGAGACAAGATCAGTCAGATGTGAATGATGTGTACACCAGATGTGTCTCTGTATTTCTCTCGGCGAGAAAAATTGTAATGAGGATCCTGTGTTTTTTTTTTTTTCTTTTTTTTTTTTCTTCCCCAGAGTTCATGGTTGTGTTTGCTTCAGTGAAATCTCCAGTTTGGCTGTTTTGTTTTGGACAGGTGTCATCATGAATAATTCAATATTTTTCTAATATGTAGGGTGAGGGTGAGTACACTTGATGTTATGCAGGTAGATCAGACTCTCAATGGCAGTAAGTTGGTTGATGTGATAGAAACTAATTGCATGTGGTCTTGGGATGGGCAACGAGCTTTGGTTATTGTGAGGGATGCGAAGTCCAATATGGGATGGATCACATTGACAACAAGGATTTACGGGAATTATGACAGCGAATCGCATGAAAGGGACCAATTGTAAGTCTCATTGCAATTGTTTGTCAGCATGCATTCATTTGATTTAAAAAAAAAATTAAAATTAATGTTTTTTAAACCCTGACAGAAACCCAGCAATACAGTCATTCATGTTACTTTTTTAATTGACACCTGGTTCAATTTTGCTGAAAATGCCCATCAGCCTCCCATTGCGAAACAAATTATTTATTTCAGTGTTTCAAAATGGGTTCATGGGAACTAGAGGCATATATGACTCACGGCCGCCAGTTGTCCATATCGAATGTAGATGCATTCAGTCTGGTATTGCACTAAAATCGACTAGATATGCCAACCACCAAAAGCAGACCTCCTATCAAGAAAGAGATTACCATCTGATATCTTCCAGGTCAAGAATCTACAAAAGAAAAATACATGTTTTGTTCAGCATATTCAGCTTTTGTATTATAACTGTGAGGGTAGTGAGATGTTTGCTTTGTATCTCTGTAAAAATCTATCACTCCTCAGTTGTGCTTATCAGAGGTAGCAAAGGATGAGCAGATCACTTCAAAAGCCTCCGACAAGGAAATAATGCATTTTCATTCTCCACCGAGCGTGCACATGCTGTCGTCCTTGGAGAAATAGAATGCTTTGAAGAAGCCGGCTGATTTCTCTCATTATTCCTGTGCCATCTTCTAATCTTATCCGTTTTCATAGAACACGGATGCTTGAGTGGGACATAAATAACCAGCTGTGGCACCTCTTGGAAACTAAAGGCTTGTTTGTTGTGAGCATGGTATAGCAAAAGGCACTGCAGTGCCGTGTTTGCAATATTGTGTTGCATGAAGGAACATTGAGATGCTGCTGCTGCTGCAGCTAGTCTGAGATTTACTTGAGAGGAGGGGGGGTCTGTCATTATGTGCAACGTGCTGACAGTTTCTCAGATTTATGGTCCAGACAGGCAACTGTTTTGTCTTTTACCATACACGTGAATTATGTTTCACAATCTTGTCTTCGGTGCCATAATTCATAGGTTTATGTCTACGTGGATTGATAGCTTTCGTGTTTTCCTCTGTCGGATTAAAATCTAAAGCAAAAAAATCCTCATGTTTCAAATGATGAAGCACTTTGCGCCATTATAGGTATATTATATGTTGATGATGGCATGTCTTTTGTAGCCAAAAGCAAAGCAGCCCAATGTCAAATGGCAAATTTCTAAATGAATTGTGGCTCAATACGGACGTGCTTTGTCTGCTACCAATCAAAGTAAGGTCAGACTTGTTTGGATCAGACAAGCTATTAGGAGATCCTACTAAGTTTCTTTTCTAGTTGGATATTAGCTAAACAATGGTAATGTTCAGGAATAAAGTAATTTTTTAAGAAAAATAGACTTCATTGGTAGCTTTTCAAAAAAAAAAATTATATTTTAATCATGATGTTTTCTATGATTCTCTCTATTTCTTCACCTCCAGGCTCCCAGCTCTGCAGTCATTCTGATGACCACAGTCACCCATGGCGCTCATTCATGAACCCCGTGCTCCGTCACCCTCTCTTTCTGGCTTCAACTCACCTCTCTCTGATCCTCCTTCCTTCCGCCGCCTGGATGCAGAAACGCCATGCACCCCAGAAATGGACCTCACCCCAACACAGTGCGTCCTCCGCAACGTTCTGTCAATAGATACCGGTGGTGCTGTTGAGCCCGGTGACGGTGGAAGAGAAGGGCATTCTGTGGGACACAACCAGACGCCCGGTGAGGAACAACAGGAGCATTTTGCCAACAGCGTCCTGAAGCTCCACGAGCATGATGGAAGCCCCGGAAGGACTGAAGGCGAGGGGCAGGAGCCGGACGGCAGTGTCGTCAGGAGCCAGGCCGATGACGCCAGGTTACAGTGCCAGTCTACAGGAGGCGGAGGAGGGTTTCTGGAGGGGCTGTTTGGGTGTCTGCGACCTGTCTGGACTATGATTGGCAAGGCGTACTCCACAGAGCACAAGCATGACCTGGATGGTAAGCCGAGTTGCCAAATTAATCTTAGTGTAAACTGTGCTCACATCTCTACTCACTACAGTTGATGGTGGCTTTTAGCATCGAATAACAGCAACCTCCAGCTCCCATTTAAATTCACTGTGAAGCTTTGATATGCTAATTAAATGACCCTATCCCCCAATTTAATTACATTAAACAGTCAGTAGAAGAATGACTACCACAAAGGCCGTGTTGTAAACAAACGTTTTCCTTGACATGTGCGAGCTGCAGCCAGTGAAGGAGACTCTATCAGAGCTGTAAAGGGCTTATTTTCCCCTGATATTCTCCCCCCCTGCATCCATCCGCCTGCTCGTGCCCACCTCCCACTCTCACCCCCCAGTGAAACTAGCTCCCTGTGACGCTGTGTTGTTTATGTCTGCAGCCACTACAATAGCGCAGGGCTCCCCCGAGACTCCTCTGCCAAATCTGCTCTATGAATTATGCATGGCCATCCTCTGACCCTGCGCCTCTCATCTCTATTAACGCGAATGTGACACACACGCACACACCCATATGTGAGGATTCTCTTCTAAATTAATACGCACAAACAGCCACAAATAGAAGTACTAAATTTCTAGGACTGACACCGACACGTAAAGTCAGATAAGATGCCGAATGGTAACTTAAATAAATCCAGCAGCACACAGCAAGCATGAAGGTGGCAGTTTTATACCGCTTCTTGTCTTTATTGCCTTCTGATATTTTATCACCCATTTGACTTCCACATCTCCCCTCGCCTCCCCTCCTCTTTCCATCTCTCATTGTCTCCCTTCCCCTCCTTTTCATCCTGAGCTGTTATCACTCCCAGCCCATCTGCACCTCACTGCTCTCGTCCTCTGTGCATCATCACGGGGAGTCATGCACACTGAGGAGAGCAATATTCTAATGGTGAAATAAATAGATATTTTGCCCACCATACAACAATTCCCTATTCTTTGGTTTTGACTCAAAGGAACAATGTATCTCAAAGGGAAGTAGAAAAATGTTCCTTTATTGATTTTGAAGGACTTACAATGTACTGCCTTTCCACAATAATTCAAACCAAAGAAAGCAGAGCTGGGGAGGTTCTGGTGTATCAAATGTCTCTATTATGAAAATATGAGGAGCTCATTAGAGGCAGAGCCCTCAATCAGTCAAAGGAAAACATTAATCATTTATGTCTTCCTTATTAATATGATAAATATGTCCGAATCCCCGGGTTGCTAACAGCAGCAGAGTGGGCTGTACATTTGCTCTGTATTAACAGTCTGTCTTCAGCCACATGGACCCCCTGCTGACCCGTGGGGAATCCCCCTCCCATCTCTTCTCTTTACACAGTCGCCACCATCATCAGCTCTTCTACCCCTCCACCTCTCCATTCACTTCCACATTCGGCTCTCAAATCCCCTCCCTCCTCCAACCCCCTCCTGAGTGTTGGACCCCTGTTTTGCGTCAGCCCCACAATGGCACTAAGCAGGATTTAGAAGGCTGAGGGAGAATTACCAACAGGAGATTAGAGCTCCCTGTCTGTCTCCCCTACATACTCCAGTCGTAGGTTAAGGTGAGGTTCAACTACACAACAAGATATCAGCTGTGCTTTGAGGGATTTTACTGTAACGGGTTTTAACCTTTTATTACAGCCCCACCTGTGTTGGTGCTGTGCCTTTCCCATCCATCAGCTTTCAATCCAGGCCCAGGCTTTTCCACAGACCTCAAAACCTTCAAAAATAATCCATCAATGTAACTAAACAAAGGAGATCCATGTATGCAATTTGTACACAAAGCTAAACAAGACTCAAGAGGGTTTAGTTAAGCTCGTGGCTCTGTGAGCAGCTGTCAGCATGTGAACATGCACACAAAGATCACATACATGTATTTTTCACAAACATATTAGAGAACAAATTATGCGTGCACGGAAAGGTGAATGCTTCTGCAAAAATGTTTTTTTTTTTGTCTAATTAACTCAAATCTCTGGAAGCCATTGGACCTAAGTTTTGTAATGGCAGTCAAACCCATCCTGAATGTTCCCTCACAATTAAGAGAAAAGCATGACATTACATGGTCAAAGCTAGTTCTTGGCTTTGCTTGGCTAAGTCTTTATTTTCAGTAGCTTGAAACTTCACCATCTGGTGGTAAGGTTATACTATTTTGAGAATTTATACCAGAAGATATGCTAATTGTTCCTTACTGCACTGAGTCAACCTTATGTCATGAGAGACAGCTCATTCATATAATATCTGTAAAAAAATATTATACTGTAAAAATCATTCGTAAGTTTAAAATTCTGACCAGACAGGATATCTCTTTGGACTGTTAACATGCATCAGCAATCTATTAAATAAATTGTAAAGAAATTAATCTATGAACAGCAAACTTCAGTCTCCATATTGCACATAAGAGCAGATGTCAGAGAATCATGAGTTCGGGCATGTAAATATGTTATTAATTTCTCATCAACTCAATTCAGGAGCTGTTGAGGTTTACATTTGAAATAAGATGGTGGCATTCATCACAATGAACAAAGCTGAAAGTAAACATTCAGCCCTGCCATGTAGAAGTGACCTGGTTAGGACGGACCCCTCCTCTGACATAGTGTCATGAACCTCCACTGGAGTGTTTCTTGGTCCTGGGGGATCATTGCCTGGCAAGTCTTAGGCAAATGGGTTGTTATCAAGGTTTTGCAGACCTCAGTAGCGTTATTCTTTTGATTATCAGGCTTGTTGGTGCAGAGCGTGTTTAAAAAGATCTAAGTAAGGGGAGAAAGTTGGGACCACAGTTTGAAATGTGATGATGGACGGATGGATCAATTCACTGTTTAGAAAAAGAAGACCATAAATTGACTATTCTGCACATTAAAGGTCTGATATTCCAATGCGTGTGCAGCTTTTGATGTTGAAAAGTCAATGCGTGAATCATCAGCTGCACTTTCAGACATGAGTTTCCATCATGTAGGTTGTGGAAATTGATTTGTAGTCTGCAGGTTAGTGCTCCCATCACACTGTTCAATATTGTTAATTGACATGTTGCTACACATATCATCTCACCAAGCACTTCGCTTGCATTTTCTTCTCACTTCAGAGGGTTGGGAGGTCCCATTTGAGGAAATCTCAGACCTGCAGTGGGTGGGCAGTGGAGCCCAGGGCGCTGTTTTCCTCGGCAAACTGCACGGACAAGAGGTGGCGGTGAAAAAAGTGCGAAACATCAAAGAGACGGACATCAAGCATCTGCGGAAGCTCAAACACCCCAACATAATCACTTTCAGGTTAGTGGCAATAATCAAGTTGGCTTACTCTAAAGTCAAAATTCACAGTATGAATACAAAATAGAAATAATTTTCTATAATGATTTGTAAATCCAGATGATTGTGTTTGTCTTTCAACTTTCATACACCTTTGGTTTACATTATAATATCAAAAGCTGAAATTCTATTCTCTCTCAATGTATTCTTCACATTTCTTTACTGTCTCAGGGGGATCTGCACCCAGGCTCCTTGTTACTGTATCATCATGGAGTACTGTGCACAGGGACAGCTGTACGAAGTGCTGAGAGCAGGCAGAAAGATCACTCCGTCCCTTCTCATGGACTGGGCTATGGGCATCGCTGGGGGCATGAACTATCTCCACCTCCACAAGATCATCCACAGAGACCTGAAGTCACCCAAGTGAGTTGTTTTGGTTTTTTTAAATAGTACTTACTGTTTGAATCGTGATCAGTGATACAAACGAAAAAGTGAGGAATAATTCTGAAAAAACACTAAAGCGTTGCATTTACTTGGTAAAAAGAAAGGTTTTTTTCATCTCTAGATTTTTCACACTTGTGAACCTTGTATGATAATTATGAGATCCAGATTATCTGAATAAGCTGAAAAGTTTATTTTCACTTCACTATGATCTTATTAACCTGCAAGGTTCATTTTCTAACTTGCAGTGTGAGACCTGACCGACAGTTTGAAAAATATGGTCTCAGAGTGAAAAATCACGAGTAAATATAATATATAGGTACAATACTGGGTAGATTTATAATTCTCAAAATATCACAACACCATTCAGGGATGGGTGGGAATGTTTCGTGTCATTAAGTTAAAATGGAATCTAATAGTTCTGTGATTTAAAAAAGGATTAACCAGTAGTACTTATGTCGCGAGTCACATCTAACTGCTTATAGTTTACATTGTCATAATTGTTCATTCATGTCATTCTTTTATTATACTTTTGATGATATATTTATAAATCAAATATTTTGTTGGGGCAATTTTACTTAGCAACAAATCCAATTCGGATTTGTACACAGATGTTCTCAAACATATAAATGCAAACTTTCATTACAGTATGCTCATCACCTATGATGACTCTGTGAAGATCTCCGATTTTGGCACATCCAAGGAGCTCAGCGACAAGAGCACTAAGATGTCTTTTGCTGGGACCGTTGCCTGGATGGCTCCTGAGGTCATCCGCAATGAGCCCGTCTCAGAGAAGGTGGATATTTGGTAAGTGCATCAGCCATTTTAAACTCTGTTTTTGACCTGGTGAAATTCTTCCCTTGTGATTTGTATTATCCTTCCCTGAATCAACATCGAGGGTTATTAGATGCAGTCTACTATAGTACAGAGCAAAGGATCGTGTTCCCTGAAAATCTATTCGCTATTATGTACAATATCTCATTACATGAAATTCTATAGGGCCTCTGCCATATCTGATGGGTTGCCCTGTGCTCGGTCCACTACATTCCCTGCCTCTCTCCTTCTACTGCACTTCATCCGTCCATCGGTCTTCCTCTCCATCCTGAAAGGAACGCTGGCTAATTTAATAATTGATTTGCCAGATGCTGCAGTGCTCAGGAGAGGCTGGAATAACCTTCCAAGCCTGCGGATGGTTTGGCCCGGAGCCAGCGGTGCATTAGTGGAGAAGTGAAAATAGGATTAAAAAGCTTTTGATGCAGAGAGAAAAGCAAAGCATGTGTGTGCTCTGTACAGTTTTGTTTAAATTTATGTAAATCTCTCAATAGTAGCCTTTACCACAAAAAGCAAAGCTGTAGTTAAGCACTGTCATATGTTGTTGAAAATGCTTTATTTGTGCAGATATACAGTGACAGCTGGTCCTACTCCTGCTGCTTTTATTATAAGGACTGTATCACAAAGCAAGAAGTACAGTTACATTTTAAGACACAAAAGGGTCAGATTTAGGTTTAAATTTGAATGATAAAAAAAACAAAAGACAACATCTCATAATTTTAATTTAATTGAAAATAAAATCCACTCAAACACATTCACAGTTGAATAGTAAAACAACTTTGAGTCTCAGGGATGCATGATGAAGTAAGGCTTGGCCTACAGCTGTAAAGCCAAAGTTCAATTCCAGGCTTTTCTGTGTGAAGGATGCATGTTCTCCCTGTGTATAACTACTGTACTGCAGCGGAGATCCAAAATCTAAAACACATAGTTAATTGTGTTAGTTAATTATGAGAAGAAGCCCAAGTACTCATTAAATGCTCATGTATGCACATTCAGAGCATGAAAATGGCACAGAAAAGCCTGGAGACAAACATTGGTCTTTATAGCTGTAAGTCCTGTAGTCTGTGGACTGGCACCCTGCCCAGACAGCACTTTCCTCGATTTTAGCCTTCAGGCCTGCAGTTCTATTATAGATTAAAAGAATATAGAAGATTGATAGATGATTAAAGTTTTTGTCTTTTAAAACATCATCCGTTTTTGGGGACTAAGGAGAAATAACAGGTAATAAAACATTTTACAAAGATAAACTGTCCAAAACTTTTTTGTTTGCATCCATCCATCCATCCATCCAAATGTGTACATTTCTGAACCTAACGGCCTTAAATATTATCGGTCAAAGCAGGTGTGGATGGTTGTCTCTACTGTAAAAGTCATTTCCAATCCAAAAATGTGAAAATCTGTGTCGGCGCCTTGAAGTGAATTCTTTTCTCCTTGCACATTGATGTTCTGAATCATACGAAGATTGAGCTAGTCTAAAAATACACATGTAAACACAACATCACCTCCCCCTCCCGACATGCACACACACTGGTACCTTGGATACTGTACGCAGCAGCCATGTCACCATGGCAACCCAGAGAGTCACCAGCAACACACTTTCCTTGGTTACCCGTCCCATCGGCCTGCGCTCTTGTTCCTACACCAGTCAGGTGAAAATAAAGCCCATCAATAAAACTCTGGAGTGTAGTTGATTTAAATAAAAGTAGCTTATATTCAAAACAAGCAGTTTATATCCTTGAAATAATAATAGTAAGAGTGATAAAATATAAGCCAGTCAAAGTTAGTCAAAGATATTAAAACAATTCGTGTGTCTATCTCAACAAAATGTAATAAGTGTGATGATTCCCTCTCGCTGTCTTTCGTCTCGTCCCTTTACGTCATTATCAATGTGTCTGAGAGAAAACGTGTGGTGTGTCTCTGCAGGTCATTTGGCGTAGTGCTGTGGGAGATGTTGACAGGAGAGGTGCCCTACAAAGATGTGGATTCCTCCGCTATCATCTGGGGAGTGGGCAACAACAGTCTGCAGCTGCCGGTACCTGACAGCTGTCCCGACAGCTTCAAACTACTCCTGAGGCAATGCTGGTGAGTCGGCCCGAGGGGAGAAGTGACTTGAGGAAGGAAGCAAAGGGAATATATCTTTTAAAGGGGCAGAAGTCACAAGAAAAACACAAGTGGTGGTATAAAGAAATTTAAGTATTAAACTGTTTTATTTGGACTGCTTACAGGAATTGTAAACCCAGGAACAGACCTTCATTTCGGCAAATCCTCCTGCATCTGGACATTGCCTCCGCGGATATATTATCGACCCCACAGGAAACATACTTTCAGTCTCAGGTAAGCTTCATTTTCCATTTCAACTCATTCCAGAAGTTGCAACATCTCTCTTTCCTTCCACCAGTGGCAAAAATAACACAACATGAAGAATAGCATGAAATCAACAATAATATTAGAAGATTTTCAAGGGGTGGAGAGAGAGAAATATATTAATCAAATAAAAATAATACTTAACATAAAATCAAAAACACACTGAAATACGAAAACAACATAACTTTTAATGACATACAACATCTAAAAAAAAAACATTTTTTAACAGAAAATAGAATTTGCAGCTCAACTGTATATCAGGTCCCTTAATGCAGGAGCATCATCTAGCCCAATTGTTCCTGAGCTTATCTGCGCTCACATTGCTTCTCAAAAGGCTGCAGACACCCTTTACATTCTCAGGTTTGCCAAAATATTTCAATACAGCCAACGCTCCCAAACATACAAAAGCAAGAGCCGCACCTAATTTTGAAAACGTGAAAGCAAGCAAAGCCTCAAGGTCCCCATTGTGATTTCTGGCATCCTACCAAGGGTCCTTGACCCCAGGTTGGAAAATACTGACTGAGAAAACCCTCATCTGCAACATTATAATTTAACTAGTTACCTTGGCTGCATTGAAAGAGATTCGATCCATCTATTGTTAGAAATGTCTATTGAAGGTTTTTTTTATTTATTAAGTAACATCCAATTTAAGGAGGACGTTCTTTAAATAAAATGCTTCTGTCTGTGTCAGAGATAATACAATTATTTATTTGTCTCACAATGAGGAAATCTACCAAGATCGTTTAAATAACTGAATATATCAACAGCTTGTCTATTAACAACACACATTGCAATTACTTTATTCGCATAGATAAATGAAAACCTCATTTCACACAACAGGAGCGTTTTATATGATTATATATTTTATTAGATTTGTTGTTTTTAGTGTTGGCCTATTTTTGTGCGGTAACTGGGAATCAAATTCATAATTTTGAATTGACTTCCTGACATAAGATGATGTAAATATGAGCTGCCACTACAGAAAACCTCCTGCTAACATCAGCATGCATCACGAAGAGCCGTCTTGTTTCCAATCTGCTGCAGTAACTAGAAGCAGTGCAGGCAATGCAGCTGCACCAGGGCCCCCGGGCCTCTCGGGAGCCCACTAATAATACCTGCCCTTCCAATCACAGCATCATTGTTGGTTCCTTGCTCTTTGTTCCTTGTCACATGTGAGTGCTGATTTGTGGTCAAGAAGAGAAACCTTTTTTCTATCAAAGCATGAGGGGGAAGGACTGTGTGTGTGTACCTGTGCTTGGATGGGGGTTGGGGGCTCATGACAAATGTTTTCGACCACTGCCACACATTTGAAGGACAGCAGATTCATATAATTGGGTGAATGATGCATCATTTGCTCCCCCGTGCAGGACCACATAGCCATTTATAACCCGAGCTGTGCAATCATGTGACACATTTGTCCACACAAACACGCACAGTAAATATGATTTTACTCCTCTTTTGCCACACTCCGCTGCTTCTTCCTGGGGTTTTATCTGATGATGCAAAACAGAAAGCTTTTTCCTTCTCCCCACTTATCCTTGATCTTTTATCCCTCCCTGTCCCCCTTCATTCTGCAACCCTCCCCAGTTTCTCTCCTCTCTGCCCCCATAATGGATTTTTCTTGTGACGTTCGAAAGAAGTATTTGCTGCTGGAGTGTATTGATTGTTTTAATGGTCGGGAGCAGGGAGCAAAGAAGAGAAGGAAGAGGGGACTGAAGACATAGGAGAGGGTGCACAGAGTCCATTAGCTTAATAAGAATCCCTCATGCACGGATAGATGTGCGCACACCCATATTCAGGGGTTACATACACATACATGCACATGCACGCTCTCATAAATCTGCTTCTTTTGTCCTTTGATGTGACGGGTATCAGATAACAGCTGTCATGCTCCACTGTGCACAAGAAAATGCCCACGCTGCAGTTTTTTTTTTTTTTGGCCTTGTTCACGTCATGTCAGTTCATGTTGAGTTTCTAGTCTTTGTATATCGATTATCATCTGACAGCCTAATGGGTTTTGTTTCAATGATACAAAAGATCTGCAGTCACTCTGCAAATTAAGAGACATTTTTTACTCGATCAAGGTGCAATGAAGTTGATATCATTTGATGTTGATATTATTCCACAAATTAGATTAAGTCATAGTTGATTATCGCAGTTGCAAACAGAGGAACAACTTGATTTTTGTAATTTTGCCCAGATTTGACAAAAACTGTAATAAAAACAAAAACATGCAGCTAAAATATCAGCTTGGTATGATGAAGCAGCTCCACATTGAATCCCTCTTTTATTTTGACAACACTTTGATAACTTGCCTTTTCTATCAAATAATCTGCTGCTTGACTGGGTTTACAGGCAGTTGTTCACATTTAAAATAGCTACAATAACATTAGCTTTTCTTAAAGCTATTTCATATTTTCATATCTGTAGTCGTCTACAAAATAATCAACATGCAGTTAAGAGATAGGAATACTAGCAATGTCAGCAGTTCATTTGAACCAGGGTTATTTGTGAAGTTGTTCAATGTTCATGGATGTGTATGACGTGTCCCTCTCAGGTGGAGTGGAGAGACGAGGTGAGACACCACTTTGAGAAGATCAAGTCAGAGGGGACGTGTCTTCACAGGCTGGATGAGGAGCTGATCAAACGTCGCAGAGAAGAACTCAGGTGAGCAATTTGCAGTTGAGCCTTGGACAATAAACACTACTAGTGATTACTTGGCTATTTTTCAAGATGTGAAAATTTTTTTTTACTGGTATATGTATTTGATCAAAAATACTTCCAAAATATGTATAATTAGTATGATATTTTTAACTGATGTGACTTAACATCAGTGTGTTTTTGTCTCTCTCCACACAGACATGCACTGGACATCCGGGAGCACTATGAGAGGAAACTAGAGAGAGCCAATAATCTCTACATGGAGCTGAATGCTATCATGCTGCAGCTTGAGATCAAAGAAAAAGAGCTGCTCAAGTAAGGAAACTGCATTTTTGCTGCATAAATAGCAGCACTATTTTCCCCATCCAAAATGAAATGACACTAGGAAATGTAATGGATCAGTTGTTCAAACTCTTTGCTCCGATAGCTTTTTAGCCATCGACACTGGTTAAATAGTGACTTTGTAACGAGAGCGAGAAAATGTTCCTCGGTAATATGAAGCTAATGACCATTAAGTTGAGTCACATTAGCCATTGACATCCATTAAATGAATATTGGCTTTGTGTTTTAAATGTCAGGAGGGAGCATTCACTCGACAAGAAGTACCCGGGCTGCTTCAAGCACAGTTCCAGACAGTCGGCCTCCTCAAACTCCATGGAGAAACTCATGAAGAAACGCAACGTACCTCAGAAACTTCCCTCATACAGCAAGAGGTAAGCTGACATGGAAGGACCTTAATCAGGTATATTTAGAAGATGTAATCCAGCGAGAAAATCCTTTCTGACAGCATTATGGTATTTTGGCCGGACCATATACAAGATGTAGTTTTTCTTTGCCATTTTACTAAACGACTATTATTTATTGCCATTTATGGTTATAATACCATGGTATGAGAGGCACTGTCCTACACTGATAAAGTACTGTGAAGTGAAGGGGGCAAAGCAGGTTATGCTTCATACTTGCTTATGCTGTGCATAAAGCAGGACTTATTAAAGAACCACAATTTCTGCAAGAGCAGACACATTTCTTCAGTAGTTTTTTTTTACACTACTATCTTATAATGTGCTAAAAACAGCCAATAAACAAAAAAAAGGGAAAACAATGGCAGTAAATACTTGCTGATCACCAAATATAAAGATTGAATACTCTTCTTTTAAATAAAAATGTAGCTTCTATCATACTTAAGGAGGATTTATATATTTATATATATATAATTAGTCTTACATTACACAAACCATTCAAACTAAATTATTTTCCATTGTTAGTGCCATTAACAAAGAGGAGTACTGGCAAAATGTACAAGAGGTAGTTAACCTTTGTGAAATTGAGAGCTGCTTCAGGGTTAACAAATACTTTGAAAGGCAACTTTACTGTAGTTTGTGCTGATCAATGCTATTAGAAAATGCCTTTGGCAAACTGAAATGAGCTACTATGTCCTTGTGTGCAGCACAGTGATTTAGAATATCCTTGATTAGAAATAGAAAAATTAAATCAGACAACTATCCATGCCCACTGCTTTTCATCTAAACCATGTTGTTGATCTTTCTAGGCCAGACTTACTAAAGTCTGAGGTCATCCTCCCCAAACTGGACTCATCCATGACCCAAGTCACAATCCCCAACAAGGGCTCTACCTCTCCAGGTCGCTCACGCCGAGGAAAACCTCGCTACAGGAAGGCGGGCAAAGGCAGCAGTGGGGACCTGGCTCAACTGAAGGCCACTCTGTCTTCGTCTTTAGCGATGGTGAATGCCACCTCGTCTGTTCCGAACAGCAAGCACCATCTGGACCCCAGCGCAGCGCTCAGGGGCCTGCAGCATGACCTGCTCCTCAAAAAGATGTCCTCCTCCAGCCCTGATCTCATTTCCACCACCCTGGAGGCGGAGGGTCGGAGGAAAGGGCAGATGAGGCCGGGACTGGACCGAGCCGGCAGTCAGAGCGCCTCAGCCGGTCTGGAGGAGAGCAGGACTGGAGGGCCGGAGGAGGGCCCCCACGTGGGCATCGGGAATGACGACCTGGCGGAGACCCCTCCACGCAGTGACACGCCCAGTGAGGACGCAGCTTCCATTCCGTTCTCCAGCAGCCCCGACTCGCCCTGTGGGAGAGGGGCGGCCGCGGGGAGGACGTCTGTGCTCGGGAACACCCGCGGCCCTCATGAGGGCGAGGAAAAGGAGGAGGGGGCGGTGATCACCCGCTCACCCAGAAGTCAACGCCTCACGCCTGCTGCATTGCTCTACAGGGCAGCAGTGACACGCAGTCAGGTGAAGATTGAACTCAATGTTTCATTGTGACTCACTTTCAACTAATTTTGTCTTGTGCATCAAGGATGAAGTTGCTTTTGAGAAATCAGACAGTTTTAATATTATTTGTTGCTACTGTGGATGGCAAGTTTGACAAAAATCTGAAATCGGCATCAATTCAGGAGTCAAATGTGAGAGAAAATATTCTCACATGACACTCATTTTAATGGATGGAATGGTACAAATTAAGATAACACACATAAACTGCATTAAATCACATTTAAATATTGTATTTACATTGATAGATTGGTGAGAAGAAAGAGCAAAAGAGCAGGTTTACAAGACAGTAGCAAGACCTACTATAGTGTGTTGTTTTGAGATGGGTGCAGTGTCTAAACGACAGGAGGCTGAGCTGGAGCAGATGGAGAAGAGGAAAGAATTTAGTTGGTGTTAACAGTAGATAAGACAAGGGAATGTGGAGGCAAATGATCTGCTGGAACAAACTCTGAAGGAAGCAACTGAAAGATACCAATGTAAAAAGACGATCTCAATATGCACACTTGACAGCAAGTGAGCTTAGGGCATATATATGTTTTACAAGTGATAAATATTGTGTGTGTGAAACCAGCAAAGCCTGTGATGAGATCCATTGTTTATTTTCACTATGAGACTGGACAGGAATTGAAACTGACGTTGATATTTTTCACAGCGACGTGGCGTGTCTTCAGAGGAGGAGGAGGGAGAAGTGGACAGTGAAGTGGAGCTTCCAAGAAGACGGTAAGAACATCGCCTGGTTATATTTCTATCTGTGCACCCTAACAATACGATCCTGACACGACGCTTAGGAGTGTGGCTCCTACACAAGCATTTTTCCTGATTTGACCTCTGTGCTGTGAGCATGTGGGAGTTTTCACATTGTGCTTTACTCCCATTTCTCTCACCTCACATGATCCTCAGCCTGGCTGCAGCTGTTTTCAACTTGAACGGCGACCTAATCAGACACAATAATTGAAAACATCTGTAAATGCCCAATTTCTTTCCTACTGCACTCACAAGACAAAAAAACCACTCACAGATTTATAGAAAAAGGGGCAGGAAATATTCAGTCTGGGTGAGGCTTTATAAGGTCACTGCCAGTTTAATTTGAGAAATAGGTCAAATTTCAGCTATGGCTGGAAGTGTTTCATCACTGTGTAAAATTTGTTTAGCTTTACCTGCATTTCCACAGTTATGTACATCAACGACTTGTGGTCAAACACCACAACATCACCATGAAAGCATTGCAGGTCCTTCAGGTGGTCAGAGGAATGAAGAAATTCCTGTCACATGCACAAAGTGGTGCACAGGGAGAGTTTGTCCTCTGCTTTTCACCGTGTCCTGAAGGAGCCCACAGTGATAATCGGGACCAGCAGTGGCTTCCACTTCCACTGCTAGAAATCTTCTGCTGGTTCATGACTCGAGTTACTGACCTTCCTCTAAATAGGTTTAGCAGTAGTGGTGCAACTTGTGAGTTGCTGAAGCAACGTGGCACAATGGTTCGCGCTCTCGCCTCACAGCGAGAAGATCTAGATACAAATACCGGCCAGGCCTTTCTGTGTTTCCTCCGGGTACTCCGGGTTTCCGCCCCCTGTCAAAAAACATGCAGGTAACTGTTGACTGAAGAATGGCAAAGGCAGATTGCAGCCAATGACCTCTCGGCCGTGCCGACGATACGCTACAACCTGCATATGCTGATGCTATTTGTAATTTTCAAACTCTCCAGTGTGAGTAAGCTGCAAACTTATCAACCCAGATGTTACCCTTTTCGCATAGGTATTGTTACATTTCTGTCACTGCTCAATAGAATGACAATTGCAGCATGTTAGGTTTCAGTGTGTCTCTGTGCTTATGGGCGCTGTCACTCTGTTTAGTGACACCAAACTCTGGGAAAACTGCTGTGTTAGTATTTTATTTGTCAATGGAAGAACAAACTCTGGCTTGTACCTATCAAGCAGACTGAGACCTCTTGAAAAAAAATGTGCAGCTGCAGCATGGACCAAGGAAATCTGAACAGAACAAACAGGATCTGAAATGTGTTGTTTTCTTACGCATCTCGATATGTGTGCAATGGTTGATGATCTGTCCCCGTTAAGACTCCACTGCAATCATGATATCTTGCTTGGTGACAAACAGTGTCATGATAAAAACGGTTTAAAATATTTAACAGCAAACTGAATTATCTTTATTTGTCTTTTTGTGCTGTGTTTTGCACAAGGAAACAGCAACTGTGACTTCAGTTTTATTTACGACCTTTTTTGTCTTCACTCGAGTTTTATGGAAATGTTGACGAATATATGCACTCGTTCCTGTTTCACACCCTCTCAGGCGGCCTGTGAGCATCACAAAATGCCAGTCTCTGTCAACGTTCAGCTCTGAGAACTTGTCAGTCTCGGACGGCGAGGAGGGGAATACCACTGACCACTCGCACAGCGGCACACCCGACGTGGTCAGCACCAACACAGACGAGCGTCTGGATGACAAGAGCGACGACCTGCTGTCTCAGGGCTCGGAGATCCCCGCAGACCCGTCTGACCCGACCCAACTGGGCTCTGACGGGTTGTCTGAGAAGGAAGCCATCCTACAACAGGTCAAGACGCAGCTCGCTTCCAACGATCACAACTATGAGGTCAGTGAAATCAGACTAAACCGTATGGATCTACATTTGACATAAACATGCAGATACTCTATTGCTGCAGTCATACAGTGATCATTGTTGCTTCCCCCCCCCCCCCCCCCAAACCAGGGCCTGTATGATGACTCGGACTGTGACAGTACAGAGTTGGACCATTCATGCAGTGCAGAGCCCAGCCAACCTCCAACCAACTGGTGAAAACCTGACACCTCAACCCCCTCAAACGCCTGCAGATCTGCCTTCTGAAAACCTCTTCCACTCTCACAGACCTTAACAACCCAAGAGTTGAGAGAGAAGGGAAGTTAGAAGACAGGAAAAAAAAAAGACTTGGATTTTCTTGGAAAAAACAAACAAAAAAAAACATATTTCCTCCTGGTATGAATGCATCAAAGAGATGCAGATGGACTTTGTGCACGAGCCGAGCGAACAAGGCAGCAGCCTGCCTGTGTTTTATCAAAAGCAACAAACCCATGGTCAGCTTTTGTAAAAACACAGTGAGAGACATCATCAAAATGAATGTTTGGTCATGTCTCCCGTCATCTCCCATCAGCTTTGTATTTAAATGTATTTATTTTGTGTCATATTGTGGCAGGACGAAGGATGAGTCAGAGCTGAAGGTAGGAACACGTCTTTATTTAGCAACCGCCAAAACTCGACTGAACAGTCCACAACAGCCCGGGCGCGGGAGGGCTAAAACCACGCCCCTTTTTCCCATCATCCTGCTGGGTGAGAATCCTAACGGCCGCCACAATATACTCTTTTTTTTTTTTTTAAATCAGGGCTTCTGTAACACTTCAAATATTTTGATTTCCAACATCAGTGTCTAATGTTGCTCCTTGCACTTAATTTAAACGGTCATGGCAAAATGTTATGCACTACCTAATTTATTATTTTACAGTCATTCTCCTCGAACATGTTTACATCCCTTATTATTGTTTACATTATTTATTCCATTTTTCATGAATTATGTTCCCATTGTCTGCTGTTGTGCTTTAATACCAGTGTAAATATGTGATGTTGTAAAATGAAATTTTTTTTTTTTTAAATGTGAGATTGTATAATTTAAGGTGCTGATGTTTCTAATAAGGTGGCATCACCCTATTTGAAACACAAAAAGCTTAAGGTAGTAAGAATGTACTGTCGCTGCTGTTCATTTCTGAGCATCGAAACACAAATTAAAAACAAACTAACATGTCAACAAAGGGGGTAAAAAGCAGTGTCTGCTCTGGAAACCACAAGCATGGATGACAGGCTTCTTTATTTTTATTTTAAATACAATTTTGGTATAAAAACATTTACTGTATCAAAATGCAACACCAGTTTAAAAATAGCTGAAAAATGTGGGAGTGTCGAAAAACTCTGTTGCCGTTTTTGACTCGGCTCATCACCTAGAGAGGAACAACAGCAACAAAGGGACTACGGATTTCTAGCGGCCATTGAAACACTCCTGCTAAAACCACTGAAGGCGTATGACGGGGACACAATACACCAGAGATGTCAGAAAAAGAGATGTAACGACACTAAATTCTGTTAAACATTGTGTGACAAACACTTTGCAAGCGCTGCATTGGATTAAAGTCTGGAACTTGAGTGCGAGAGAACTTCCAAATGCAGCAGGAAGGGCATCGATGAAAAATCAGCCAACTCTCCCCCTATATAATAGAGTAGATCAATATTTAGGTAAACAAGCAGCACTCTGTTTTCATATCGTGGATCTCAGTCGTTTTTCAGGTTACTAACTCACTGGGGTGCAACACATTGCAGAATTCACGAAGGAGTTTCCAAAATATAATTGAAACCTTTCCATAAGTACTAATTTTGATTTTCCGTTGCATGCCTTTTCAAACCAGGACATTTTATACTGTACAAGAAATTTAACAGGAGGATTCCTGGAAACGTCCTGCTGTTTCGCAATAACTACAACCCCTTTATATTTCTAACAAATCAGACCATAGTTGTTGTAAGCCTTTCACATTAAAATGTATAATTATTGTCTCAAAATCTGGGAGCGAGAACCAATTTCTCAACTCTCTAGCTCTTATGGGTGGATACTTTAAAAAATATATTAAGAATGGATAGAAGTGTCATGGCAGTTTATTTACTACACAAATTTCAAATTGTGGACCAATCACACAATATTTGTGAGATAAAATCAATACCCAGAATGCATGAGTGAAGCTTTACTGTTTTCAGTATTTAACAAAGTCATTGCTGATGCCGAAACATGTCGAGAACATGCCTCAATTTAGTTTCCAGGAAAGTGCTTTAAATAAGAAATGTCATCCAGCAGCTTCTTAACTTCCCTAATGAACTCAAGCTTGAATAACATTATCAATGTTCCATCTGAGTGAGTTTAGCACTTTGGTGATTGTCACGAATGTTTAAAAAAAAACAACAAAAAAACATTTTGGGCATTTCTCAGTATGTGTGAAAAATTAAGCCTGTGATGCCAAATTATGCTTTTACATCCTGCAATCTACATGATCTTAAACTAAGAGGCTTCATAAGCTCAGTCAGTTCAGTCAACATTGACACTAATTGTAGGCAGCTCAAGGTCACATTTTAATGTTTGGTGAGAATGGTATGAAACTAAAACTGGTGCTGATGCATTTGTGCCCCTTGACAGGCCTTATTGTTATGAACCATAACTTAACAGGTCAAACTCAATAAGCTTAAAAAAAGGCAGCTTTCCCCCATGTTTTGTTTGAAAGTTTAGATTTGTTGAGCATTTGAAACATCCCCCCCAAGATTGAAAGCAAGAAAACCTCATGTTGCCAAAACAAAAAAGCAAATCTACTGCCCTCTAGTGTCTCATGTGAGGAGGTACTTGTGTTTCCCATGATGCCCATTTAAAAAAAAATTATAAAATGTTTGCTTTTTATACTGCATTATTGTAACTGTATAATAAATATATTTAAGAAACAATTTAAAATAAAACATGCAAAATCTCAAAGTGTGTTCAAATCATTATTTTCTTATTTTACACAGGGACAAAAGTCTCGAGATGATTTCTGGTTTGAGCATTTCACATCTTTATTTCGGTATTTTTTAAACAATGTTGTGGCACCCAGATCTACAGTCTCAAAAAACGTGCACAAAAGTTTTGTATTTCCTGCAAATAAAAAATAAAATAAATTCTGACTCGAGCGAAGCAAAGAGCAGGAAACTAGTGTTAACTCACAACCCTTTCTGCGTCTAGTCCCAGAGAATCAACCATTTCATTTCTCAGCCTCATCACATTTAATAGATCAGTGTCCAGGAGTTATTATTCCCCCCTTTGGTAGTTTTAAAAAAAAATATTTCCTCCATTTAAAACAAATATTCCAACTTTTTTTTTCTTCTTTTTTTTTTAGTAATATATCAGTCTTTACAAAAAAAGCGAGGACAACCCCTCTGCTTCCGATCCCTTGAGCCGAGCCCGAGCCCTGAATACCTCCCATCCCGGCAAAATATCAACACATGATCTGAGGACGAGGAGAGGGCGGGCGAACAGGAATGACATGTCGAGAGGGAAGGGGTGTGTAAAACACCCCCCAAAAAAATACATGATTTCTTTTTTCTTTTTTAATGATCCGACTAAAAAAATTTTATCTTGAGTGGGTGTTAGAACATTTGTCATAACCAAATATAATCAGTGACAGTGCATGTACAGCTACGTATTCTCAGTGTCACAAGTGTAATCCAGGTTACAAGCACTTCAATAAAAAAAAAAAAAAAAAGGGGGTGGGGGTGCTGTGTCTACTTAAAGCAGGTAGGTATGGACATGAACTGGACAATCCGACTGGTGGAGCTGGGAAAGGAAAACTAAAATAAAAACAAAGAGACGTGGGTCGAATATAAACACGGAATAAAACAGTCACTCTATTCTTATTTTGATACTTTTTTATTTCTCCTTTTTTGTCTTTTTCCTTTTTAAAGAAAAAAAAAACTTGACTGTACAGAACTAAATCTATATGCCTATTCAGAGTTTTCCCAACTCTACTCCTTTGTGGTGGCCAAAAAATAAAAGGAAAGTGAAGAGAGTGAGAGGGGGGGGGGGGGGGGGGAAATAAAGAGATGTCTAATAAGAAATCATTAAAACCTCCAACTTGACTCAAAAGGGGGAATTAAAAACCTAACGTTTGCTTCTTCCGACTAAAAACAAAAAAACAAAACAAAGAAAGAAAATAAATAAACTCAGCGGGTCAAATCAGTGGCAGTTGACAATTTCAAAATGAGGAAGAGGCGGTATAATATATATAAACTCTTAAGTTGGATAGTTGCATTGACTGCTTTATGGTAGCCGATGATATAAAAGTGAGATTTAGTGCAGACGCAGTGTCCTATCAGTTGGCTGCCAGTCCTGTGGCCTCAGACGAAAGCCTGGAGAAACAGACAGACACCCAGAGAGCAGGGAGGGAGACAGCGAGAGAGAGACAGAGAGAGAGAGAGAGAGAGAGGGAGGGAGAGTAAGGCATGCAATCAGACAGATCAACATCAGTATCATTTACTACATATTACAATATCTGAAAGAAATTCTTTATGAGGAAAACATTTTCAATTTATTAAAACAGGTTAATGATGCTGTGACATGGAAAAACAAATGTTTGATTGATTCTAATGATCCTTTTCTTTAAGCGGGAAGCTGATCAGTGACTCCGTTTACACCTTGTATCAAAATGTCATACCCAACCGTTAAAAATAAATTTTTGGTTCGTAACTACAATAATGTGCCCAGTACATCTTTACAGAACCTGCCTAAAACATGTGTAACCTGTCCCTGAACGCATCATGGATGCATGTAGAGAACAAAGTTTCCAAGACCGACTAATCTGCTCAAACAAGAGAGATTTCCAAACATTTGAGCTGATACATGTGGCACCCACTGTTAGTGTGACTCCAGATTAAAAAAAAGAAAAAGATCTGGAGCAATTCTTTGATGAAATGAAATAACTGTAGCAGGAAGCTGCACTATTCTTTTTTTATTTTAGGTTGTTGTTTTGTAACTGCATTAATATTCCGAATGTACCCAGTGTTCTTTGCAGTAAACAAAGGAACATTGCTTAATTAGAGGGTCAATCATGTCATTTTATTGGAACAGCCAAACAGATAAAATGGGAAATTAGTTTGACATCTCTGCCTTAAAGTCTTGTAGTTGTTCAGAACAGTCCATGTTTGCAATGAACGGTTGAATGTAATAGAGCCACGATAATGAAAATACAGCTACTCATTAAAATGAGGTACGCAAGAACAGGAACACAGAAAACATGCAGGACTGCGACCATCTAGGACCAGCAATGAACACATAATATGATCAAGGCCTGAGCTTCAGATCCTCCATTAAGCCATTTTTTTCCAGAAGTTAGTGGTTTTTGAGGGGAGATAAACACTGGAGATCTGTCAAACGGTTAAAATGCATCTTAATTCCAGATGTAAATGGAGTCAATCTGACGTTTAGCAGTTTTTCCGAGTCGTTTTAGGAGCTTTAAGTAGTTATATGAGAAGATCCACACTATTCTCATATTTCTAAGTATGAAGCTCAACTTGGTGTGCCATTGAATATGAGGAAACTGCAAACAGGCTTATTGACTGAAGAACAGCAACTACTGACCGATATGCTGTTATTTCTGATTTAATTCATAAAATGCACTGATCTTTGTCAGTGTCTTCTTAGAGCAACAAAAGCTTGTGTCAACTTCAAATCTGAAAAGAAAACCTCAATAAACTGTAGTCTTTGATTTGATCGACACAAAACAGTGCAACAATGACTGGAGCTGTAGATTTTGAGGCAGCCCTCTTTTCTTGGCACGGGGAAAGTAACTTCCTGCAGTCTCTGCTGGTTGCCTGGCAACAAGATGGCAGATTTTGCTATCTATGATCAGAGCCAGGCTAGCTAGTTTCCTCCAGTTTGTAATTTTTATGGTAAGCGAAGTTAACAAGCTGCTGGCTGTGGCTTCACATTCAGACATACGAGAGGGTGACAAATCTTCTCATTCAAACCTCAATACAATTTTTGTGAAACGATTCATTTCCTTTTAATATTGGGCGATATAGTCAAACTAAGTTCAAGCAGATGGATGGTTTTTTTTTTTTATTTTAACAATTAACGGGAACTAAATGATGATTTGGTGGCTTTGATACCTGAGGGCAGATTTAGTTTATATCTAAATTACAATTCTTTTGTGTATTAGCGAGAAAAAAGAAAAGAAACACTACATTATAACAACTAGCAAGTCACTTAAAGTTCACTACAAGAAAACTATTCCCATAAATACAATGTGACATCTTAAATAGAGCCGCTACCTGAGCAGAGCTTACACCAAGAGCGAGAGAGAGAGAGAGAGAGAGAGAAATGCTTCAGTAGATCGGCAAGATAATTCCCTGTTCATGCTAAGTTCAGAGTGATTTAGAAATATAATTGCACTCGACATGTGTTTCGGTGAAGAAATAGGTTGAATCGCGCTACAGATACCTATTTCTTAAATATGGCATCAACCATCTCTCTGGCTTCGTAACAAGGGGGGGCTGCTTTTTGGAGTAAGCCGGGCACGGCACAGCCAGATTAAAAAAAGCAAGTGCAGGTACAGACAACTAAGGGCATTGTCAGTACTTGAGTAGTCGATGACTTATGTTTCCTTCATTAGTAAGGGGAGAGCCTTCGTCTTTTAGACTTGGAGCCCAGTTCGGGGGTGACTTTGGGCTCGGCGGGGATTGGGTGTGAGGGGTTACTGGCCCCGCTGACAACATGGAGGGCCAGGAGAGGGAGGGGCTTGATACTGAGGAGACTCGACACACAGGCGGGAGAGCTGGGGAGCAGGGAATCGGTGGTGGAGGAGGAGGAGGAGGAAGAGGAGGGAGGAGGAGGCCCTGGAGCCAACAAGGACAGAGGGATGGAGGCTGTGGGGGGCACCACACAGGAGGAAGAGGAGGAGGAGGAGGAGGAGGAAGAGAAGGAGGAGGTAGCAGCAGAGGAGGTGGTGGTGGTGGTAGTAGTAGTAGTAGTGGTAGTAGTAGTAGTAGAGGTGGAGGGAGGGCACAGGCTGGTCTGTTCAGGGTTCAAGGAGGAGGAGGAGGGAGGAGGTTTAGAGGACTCTACACTGTAGAAAGAGAGACAAGGAGAGAGGGACAACACAGTCGGGATGGGTCACAGGGCAGGCTGGTGAGCAATGGGTGAGGGTTGGGGGGGGAGGGCAGGTGTGGGAGGAGGGGTAAGGGGGTGGGGGGCAAAATCACTCAGGGATGAGACCAAAAACAAAGACGGAAAACTTCATTAGGGATTAATGAATCAATTAAAACTAAAGAAACCAAAAACACTAAGGTCCCTGGTGATTGATGAGGAAGCAAATGAAAAGTGAATCAACACAAGCACGGACTGACAAAGAACGAGTAAACAGCACAGTGACCATTAGCAGAAGGTAAATAACCCCAAAAACTGAGTTTAAGCCAGTGCATAAACTACAGTTGATGTAACGGGTAGGTTTGGAATTTAGGTGAAATATTTCTCTTTCATGGGCGGCTGTTGGCTTGGGACTTCAAAAATGGGCTTTTAAAAGGCTCCAATTATCAATATTGGGAACAGAATGACAATTATTGGTTCCTGTCTAATTAAAGGGGGGGGACAAAAAGTAATAAAACTTTTTTTATTGCACTGTATTAATACCAAGAGGAGACATTTTATCCCCAAATTGACCCATCAGTAGCAGTCACGCAGAAGAGTGCTCAGGGCGATCAGGCAGGTGGGGGCTGAGGGTCTTGCTCGTTGACCCCCAGTGCTTGTTTTTTTTTTTTTTTACTAAATTGCCTTTTATAGTGGATGAATAAAAATGCAGCATCTAGTGCAGGGGTGTCAAACTCAAATGAGCTCAAGAGCATCCAATAAAAACAAACTAGAACCAGGGGGAAAAAACTATAACTTCAAAAGGCTTTCTTTTAGTGTGGGAAAAGTTCCCATAAAACTAAATGATGTTCACACTGAATGCACTTCTTATAGGTTTTATTTAGACCAACGCTGGAAAAAGACCATCGCTTCACAAGACGTCACAAACACACACGTATGGGGTGGAGGATGATACTAACGTCAACTTGCTAAAGGTCTTTAGCTGTCACTGCTGCATCACTCATCATTTCTGCTTTATGTTCAGTTATAGATGTTTTGTCATTTGCGCTCACTGAAACAGCTTCCCAAGCAGACAAATTAGAAATGGCAGTTACCGAAATTGAAAAGTGGCAGTTTGTGTCTTTGTTATTTTGCACGAGTTGGATTAAACTCTCTGTGGGACGATTTTGGCCCAGATGTTACGACACTCCTGATCTAGTGCATCTTCGATGAGACTT
The DNA here is from genome assembly GCF_963422515.1 of Blennius ocellaris. NCBI lineage: Eukaryota > Metazoa > Chordata > Actinopteri > Blenniiformes > Blenniidae > Blennius > Blennius ocellaris. The sequence continues at coordinate 10,741,176 of NC_137653.1, read as the reverse complement.
TTAAAAATGATACCCCATGGAATTTAAAAACAAAAGGCTCTTTTTGCAGTGCAATAGTCTAAGATACAAAACAATGCAATGTAAATCATAGTGAAGCTTATATGTTAACCTGTTAGAGTAATAAAGTAAATGTCTCATTCGGCTGCTATAATTAGGGATGGAAACAAATTGCTCAGCTATTTATAATATTTGGAGGAATAAACTGACTGCTCCTTCAGGACCATAAGGGATATAAGCACGCAGAGCAAATTTAGAATCAGCTTCCTTGTTGGCAAAAGAAAATATACAGGCTTCAATATTTAAGTAAAGCAAAATAATTTGATGTAAAGTAACGAAATAAAAACTTAGCCTCAGCTGCTCATTCTGGGCTTGAATCAATCATCTGTTTGTCTGGATTGTCTCACCTGGCATTGATGAGGTACTCTGCCAGGCTGATGCTGGCAGGCGAGCCTGTGATGGTAACCTGGCGGTCAGTCGATCCATCCACTGGATTTGCAATCTTGATCTGGGCACCCGACATTTGCCTGATCTCATTGATCTTGGCTCCCTGGCGGCCGATGATGCACCCAATAAGCTAGAGGAGAAGAGCGGCAGAATTAGGCGATAGTAGTGCAGGATAAAGATGCGCTTCGATTTGTGGTTGAAATAGCAGGACATCACACAAAAAGAGAAATCCAAAGATTCAAGATGCATGTCCGTTTGATTTCTAAAAAGGTACAGACTAATCAGTGCAGGAATCACAGCAAAATATTTATACTCTCTTAAGTTGCGTCTTTGTTTTATGAAAATCTTGCAGCTACATTACTCAAACTGCAAAAAAAACCTCCCAGGATTCAACAGCAGCGATTGTAAGATCAGGTAAAGATGAGATCGATGCAAAGGTTTCTAAAATGCTTTTTTTTTTTTATCACCCTCGCCTCTGTACAAGAAAAATTCCCTACACCTGATAATCAGAGTTCTATGTCCAATACTTATCATACACACACTTACAAGGCCAACTATTAGATGCTCAGATTGTTTTGTTTGACTTACATCATTTGGAATGGTCATCTCATGGGAACTGGGCTGAGCTGATGCATCTATTCCTGACAGAGAAGATGGGGGGGAAAAAATGCCTTAAATAAGCAGAAAAAAAATTACAATTGAGGCTCCAGCAGAGTAATAAAGGCAATGAGCCAGAGGAACTGGAAAAATAAAAATCGTATTGAATCTATTTCAGGGATCACTGCGAGCAAACACTTTGTCTACCACAAAATAGGTACATAGTTTTATTCATAACAAACAAAAAAATACAGGATTAACATTATGTATTGTATGTAACAGGGTTGGAATGTCAGGTGAGTCATAAAGTAAATAAAACGCAATAATAAGAGCATCAAGGTTTCTATCGTAATAAAGTTAAAGAGTTAATCAGTCAGAGGAATTCAATCAATGAAGACCAGAAATTAAGTTCCTGTGTATCATTTAATAATTTGCCAAAAGCTTGCTAAACACTGAGATATGGGTTGTCGTCATTTTCTCCATTTTGCTCTGGCAAAGCATCTTTTCCCCACAGTCAAAATGATGTTTTTATGATGTTTGTATTTATTCAAACTAATTTTAGAGTATTGAAATGTTGCTGAATAACACTCTGGGATGGACGCTGAAGTCTCCCATAAAGGGTTAAAGCTGCACTAAGCTAGAGCTGATCAATGATAAATGCCAAACATCACACCTACCGTCAATTTAGCCCCTGGTTAAGCTGACAAGCATGTATTTTGATTGTTAGAGGACCCACTCCATCAATACTTATCCAACTTATTTGGAAATGCCGCCGTCTCTCGTGTTACCAGCAGATACATGTCACTGTGACCTGGCAGAGGTCAGCTTTTCACTTCTGAGCTTTTTGTTGTTGTGATGCACGTTTTTCTCTGGTTCAGTTGTAGTCCATGCACAAATGTCACATATGATCAGGGAGAAAATGCAAAATTGACAAAGAAATAAGAATCAAACTGTGGCTTTCTCAGTGTGACTCAAAGGTTGCTCACCATTTTAATAATGATTCCATAATAGTGGTTATAAACTGCTGTGCTCTTTGTGATCTTTAAAGGGTATTATAGCGCAGAATTTTTATACAAGATCCAAATTTTCTTCCAGTGGTTTGCCTTTTTACAGGACTGATAAAGTTGACAGATTATATTATATACAAGTGGAAGATAATGGCGTTTTTGGAAACCTTAGTTTTTTTTACATGATAGGATTGAAATGTTCAATTTCCGAGCGTTTTAACGAGAGCACTCCAAAAAAGTTGCAGATATAATGTAAAAATAAGGCTATTCACCAACTTCAACAACTACTGGTCGAAATAAAATAAACCTCCACAAGGACAATGCGTTGTGGGGGCTTTTTAAGCCGTGTTGTGCTCAAAAACTAGGGGAATTTCTGGGATTCTGGCTGTTTAAAAAAAAAAAATAAAGCACTGAAAGCCTGCGGGCCTTGTCACGCTGCATACCAGTGAATCCCTGGTTGCTTGGTGCGATAGGGAAGGGGGTCTGCTGCATAGCCAGCTGGTGAAGCTTGGTGAGCTGTGGAGAGATAGCAGCAGAGGAAGACTGTGAGAGTGAGAGAGGAGGCAGGGAGAGAAATGGGAGGAAATGGAAAACACAAGAGGAGGGAAAAACAGAACATAAAAAGAGACACGGTCAGTACATATGACACAAAAAATATTTCACACACAAACGCTACATTACTCTGTCAATGTGCAGATCTTTTCAAAGCTTTACATGAATCACTTTTGTCTAAAATTGTGAGGGCTTTTGGGCTCGTCTACGTGGGGTACCCCCGTAGATATTCCTCCAAAGTGCGGGCTGCTTCTCTGGGTGAAGCTTTCTCGCAGTCTTCGGGGATGAATAGTTACAATAAACACGCGAAAGAGCGCTCAAAATGCAAAACACCATCTGAGAAGCTCTAAACATATTACACTTTACCGACATCACCATTAAGGCGGCATTAAACCTTTTCTTGGAGAAGAGACATGTTCCAACTGTGACAAACAAAATCTGCCCATTCACACTAAAGCGTTCACGTTCAAATTGTCACATACTGCAGCTGACCGTTATGCATTTGCTCTGAGGCAGTAAGACTAATCAAATACACTTGATGCGACTCATTAAAGAAAAGAAGAAAAAATTGAATCAAACAACAAGTGGCCAGAGCACAGTTATAATGAAAGAAAAGAACAATATGTTTATCTAGGACAGACTAATGAATGAGAGACATGTGAAACAAAACAGCACAAAAGAGGGGGGAAAAAAACAACATTGAAGGAGTAAGCAGGATGGACAGATTATTATTCATGGAACAGTGGCGAGTCTGGACAAACAAACAACAAATGTCAGCTCAATTAACAACTGACTGCCAATGAACGGACAGACAAAATTAGAGTAGCTTCACAACCCTGCCGTTTAAAATGGTCAATTAAAATAATGTGATGATAACAGGTCAAGGGACGGCAAAATAAATGAAAATGGGGGGGCAAGTTAAGCTGCGGCTACAGGCTGTGAAACTGATGCGTGGGCGGATCACATTTTGGAAGAGGACAGTTGTAATTATGGGTGGAAGTGGTGATGGTGATGGTGATGGGGGAGGTCATCATGTAAAAACATCTACTGCACTTACATCTGGCTGTGGAATCGCGTGTTGTCCTTGTACGGCATACGCCTGAAACAAATGAAAACAAAGCTTTCATGGGGCTCACGTCTGATTTTAAGAGGCAGCTCACTTCTCCGGCTACGTCACTCTCGATTTGCAAAAAAGCTCTGGGAAGACTTTTAAAACATCAAAGCCTCGTCTCAACTCATGACATTAAAGAATAGCAGCATGTATGCCTTGTCCAAAGTCTCCACATTTCTGGAAAAAAATAAATCCTTTGAGACGTTGCAGCAGAATTATGAAGAACCAGAAAGAGAATACATAAAAGTACTGAGTAGCAAGATAAAATATATTTTTAATGTTAGGCCTACAAGCACCAGAAAGTGTTTGGTTTAGACTGATATTAGAGGGAAATAGGCCACCTCACACTTGAAACATGAAAACATTCTAGGAATGACACAAAAAGGAAGTCTGTTAAAAAAAAGAAAAAGAAAACAAAAGCCTTGAGGCCAAATGGGATCAGACATTGTCAAAGGTGCAAATCCTTATTCAGTTAGCACAGGAAGCTCCTGTTGCACCAGTTTGTTTGTTTGTTTGTTTGGTTTTTAAACTTAAGATCACTTGTAGAAGCAGACATAACTATGGACTTACTATTATTTGAATAGCCTTTAATCCCACATTAACATTTAACTTTTTTTTTTTTTTTTTTTAACAAATAGTATGCAAAGCCAATGGCAAACATCCCAGACAATGAAATGCATCCCACATAAAATCCTCTGAAGGTTCATATATGTACCTGTCCGCCTGCAAAGATGACAGGTGATCCTGAAGGCTTGGGTCGGTAGGGGATAGTGACCCCCTTAGGGGGAGACTACAAAAGACAAAATATGAGTCAATATAACAACATAATATAGGAAATGCTGTTTTGGCAATAGGATCATACAATACATCAAACAGTCTAAATCGGGAATGGGCTACTGTCAGTCTGTGATAAAGCGTTCAAAAATAACCATGCAATGCAGAAAGCTGATTGACCACATTTGTATCCAATATCAATTGAAAATGATCTTTAACTACTGTCAAAATAAATACATTTTAATGTGGAATATACTAAAGTCATAGTTGACTCAATCAGTTAGTTCTTGGCATTAAATATTTAGCTCAAATTCCCATTCATCAATTAATGATGAGTAAAAAAAATTTCCTCCACAAGATTCTGACATTATTTTGTGGCCTTCATGTTGATCAAAGTTGCCCATCCCTGCTTTAGATTATGAGGAAACCATTACAAAATTCCAGTTATAGATTAAATAAAACAAAGAAGTTGAAATTTGACTGATTGGGACATAATGCTTCATTAGTTATAGTTAATTTTAATTAAAGCCAGGGCTTTTTGATTTCAAAAACAGATGCAGAAGTAGAACATTTTCCTGTGAGTCTGACTGCTCACTCTCTCTTCAACTTCTGCATCAGTAACCATGACGGTTTTAAAAGAGCTCTGATGACGCAGCTGCTCTATCTGGGCTCTTTTACTGCATCTCCACCTCCAGAATCAATACAGATCACAAATTAAGTACTACATGTTGCTTCACTACTATAGTTGAAAGGCTGGATGATTGCTTACAGGCCCAGAGTTAATAATTTGCCACAATCGTGTCAATCAAACTTGAAATGTCGCTTGTCCAAACCCAACACACCAACCCTATAAAACCTAATGGTAGCCATACCTACGCTTTATTAATATACATCCGTCACTAAATACGTGTCCCTACTTTTAGAGTGCACTTACCTCAAGCATGACCACACAGATCTGCTTTACACACTCAATAATTGACTGAGGTGTGCCTGCGATGGTGATGGCGCGCTCCGTGGAGTTGGGGAGCATGTCTCCCGCCACTTGTACCTGAGCACCGGTTGACTGGAATGCACAAGAAAAGAGAAGTTACAAAAAGATATCCGGACATCCTGCATGCACAAGCTTCCTCGTCACTGAACTTGAGTAGAAGAGTGACAGCTAAAACTGACAGGAATGCAGTTCACGCTTTTTTTTTTTCTCATGGGGGGTGTTTTGTTTTACACATGGTTCACTGTGCACACCTCTCGAATTTCCTTGATCTTGCAGCCACCTTTCCCAATGAGGGAGCCACACTGGCTGGCAGGCACCACAATACGTAGGGTCACTGGGGGCTTGCTGGTAGCTGTGCTGTTTGTCATCGAGCTGCTTATATCCTGACGAAAAAGAGAAAAACAAACAACATTGACATCTTTAATTAGGCTGTTCAGGCATGGCCTGTAAATCGATGACTGAAGGCAAACTAGGACCCACTTCTTCCAATTTTTCAATGATCATGGAGAATGCCTTGAAGATGGCAGTGGTTGGACCCGCCAAAGTAATGATCCTCTCGGGACAATTGCCCTCGGAGATGTTGATGCGAGCCCCGCTCTACAAAAGGCAGGAAAAGGTGACTTTAATTCATCAGTCTGGAGTCTTGAGAAGAAAATATCAACGGCAGACTTGCAGTTGTTCCCAAATTAGCAACAGTACGTATGGCTACCCAACACAGGAAAGCACAGATCTCACCTCTTCTCTCATCTTCTTCACAGATTCACCTTTCTGTTTGTGAAAAATCACATTCAAACAGGATTTATTATCAATCACAAAAAACAAATGTTATCATTGTGAACATGCTTTAATAATTTCAAAATGAGACATACCTTCCCAATAATGCTTCCAACTTCCTAAAATAAGAAAAGAAAAAGGCAACTTTGGGTGATTGTTTCTCTCTCACATAGCTCTTATGGACACTACACATTACTTATCCATCTCAACAGTTGTGAACGTGGTTAATCTTAATTTGAAGAAAATAAAGCTTTATTAACCCAATAACACCCCCCCCCCCCACACACACATTTCTTCCCATCCTGTACAGTGTGATAATTAATGCTGTTGATTTAACTGATGCACAAGCTGCATCAGGTGTTTAAACGTTGGAAATGTACCTCAATTGCTGGGGCATTTTTGTATTTTTTTTTGTAAGTTGCCATACGTTCTGTTTTGTTGGACATCATGTTTCAACACAATATGATTCCATTGCAATGCAATCTGACGGGTCAGATTGTGAGTAGGATGATACATGGCATCCAAACAAAATCAGGGCAACAACAACTCATTTATTTATTTGATGTTAAAAAGTCAGTATGAGGCTATGGGGCTGAAAAAAAATAATGCAACACTTTGGGCTACGTGGTGAAAGAATGCAGAAGAAATATACATTTCAAGCCATTATTTGACCACTCAAGAGGAATTATGATGGAGGCATTTGGATTTACCCACTGACTTGACCTGTTCGCCAATCTTTTTACATAAAACCTAACCAATGAGGGGCTACAGTCTGGCATTAAATGGTCTCTTAGCTGTGCTTCAGCACAGCCAAAGGCAAACTTTCCTTTCCTCTATACATCTCAGGAGACTTTATTTCCATTTATATACACATCATCATACACACTATTGGGAGTGCCGGCAGAGGCAGCTGATGGGTGGCCTCACCTTGCCGTGCATGAGCAGCCGAATAGTAAGGGTGACATTGAGCCCGCCTTCAATCACACCGGAGTCCATAACTGCAATTGCAACTCAACCGTCAGTAGATAACTGGAATCTTTGGTCACAGAGATGGATCTGATGGGACAGAAAGAAACAGAATAATGAATCCAGATCAAAACAGAGTGAATTGTTACTCAGTAGATTTGCAATATGCCATGCATATAAGTGGCTTCATTCAACACTACTCTCACTGGACTAGTTAGAAATATGGAGAGGTTAGATTCAGATATGAGAATCATCCTACTTTGAGTATTTGAAGAACAAACTAGAAAAAGGAGCCGAGATAAGTCTAAATTGTTTTACAGTAATTCAGCTGTAAAACCTTTTAAATTAAATGTGAAATATGGATAATGCTAAATATTTCTAACATTATGTGGCATTTTAGTACATCATGATACATACATTCAAGCATTAACTCTTCAAAGTTACTGATTTCTGATGGAAAACAACAAAACATACTAGAGTAGCCTATAAATAAATACAAGTGAGCTATCCAGAGTATTTAAGGGCCTTTGAATCCCATTTACCCAGTTTACCTGGCCAGTTACGACAACCTGACAAATTAACCCGGGTCATATTTGTGTTTACGGATTTCATAAGAAACGAAGCAAGACACACTTACTAAAGACCACCGATTAAATTTAGATTTTCGTGAAGCTCTTATCGATAGATTAGTCTGATCACACCATTCAGGAATAATGTGGGTCATAGCTGATGCTAGCAGCGCGAACTAACGGCGCACCACGACGAATAAGAACGAAATGGCTTTTAAAAACTCCTCTTAGCCGTCTCAACTACACGCAGTTGGCGAGATCGATCTATTTACAACAGCCTCGTTTCTTCTGAAGCGGAAGTTAACAGTCTGGCAACGTGTGAATTTGCGAAGAAACGCTGGATAACCCTATGGCGCGTATGCTAACGCCGCTTTAAATTGCCGAGACACAAGTTTATCAACAAATGTGCGGCAATTATGTACTTGCGTCCACATTCACGAGAAACGCGTACAATCGTATGTGATGTGAAACGTGCAGAATTAAATACACGCTCTAATGGCAATGGCTGGTTAAAAAGCACGGCTATTTAACTATTAAAGCTGGTTGTAGGTCTATTAGCATGTTAGCATTATGGTAGCACGGAAAATGAATGAGGCATGCGTGTGCCATTTAGCCAGGCTAGCGAGATAGCTTCAGCCGTCAAGGTTTTACATGGCTGTTCCAATATAGGTTCCCTCCGCGCCAAGGTTGTCCGGTTCAGATTTCTTCAAGCAGGGGCGCTAAATAGAACGATTCCTTTTAAAGCGGTGTTAATTTAAAGTTTCCCCCCGCGGCTAGCTGTAGCATTAGCTCCACTACGTACCGAGACTGCGTGCTCATCGTCGTGCGGCCTGTTAGCACGCTGCTCCGGCTCGCGCGGCTGCCTTGCTAGCTGCTGGGCGCGATTTCTTTCCGCTACTTCAAATCGTGCCGACAAACATTATGAAAAGAGAGTAAAAACACCCGAATCGCGAGAAAACTCACCTAAGTCGTGCGTCGGTAAGTGATCGGGGGGAGGGTTGGGGTTGTAAGGGTAGAAGGGGAGAGGTTCGGGAGGGTAGAAACCCGGGGGAGAGTTTAGAAAGGACTCGGGGAAGAGGGAAGAGTGATGTGAGATCGAGCTCCACTCCTTTACACAAAGACAACAAAATTATAACCTCTGAACTTTCACCCCTCACCCATCGGAGCCCCCCCCCCCCCTCGTCCTCCACCCCTGGATTGACCCCGAAACGCCCCAAAAATGTTATACACAGGTCTACGATGCTAAACAACTACATGTGAGGCAGGAAAAAAAGACATTAAAAATTTTTTTTACTGAATAAAATCACCACGTTTGTCACGCGAATTTTTAAAAAAGAAGAAGATAAAGCTGTGCTGTTGGTAACGAACGAGATCACACGTTTTATTTAACGTGCACGCTCCCATTATAGTTGTGGATTGCTCAAATGTTTCACCTTTAAAAACTTCTGTAAATAACTCGGATAAAATGCCACTAGTGGGCGTAACGTTTATTGCAAGTTACTTTATTTACAGTGCTGGAATTGCAATTTGAATGCAAGAAAGTCAAAAACACAGTGAAAAAAATATATTACATTTACACGCATTTAATTAAAAAAGGATTGCAGATTACATTTTCACCTGTAGTACACACAAATGTGATAAAAAAAAAAAAAAAAAAAAAAACGAACTGTGTTTCACGCAGAAACAGCACAATTGAGGATTAATACGCAACGTCATGACAGTTTATGAGTAAGAAAACTTTAAAAAAAAAAAGAAAAAATATTACTTAAAATATCATTGCATATGATATAACCACTAACTGGAAACATGGTAATGATCAAACAAGTAGTTACACCGAATGTTCATTAGATTCACTGATAGTGTTTCTATTTAATATTATTTCTGAAATTTTAATAAAATACAAAAGCATCCATTTTGGACCATCTTGGTATTGACAGTCTCTTCAGATGTAATTCAATCTACAACTTTATGTATGTTTAATGCACTGACACATACTTGCAAAACAACTTTTTTGTGGCACATAAAGTTGACAATAATCAAGACCCAAATGTGAATGTTGGCCTAATGTGCCTGACACTGCCCAGTAGTTTAAAATATCATATTATGGAATTCCTCTTGTTGTAAAATGTCTATTCTATTTACATTGAGAACATATTTTTGTGAATTATCTACTTAAAAGCCACTTTTGGAAAGACCACGTATTCTATAGTTTTCAAATGTATTTAGTGGTAACCTTACAACGAATTCAACAGAGAATTTTAGAGATATTTATTTTATAGATTTAATTAAATAGATAACTGTAATGTAACTTTACACCGACTCACATGTAATGCACATACAAAGCATTTATTTATTTTTCAATTTATTTCTGCATCTTTCAAACATAGCATGCATGGAGTTGACAATAACAACTCCGCAGTGTGAATTTGACCCCCCCCCCCCAAAAAAAAAAATCTGTGACATAGCACAATTATGGGACAACAATATCATGACAGGCCACAGTAAAGAACACAAATTAAATGTTATTATGTACAATTCAAGCATTATGACTTTGACACCACAGTTGCTGAAAACAATAGTGTGTTAACCTTATCTTTCACATAATGGCTTTTCTATTGATTTAACGTTATGAAATTTCAAGCTTGTTGCAACATAATTCATGAATTTCATAATGATATTCCAAATGATCATTTTTTTTTAAAGATATATTTATTTTGCAGGTATGACTGTATATACAACAACATATTAACTTACATTTAAATGCAATTACAAATCACTGCATAATAACTGCAGCCCTCAAAATGACACCAAATACATTTCATAACTTTCACCCAAAAAAGCATGAAATAGAACTGGACTAAATTAAGCAACTCATGCCATGAGAAACAAATACTAATATTCGTACATATCAACATTGTTGTTTGAAATGTGAGCATGAAAGTGTTGTTATTGGAAATCTTGCGTAACCTTCACCTGATGCCAGTTATATTCCGTTTACATTTAGAAAATTGAATAAAATACTTACCCAGCATATAAACAGTCACTTGTAAGCATGGTATTGATAGTAACATATTTCATGAATTGATTAACATCTTAAGAATGACACACATACCTTGAGACTTTTTCTAGATGTGTTTATTTATCAGAAATAAGTGACGATAGAGTTTTATCATAACCTCCCATATAATCCACATACAAGGCACAAAGTCTTCAAATTAAGATATGTACAGCAATAAACAGTATTCAATCAAAGCAAACACAACACACCTATAATTTACCATCTCTAGTTTCATCTTATTAGAAAAATACCACCATAATATACGTGTATTTGATGAGCTTTTGGTTGTATACGACCAAGCTTCCATATTCAAAAGTCATCTGCACACTAAGTTTTCCTTTTCTAGATGATCTAGTTTATTGTTTAAAAAAAAGCACAAACAGAAAAGTTACAGTCTTAGTGATCCCTCTAACAGCTTGCATATCAATAAAGATCCATGGGCGATCAAGCCACTGAAAAAATAATATTGTGCAACAGGCAAAGTGTGTTTGTGTGTGTGACTTTTAGAGGTATTTGTTTAGAGTTTTAATGTCATTTAGTCTGCTTTTTTTTTCTTATTATACCAGCATTTGTTTTATCAATTGCGACAGGGGAGAAAGCCCCAAATCTAAGCCAAAGACAAGAAAAGGTTATTCTCTATTCATTCTCAGAATCATGAATATTCCAGCTAGATATGATAAAACACTGCCATCTTGCAAAGATCCTGTTGAAAGCCAGAATTATTATTTATTCGAGTTCATCGTTAACAGTAAGTTTGCACTTTGGTTAAACAGCATGTCTGTTTAAACTGTGTTGAGCCCAAGGCCTCAGTCTGAGCTGCTACTGCTGCTGCTGCTACTGCTGCTGCTGCTGGATGACTGTGAAGAAAAACAGAAATATTAAATCCTTGGTGATTGTTTCAAATACTTATTGTATTGTTAAATGTCATTACTGCATTTCATTGAAAACTTATTTTATAGAAACGAGACGAGAGTATGTAATAACCTAGTATTATCTCTCCATGCTTTATCCTTCTTCACCATTTTCTTATAAGAATTTGCATTCCTTTTTGACTATAATACCCATCATATGGATTCTGAGCTGTACCTTCACAACATTGTCTATCCAGGCTTATGGTGCAAATTATTGCTTGGTGGGGCGACTCCAGTAATGGGGAGTAGAAGGATAGACTTGAACCAGCTCTCACCTTGCCATGTTTATGGTGCTTGTGCGTCTTGTGTCCCTTCATCTTCTTCATCTTTTTGTGGGCTTTGTGTCCCATCATTCCCATTCCCACCGCGCCGACACCTCCGGCTAATCCTCCAGTGAGAGGATTTAATCCTCCGGCCATGGGATTTAATCCTCCAAAATTATGACCTTTGTGGCCTTTGTAGCCTTTGTGGCCCTTGTGACCTTTGTGACCTTTGTGTTGACCTCCTTTTGGAGAGTGTGGGTATGGACCAGGGTAAACACCTGCAGGAGGGACTGCTGGATATCCACCTGGAGCCATGGGATAAGCCTGAGCTGCAGGAGGTCTGTAGGGCACCCCCCCAGGAGCTCCATATGGTCCCATGGGTGGGATCATACCTGCTGGGTATTGGCCAGCAATGTAACCTGGATTTTGAGGCTGTGGGAAGACTCCTGCTGGAGGGACAGCAGGATTGTACGGAGGGTTGTAGCCAGGAGGGAAGGCGGGGTTAGATGGGCCGATCGGAGGACCTAATACAGACAGATACATTATGTTCCCGAACCGTTGTAGTTTGAACCAGAGAAGTTGTGAAATATGAAAAACATATGCTAGTTATATTTTATATCTTACCTTGATTTGGCCACATGATTATATATATTGATCTGCACAGGAGAAAAGACAAATCCTGGGGGGAAAAAAAGCAGATGTAAACATTTAATTGAATAAAACTATTAATTATTGTCTATGTATGTTTTGAAGTATAACTTGACAAAACCTAATATCCAACTGCCTCAATCTAAATTATATTAAATTTAACCCTTTCACTACTCGATTGACTTCACTTATTTTTATTTTATGGTCATAGAACTGTTAAATATGAACACCGAGGTGGTGCTTCTGCCTTTTTCTTCGCAGTGATTGGAGGTGCAGGGTATAAACGGCGTCAGTCTTTTCTTCAAAGGTGAAGTAGTTCACAGTAGTTTGCAGTTTGCAGTAGTTTGCAGCTCATGTTACAAACACAGTATGTGACATACTAGAGAATCTTGTATGTGATTGGCCAGTAATACTGAGGAAGTCCTGGGGGCCACGGTGATGATCATGTGTATAAATGTGTATTTATCTGCTTTGGGGAGTTGTTGTTTTTTCTATATATCATAAACTGTCTGAGAATTACTGTTATAAGAGGTCTTGTCAGTGGTGATACAGCTGCAGGACCAGAAACATAATGTGTCACCACAAAGCCACTTTCAAATTTAAAAAGTTTATTTTACTGAATGTGTTGGTTACTCAGATTGTTTGAATAAAACAACTCAAAATTCAGATAGAGTTCTTTAGAAATGACAACAAAAAAGCATTTTTCTACAGTTTACTTGACTGAATACCATCCAAGTGTATTGATTTATCAGCGACTGTTGGTCGCATTTTAGAATTAGATGAATTAAACATATTTATTAGTAAATGCATCACTCTTGCACACAGATCCAGCCTTAATTTAACTTTTAATGTCCAATGATTGTTGAAACTGTTTTAAGAATAACATATATAAATATTTGGGGACATACAAATCTTAAACATTTTCACTTGACTCCAAATCAAGGGCATTTAAATCGTTTGAATTATATTTACAATCACAACATGAGCTCTTCATCCCACACTATGGTGTTGGGTTGTGACAGCATTTTCTGTGAAGACCTCCACTCTGTGGAACAAGTTGTGACAGTGCATGAATTTTTTTAAAGAAAGTATGTTCCTCTATACAATTTAACATAAATACTGATTATATTTATTTCTGTATTTACACAGAAATACAAGACACACACACACACACACACACACACACACATATATATATATATGCGCTTTACTGCACCAAAATACATCCCAGTCTTTTGGGGTTTATATATTTATTATCATTATTCTAATTATGAGGCACCACAACAAACTAAAGCCTCTAAATAAATCACGATGTTTTTTTGCTTTCTTACATTTTGTTTCGGAAGTGATATAACAAATATATTTTAGACTACTGTATAAATTAAGTATCAATAGGCAGTAGTTTTAAAACATAATGGAAAGTGCTTGACAATACTGAAAATCGACAGTCGTAAACACAGTGGAGTGGAGTACATGTCACAACATGAGGTTTCATTCCGCAAGAGAAATGTACTTTTTTCCGCACTTTCTCCGTTACGCGCATTGCAATTGTCGAGAAAACACTAGTAAAATTATATGATTGTTGTATTGAGCCACTTATAAAAAAAAAAAAAGCACGTAAATTTGGATTTACCAGAGAAACTTACCTCGACTGCTGTTTGGAGTTCGTCTTCCGTGTGTGACGCTTAGGGGATAAGATGCAGCAGCAGGAAGCAGAAGCAGGGAGGCGCACCCAGATCACACGCGCAGTGACGCGCCGCACGCTCGTTGCGCTCCATGCGTCATGGCAAAAGTCCAAAACAGTCTGGCGCGAGTGAACAGATCTGCCGACCGGTTTATCTGGTTCAAAAGACAATAGCAGTGCTTTTCATAGTCAACTCTGACAATATATTGAGGGGAGGAGTCACAGGGAGCGGTTTTTCCATGATTCTCATTCAGCCACTCACCTCACTCACTCACAGGTGCGGATTTTGCTATGGGCGAAGTGGGCAACTGCACAGGGCGCAAACGTCACTCTTTTTGGAGCGTTTTGACGTTCATATGACTTCCAGACAACACATCCTTGCAACAACTAGAGAATCCCTACAAAAAAAAAAAAACATTAATTGTGGCTTCGTGTCCAATTGTGGCCTGAACCCACAATCGGACACCAGTTTTGGCTCAGTGGAGTAGACAAGTAGGTTTATATAAAGAATACGTTTTAAGTCATCGCCCTAAGGCAAGCGAGTAACTAGGTAACACGTTACTGTAATATGACTTTGTTTTCTATAATGAGTAACGCGTTACTATTTCCAAACCAGTAATAAGATTAAAGTCACATAGCCAAGTTACACAGGACGAGCATCAGGGGTCCTCGGCGTCTCAGCGCTCTTGTTTTGATGTTTTGACGTCAATCAGTCCTCTATTTACCATGGGTCTGCAATGTTTAGGACCAAAATAGCCTCATACTGCTTCCATCCAGCCTAACATTTCTACCGAGAACCTCTCTGTAAAGTACATGGGCTCAAAAATGTATCCTACTTAGGTTTGTGATGGCTGTGCGTCAAATACCCATGGAGCGCCCATTTTTATTTTAGTCTTATACCTGGTGTTAGAGGGACCCCACCAGGGTAACAACATACATAAGCCTGATATCCATCTTTAGGTTTTTTTTTTGTTGTTTTTTTTATCACATTTTAGAGCAAATTTGCTTGAATGTATTTATTGGTTTGAATTACGTGTTACCCTGAACTAAAAGGGACGCTTCTTTATGACACGACCAGCCACAGGGGTGGAGCAGGTTTCGAGTATTGACCGCATCATACTTCATATTTCTAGCCTTTATAACTACTCTTATTAGTTTCAAACGTGGTGCAAATGTATAAGTTGAGACACACGTACACTTTGGATTTCAGTTTTCTCATTTAACCCCATAATGACCCTGGGCGGATGTGTGACCCGGTGCTGCCCAAAGCAACAAAACAGGCGCATCCGAGTTCAAATCAGTGTAATTGTTTGGCTGCCGGATCGTTACTGATTCAAATTGCAGACGCTGCTGCCAGCGTTACCTACCTGTCCACACTTCAAACTTCAGAAAACATGGTAAAAGCGTCGTATTGTTTTATATTAGTAAGAAAATAAATGCCACACTCAAGTATGACGTTTTGAAGCTCACTTTGTACGTATGTGTGTGTGTATGTGTTCAGGCGCTTGTTGTGGGACAAAATATGCTCACACAGGAGCTGTTCGATGTCTTTGCAGAGGACTCGTCTTCAGATGATGGTGTATTTTACGGCTTTTCTGACCAAGAATTGAACATCGAGGTATCACTTTGTATTCTTGTTGATTTTGTATCATCACTATGGGAGTTGTCAGCCTGCTGGTCATTTACTGTTTACATCAACCACATGTAAATATTAAATGTGTAGTCAAGAATACATCCCGAAAAAGAATGTTTTACAACATAATATGAGCCCAAAACGTAGACATTATCAAAAATATAAAGGACTCTTATAATATAGATTCAGGCTTTTTAAGGAGGTGGGGCTGTCTGCAATGCTGCACAGATGTGATCATGTTTAATATTACTATTATGTGTCACCGGCTAATTGAAAAAAAAAAAAAAACGGATCGACAATTAGGAACTGTGTTATCAGAAACTTGTGTTTTTCCATCTGTCAGACTTCAGATTTTGAAGATGAAGCCCAGCCCAATGTTTCCATTAAAGAGAAGGCCAGGTCTAAAACACCCTTCAGGCTGCGTGTGGTTCTGCGTCCTGCTGCGGCTGCCCAGTGGACCACTGAAGATGAGGATGTGGAGGAGGAAGATAAGGCACATGAAACAGTGGTGAGTAAAAACAAAGAGGCACAGGTGAAATCTGAAGACGCAGCAGCAGCTCGGCAGACTGAGGAACGTGGATTTGACTCAGACGAGGATGCAACCGATTCTTTCCTGGCCAAGAGAGAGAAGAACATCAAGGCCAACAAAGCGATGGTAAATAAATACAAATCTACACACACTGTAAATGAGTAAATGAAATATTAATGCAGTGATTCAAAATAAACTCATAACAGTTGAAACTCTAGTCTAACTTGAACAACATTGGATTTTAAAATGATCTAGATGTTAACAGTAAAAGGTTCAAGACATTTTCATTCAGATCCAAAAGTACTTCCAGCTTGAAATATTGTAAAATGTGTCTTTTCACAGCAAATCGTGATAGTCATCTGTCGCGTTTTTAATTCTCTGTATTCTCATTCATGTAAAAGCTGGCTCAGCTGATGGCAGACCTGCAGAAAATGCCCGGGAGTGCAGGGCTTCTGAGAAATCACGCTGGCAAACAGAGGACAAAAGAAAAAAGCTCAGTGAGTATAAAGGAGAAATTTGAAATTATTCAGCTTCCAGAGGAGAAACAATTATCTTTCTATTCAAAATTGTGCAGTTTTTGAATCTCTGTGCAGAGTTGATTTTATCCAGTCTCACCTGCAGCGTACCCCGCGCTCAGCTGCCATAAGACGGGAGTCCAGAAGGAACCCAGAGCGGGCATCTCGCAGACAGACCCGGTCTATGGGGCTGATCGAACATGAGTCAAACCCACAGGAGGCTGAAGTGGAGCTCAGCCTGGAGGAGGAGCTGCTGGAGGTAATCTATAAATCACCAGATAAAATGTCTCCAGATTTGGAGCAATCTGAGCATTTGAAATATCCAACTTTTGAGTCTTTTTTTTTGTTTGTTTGTTCTTCCAACATTACAATCTAACAGTCTAAATCTTGACTTTGAGTGTGGGGATGTAGGTTTGAGTCCCAGTTGCAGCATAAACACTGACTTATCAAACACACTATACTTGCATTACAATGAGGCATTCTCTTTTTTTGTTTTCTACCGACTTCACTTTGTGTCAGGTGGACAAAAAAAAAGATTGTAAACTGCATCAAATCATGCAAAAGTTGAACCTGTTTTTATTTCACTGCACAGAAATAAAACGGGTTGAAGCTGTGGTTTCATTGTCCCTGTGCAGAAGTCTACACACAGATAAATTGGGACAATTATTGTAAAGAATGTGAAGACCATTAACTTTTTGTTTGTAGTGCTGATGTGCATTCTTATTAAGTTCAACTCTTCCTCCGTTTCAGGTTCGAGCTCCACGACGCCGTAACACACCGCGTCCTAATCAGAGCACACGTCATGTTGTCCGTCCTGTTGAGGACATCACAGAAGAGGAGCTTCAGTTGGTCGCGGACAACATGACCGACAAAGTGTACAACAGTGTCACCGTGAGTTCACAGATTTACTCTCTGTCGACTTCTTGATAGATGTATTCGCCACAACATCAAGTTCTACCGAAGTCCGGTATTATTCCCTCTGTCTTCTGTACCCCTTCATTCAGTTCAGGGTCACTATGGAACTGCAGACCATTTTAATAATCAACCAGATGCAGATGCAATCAGTGAGGCGTCTACTTATATAGGTCTATGGAAGCTACTAATGTTACATTTCCTCACACATGTTTTGGTGACTTTTCATCCTCATCAATGACGGGGTGCTTCCATTCTGTCGTATCAATTTTGCAAAGCTTGCATGTCATACATTTTTATGTTTTTAAAGCCTTTAAAGCTCCGTCAGTGAAGCATGCCATGTATTTTCAGGGCTCCACATGTCATCAGTGCCGTCAGAAAACCGTCGACACGAAGACGTGCTGTCGCAGTGAGGACTGTCGTGGGATTGTGGGTCAGTTCTGTGGGCCGTGCCTCCGGAACAGATATGGAGAGGATGTCAGGACGGCGCTGCTGGATCCGGTCAGACACCAATACAAAAGTGCAACTTCTCAAGGGTGGCTCCTTCAGTTATAAATTACATTTTGTGGGATGTTAGATTTTTTCTTGAAGCAAAATGTGTTGCTTTAACTCAATGGTGGCAAAGATGTGCCCCCCCAAGCGAAAAATGGCTCATGAGAGGGTTCAAATTAGGCTTGCAGAGTAAGTAGAGATTTAACCGCTGTTCTTATTTTGTCCATAGAAGAAGAAATACTGAGACCCAAAAATGTTTAGCGGTGACAGAAATGCTGTTCTGTGAAACCACAGAATTGTTTCTGCATCACTCTGAAGAAACAGGTTGTGATAACATTGTACGATATCCAATTGCATTTTTTCTTCATGAGAAATTATTGAAACAGGTGTGTCAGGCAGGAGCAATTTCAATATGCAGTACAATTTTTTTTTTTGTTTGTTTTAACTTGATTGTTCCGGGTCACATACATTACATCTTGATTGTAATGTATGTGGCCTTTGAATTAATGTAAGTTTGAAGTTTCTTTAACAGCATTTAGAAATTCAAACGTATTTATTCTGCTGGATTGTAGAATCCGCGTGATGGGAATATAAATAAAGTGTGTGAGCAGATGCATCCAATTTCTGTACTTTTACACTGTGCATTTATTGTCAGACTTCAAATGCATGGATAGAAGCCAGAATTTCTGCTGGGGTGGAAAAAAGGACATTTATTTGAAATTTTCTGTGATATTTGGAGCTGAACTGTTTTTTTTTCTCTCGCTCTTCGAGGAATGGAAGTGCCCTCCATGTCGAGGAATTTGCAACTGTAGTTTCTGCCGTCAGCGTGATGGTCGCTGCCCAACCGGCATCCTCTTCCCTCTGGCTAAATACCACGGCTTCTCTGACGTCCACTCTTACCTCAGCAGGTGGGCTCCCAGTGCCATTGGATCATGGCTGTAATGGCAACATGTGTACATGTACGGAGGTGGGAAGTATTTGATAATTGTTCCAAGTATGATTTGACGTTTTACGCCTTACCTTTGAACCCAAACATTTATTTTCCACTGCGCACATTCACATTCAATTCAGAGTTGCAGCGAAAAGATCCAAAAAGCTGAAGGTAACTGATACACCTTGAAGTTGACAGAGTGAAATTCCATCAGTAATGGTTTCCTGTTTGTTTCAAAGTTTGAGATGAACTGTTTAAGGTTTTCACTAAACTGTGACCAAAAAAAAACAACCTCATAAAAGCCAACATCTAACAAAAAGCTAAACATCTTGTATGTTGTTATACTTTTACATCTGCACTTTTGGCATCTCTGGTTCAAGCTGGGATTCTAAATGCCAAAATTTAGGAGCCACTATTATTTTAAATGGAGTGTCAAGAGTACCACTGTTCCTGATTAAATAATAAAAAGTTTCTCTTCGCAGCCTCCGCAATCAACTGAAGAGCCGTGATGCAGATATCTGAGTTCAACACCAGAGGGCGCAATACTCCTACATGTTAAATTGAATATTTTCTTGAGCGTTTTTACCTACATACAAGCACTTGAATAAAATTTCTTTTAAAGTGGTTGGGTTGTTTTCAGTGTCATATGTTCGAAGAAAATGAGACTGGGCGAATTTATATTTTTTAATCCAGCTGTTGGCATTTGCAGTAATTTTATACAGACAATATAAAATCCCTTATTTAAAATGGGGGCAGAAAACGAGAGCACTTGTCATCCAATAAACTTCAGTTTCAAATATACATAAGTTTAAACTGTGTTTATCAAAGCATCAATGAGGCAGAGATGGACAAATCTCAAAAACAGAGATTTCATAGTTTAACATCTCAGCACAACAAATTGTATTTGGATGCAAACTTTGCCTCAAGCTGGATCTTTTTCCAGTTTTACAAAAGTACAAATTATAAGAAAGTTCGTGGACCAAAGAGATTTTCTGCCATGTAAAAAAGGAGTATGAACCTTTGGTTTTGAGCTTACATAATCATGCTGTCCTGACATTACAAAATATTTCATTTTCATCAGATATGACATACTTTCACAGGAAATAAGAGAAAAAAAAGCTGATGTGACGGCAAGGCAAGGTCTCAGGACAAGAACACAAAGTAATGGGACAATCTGGATTGGAAAGAGCACATTCTATGATAACCAGGCTCTTGAACTACATATATATTTATATAGATATATTTAAACATTTAGTTTGATTGTGCATGAGAGGTTCAGACAACTGAAAGGCAAATTCTTGCACGTCAGATCCTGCCTATGCTAAACTATCTTTGTAACCTTTACATTAACCCCCCCCCCCAAATAAAAATATTTACACAAAAAAAGGTTCTGCATCAATAAAGATATCAAATACGATGGCTTGAATGTATATATACTCACGTAAAGAGGTTAAAGAGTTATTCTCAGGATTTCACTGCCCTGACACATCCATATCCCACACAGAACAGTACTTCAGGCGCTGACCCATCGTCTGTCCTGTCATCATACATATTCCTATGATACTGGGATTACTTGCCTATGTACACATCCAGTCCTCAAACATTGCAATCCCATCAATTTGACAATCAAATATGCTCGAAACACATCTATATCTTAGTTTTTCAAGTGAGTATTAGGTATGTCGAGTTAATGGGAGTATGTTTGGTGCACATGCTATCTATCAGCATGTGCTTGTGGGCACCAGAACGACCTGAGGTGGGATGAGTGGAAGCTTACAGCTTCATAAGCAATTGTGAGAACATGTAGAGGAAATCGGACACAAATTGATCATGGACTGTGCTGTTTTACGTGTTTGTGTCGTCCCCCCCCAAACAACTCTATCATTGGGTGGGACAAATATTGTCCTCCCACTGTTGTGCCATTTCCATTCAGGGGACCCAATGTCTCGTCTAACATTTTAATCCAACTCTTCCACTTGACTTGATTGCCACAGGTATCAGAATACAGGAGGGTGATCATATTCTCTTCTTAAATTCAATAGTGTCTGTTGTGTCGCATCTGTGGCCACATCTGCTGGTGAAGCCTTCAGACATTCTGCATCTGCAATAATATAACACGCCCTTTTTAACCCCTAAAAGTCCAAATACAAAATCCACCAGGACTGATCTCCTTGCTGTTAGTTTAATAGCTGTTGCCATTGATTTGGCTAAGGTCCACCTGCATCATGTTGATACCGCTGCTGGCTAATCGAGCTATGTTTTCTGCAGATAAGGTTTCCATGGTGACGATAGTGTGCTGGTCATTTCCGGCTCCTGCTTCTGTTCCTGCAGGGGAGGAAGCCGTGTCGGTGGAGGCGTTGCTCACGGCAATGGCCGCTACTTTCTTGTTCAAATGGGTCTTGATGTGTTTCGAGAGGTGGTCGCTGCGCATGAAGCGTTTGGGACATTCTGGACACACAAACCTCTTCTCACCTGGACAGAGAAAGAATATTAAATAGGTTAGTGTAAATAGCAAAACCATTTCTAGTTTTAGTTGGGTGTCGGGCACAGACGCAAACTAAAATAATGTTACACAATCCAACGTACTGAATTTACACCTTGAAAAACTAAGCCGTCCCTCAAACCCGAATGTATTCACAAAACGTTGCGGAAACATAAATGGACATATACTGGTGCTTGAAGGCCTTCCTGTTTGGTTTTCATGTTCTCAGCAGATACCATTGCAACCAGACACTCTGGTTTCCTCCCAGTTTACGAGGAGTTATGCATTGTGCTGTGCCAAAACAAAAACTAAAATGCATTAAATATGGCAAATAGCATATTGATCTTGATGCTTATACACCTTTTGTAAGAATATGTACCTCAACCACACTTCCACGTGTGCACACGAGCTTATTATTTGCTCGTCTCTTGCTAAAGTAAACAATTTGAATTTTCGACCCATGAGCAACATAATATTTACCCAGTTCTACTCGGTTATCTTAACAAGACAACTGAAATCCAAGACGCCAAGTGCAATCAAGGAAACCGGCAAACAGAAGCATCCGTTGTACCTGTGTGTGTCCTCTTATGGCGCTGAAGCTCGTCTGAACGGGTGAATCGTTTTCCGCAGAAAGACCAGCCGCAGACGAAGGGGCGCTCTCCTGTGTGCCAGCGGAGGTGGGCTCTCAGGTGGGACGTCTTTCCATAGATCTTCCCACAGCCGCTGATGTGACAAATGTGCTGCTTCTTTTGAGACGGGTCCTTGCTAAATGTAAAAAAACAGGCACCAGAAATTCAAATTCAACAGATTTAAGTTAGATAATAGTGATTTAACATGACGGTAAATGTGACTCTTGACGTTGAGATGAAAATCAACGTACCGTCCGTCTACATCCTTGCAGTAGGGGCAGGTACACGCTTCCCTGCGGTTGCGGCGCCCTTGGGGAGGCGGGCTTATATCTTCGTCGTCCATTGCGGTGCTGTCATCCAAACTTTCTCCGCCTGTTTGCAAGGCCTGCTCTCCTGTGGTGACCGGACAGGAAAATCCTCAGTGGGACACAGTGCACCAGTTTGTTTGTTTGGTTTTTTTTTTGGTTCATACAGATACAAGTCATGTGGGCACACATCAGATTTCTTCTGATTAAAATAGATCCGGATCCAGTTGCTGCATTAGTAGTATCCGATGCAGTCCGTGTGATTGCTGCCCATTTGAACCCTGCAGTCCACCACGCGGTGGATCGAGTTTGTTCAAAATGCAGATGGCAAATTATCTAATTTAAAAGATTGATGGTTTAAAGTAATATGGACAGGAAAATAAATTATTTCATTTCAAGTAACCCATTCACCCATCTTTAATTTACAACTATTAAAATAGCAAGCAAAATTGTGAGGGTTACACCTTCCGCTTTGTATGAAACCATCATTTTTTTCTTTGCCTTTTACAATTTTGTGTGCCATGCCTCAACGAGCCTGTATTTCAATGCATCCAAACAGTGCGACCTTGAACACAGATGTACAAACATGATGAGTGCAAGATACTTTTTTTAGTCTTTTGATGTTTTTGCCCCCCCCCCCCCTCTGGCCTTGGAGTGGGAGGGTTTTTATTTGTTAACTAGTTCTGTGTGCAAATAAACAATAAAGTTTGTAAAACAAAAAAAAGAAAGCGAAAAATATTTATACTGATATTCAAATATAAGTCATGACTTTTCTCCTCGTACAAACAGAAGGAGTTTGCATGTTAGTGAAAGAACCATGGTTTATAAATATATTTTTTGCATTTCTTCATTACAAAATAATCTTGAAATAATATAAACTGGTGCTGTAGTAAAAGCACATCATGCATTTTATTTCCTCAGGAATTCTTTTCACAAAAGCCTGTCGCATCTCAAGCTGGAGTATTTCTTCAGCTCAGTTTTTTTTTTTATAAACTCTTATTAACTCAGTACGGATTTGATGCTAATGTACTAACTAGCAGTAATGTCGGAGCAATCAGCTGTTTGAGGCCCTTTATCAGCTAGTGTGACTGAAAAATATTGCAGTAAATTTTACTGCATTTTTTTTTACACTTCAATCTCCTCCAATAAGCCATATGTTTAACATCTAAGCTCTAAACAGACCGTGACGGGAATCAGAACCACAGTGACCCTGCTGCAGATCGTAAATTTTGTGCACAATGGAGGACTTTTTGCCATTCGCTTGACTCCTTCATACATTTTATAAGCTTTCCGAGTTTGCCAGTAAAAACACCAACACATTAATACAAAATGCAATCTAATGCATCTGAGCACAAAGCATTAGTATGCAAGTTATGTCACAGAATGTACAACAAAGCAGATGTCCAGCATGTGTTTTGTATTCGTATTTTGCTCAAGTGTTTAAACTGCCAGCTTGAGCACACAGCAACGTAAGTGCACAGCACACTGTTCTCTCTCTCTCTCTCTCTCTCTCTCTTTTTTTAGTGTTTTAAACAGCAGCTGCAGCAAAAAGGCAAACCACCTACATAATTAGGTCTTTGGGGATTTTACATTTATATTTGAGTGATGGAAATTTTACAAATCTGAAATGTTGAGAAAAGATCAGCCAAGTATAAAGGAGATCAGACTTTCATATATACACCATAATATAACATACATGAGGACATGCAGTAAAATGCTGACCAGCCTGAGCCCTCTGGGCCTTAAACACCATACTTAAGTAAATCTGAATTCGATGTGGTCACTGATTAGCTCATCCACGAACACCAAGCAAGCAGTGGTAATACAGTTCAAACAAAGTGTGATACATATGTAGCTAATGGGGAAAGCACATGATTTCATCAGATAACAGACGCAGCCATTATGCACATATGCTACTTCTGATCCAATGCAGACGGAGTGGGAGGAACTGCCAACAGCAAAACTTTAACAAATGGTTTTGGACACGATAAAACCCTCAGCACAATGGGAGGGGCCGAGTTACACCCGTGAAGTTGTAGCCAGCCCACAACTGCAACGCAATGTGAACATTTGCATTGGATTATTGTCAACATGGTCACAAATGCACGCGGCAAAGAGCTCGGGGAAATGCCGAGCCAGCTCAACTGGTTCAACCAGTATGGTGAAGTCACACAAAGCAGAGCAACAGATACCACATCCAGAGATGCACTGCATTTGAAAAACAGTAAGAATAATCACTGCAGTAAAGCTACATTTTACTGAGTACTTCACAGAACAGTATAAAAGTTATAAGTAATAATATAAATTATTCTGCAGAAAGCTGCTCACTGTTGTGGAGATGTATTGTAATTTGTTGTTGCCATATGTTTAGGCTTTCTAAATACATTTTTAATGTTATGTTCTTAATTATCTTAAGCTGATTTGTATTATTCTTTTGACAAGTAATATAAAGCTCCTTTGATAGAATCATGCCTGAACAGTGCCATGTGAGTAAATTAGCTTTGGTTTTCAAAGTACAAAATGGTTGAAGTGCATCATATCTGGTTTGTTGCACATTAATATGAGGTATAGATCTTCATAGATGCAACATACTGACCTGCTGAGCTGGCGATGGTGATGGGAAGCCCCTGCAACTGATGCATTTGCAGCCCGGACCCTCCGAGGGTGTTGAGATTGATGGTCTGGATTCCTGGAATCTGCACTGTGTTCACAGACACCCCTCCAGCTGCTGTGCCTCCCTGAGCCTGGCTAAGCTGGGGAAGCGACTGCACGGGGGCCAGTGTGATCTGCGCTCCTGCTGGACTCTGGATCTGAATGGTCTGCCAGCTCACCTGCCCGTTGGGGCCAACAGTGCGCAGAAGGATGGGCCCTGTATTCGGCATAATTTGAAGATTTTGAAGCCCTTCCTGGCTGAGGGTTGGGGTTGCAAATACTTGCCCACCTGCAGCTGCTACAGTACCTGCTTGAAGGGGCGTTGCACCTTGGATGACCTGCTGAGGCTGGATGAGGATTTGCTGTGGCTGTTGATGCCCATCTCTGTTGTCGGGCTGTATGGGGACACCCAGAGAAGATGCTGCATTCTGCTGAAAAGCTCCGTTGCCGTTCTGCGCCTGGGTCAGTCCATAGGAGGACGTCTGCGTCGTGACAGTGGATGCACTGGTCATGTAACCTGCTCCACTGTTGGAAGACACGGACTGCTGCATGAGCTGGTTTCCCGCTGCGTCCCCTCCACTATTGGAATCTGCGACCGTGCCAGCAGTACTGACGGGCAACAGCGTGATGTTTCCATTAAGCGACACCGGCATGTTCGCCAGGAACTGGGGCTGGTTTTGTAAGACACCGTTGCCTAAGCTAATGTTTTGTATTGGGATGGCTCCCTGAAGCAGACTTGGCATGGTTATGATGTTTCCCTGTGCACCGGCTCTGTTTGTTGCGGCGATGATCTGTTGGCCATTAGGAGAGGACACTATCTGAAACTGCTGCCCGGATCCTGCTGCAGCAGACACGGTGGATTCCTGCTGAGCGTGTGCAAAGTGCAGCTGCTGGCCATCCACTGTCTGAAACTGAGGAATAACCTGATACTGAATATTAGGAACAACACCCGATATGGCAGTGAGTACTTGTTGGCCCTGCATTGATGGAGCCTGGGCTACTACATATTGCTGTGGCTGCTGCTGCTGCTGCCCCTGTGTGCTCACCACTGCACCTGCTGGCAGGGAAAGAACCTGTCTGCCTTTGGTGGCGTCTGTCATCACTGCTGAGGAGTCGGTGGTGAGAGTGTTGGAGCCTGAGGATGCTTGGACGCCGAGAGGAATGACCTGCCAGCCGTTGGCACTGGAGGTGAAAACACCCTGGTTTAGATCCAGCTGTTGCTGCTGGTCTGCAGGGGAATCGCTCTCTCCTGGGGTGTCAATACGACTGCATGTAGCTGCCAACAAGGCAAGAGGGGATGGTTGCTGTGTGTCCTAAAACAAAGCAATGAAAAAAGTAAAAGAAATAAAGTAAAAATACAGGAGCGTCATCAGTGCAATCAAGTATAATTTAAGTATTTATACTGACAACATTTCTTTAATCCCTTGTTAAAATCAATATGCATTTGACATACTTCGAGTTTACTTAATTTTTTTTTTAAATCAGTTGTTTGAAATGGAGTTTGCAATTTTTTCATAGCATTTAGTTTTCCCATGTTTGAGACCATTCTTAATGTAAAAAGAATGGGCAGCAACACACCAAGCACACCCTGATCCCTTTGTGGATCTGTCAAGTGTATTTCGTGCATGACTTGAAAAGACAAAAACTATGTCTAAGGTGAACCTCGATGAAATAGACAAGGGATAGAGACTATTTCCAGGGAAGAAATGGTTTTCACTGTAATGTCTCTTATTGAGAAAAACTACTAATATCATGGCTGGAACTGACCAAGATGACAGAGCAGGTTGAGTGCGACAGGACAGTCTCCATGGCTGTTTTCATTTGATGTTATAAAGGCCAAAATGCTTCAGTAGACAGTCATTTGAAAATGCACATCCAACATTTTAAATGTAAAATTTAACAGTACTACAAATAATGCTTTAAGAATTACCTAACAAAAAATAAAAAAAACACCAGAATAAAAAGTGGATTTCATTTAAAATGTGTTTTCCTAATGATGAAAAGTCTGCACTGAATTATGTATACTCATGTGACTGTG
This sequence comes from Blennius ocellaris, assembly GCF_963422515.1. Classification (NCBI taxonomy): domain Eukaryota; kingdom Metazoa; phylum Chordata; class Actinopteri; order Blenniiformes; family Blenniidae; genus Blennius; species Blennius ocellaris. The sequence continues at coordinate 10,713,709 of NC_137653.1, read as the reverse complement.
CTCCAAATAGAAGTACATAATATAATAAACTGCAAGCCTACCAAACTCGAGGTAAAAGATTAATGCATAAAAATGTTTTGCAGGCCTTCTCCGGGAGTGGGTCTTTGAATGGAGGGGGGTGGGAAACGATGGGAGGGGCCGCATTCTTCCGCCGAGCGCGGCGGGCTCGGCTTCCCCTCCCCCCAAACCCACCCATCTACCCTCCCACACTTTATTTTGCCCTATAAACTGACGCACTCCTCTAGCCACCCCCTCCGAGGCCAGCCAAATGGGCCGAGCGAAGTGCACTCCAAGTACCGGGGTTTGACGGGAACACCCCGTGTGGGCGAACTTTACCTGCCCATTCCCCACCCCAGCGACATGTGCTCGGGGGAGAAAATCAACAAACACCGGCCTCTCCGGTCCAGTCCCGGACCCGAAATGTGACAAAACACACATGTTGCTTACGTGCACTGAGAGTCCCCCACCCTACGTATGATGAACGATCTTGGGTGTTGTTTAAAAAAAAAAAAAAAAAAAAAGTACGTGCCGGTAGTTGTGTTTTACCTACTTGTGAATTGTTGTTTCGCTTTTGACTGAAGCCTCCGCCGCCCTCCACAGCGGCCATTTCTCCCTGCTGCTGATCTGCGGAGCCAGAGTTTGCAGCATTACTTCTCTGCAACTTTCCCAACAAGCAAACACAAGGCGCACTTTTCATAGCGAGGAGGGGGAAAAAAATACACAAAGCCTACACACAGGGCTACATCTCGAGTACATTTGACCGGGTTTCGGGGTTTCTTGTGAGGCAATATAAAGTATAAATCCCAGAAAAGAAATACTGAGAGAGCTCACAGGGCCAGCTAGCCGAGAAGCTAAGCTAACTCACCACAACAAGTCCCGCTGAGGAGGAAGAATCGTTAAATTGACCCGACACGTTTTCCAAATACTCTTGATAAACACGCTTTCGCAGCAAGTGAGATATTGCGAGTTGGAGCTGAATGTAGATGAAGGTGAAAGTAGTGTCAGCGAGGAAGCAAACAGTAAATAGTTAACCAGTTAGCTCGGTAAGTTAGCGGAGGAGCTGCGTTACTTTTTAACTGCTTGAGACGGCGGGTGAGAAAGACAAACGCCGCCAAAGTTACAGCAAATGGACACGTTTGAGGTCGCGATCCCGGACTGTGTCTCTTCCTGTGGGGTTAAGGCTTCGCTCGCCACACCCCGCGGAGTTTAAAAAGTTCACTTACTGCTCATAATTTGAAGACGGGGGAGTTTCTCTGCGCTTTTTTCGGCTTGACAACTTTTCACAACTTCACACTAACTTGACGCCCCCTCCCCCTTTGAAGGAGAATGAGACGTGTGTTCGATTTTCTCACCCACTCAGCACCGACGCTTTTCGGGACGTTTAGCACGCGTGGATTGGAATAACCACGTGTAATTTTCTGCTTCTTTGAGGCATGGGAACACACTGGTTGCAAACTAAAGACGTACATATGAAGGAGACAGCGACAAAAACTGCTATAAAATGATCCAAAATATTTCAGGGGAGTGAAAGCATATTAAACACAATTATTAACAGAGTGTGCGAAATACAACATATTGAACAATACAACAAACATTTTTAAACAACATTTACAAGTCTTTGAAATGGACCATGGTTTCTTTTTTTTGTTTCTTAAATTGATTTCTTTCGTAGTCTTGCGTACCTTTCAAACGTTGTCCCCGCCCGCACTTTCCAAGCATATAAAAGAAGCGCGCCCTTCCGCGAGCTTCCTGCGAAGGATTGACGCTTTCATCCAATGGAAAGTCTGGTTTCTGCCAACGAGGATGAATAAACCTGTGTAATTGGCCAGAGGCGGAGAAATGGGCGGGAGCAAGCATGGTAGGTTGTACCTTTGAGTATGATTGACGTTGGGTTATGTGTTTTCCAGTTAAAAGGCGCCATTCGAAAAATAAAATACATTAGTAAATATTGAAGAATATTGGAGTGGGAGTTTATCAGTCAATAGATAGGGGATGTATTGGCTTTGACACGGAGGTGGGGAGGGCAGGAGGGCGGACTGCTGGTTATAGGTCTTGCCTCCGTGGCCGCTGGCCACTCCCTGGTGGCGCCCTGTGGGTCGGCTCAGGAGGGAGAGGAGTCGGCCAGGGTGGAGGAGACGATCCCCATCACGGACACACACTGGCTGTAGCCGCACTGGGAGGAGAAAATGGCTCACATGTGGGAGGGCTTTTATTATTAGGATCTGTGAGGGGGCTGTCAGAGAAGTAGCACATGTGGCCATGTAAACAGGGAGGAGGAGGGTGGAGTCCATCCTCTCAGGCCAGGCCTTGATCCACCCCACGCTTCTGCACTTCTCCTGTCTTCTCATCACACCACCGCCACACAATGCGACTTCATCATAGCCTCTTCATCGCAGTGCTCTGGATGCGGCAGCATGAGAATAATTGTTCAAATCACACCAACATTAAAACACACCACAAAATGGAATCAAGCAAATTAGATGAAGGCAAAAGTGGCCATTCAATATTTTTGCATTATCTTTTAAAATGTGTGATCTTCGATTTTTACTACTTTGTAAACGCCATGATTTGTGGCTTGCATAAGTAGACTGTATTGTGGTCGAGAAGATAGGTAAATGCTCGCTTGATCTTGATTTCCAGTATGAATACAAACCATGAAAGCGGGGCCTCACAATCCTTCTGGCTTTTTGGGTTTTAAGCAGGAGATGTCAGTGGGAAACAATATGATTTTGTGACATTGAAAAGCAGCAATAATGCTTCCATTTCTCTGAACTGTAAAATGTGATAAGTTAGTTCAACTCGAATGATTCAAGGACGATCGCCTGAAATCATACTGACGTAAATGATTCAGTTATCAGTAGTGATTTGATTTGATTACAAGTGAATTGATTGTTACAACTTCAGTAAATCAAGTGCACTATTTTAAGTTATTAAGAATACTTGGCGAACATCAACTTTACCATTTGGAGTTCACAAATGGAATTGAAATAAAGAATAAAATGATTTTTAGCTATATTTTTTTTTTTGATTAAGCCATATTAAAACTGTTTTAGGGCATTAAGTGAAATCAAAATGTATAAATAAATGCAAATACATAAATGCAAATAGGTTTGTTACTGGATTAATGGAACTTTTACTTAATTTATTGTGTTTCTCCCAAAAATGAATGAATACAAAAAAGTTTCCTGATTTTGTGTGTGTGTGTGCGTGTGTGTGTGCGTGTGTGTGTGCGTGTGTGTGTGTGTGTGTGTGTGTGTGTGTGTGTGTGTGTGTGTGTGTGTGTGTGTGTGTGGAGAGAGAGAGAGAGAGAGAGAGAGAGAGAGAGAGAGAGAGAACTTGTTGCGTATCAGATGAGATGCACACTCACTTCCTGCAGGCTTCTCAAAGTGCGCCTGCGGACATCTGCGCAAGTCAGCCTGACATGCTTCAGGAGGGAAGTCAGCTCAGCAGCAGAAAACTCCTCATCAGACACTGAAATGTTTTGTAAAATGAAGCGGGACTGAGCGCAGAGGGGGACGAGTTTTCTGGCTGCTGATGAACTTTCAGGTACACATGAGCCTGCGACAACAGGAAACAAAGAGAGAGCAGCTCGTACTGAAGTGAAAGCTGCTGTGAAGAAGGTAAACCCCACTCTCGTTTGTCAAGACAGTTCACATTTTTTTTGGTGAAAAAACCTTGAGCAGATCTGAACATGCCTGTCTTCTACATACAGCATGCATACCTTAGGACATATGAAAGGTGAGAAAACATGCTTCTTATCCATCGATGATATGTATTATGTATAAGGCTTCTTCCACTTTAACATTTGATGTACCAAAAGTAGGCGTTTTATGGATGAATTACAACAATGTAAGTTCACGTCTATATAAGCTTATAGTTTAATATACAAGTCACTTAGTATAGGTAACAACTTTGTTTTCCACGACAAAGTCTCTTCACACCATTTCCTATAAACATATTTCTACTATTCTCCACTATAGATTTCATTGCACTTTTTTCCTCACGAGAATATAACTTAACATCTTTTCCTGCAGTTATATACTGGATATGTCATTTGCTAATTTAACTCTCAATCCGCATTTTCCTCTTCAGAACTTTTGCACAAACACAATTTCCATTATTCATTTCCTATAGTTATATCTCTTCCACTCTAGTTTTTTTTTTTTTTTGCACATTTCACTCTGCTGAATGTTACATCATATCATTTCCTATGGTTATATCCGTTCCACTATAGATTTTTAGAATTTATTTGGCCTGCAGAATGTCACTTCTGATCATTTCTCAAAGTTAAAATATTATTGTGTTTATAAGGTCTTTTTTTAGATTTTTAGTCTCATTTGTTATAATATTGACTCTGTTTCCCACTTTATTTTTTTGCTAAGTTTGGGGTCAGGGGCTGCATGTGGCTTACAAGTTCCTATAATCTAAACTTTTTTGTAAAAACTACTGTCAAGCCTACCTCTTTCAAGCTAAATTCCCCCACAAGTTTTAATTTCGTGCCTGATTCTGTCCTCGATAGTTCCGACCCGCCATGTTCCTCAGCCCATTGTGAAGTGAGACGATGGAGAGCTGGTCCTCCACAGTGAGGAGGCGAGCCTGGATCAACAGCAGCCGCCACTGGTCCACTCTGGAGGAACCTGAGGGGCCACCCCGCAATGTCCCCTCCGCCTCAACAGTGGACGATGACGTCTTTTCAGATGGTGAGCCTGCGTGTGGGACTCTGCCCTGCGGACAACAAAAGAGAAGAATTATATAAGATCACTCCCTATAGCAATCAATGGCAATGCTGTATTTCAAAGTTATTTTTGTGGCATGCACTTAAAACACTTTAAAAGCATGAAGATGACAACTCATAATTCTATAATGTGTATTTTTTCATAGGATGCGTCACAGGGAAGATCGAGGACTGGCTGCTTAGTTGTGGGTGAGACAATCCACTTTACTGCTTGCTTTAGTTGCGGTGTGATTTGTTTTTCTTTTAGCTTTCACGTTTGTGTGTAAAAGTCAGTGGAAACTGGTTAAGTTACAGCAGTGAGCACAAAGTGGAAACTCTCAGTCAGGTGTTCCAGGAAGTAGGTGCAGCGAGGCACCCACACTCTTATTTCTCACCAGTAATAGCCCCAGGTGAAGCATTCTTGTAATTCCACTTGGAAAAAGTTGAAAAACATATGAGTCTTTAAAAAAAAAACTACAAAAAAAGTAGTCAAAGCTTCTTATTTTGTCTTTTGAGAGAAGACGTTTAATATAATTTAAAAACAAAGAATGTGAATGCAAATGCATTCTTAGCAGGTCTGTAGTTGTTTCAGTAGAAGGTGCTGCCATTTGACATGTTTAAAACGTCCTTATGGGCTCGTCTGAAACAATTATGGATTACTAAAAGGGGATAAGTCTATATTAATATAGACATGATGGGGATAAGACTGATTTAAAAAAAAAAAAAAGTTGAAATGTGCATGTGGCACACTGCATGTCTGCATCTGAATTATAATCATTGTTAGACATGTGAAAAAGCAGTCGACAGGGGCTGACCAGTGGAGTAGTAAGAAGCTTGCATGTTTTGTCTGTGTATGGGTTTTCTCCAGGAAATCCTGTTTCCTTTTCGCACAGTGTATTCGGTGAATGAGTGTCTCTTAATTTACCATACATTTGTGGTGGTCTGTCTCCATCTATTTGGCCTGTAATGGACTGGTGACCGGTCCCGCTGCATCGAAATGTCAGAATGTGCAAATGACTGTTGTGGTGGTAGCGACAGTGTGTGTGTTTTTCATTTATTAAAAATTGTTATATACATCCTACAGGTCTGATTCCAGCACAGAAACCACTGCTCAGCAAAGTTTTGGTGAGTATGAATGTCACCAGTATCAGTAAGTCTTTCATACTGTGATATTGATTTAATATCTTGTATACAGCTAGCACAATGTTACGTGATGTTAATAAACACTTAGTATGAGGTGGGATGTGTTTTTAAAAGCAGAAATATGGGGTGGTTTTAGCGACGTGTGCTGAGTTTTGTTTGTATGACTTAATAGAAATAGAGTGTGACACATAGAAAATAGTAAAACTTGATGTGTCTTGTAAAAAAAAATGCAATAAATGAATAAAGTAAGCATCTTGGATATTATTCATTCCTTATAGAAATATTCGGCTTCTATATTCGAATAAATGTGGCTGTACAACACCTTCAAATTATACAATTTAAGTCAAAGGGCTAACATTTCTATGTAATAGACCATATGTTGAGGTCAGTATCAGCAATTATGTGTCAGGTGTTTGTTGAATCAGCTGCAGTATATCAAAGCAATGCTGCCCAAAGGGCCTTTCATAATAATGTTATAGATCATTAAAGACACTCTTAATATTTGCATGGTTTTTCCTGTGTGAATAATATAAGTTCTAGTAAGGAAATAAATATTAGGAGGATTTTCAACAAAATATTATACACCCGGCATGCATAAAACAATTTTTCTTTTTTGCATGACAGGTTATGATTATAAAAGGCTGTCCTCAACTGACATTTCTGTACTTTTATTCAGTAAAGTTGTTTGACCTTTAACTATCTAATAGTCTCCAATAGAAGTAAATATAATACTGAAACTTGGTTGTTAAATACAACTTCTCACAATCAACACAAAACCTTTGATTTGTATCCTTTTTTTCCTTTTTCTTCTTATTTCAGAGTCAGTGCGACAAACCAACAACTCTACTGATGACCTGAGTCTCGGCGCTGACGGTAAGCTCACAATAAAGAGAAAAACTACAGTGAAGGCACCAAGTGGCTATAGTACACCACCAGAGACATTTGGTGACATAATTTAGGACAAAGCTTGAAGTCTGATATAATTAAATCAGTTAAATTACATATGAATGGAATATTTAAAAAAAATATGATTTTTTTTAAGATAATGCTCGTTCAAATAAAAATATGCTTTTTAAATCTGGTAACAGAAAATGCCCTGTGACTATGAAATCATAAAGAATTCCACGATTTTGTTGCATTAAAACAGAAAGTATCTTCTTCAATCTATTTGTGTTGCATGATGACATTTAAAAAGACTGCATTACCTGATCCTGAACTGTAGTTTGGAGCATTTTCTGTCAGGCAGTCAGAAATGTATGAAGGTGCTGATCCATGAAGTTATTTATAAATAATTGAGTTGGAGCTCAATCCATCATCTATACCACTTTATAAAATGCTATATGAAAATACACCATTCCAGACTGGAAGTGCCTTTTAATTTTAGAATATTTATAGAGTAACTAAATTTGATATGAGATTAAATTGTGATTAACTGGTCTTCTTTTTTTCTCCTCGATGTTTTGGAAGCTACCTTGCAAAAAAAGTAGAAGGGTAGCGCCATGTCTGTGTCGGGAAGAATGCATAGCGCCATGTCTGTGTCAGGGGAAGAATGCAAAGAAAATTGATATCCTGATGGGATCGCTGCTCTCTTCCAGGATGATAATACCTCTATAGCCAGGGAACGAGTGATCACTGGCTTCGTAGTCATGAAAACACTGTATGAACGATGGGCCTCGGTCTTCACAATCCAGAGTTCATCCCCAGTGAACTTAAGACAGATCTTGTGGTGACTTGCTGTATTTTTCGCCCCACCACAACTCTGAATGAAGCAATATGTTGGGGAAGAACAGTTCATCCTGCCAGGAGAGCGCCAGACATGCCGAGTTTGATTCTGGTCACACATTGTTGCTCCAACACCACCTTCCTTTGACACTATGCATTACTTATTTGGTTAATCTTTCACCTGCCTGTGAAACACATATGCGCATGCACACACACACACACACACACACACACACACACACACACACACACACACACACACACACACGCGCACACACACACACACACACACACACACACACACACACACACACACACACACACACACACACACACACACACACACACACACACACACTCTTTCCATTATTCTAACTTCCTGGAGACTTTCTCCATCTTGTCAACAAGGTTGGATGGGTTAACAATGACCTGTCTGACCTTCACTCAAACTTTAGAAAGAATATTTACATCTGTTCCCACACAGCAACAGCAACACACAATTGCACTGTGTGCATACACACATACACTCGCCCACGCACATGCGGAATGGAAATTGACTAAGCAGGAAATGTCTGTTGTGTATCATGTTTTTCGTCTCCTGCTAATGGTTGAATTTGTGTAAAAGTGGTGATGAAGACGCACATTGACTGACTCACTTGAGCACAACAACCGTAAAATGTCCCATAACCTTCCAGTGTTGCACAATATTATTGTACCCCTGCCAAGTAGTGTCAGATCAGTGTGTTATGATGATTTCTTTGTTTCAGCTTGTGGGCTAAATGGAGGGAAAAATACGTCTAAAGCTTGGTAAGTGGCAGCTGTGAATTTGGAGTTGCAACATTTTGCATCAAACGTATTTTCATTTTGAGCCTGCATATCGACAATTTAGATCTCAGTTTGGCCAAACCAGTAAGACAATAAAATAATAACTGTGAAATAGCAGCAACCCCCCCTTAATTTCTGTGTCAAAAATACAAGCGGATAATTTTTGAAATTCTTTGCCAAAATCTATTAGAGAAATCCTCGAATTTGTCAAGAAAAAAGTGCAATCAAAACCAAGGCCTTTCACAGAACACATTTCTGAAGCCTATGTTTTCATATACTTACTCACACACTGTGTCTTGGATGCTGTTTGCTGCATTATTGCCAGCTGGTGTTCAGTTCTGGTAGCTCAGTAGTTGTATTAAAACCTCTACTCAAACTACACCCCTGTAATATCCAGTAGGTACATTACAAATGGCAGTTACCTCATTGACAATTAAAGCCTTTTTAGATTATTCTTATTAAAGCACTTAGCAAAGTCTTCCCTCTATTTGGAACCCACCTGCATGTCAGGTAAACACAAATAACCACAAATGATTCACTTGTATTTTTCAGTTGTGTTGTTTCAAATTAGAAAACATTTCAGAACTGCTTGATTGCAGCAAGGCTCGTCAGTCAGTGCAGAGATTTAAACGCAAGTGTATTATGCTCCTTGGGGGATATATTACTAGTATACTAGTATTACTATTATGTTTAGCTTCAACTTTTTTTAAAGGTGGATTTTATAATGTCATCCCCCCTCCCCTTTGCTTTGTGCTATCCTTAAAGTTTGGCGCAACATCCTTCCTCGGAACAATGCAGGAGGTTTCCCAGGAGGTCAGTCTGTCGCAGGAATCAGAAAATAGTTCTCATATCAAACAATTTTTTTTTTTTCATAAATTTCAAAGAATATTTCCCCAAAATGAAATAAATGTGTTCTAATCTTTTGCTTCTTCAACCTTGTTTAATAGTTCACCTCATCAGGGATTATGTCCACCGTCTTTGAACTTGGGTCACAGCATGGCCTCCAGCGGCCTCTCCTCCTCCACCTGGAAATCTACTTCAAGGTGACGATATAAATGAAAAATGAACATTTTACATGGATGATACAGTATATACAGTGGGGATTAAAATAAGGTTTAAGTTTTATTCATGAATAGGCCATAAATTGTGATCCAGTGTCCGGCAAAGTTATAGACAAGTACAAATCTCTTAACCTCACGCCACAGAAACAATAAGAATATTCAAGTCTTTATTGAAACGTCAAAACATGCTGGTGGAAAAAGTTAGTGATTCTTAAATTTAGTAAATGGTTAATTACATTTGCAGTATTAACATCAACAAAGTGCTTATCGATCAGAGGAATAACAGATTTTGATGCTTATTTGGGCCCAAATGTGGGCCATATCATCTTGAATGCTATACTTTATTTCCCTCTTCTCCACACCAGTGTATCAGACGTCTTGGATTTGTACTCGGAGGACGCGGTGGAAACTCTGCTTGACCTGGGATTCGGCTGTGAAGTGCCACAGGTCACCGTGCGCATTCCTCCTCGGTTCTTCACTTTTCCCTCGCAGGCCCGGGGCATCAACTTCCGCCTCTTCCTGGACTCACAGCTACGACGAATCAGAGAGGAGGACCCCAATCTTTCTCTTGCCAGTAAGAGTTTAGAGTTAGTGAGTCTTTGTACAGTGCATTATGTTTCTTTGCCTGAATTCTTAATTTCTTTGTAGACAGTCATCTAAATAATGCTTTACACATTTTATTTCCTGCTTATTCTTTCCAACAGGTCGTTTCAGACAAGTACAAGTGCTCACAGCAATGGCCAATGCTTTCTACTCCCTCTACTCCCACGTGTCCCGCACTCCCCTGCAGAAACTGGCCACACCAGAGTTTACCTTCTCCTCTTCTCCTGTTGAGAGGATTGAGCGGTTCAGGAGCAGCGTTCGCAGTGAGCCTCGCTCCCCCGTGGAGAGGCTGAAGGACACCGTTAACAAGATGTGTCTGTACCCGGGCTCTCCCCGCGGGTCGGACTCTTCTTCCCCGCAGCACTCTCCCAGAAGAAGATCCAGCCTTCCCGAAATGGTGGATATAGTCATTAAAAGCAAGACTGGAGCTGTCAAGAAGTTGGATTTAGGGGAACATAAACAGGACTCGCGTCGGGTTGTTAATCTGATAATGGGTGATGTATCTTGCAAGAGTGATGAAACCAAGCAGAGTGTGGAGGACGCAGATGGTATTCAGAATGAGAACAAGGTGAAGGACAAAACTTTAGAGATTAAGGACAGCGGGGGAAGCTGTATCAAGCGGACTGAATTTGACAGCAGGACTGCGAGAGCCTCTCCACCATCAACGTTATCAAGAGAAACTATAACAGAGACAGAACATCAATTTCTTTCCTGCCATCCAGAATCGGACTCACATCATTTCACTGCACATGACACAAAGACAGCCGAGCTGAAGCGTGTTGCAAAGGCTTCATACGATTTAATCTGCCCACAGATAACAGAACACGTACATCAGGCATGTTTCTGCTGTCAAAACACACAAAGTTTACCTTATCTCTCTTCCGAGGCAGAAAGGAAGGATACACCTCGACCACACGAGCCTCAAACACAAACTGCAATCTCTGAGGACTGTTGTACTCGAGATGTTCCCTCTGCAGAAGAACCCACTCATGTAGATGCATTCAGATCTTCTGTGCTGGAGAACAACTGCAGAGACGCTCAGTGTAGAATCACCGTGACTGGCTGGGAAGGAGATGACGTGTCCTCCTGCTCTTTAAACACAGCCAGTCGTTCTTCGTCACTTCAGATGTGTGAGGAGTCGTTTCATCAGAAGGAGAGACAGTACCTGAATCCACATCGCAGCCTGGGCCACCTCACCACCAGCCCACAGCAGGCCAACTCCTTTGAACTGGAGGAGGTACAGTGGTTCAACATCAACATTGTGATGACAAAAATCACAACAAAAAACTTTGACATAGTTTTCTTTCTTTCTTTGTTTATTGTAGTTATAGGAATTAACATAAATTGATACAAGATGTGGGATAACTGCCTTAAGAATGATCTTCAGGCAGTTTGAATGGTCATTTATTGCCATTCATATCAGCAATTCAGATATTTTTAGTAATATATTATGATTTGGTGCCATATGATCAAACCATTTTGAATCGTAGTTTGTTGAAAAGTATTTAGTGTGCAAAAACGAGACACAGTTTTAAAACTTTACCACAAATATTGCCGATTTAGAGTGAATTTATGTTCACGTTGCGGTCACACCACTTCAGTTTACTTGAGGGAGTGAGGTGCACTATGGTGGGCCATAACCAATTGGGACCTGGAGTAACATACTGCATCTACAAGTTTCTATTTACAGCTTAATGACACATGATAAAAGAAGCTAACATAATTTACACAAATGCACATATGAAAAGATTAAACCACATACTGTGAAGAAAGATGCATCCAAACAGTTTTAAGAATAATTTTAAATACAAATGTTGTTTTAGGTTATAATGGGTCCCTTGTTAAACAGCTATTTTTCAACAATGAAAGCTTTGAAGTTGTAATTATAAAACATTTAACACTGACACGAAGCATGTACTGTATACTTTTCTACTTCTAGGTTCATAGTGCAGGAGAGGAAGATATTGGACATTCACTAACTACAAGAGCAGCAACCTCACCCATGTCCATGCAATGTCAATACAAAGGTAATTTTCATTCATTTATTTTTATTTCAAACCTCTATGCATGGGCAGATTTTACGGCTTCTTATGGACTTGCAACCTGCTGGGATGGGCTCAAGTGCCCTGCAACCCAGAGTTAGATAAAACGGTATGGAATATTGATATTTGGATATTTTTACAAACAAATGATCTATGTCGACGAGTTGCAGTTTATCATATGCTGAACTGAGTAGGAATATGTGAGGAAATGGGTGTTGTCGTTTCGCACTGTAATAGCTACTGTACGTGCGTACAAACCCATCATACTTCTCTTTTCTTGTTAAGTAATACCTTATGTTGTGGCGGCAGTATTACGTGTGTGTTGAAGTTAGTCATGATGCGTGAAGAATTGAATGATAGATATTGTACATAGAAACAAAGCCGTGTGTGAAAATGACTATCATACGGGAGGGCATGACTTGGGGCCCACATGTATGCAGGTGTTTTGTCTTTGAGAGTTTCCTTTTTGCATTTGTGTGTGTATTCAGGTCAGACTGCAGCTGGATTTCTTGCAGTAACGAACTGTGTAGAGAACAGATCTGACTGTGACTTTGTGTCCTTGTGTAGGTGAAGTGGTCCGAGGTGACAGCATGCAGTCAGACAGCAGCGGCTATGCAGATGAGGAAGTCAGCCCCCAATTGGACAGACACAGTAGATGACGATATTAACAGCAATGTTTCTCATATGCAATTAGAATCCTGAAGTTTGAGACAAAACTGACTCAGAATGTGTATCCAGGCAAGGGATGAAAGACTTGAAAAGCTCACTAAAGAATCTTTTCTTCTAATAGGGAATGTTTTAAGCATTATCTTTATCATTAAATAAACTCAGAAGTGACTCTACATCGGGTGTCATGTGATCATCACGTGATTGTTTCTGTATGTTACGCATGAAATGGATGGGCGCTACACTGGATTGGAAACACTGATATAATCACTTCCACACACCTGGAAGAAGCTGGTATAGAAGATGCATAATATACTCAAAGGGGAAATACAGCATGCATTACAAGGCTGACATTTGCAAGAGTTGTAATGGATATCAATCCGAAGGGGTTCAATTCAATTAATTCCACTGCTTGGTTGATAAAAGTCATCTCCTGACAGTAATTAAACCTACTTCATATGCAGGCTTAACAAAACATACAATAAGTTTTACTGAAGGGGGGGTAAAAATGAACTCTCCTGCAAAGTGATTAAAGCTACTTCATAAGCAGACCTGATCTGAAATAAACTGATGTCCTTTACTTTTAGGCATCATCCAAACCAGCTTCCCTTTTGCTTTTACCATGAAATGTTCACCATATGACAATATCATACCACACACAATATGCACATTCATTACTGAGTTTATTTACAACATGCAACATCGTGCTGGCTTTATATAAAATACCAAAAATAAGCAATGGTATGAAACATTTTCATGACAGTTGTGTTCATACATACTCTCCATAACTTAGCTCACTGTCTCCATCAGATTTACAAAAACAGCTTTATTGATTTAAATATGTTTCTTAATGATATCTATTTTAATTCTACTCTCAATTTAAATGTTTACCCACCTCACTGTGGAAAACATCTCCCGTTCTGCTTTTACCACAATTTTTATTCAAGACAATCTCCCATGGAGCTCATTAAACATTCTCCAACCATCAACATGTTGACAATGGCAAAGATGGCACAAAATCAATTAAAAGTCAACTGCTCACTTTGTTTATTTCAATAATCAGAAAACAGCAATACACAAATCTGCCTTAGTAGAGAACAACGTTTGTTTAATCAAGTGGTCTCAGCTCGAGGTGCAGAAGTATGGTGCAAAAGACATAGTTGTGCACACTGCACTGTTTTCAGTTCTTACGTCAACTAAGAGGTTTGTCAATTGTGTGCAGATATTTTACATCATGACACAACAAGTTGTCGGAGAGCATTATCTGGATAATGAGCATCCATTTGACATTATTAGAACCATGAATGGCAGAAAGAAAAAAATTAAAACACAAGGGGTTGAAGTGAACAGCTATAGATATTACAAACACAGAGACACGGGTGAGGTAATTATATTCCATTAAAGGAAGCTTTCTGTGCTGCGTGATCTGGAACAGCCAAGTGATAAAAGTCAAGTATGTCAGTTATTATGATCCAGATATAAATCTCATTTGTGTTTTTAAATCAGAAATTTTATTGCAAAACCTTTTACGCAAATATGTCAATCTGAAAAAAAGTTTGACACTGAAACTTGACAATGACAATTCATTTAAAAGATTTTACTCCTAAAATAAGTTCACTATCCTAAACAAAACGTAACACGAGGAGCATATTACAGACATGGACAGTACAAGCCCAGACTTTTGATTGGTAGTGTACAGCAAAAGTAAAATTTTTCACAACTCATGCAAGACATCCTGCGAGCCGAGAGTCTTTAATTCAGCAGTCTCTCCATGTTTCAACCATAAATCTTTTTTTTCTCTTCTAATTCTCCTTCCGCGAGGAAGAGGATTCAAGGAAGCACTGATACATAGTGACTCACAAATTTCACAAGCCCTTTGGACTTTTTGCACTTTTTGGCTCCATCAGAACTTTTCTTGAGTGAACCAGATCAAATTCAATGTGAGAGCACCAATTATAACTTCAGATAAATACAATTTAAACTTTAAATAAAAAACAAAACAAAAAAATGACCTAAGGCCCAAACGCTAAAAATACTAAAAGATTGCCTCTAAATAATTCGTGGCAAAGGCAGTTTTCATGAGTTTTTTGGGGGCAGATAAAAGTTCATCTGTGATGTTTAATGAAGCATGGGGCTACAAAAAAAAAAAAAAAAAAAGGGGTACATTGGGAGGCAGAAGAAGCATATGTTACAAATTTGAGGTAACTCGTGTTATTCAACCTCACCACAAAAGTGCCTCTGTTGAGATCCAGAGTAGGAATTTGATGGCACTGTGTAGTGGAGAGTTTGAGTTCATTGCGGATGCGCTTGACCGAGTCCATCATTTCCCTCCCGCCATGATTTTGAGATACTGCAGTGCATTGTGGGCTGCATTGGCTCGAGCGGCATCTATGTTGGGGGCGGAGCCATGGCACACTGTGATCGGCTGTGTGGACAGCTCCACCAGACACTGACACAAGCCGCTGAGGCTGCGATCTTCTAAAACAAGAAGGAACACAGGCAAGGTTAGACATTGTGTTTTTGATACATTTTTTTTACCTTGTGGATAGGAAATGCAGTAGACTGGATCAAAAAGCATTAAATAAATGCATTTACATTTTTTAGTGAAGTAGTATTTTTTTTTTTTTCTCCTCTCAAACTTTGAGAGATGGACATATCAAAACAAATCATGATCAATGGTAGACCCATAAGCAATTAATAACATTTGTTAATTGGTTCAACATAGGTATATACTTTGCATTTTAATAAAAGGTATTTTTTTTCTCTTGCTGCTGTTACTTGCTATTTCATTTTAATATATAGCACAAATATAACTCTTATCCTAATTCTTGTCCCGGCAGGAAAGGCTGAACCCAGACTAAATAGTTCTCTATTGAACACTTCCTCAATGGAAGCAATAAGGGGCTCCTACACCATAACAGAATATCTGAAAATCAGGGGCAACTTTTCACTCCACTTATGAAATTACACTCTTTCTAACTTTAGGTGTGGCTCAACTGTTTAGCCTTGCTACGCTGTTGTTGGCGAACTCACCTAAATCCAGGTAGCTGACGTCGAAGCGCTGCTCCACTGAGAGGTCAGTCAGCTGAGAGCAGAAGTTGGAGTCGGAGGGCATACCCAAGGGGTGGCTGCGAAGCTGGAGGATCTTCTCTCCAGCAGAGTTACGCAGGGAGTCCCACGTGCAGCTGAAACCTTTACTTTTGCCGGTCTCAGCTCTGTTCCCCAAGTGCTGATTTTTTTTTTTAAGACATGAATTAAATTTATACGAAAATCAACATGAGAAACAGTTGACGTATGCGCGACGTCTCACCATATTAAACGTGTCGTCTTCTGTGTCTGCATCGTTGTTGGTCCTCAGATCCACGGGCACATCGTGTATCCGAGATAACATCTTAGCTGCTGCGTTTCTCTTGGCAAGTTTCTTAGATGTACCACTTCCTGGAGGATGCAATTTTCCCACCATCAGTTTTACTTTTCTTGTGATTTTTTTTCCAAAATAAATGAAAAGACATAAGTCGAGGGTAAACCTCGCAATGATAATATTAAAACACACATTTCAGTGGAACTTCCTCCAAGATGCCAGACAAGTATGTCGCCTAGTTTTTAGCTTGACTGAGTCAGTGAAAACAAGCTCACTGAAACAAGACTATCTCCAAAACAGAAGTTGGAATGTTGGAGATGAGTGGACAAAGAAGCAGAAGGTAAATTCAGCCCTAAAAAATGTTTAGTCAACTCAGTGGAAGTTATGTACACATGCTATGTATAACCAATAATAAATACATATGATATGAGATTATAACGTAAACGTACCAATTTCTACAAATCGTTCCACTCGGCAGGTCATGGTGAACTCTTTTCTATGTGCCGGACCAGACTCTTGGGTGACTGTGTACTCTGGCAAACGCCATCCTTTCTGCACCACCAGTTCCTGGCAAAGAAATTAACAGAAAAAACTGAAAGACGTAAAATAATAATAATAAAAAAAAAACAACAACTTTGCACTAACATAAACATTAACAGCATTCATTAGCAGAGTAAACAAAAGGGAATATTAAATTGCCGTCTTCAGGAGACTTTTTTTTTTTTACCTGCAGAGCCCCTACCGGGTTACATTCAGACTGCTGAGAACTGCTTGAGGTCTTCATCTCTGAAGAGGAACTATGACAAAAATACAGGAAAAAAAATACAGAAAAGAACAGAAGAGGAAACCATGAAACCGCACGCTTGCATACCAGCATTTTGTCAGTGTTGAAATTTTGAGAATGTAAGCATACAAAAAGCAGATCCGGTTGTTAAACTGGTCGACAATAAGCGGATCCTGACATGTTGGTAAACTGACCCATCTCCTTCCATAGACACATCCACTGCAATAAACCCGTCAACTCCAACACCGACTCCTGCGGGACCCCCGAGGCCTCCCTTGAGCATCTTCAGAGCAGCCTCAGCTGCTTTGTGCTTGGCTGCCTTCTTGCTGGGCCCTTGGCCGGTGCAGCTGATCTCTCCGACGGAGACGCGGAATGTGAAGTTGGGCTGGTGGGCCTGTCCCTCGGCCTTAAGCAGGTCATACACTGGGGTCTTGCCTATCCGCGTTCCATACTCCTGCAGCAGACTGATGGGCGTCTTTCCGGGATTCACAGCCAGCATTTGCTCAATACTGCATGAGAGGGAAAAAAAAAACCCAGCATGAAATGAACTGTACTGTCATTTTTGATTCATGTAGAGAAATGTTGAGCCAGCTGTTACTCCAAATTAAAGGAAAGCAGTCTTTTGAGGGACTTGACCTGTCACATATATATCTTTTCAACAGTTGTGAAAAGATGCATTAGGGTCATTTTGTTAAATTGAAATGTATGTGGTTATGTATTAGAAGCTACTTTTAATGGAGGAATTACTAAGATAAATCAAAAAAATAAAACCACATTCCATGTATTGGTCGCAACAGAGAAGAAATGTGCAGATTAGTAAGACATAAGAAAAAACGGTCATGCATTCTAGTGTAATACAAATAAACCACAATTTATTTATTACATATAGTCAGAACAGCTCGGATGTCAAGTTATTAATACTCTGGCCTCTATACAGAAGACCTGGGTGAATTACAGGCTTATGACTTTATGTCAATTTTTTATGGATGAAATAACTACACATCCCATATGAATTCAGTATTAGCTGGAATATTGTGGGAGCACCATGTGATCTTTATAAAGATTAAGAAGGATCAGAACATGGATGTACTTTTGATGTTTCACATATATTTTCACCCTAATCAAGCAGCATTCTGGATGAAGTTGAGTTCATCTTAATTATTATGCTTGACTGTATGCTGTTCACGAAAATGTGACAGATTTAATCTGTATTGTAGCTTCCTATACAATATTGGTATATATCTTTTTATTGTCCTCTGATGGTATTCACATTTTTATTCTTCCTGTGGCTTTTATGCCTTTTTCTGCTCATGTAAAGCACATTGAGTTGAATGGGTTGCTGAAATGTGTTTCATAACTAAAACAGACTTGTCTGTAAACATTAGCAGGTTGGACAGTCTTCAATCAGCAGGAAATAAATTAAATATCCAACTTTTAGCAAATGTTCAGCAATGGTTCACCCTCGTGAAGGACAAATTACTTAATTAAAACAGTCTGGCATAAGATGACATTTGAAAGAGTGAACAGATTTTGTATTGCTTGCGAGCTGGGTTTGTGAGGAAAACAATACATTTCAATGACTTTTTGTGATGGAGTAAAGACCAGACAACTCATCGTTTTCACCCTGCATGATTTCCAAGCTTATAGGTGAAAGCAACCCATAGAAAGTATCCGTAAGAAGACATGTCTGATGGTTTAATGTGGTTAGTAAGGGTGTTCAGCGTTAGCTTAGCCGCACCTGGAGCACCCGGAGTTTCTCTTCCAGCTGTCCGATGCTGTCTCGTCGTTCATTCCCTATTTCACGCAGACAGAGCTGGTCGGTTTCCGATGGAAAATCCCCCCCACCAAAACAGACACTAGCTTTCATTAGACGGTGTTTATTATATCCTCAGACAGATGATGAGGCAGCGACATGTGAAGAGCGGACAGCGCGCCTCCACAGCTAAATGGACTACAGTTGAGCGGCTCAGGCGCACGCTTATGACGCAATCCGGCGCTCACTCAAACTCGGTCGCTGATTGGTTCAGAGGCGTGGAGCTATGCAACCCCTTCCACCAATTTAACTTTTCTGAAGCCACAAAACCATTTAACCTTCGATTTTAAAGCGTTTGTCTGAATAGACAATACATAAAAACTCATTTTATTCGAGTGTTACATTCAGAGGACAAAGGCCACCTAAAAATGTCTTAATTCTTTGGATTTTGACTTAAAAATGTAAAATTCTGAATTTATTCTCAGAATTTTGGCTAAAGTCATAGTCCACGACGGATCTCAGTTTAAATAAGCTCCTCCTCTCACCCACCCCCTCGAACTTCAGGGGTGTCCCCATTAGAGCTGGCCTTCATGACCTATCTGTCTCCAGCAGATCACTGCATAGAAGATAGCAGATGCTACAACGGTGTCGTAAAATATCCCGAACAGACTCCTTTAGATTCTAGGATCTAAAATTCCTTTAGAAAGATAGCAACCTCCTCAGCAGGTGGAGTCAACTTTGGCTCTTCTAAGGCAGGGTGTCTGCATTATTGATCTGTGTCAGTGTGTTACTGGGATGGACACCCAGAGTCCACTGTTTTAAAAGTCCAGACCATGGATGTTCACTGGTGTCAGGGGTGTGGTTTACTGTAATGAAACCCCACACACTGATAGGTGGAGTTATCCTTATTTTGAAAGTTAATAAAGGAAAATTGATTCAGTCAAAACTTGGCAAAATGTCTCTTTCCGACATAAAAGAGATGCACAGCTATGATAATAAATACATAGTGTAAGAAGTGTCAAACTCATTTTAGTTCCTTTTTAGAGGCCACATACAGCCCAAATTGTCAACTTGGGAATAGAAGTAAAATCATAGCATAATGAAGAAAACTAAAACATTTTTAGTTTGCTTTAGAGCAGGGCATTAAAGTACATTTAATCACGCTGTTCTTACACATGCTAATGTTGTAAATTACAGTAAAATGTACGAATACAACTGGATATGTTTTTGGTTCAGCGTCCATAAATGTTGTGGTTAGTTGTTGTAATTCCTCCCCCTCGCCTGCAGGTGGTAGAAGTGCACGCAGGCAGCTCGCTGCAGGAGAAGAGAACGATGAGCTAGCTTGGTGGGTGTTGCTCGTTAGCTCTCAGCAAAGTACTGTGTCGATTAATTATTACACTAAACATTTATCCGCTGTAGCAACGATGTCTTCGGTTCAGGGTTTCAGAGATTTTATCTGCGAGCGACTGACTGCTGCTGCCGTTGAAATATTCACTGCCTTTGAACAAACGGTGGCCCAGTACGAGTGCGAGATTGGCCGTCAAAGGAAACTATTGGATAACAACTGGACATCTCAGATTGAGGCGCACAAATCAGGTCTGTGAAACTCTAATCATCCCGATAAAATGACACACATTTAATCCTCACTGACTGGATTCATTCATACTGCTATGATGCAATCCACCAGCCCTTGCGATTGACCTGCAGCTCATGCTTACAGACAATTAATTTGAATTATACATGAAATATTCAGGATCATTTGGATGTATGTATTGGACATAGGTGACATTGACCTTGTTATGTTTATTTTTTTAGAGCCTCTCCACACTAAACCTTAGCCACTAGAACTGTGTCATATGAATAAAATCTGGCCATGTGTCTGATGTTGGAAATCATAAATACAGATGTGACTTATCTGTTTAAACAAGATAAGGAAATTGCTTTTATGCATGCGTTGATAAACATGTGTGAAATGTATTCTAAGGGTAAGCTATTAATTTTATTTTAATTATTTAGCCAATGTCCAAGCTTCTTGTGCATTATAAGGTTGTGTGATCAAATGTGAAATTGTATTTGGCTCATTTGCATTGATTGATTCCCTTATGTGAGTGACACTGCACTAATCAGTGATGTATCATTAAGAATATGTTTGCTAACTTTTGTGTTTTTCTTGTGTCCTGTTGTCTCATCAGACACCCCTCAGAAAAATGTTTGTGAGGATGTGGAGGTTGTCTCTGAGGACCACTTGTCTAATGACGAGAGCAGCAGCAGTGTGAAACAGGACAAACCAGAATTTGCATATATTAAAGAAGAACCGGATGACCGGAGCAGTAATCAGGAGGAACAGCAGCATTCACTGAAGTTGGAGACTGACAACAATCCATCCATTCATTCATCCTCTATTTCTCCTTATCCTGTTGAGGGTCACGAAGTGGAGACTGACAATTTTTTCATACCACCAAATGAAGAGGAGCATAATGGTAGTGACCAAGAATCAAACATTGATCAGCTTCTCTTTCACAACTCCTCAGCAGCTCACAACCAAAATCAGAAGGAAAACAAACATGTGGACTCAACATCAAGTACATATGCAGCAATGAGGCCAAACAGGAGACGTTGTAGAAACGCCGTCGGTATTGCTCCCATGTCAGAGGGTCAGTGTGATATAAAGCCACGTAAAAAGACGAGAAGACGCAATGTGAATAGAAAGGCTTGTTTGGGGAATCCCAAAAGAAAACGACATGGCAGAATGCGCACAAATGAGAAGCCATGTTGTTGTGAGGCATGTGGGAAAAGTTTCAGAGACAATTACACCTTGTCAGTCCACATGAGAACCCACACAGGTGAAAAGCCCTATGCTTGCAATACATGTGGGAAGTGTTACAGAAATAGGCATGGCTTGGTAAACCATATGAGAAGTCACACAGGTGAAAAGCCATATGTTTGCAAAACATGTGGAAAGTGTTATAAACATAGCAGTGGCTTGTCTTACCACATGAGAAATCACACAAGTGAAGGGATGCATTCTTGCAAAACGTGTGGTGAGAATTTCAGAGAAAATTGTGATTTGTTGGTCCACATGAGCAAACACACAGGTAAGAACCTGTATAGTTGCAACGATTGTGGTAAAAGTTTCAGGGTAAGTCGTGACTTGTTGGCTCACATGAGAACTCACACAGGTGAGAAGCCGTATCCTTGTCAGCAGTGTGGTAAAAGTTTCAGACTGAGTCGCTACTTAATTGTGCACATGAGAACTCACCGATGAGAGGCCGTGTTTTTGTGTGACACGCAGAAAAAAAGTTCACTCGGTTGAAACACGAAACAGTGTTGATGAAAGGGTGTTCAAAGTTAACTGTACAAATCCATTCAGCTTAGGAATAAAACTTTCCAAAACACTGTCAGACTATGCCTCGGCAGCCAGTGCCTGAGTTCTTACTGCAAGATTTAGCTGAGAAACTATTTATTTGTGTGAGGCTGTTTAAACGATTTGCAGCCATGTCATTTTCTCATGTTATACATGATAAATGTCACATGTCACAGAGAGTTTTCAGCTATGTGACCAGTTCTTGTACTTTAAATGAGAGTTGATTCAATGCATTGCTCTGTTGTCTGCAGCATGAACCCTGTATTTTAACCTGTATTTGCATTTGCTCCATTGAATAGATTTACATGGGTCATTGAACATTTCATATTAAAAGTTTTTTGTTTTTTTCTAGAAGGTTTAAACTTGTATTAGTTTTTGTATTTGGTAAAACATGAATTAACTGCCATTTGTTCCCTCCTTTCAAATATACAGTATATATGTACAGTACACAATAACCATAGCGAATATTACTATCAAAAACACTGTGTTTGAAAGAGGCTCCTTGGTCTTTTCTCTACAGGACAATTGTCGCTTATTGGTTGGTTTTTCCATCTGGAGTTTGATTGTATACTTAAATTGATGAATATTGGATTACATTTTAGACTGTTTCTGTGATTGCATATGCAAATATCCTGCATAAAATGAGTATAAAAATAGCCATGGCGTCTGTTTAAAGCCCTTATTCTCAACATGAAAAAATTATAGCTTGATTTTTACTTTAAACTTGGACCAACAAATTGCACGATGAATTCATTCAAAATAAATTGAGAATTCCTCTGGTAATAAAAGAAACCATGATAGTTTTTTGGTTTTTTCTGAATCTGGAGGCTGTAATAAATCAGCAAATCTAATTCACATAAAAGTAGTAAACCAGTCAAAAGGGTTTTTGCCGAGACATTATCAAGGCTCTTATATCAAGCTCTTCTATGATTAAAGGTGCTGTTTGATAGGTCTGGTCTGCTGACCAAAGCTTGGGCAACATATTGATCATGAACCAAATTGAATAAAAAGACTCCACTTTTACAACACTGGAAACTCTGGCTTTACGATTAACAAGCCTGTCTAATTCCTCACTAATCTTGTGCTGTAATTCACCCCACTGGCCTTGGAAGGAAGGAGAAGAAGAGGATTTTCTGCCTCACTTCCATTGAAACCCCAATTAAAACTGATGGGTATGAAGGGATTTTGTGCTTTGAGTAATTTGTCGTCAAACTGACTTCTGCTGTTCAATATCCCTCAGACTTTATGGTTTGGCTAGATTCAGATCAAAACCGTTGCATCTTGATTGGTGAAGGCTTACAGATTTAAATTGCAGCTATGCTATATGACATTAAAACAAACCATGAGGATATGATGTATTTTGAAAATACAATAAATTCACTCACAGATAAACGATCCACAATCCCAGCCAGGAAATGGTTGGGACTTTTGTCTTCTCCCCTGTGCGTGGGACTTCTCCAGACACTCAGGTTTCCTCCCACAGTCCAAAACACATGCATATTAGATGAATCAGTGTCTCTAAATTGGTCGCAGTTGTTAATCTGAGTTGTGTCACTGTCTGTCTCTCTATGTTTGCTCTGTGAAGTCCAGAGTGTACCCTGCCTTTGCCCATAGCCAGCTGGATTTAACTCCAGCCCCCCCACAATCCTACATTAGATGAAGAAGATAAATTAATAGGAAAAACATCTGAATATCAGTAGAGGGTTTGAATTTGTTGGGAAAAAAAAGAAGTTCAAAGTAAAAATACCAGGGACAAATCATTTATTTGTAGTTCTAAAAAGAAGGAGAAAGAAAAATGAACAGGTTCAGGAAATATTCTGCCCACCTTGAACTCAAGGTCATTTAGGTTTTGCCGATGATGAGACTGCCGCTGTTGTTGTGAGCTTTCTGTCTCTTTTCACTCCAGTGCTTTTGCCAACAAATCCATAGCAAATCAATGCATTTTGCAACGGGAGGTGTTGTCACACAATGATTGTAGGCCCTGTGATTTCATTGCATGTCAGGAAAAGAAGGGAGATATAGCACGTGTTAAATTCAACTTTTGGGCAGGTTCTACATATTTCTGCTTTATGTAGCTGAATTGAAAGTATTTCTTCCGAGTATTCACTGGGTGTCGCTATGTAAGAGCATTTGCTTTGACAGGTTTTATTCTTGTAATCGTCATTGCAATCGTTCGATGTGATTCGAAATGAACCAGGAGAGGGCGACAATTAGTCAGGGATCTTTGGTCCTGCAGAGAGGCTTTGATTTGTCAAACACCTGCTGTCTGTACTCAAGGCCAACATGGAAACGCTTTCAAAAATATAAAGTTGTAATTGAAAGGCTGGGGGCGAAACCTTGCATAGAAACAAGTTTCCAGGTTTCTCTGGACTTTTTGTACTACTGTCACTATAAAATACGATTCAATCGCTGGATTTTTCAGAAGTATCTGGACACAGGAGGCATTCCTTATGAGCTGATTGGATAGGAAACAATCCATGGCAGCTGACACACATCTCAATTAGTTAGTCACATTTGTTTAATCAATATCAATCAATCACACTTTCATTTCACCTCTGAAATTCTGTCATGTTGGATTTTACATATATTTCCAAGTCGATTTTAGCAATATATAGAAAGCAGTTCCATTTAATGCTTCAGTAAAGTTCAAGTTCAGCTACAGAATAGACATTTTCTTGTATAAACTCTATTTAAGAAAAAAACGTTGAAGTGAAAGCAAAGCTGAAAGCAAAGCTTTGGTCAATAGCCCCACTAACCAACTCAGTTGAGGGAACAGCATGAACAGTTGAAGCCAAGGGGTGAAACATCATCCAAGACACATAACCCGGTCCAGTTTAGCTGGTTCATTTGTGCTGAGAGGCCTTCGACCAGGACAAATGTGAACACGCATAGATATATATTTCTGCACTGTTAAATACATTGCATTGCCTGGAGGAAGTAATTCAAACTCAAATGACTTCTGTGGAGCTGCATGTTAAATTGATTTTTATAAGCGATTGGAATGTGACGCATTAGCATTTGACAACGTACACACCAGTGGCCTTCAAACATACCACTTTATCTTCAGTGGATAAAGTGGAAACAACTATGACCAGTTGCTCTCTCAATGGACAAACCATGTTGTTAATGTGCTGAACCTCCAAAAGCTATTAATGTAATATGCTGGCATTGGAATGCCCTAATTTCAAATATCAATAGTGACAACAATGTCTCACCTGCTAGTATGAATACTAATGACATCACTATTATTTTTCTGTGGCTGTACTTGGAATGGAATTTTACATTTAATGGCATAATGTTATAGTGGTTTGGACTGTCATCTCACAACAAGAAAATCTGTGTTGAGATTGCATGTCCCATGTTTTGTGTGTATGGGTTTTCCTCAGGTACTTTGCTTTCCTCCCACAGTCCAAATACACAGGCTTGAGGTGAAATGATCACTACATAGCATGCAGGAGTGAATGTGTGAGTGTGTATGATCTTTTAGTTTTTTCTTTGTTTGCCCTGTGATGCTTGGTCCAGACTGTACTCTGCTTCAGTACAGGAATGCATTTGTGTTGTTTAAAGGTCCTTCTGTGGTTCAGTGGCAGCACAATTTGTTGCATGGAAATCAAGATACTATTTAAGCAATATACCAGATTCTTTTTTTTTTTTTTTTTTTTTTTTTTAACTTAAAGTCAATAACTGATGTAACTGCTATATAAACGTTTTTGGACATATGCCTATGATTTTGTTTCAATATATTGTTGGAATTTAGTGTATAAACAATAATTGAATATTAAAGTGGTTCAAAATAGTACATAACAATATACAACTCAAGGGAATTGTTACCTCTTTATGCCTGCAAGATCAATTCTGTCTAATTTACTTGCTCTATAGTTATGTATTGTTTTTTTTATAATATGGACTACACTTACAGACTAATCGCAATATTATCATTTTTAGAATTTTAGAATTTAGTTTGGATCTCTTTATCTTACTGAAACCTCATACAGGCCTTTAAAACCATTTGAACCAACAATGTCAGGGCTTTCTTTCTAATTAATGTAGCAGCAATCCATAAAATATTTCAGTACATTTTCCACCTTTCCACAAATTCTTTTTATTTCTGTGGTACAACAATTAATCCCGTAATGGTTTGCTTGTAAACCCCTGCTGGCCACTGGTTAAACAGAGCCTGGGTTCCTGATGGCTTCATTCACTGGCATCAGCGTGTCAGTGTGGATAAGCGCATGTTGCCAAATGCAACACAAAAGTGAACTGGCCATGACAATGAGTAAAGCTGTCTCCCATTTGAACTCCCAGACCTTCAATTGAAACAGCATGATTTATCTGTGACCAGCGTGTGCCCCTCCTGCACATTAGTCATGCTCTCGGTGCTGATGTGCCTTGTTCTCCACCTTTTTATTTGTCTCCTGAAGGCCCTAATTTATTGACCTATAACGTGATAATGAAAGTGTATTTTTTTATTGAGCTTGTGGTCAAATCACTGACAGAATGAGATCAGAAATGAATCCTGTCTTCGCAGTCACAATATACTTCATCCAAATTGTATGCACACATCTACAAACACACTTTCCTTTTTCCCCGTCTTGGCCCAGTGCATTAGTATGTGTGGTTCTTTCGCTTGCCAAAATCATCAGTAGATATCTTCAAGCAGGGAGCCGTATGAATGCTCTTTTTCCCCCCTCCTTCCACAATATGATGTGTTTCCTTTTTTGTGTGTGTTTTGATCCCTCTCTTGCGGCCGGGCTCTGCTGTGGTGAGGCACGGGTTCGAGTGGCGCTCCTGTGTTATTTTTGGCAGCAGCAGTGGTTGGTGGCTGGTGAAGAGAGAGGAGACAGAAGGGGGGATAGCATGAAGACCAAAAAAGCCAAGGCTGTTTAAGGGATTTCTGTGTGAAAAGAATTGCTTTGTGATGATCACCGACTCATTATGATCGTGTGTGTCTGTATGCTTGCAATATGCAGCCATGCATTCACTCACTCACACACGTAGAGTAAGAACCTGGAATGCACATTTCTTCATTTAGCACATCACAAACACCTCACATACATTCATTCTTGGGGGCCACACACTCAGAGTTGCAAAATTGTTCAAACTGTGAAATGAATCCTGTTTCAGGGAATCCACATCATTAGCAAACCGTGTCAAAACGTTCCGGCAAATTTAGATGTCTCCGTTTGGTTAATTCTCTCTGTTCCTATCGCATGGAAACTCTTCTTGTTTGTCAACCACTTTGTTAATGACCCCTCTCCTCTGTGGGAGTCAGACTGCGACTGGCCGCCTGCTCAGGCAACATGCAGTGTCAGACATTCACGCTCCTCCCTCTACGCTTCTGAAAACATCATTTGAAAAAGATTTTCTCCAACTCCGCTCTTGGCCACAGATCAAGAGAACGTTATTACTCTACTTTATTTATTTATATATTGTGGTGGTTTGAGTGCCAATGTATGTGTGTGTGTGGACGCATGTGTGCGAGTGTGAGTGATATGTAATTGTGTATGTATGTGCGTTAGCCCACAAAGATATTTCAATTTCTTTGGGAATATTAAATAAACATGCAGCAGCAGCGGCAGCAGCTTCAGTGAAGCACTGCCTGCCAGTGGGTTTTTGGTTGGATGGGTGGCGGTGCTGGTGGTGAAGGGGGAGAGGGGGTTTGCGGCGATGGCTCTGGGGGGGTGAGGCAGCTCATGGTCAGGGCCCCCGCCGGACACACTGGCGCCTCGCGCTGGAGGACTTCTGAACCACCACACTCCTCCACCAAAACCCTGCCAACCCTGGCTCCCTGCTCCTGCTTCCAACCCAAATCACTCAGCTCGCTCTCTCTCTGCGTTATGACTCGCCCCCCCCCCTTTTTCTCTCTCGTTCTGTCTGTCTCACTGATTCTCCCTCTCTTCTCCCTCTTTCCTCCCTTTCCTTCTTCAGTTTCCTCATTGAGTTGATCTAAATCCAGCTTCATTTGCTATTTGGCTCCATTCTGTTTCTCACTTACCACTGCGCTCATAGTGGCAGCCCTCTCTGACTTTGTTTTCTCTACCCTTCCTCCAGAGGGTTTTATGTTTTTACACCTCCACCACCCCTTCTCACCCTCTCTGGGCTGTCTCTCTTAAATCCCTTCACTTTAAATATTCCAAGGAAGTATTTAGCGGCTTGAACACAAAAAAAAAAAAGCAAAAGCAAACAAAAATGGTTTGGGCTTTATGTCAGTCAGAATACCAAGAAGATATTAAGCGTTTCTAAAAGGAAAGAAAACTTTAATAGCGCTCTTGATACTTGTGAGTGTATTAGGTTATAATGGGCCATCAATTCTTCAAGAGTGATTTTTCCAGCCATCTCCAAGAGATATAAGGCCACTCATCTCAAGGGAAAAAAGAAACTTTCCATCATGGTAAAAAGAAAAACAGCCAGCTTTGCTGTTTGTGCTCCTAATATAGAATGGAGGTTTTAAATTGAGAATATGTAGGTAATAGTAATTACAAAGTAATCTTTTGCATGATCATACAGTTATGTTACAGAATACGAAACACAGGATAACCAGTACATAGTCAAAGTGTGTTTGTTCTTCAGGCCTCAGGAGCAAATGAGTATCTTATCTCATCTGTGCCTATGCTACTGTTTATAATTGAATTAAGGATGTCAAACATCTTCGGTAGAATAGATATGTCTTTACATGTTACACATGCAATTTTCTTAACCTAATTTTCCCCTGGAAGCAATTTGTCATCCGGAGGCCATTAAATGAGAAGCACATTATCTTTTTTAAAGGGGCACAGAGTCACCCACAACCCTCCCACAGTTCCTATAAACAAAATGGCCTCGTTTCGTGGTACTTTTGGTGCATTGGGCAGTGAGGGAGTACTCTTTTTAAACTTTAAAGACAGTTAGCCCAGGAAAAAGATGCAGCATCATTTGGGATTCACATCTGGTTTAAGGAAAAGCATATCAAGTTTGATGATGAAAAAAAGTCAGACTGCTGTTTGCATTATCAAATAGGAGGACTGTATGACAGTGAAGTGCAGAAGTTACATTTGCATTAGACATGACATCAAATGCACAACAATGTTGAATTAGTTACAAACACATTTGCCCATTGTTGTAAGACTGCTATGTCCTTTCCTATTATGCAAGTGATGGTTAAAATGTATAAAAACAGTATAGGCATTAAGTACAACGCCATAACAGTGAGACCATTTTACCTCGGCCCTTCTTGTATCTGTTATGTTTTCCTCTTCAACCTTTGTATTTTTTGTTTATCTTGACCTCCTCTCCGTCCCTGGTCATGTTGTAGTCCATTTGGGTCATTTTACCTTTCGCCATTTCCACCCCCCAAAAAAATCTTATCTTGTTTTTACTTTTGGCCTGACTGCAGAGCCTCCAGGCATGGCAACATTCTTTTCTACCCTTTTCCCCTCATCCATCTGCCTCTGAGACCCAATCACACCTGCAGACACCTGTGCCTTTGTCTTGCTTTATGCCTCTTGCCAAAACTCCACCCTGCTCCCACTGATAGGTAATAGAAGGGATCAGTGCCTCTGGCTGTCAGTGCACAGTCCATTGTTTTACTTGACTACTCAGTCAGGACTAGATAATTGCAGGAAAAGAGGTCCATTAGCATTTTGCTCAACACATCATAATGAGGTCTTTTCTTTTCCAGAGCCTGAATTGGAGCCTCTCCCTGGAGTAATTCATTAAGCGTGAGTTTGTGTAACTCATCAAGTCGAAGGCTTAACCAAACACTAAGTAGAGGAATCTCTCAGATAGGAAATGGGATGTGTAATGGCACGAACAGGTGCTTCCCCAATCTATTGCAATAACCTTTTAGTCCTATTAAAGTCTGCAGGGATTTGATTTTCTAAATTAAGTGAATGGGCACAAATGTGCAAAACCATATGGAACAGATTGTCCGGCTTCTGCTTTTGCCTCTTTGTGTCACTGCATGTATATTTTCTTTTTATGACCTTATTTGAAGCAACACTTAATGTTTCCTGGCTTTTTAAATAAACCAAGTAAAAATAAAGTTTGGGTTACAGTATGCCACCACCAGAGCAGAGTGAATGTGTTTTAAATAGGGGGAGAAAATACCAGTAGCTGCAGAGGCTTTAAAAGCCACTGACCATCTTCTCAACCCCTCATCCCACCCTCACTTGCTGCTCTGACACGCCCTGCCCATACCCCAATCTCCATGTTTGACTTTTATGTTGTGGATTCGACCATGCGCCCACTTCAGACCACCATAAACATGTTGGCCCTTGATGACAGAGTCGGCCCCGGGACGTTTTATATAAATTGACCTCAACTACAGCTCATTAGAAGCCCTAAATTGGAACCATGCAGCCTGGGAAGTGTAAATGTTACAAGAGGAGAGTCAGTAGCTTCAGAGTCGATCCAGCTTTACAGATCGACTCATCATCTGTTTGATGAAAATCTCGACTTTTATTTAGGTAATATTTATTTTCAATTGCATTCTTGCCCTTTCAGTGTGGCCAAAAATTTGAAAAGAGTTCACCACACTTCTAAAATATGCCATTTGTCTTACTTGACCTCCTGTAACTTCACCTGTTACCAGCATGGTTATTAAAGTTTCATAAAGGTTAACTCCTTGAATCGTTTTCTGTCCGGTGCTGCTGCAGTGCACAACACATCTGTTTGAGGCCTCATTTAGTCTGTCCTGAGGCAATCTCTGTTTTAATGCAGAGTGGGAAGTCCACCCACTGAAAGTATTTTTATTAGTCTGGAAAAGACTCAATGACCTGACAGCAAAGTGGACAGAAAGACACACAAGTGCCACTTGTTGTGCCTGTAACACTTTTGCAAACCCGAGAAAACGCCATGTCTGAGAGGAGTCGTCTGAGAAAAAGAGGCGGACCGTAAAACACACCTAATGGTCAGTGCAGCTTCTTCTCAGTTGACTTCCCCACTTCTTGAGTTGTGTCCCACATCCTGCTTAATTGGGTTCCTTTGTTCGACCGACCCCCTCCATAAACAATACAACTGCAGCACCCTTGTCCTAATCCCCTCTTCTCCTCTCTCCTGACCCCACTGGAACATCGCTCTCAGTAATTACCCCTCTCAAGCTGGAGAGTGGAGTAATTGTCTTGAGTGTAACTACAGTGGCTCTCTGAAAGGGGGTCATTGTGTGTAGCTAAGACCCCAATTCAGTGAACGGCTTTGTTTGTGCTGCAAAAGATAATGAAAGTATTTGGTTGGCCATGGTGAGGTGGAAATATAGTAAGATATGAAACAGTGAATGAGGAGAGAAGGGGATGAGGAGTGAAGTTCACGCTCCACCAACAATTACGTTGTATTTCTCTAAGTTAATATGTCATCCAGGGATGGATTTGTGCAGAAATAACACCAAGAAAATGATTTTTTAAAATTACTTTACTCTTAAAAGCACCACAATTGTCATGATTCCACACTGTAAATCTTACAACATGTATACATTTAAGAGGATTCATGCTTTACTATTATTTACAGTATCTCTTACACTCACTTCACAACAGTTTAGCAAACACTGGGAGTTCACTTTTACCGTAACGAGGACAATTATGATCAACAAATTAAGTTCCTATTTGTATGCTCTTTAAAGCAACATAGACATCTTTTCATTGAGGGAAGTTACACAAAATAGAGGAAAATGCATCAAAAAAGTAGAAAAATAACACACCTAAAATTATCTATATATTGAGGTCAATATATAGTATATACACACAAGGAAGTAAGTCCTAATTAAACCTTACTTTACCAGGCATGAAATAATTCACAATAAAAGATTATATAGCAAAAGTTAACACAACATTTAACTTCAAGATCTATAAATAAAACTTTAAAAACAAACCGCAAACTCCACTGTATAACTAATAAATAGGAAAAAAAAGTCTTAATTTAATGCATTTTACTTTTTGGCCAGCTTAAACCATCTTGCATTCATTTTTTGTCAGGTTTCATATTTCCTGCAGGGTGCAAGATAATCTTCCATGTGTATAATTTAAGACATAAATTAGATTATTTATGTAAATATGAAATTAAATTAGACATAGTATGAAGCAAACAAGAGTGAAATACAATATCTTTTACATCAAAACGTCTTTGGCATCACAAAGCTGTAAGTAAGACGGTCCATTGATTGTTTCAGGAATAATGAATAAGTATCATAGTTCAGCTGTAAATCAGATTTTTTTTCTCGGCATGCAATGCTCCATCAACTCCGTCATCCTAACCATAAGTCTCCATCTAAAACTACTTTCCTTTTGCGGCTTCAGAGCTCTTTTCCTTCTGCTTTTGCAGATTAAATTTCCCCAGTGGTTTGTCTCATTTGAAAGGCAGAAAATGTGCGCATGAGCATGTTTACGTGTAAGTGTGTCGGATCAGGGCTACTTTGGAGCGTTCCCTCACATGTATATATGTATGCCTTTTATGTGTGTGCACATTTGTTCATCGTTACCTCTGAACATTGAATGTGTTATACTTGTGTAGTGCGTATCATGTATCATCATGGTTTTGCACATCTTGTTTGTCTGTGTTGTAGCGTCGTATACTTTTGTTAAAGCGAGTACATGCTGGCGAGTGTGTGTGTGTGTGTGTGTGTGTGTGTGTGTGTGTGTGTGTGTGTGTGTGTGTGTGTGTGTGTGTGTGTGTGTGTGTGTGTGTGTGTGTGTGTGTGTGTGTGTGTGTGTGTGTGTGTGTGTGGTCCAGAGAAAATGAAGTGATTGCTACCTGCAATGTTCAGTCCATTATCATGTCAAGTC
Source organism: Blennius ocellaris (assembly GCF_963422515.1). Lineage (NCBI taxonomy): Eukaryota > Metazoa > Chordata > Actinopteri > Blenniiformes > Blenniidae > Blennius > Blennius ocellaris. Next base: position 10,680,920 of record NC_137653.1, on the reverse strand, counting down.
TTTTCAAACACTGTCTGATAGCCTTTGTCTCGGAACAAACTTCTGCCCTTTTTTTTTTTTTTTAAACATTTGCTTTCCCTCTTAACATAAACATAGCTATGATGCCACTAAACCAAATTGAGCTGAAAAACTAATGAAGTCAGATCTCCAACAGTCCACTGCTGTTCTCCACTCCATTAGGTGTGCCAGTCTTCTCATCTCCGTTGGTGATTTGGTCAGCCACAGTGTTGGTGGGTACAGCGCTGGAGTTGAGCTCTGTGGTCTCTTCACTGCGAGGATCTGTGTCTCCCTCCACAGCTCCAGCTTTGCCCTGCATTGCAGAATCTGCGTGGGTCTTCTGATGCTTTGAGAGGTGGTCGCTGCGTGTGAAACGCTTGTTGCACAGTAGACAGGTGAACTTCTTCTCCCGTGTGTGGGTGCGCACGTGTCTCTCCAGTTCATCTGAGCGGGTGAAGCGCTTCCCGCAGAACAGCCAGTTGCAAACAAAGGGCCGCTCGCCGGTGTGCCAGCGGAGGTGGGCCTTCAGGTGGGATGCCTTGCCATAGACTTTACCACAGCCTGGGATGTGGCAGCTGTGCACTGGTTTCTTCCTCAGAGAGGCAGCTGAGGCTCCCAGCCTCTCTAGCTCCTGACAGTTGGGGCAGTCACACGAAGACCTGGTGGGTGTACCTCCTCCGCTGTACCCCCCTGATCCTCGAGCAGGCTTTAGGCCCATGGGACTCTCCATCAGTCCTGCGCTTGGCACAGGCTTGGGCTTGTACATGTCCTGGGGCAGCATGTGCTGGGAAGGCTGGAGGAGATGTGAGGAGGAGCCCAGTCCCACAGAAGGGTAAGGAGCTGGGTTGAGTGGTGTAAAATCGGTGCTGTAACTGGGCAGCTGTGGGCTGAGTGACGCTTGTGGTGCTACAGGCTGCAGGGAGCCCTGAAGACCTCCATCAGCCTGGGGCTGTGACGCAGACAGCCAGTTGGAGTTGGGGTGGACATCCCACCATGAGGATGTGGCATTAGCTGGAGCAGCAGTTATACCAGGGTGTATACCAGCTTTATACCAGGAGCCATAGGGGTGTGTCATATCCAGCGAGGTGTAGACACTGGTGAGACAGTCAGCTGTAGCGTGGCTCTTAGACACTAAAAGAGACGGATCCTGGGAGACAGAGGTCTGGAAGGAGTGGGAGAAAGGGTTATACTCTGTAGCGTAGCCTCCAGCTGAAGGAGGGGGGCTTCCAGTGGGAGTAAGCAGCCCGCCGCCTCCTCCTCCACCTCCGGTTGTGGTGAAGGAGCCAGTGTAGGAGTCCGCCAGGCCAGTGCCGTCTGTGGTGCGTCCGTTTTTAACTGTGTGAAGGTCAGAGGTCATGGTGTAGGGCTTCTTCACTGGAGTGGTGCTGCCGGTCTTACCGGGTGTTGCAGAATCCCTGACAGGGCTGGTGCTGCCAAACTTGTTACAGGTAGCAGTTAACATAGCCAGAGGACTGGAGCCATAGCGTGCGTCTTCCTGGGGAGGAGGAGACAAGGGCAGAAAATGAGACTGTCTGTCTGCAGGAAATGGCTCCTTGCCGCTGCTGCTTCTGTCACTGTCAACTCTAATAAAAAACGTATGTGTAACTGCCACAAGGGCTTTTCCTGCTCTCCCCATTTTCAAAGTGGTCAGGCCAAATTCAGACACTGAATGTTTACGCTTGCGCAGGTTCTGCTCTGCTCAGCAAAGTGGATATCCCACACTCTTTGTTTTACCTTAACCCAAACTATTCCTAATTTCACAATCAAAATTTGGTTCACAATGTTTTTCTTACCTGTTTGAAGAGTTCCCAACCTACGTAAACATACGCTGTCTGCTCAAGTGTCTAATCACTGCAATAGTAACTGTATCCCACATACACCAGAGATAGAGAGCTTGTCAAGCATGTTTCTTATGATATTGAAGATGCCGACAATCATTTCAGCTATATCTGTTGGATTTGTCATTATCGCGTTTATTTTTAAATAAGGTTACACATCATCTTTTGTTCACGATCTGGGTTATGACATGTTATTTAATGTCGACATTGAGAATCAATTTGCGAACACTACAATCAAACTAGGTTTGAAGTGACCATATTGACTCATCAAGTGATTAAAAGCAATTGACAGTTGCTTGAAAAATATGTATGAATCATTTCTGTGACTGATAAAGGTAAATCACATCACATCTCAGGCGACAAGAATTTGTCATTCTCAACGCTTTACATTTGTACATAACCTCAGAGAAATGCTTCATCATTGGAATATTTCTATGGTTTTTAAAACTGTAACTGGATAGTTTTTTCAGTGAAAAAAACAAACTGGAATTTTCAATATCTTTGCTATACTTTCACTTTGTCGTCTGTTGTGGGACACTTGAATTCAAAATATATCTGTTGCAAACTTCATCCTCATCATCAGTACAACTCATATGTTTTTCACTTCAACTGTAACTTTAAATCTCTTTGGAAAAATGTGGTATAAATTCTTAAAACTTTAGGAGTCAAAGCTTGAACTTTTCCTGCTGACAGCCATTAGGAGGGGATTAGTGGTTATCTCCTTCCCATGGGACATACTCTGTCTTAGATTGTTCCCTATGCTTTCAGATGAATATTTGTTCATTTTATATTTTAAGATTATTTAGTCCTTTTACAGTCCCTACTGCCTGTTTCATAGTGGAATACCTTTTTGTTTTGTTTTTTTAATCGAAGATTTGGCACTATACAGACAACATTAAAGTGAAATAAATTAAGTTGAAATACATCTCCACTGGAAAGTGAAAGCTACTTATGTTAAATCTGAGTGATAAATGATAACGTGTCATTGCTCTCTCTTAGACACATAATGGTTTAACAACAACAAAAATACCCTAAACGTGTGCAATACGGTTTTGTGGCACATATCAAACTCTGTCAAACGATCCTCATTGATGCAGATTGTAGTTGCAAGTTATAAAATCTCTTCATGCTTTCACATGAAGATTTGATCATGAAATTCAGCCTGAAAGTTCAGAAAAAGTTACATCAGATCACATAAAGGTTTGCTGAGAGGCGAGACAAAAAGAGAAAAGAAATCAAATGCACTTACAATTACATTCCCTACCTCCAGAATAGATGCGGCCATCCCTGAGAAACAAAATCCTAAGGAAGCTGAGGGGAGCGGAGAGGCGCAGCTCGGAGTCCCGGGACACTTTGGAAGAAGTTGGGCTCTAACGCGGGGAAGTGTTTTGAGGCTCTGGGGGCCCGCCCCCTAATTACAGGCTCTGGGCTCTTTGAAGACTCGCTAAGAAGCAATAAAAAAAAAAAAACTCAGAGATGGAGGAAAAGGGACGGAGATTGGTGGCTAAAAGGAAGACATCCCACCTCCCCAAAACGAGAGTGAATCAGTTTTCAATATAAATGCATGAATGGGTTACTCATCAATCACCATATGGACATTATTTCAATTTCTCTGGTATTATTTTTTCCACTGGGATTAGAGCAGTGGAGTCTGAAGGGAAAGACTACATTTAATATCACCTCAGGAATGATCTGGAAGGATTTCTTGACAGACCAAAGCATGCTTTAAATTACATTAATGCTATTAGACACATGGCTGTTAAATAACTCTGAAAAGGGGAAAAACAACAAAAGAAAATGTAGCTTAGGCCCGAGCCACACAAATAAGAAAAAATTAACTTAACCAAGTCTGTGGTTTCCATCCGAGATTTTATTATTCTGGTTTCAACCCTTTCTCTGTTTCCAATATTCTTAAACGCAGTAAACTGCCTCATCAGACATTAACTGTTATGGTTAAAGAGTCTGAAGTACTGAGGCAACCCAAGAAGAAAAGGATCAAGTCATTATATAAAATAAAAAAGAGATTATCACATCAAATAAAATGAATTCAAACGACACATTCAAGAAGGGGAAACATTGGCAGGATTGCTTCAACACTGAAAAGTTTGTTTGTGAGAGAAGCATTGACTGGAAAAGATGTGAAAAACACACATTTCACAAAAATGTAAAGTCCTTTAACAAAACATGATTGTCCATTGGGTTATTCAAACATTTACACATAGAAAAGTTAATAATTATCATATTTATTCTGACATATTATGTCTTTAATTAAAGCAGTTTCAATTTTTAAACAATTAAAAAATACTTTTATATTGATTGTTGAAGCTCCAGAAATATCTATGTGCATTGTCTTCATGCATAAAATTATCATATTCGGAATTTCAGTCAGTATAGCAACCTGCAAAAGCATAAATCTACATTGTTTTACTTCCAAAGTTGAAGAGAAACTGAAAGTGTATTACTGAAAGCAGCACAGACAATTAATAGCTATATTCATGGTGTCACACTAAAATGTTGCATAACAGTACAAAATTAACCTACAATATATTTGTATATCATTAGAATATACTTCTCTGTCTGGTCCACTTTGTGAAAGCTGGACATTTATTTAACCCTTGGCTGGCTGCTCATAGATATACTTTTCAGTTTTTGAGTGTGGTTGAAGATTTTTCAAAACTTTTTTTTTTCTTTAGACACCTAAATAACGATTTTTACATTCCATACACCATAATATATATTTAAAAATGTCAATCTCAGCAAAATGCCAGCTATCAAATTTGTCTTATCATACAATTTCCACTTTTCTGTCTGATGTGTTGAATACACAAAAGTCGGCCGCTTTAAATATGGTAGACTGCATGCATTATTCTTTTGAAAAGGAAGATACTTAAATATTCAAGTGCCAGAGGTAATACAGAAAGACACCTTTCTAAATGTACAGTATAAATAAATACATTTTCAGTAACTGATTATTTCCACATTACTTTACGTTTTTGCATACTAAGATAAACTGGTTAAAATGGCCAGTTTCCCAGGTTGTAATATAAGAATACATCTTTATATTTCACAAAGATTCATACTGTACAGCATAACTTATCTTTAATATATTTAAAGTTTTATTATCAGGGTTCTTTTACGAAATTGTCATGTTCATTGGAAAGTATGTGCATCTATAGTTGGGGATATGACTGTTTGATAATAAATTCATGATTTTTTCACTTTGATTACATTTTCATCTTTCCAAATCTTGTAAACACGACAGAAAAGTTATTTTCATTGCTATATGGTGTTAAGAAAAACATCTTATAGAAATGGTTAATAGATTAATTCTGTATTCTGTACTTTCATGTAAGAAGCATGTTATAATTTCAAATACAAGCCAAACTATTCCTGAAATAATCTGTATATTTACTACAACTTATTTTCACTTTCATAGTTTCTGTATATCTATAGAATACAGTTTAGTTTTTATTTGAAATTATATCAACTGTCTTTCATGAAACGCTATGTTCACTTTAGAGTTTCCTCTACTGGTTGAACAAGTCAAAAGCTCAACTTTCGGTCTCCACTAAGACGGATTCTCAGCGCCTTTTTGTGGGCGTCTCGTTTTCTGAAGGAGAGTACAGAAGATTAAAATTGTTGTCAAAAATAAACATATAATTTCTGTCCTTATTTTCTCCTCAATTACAGGGCATGGTCAGAGCTGGGCTTGTCGTTTTGCAGAGTCTGGCCCTCACATGAACACAGCGGCTATATTTGGCAGTCTGCTCTCCAACTGACCTTCATCGCTTTATTTTCTTATTCCAGAAGGGTTGTGAGCAGGAGAACAAAGGTCTCTACAAGCGGTGGTTTACACAGTCGCACACTCCAGTAGGACTCTTGGCCACATTTAAAAACCTGGACAACTCACCTCGACCCTGAGGGTGAAGTGTCACAGGAGGCAAACGTCTATCTATCTATCTATCTGTCTATCTATCTATCTATCTATCTATCTATCTATCTATCTATCTATCTATCTATCTATCTATCTATCTATCTATCTATCTATCTATCTATCTATCTATCTATCTATCTATCTATCTATCTATCTATCTATCTATCTATCTATCTTTAAAACCCTCCCGTGTTGCGCGTGGCGATCCTTTTGACACTTTTCCGAGGCGTTTCCCTCCCATCTCATTTGACACATGGTCTGTTAATGTTGTGAGTCTTTAAGTGAAGTGTTCCTTTCATTTTTAGCGTTCATTAATGTTTTACGTTTTACATTTGAGTGAAATGAGAGAGGGACGTAAAATGTCTCCTATACGACTAAGAAGCGGTGTGCCACGGGCTGCTTTTCCTCGTTTTTATAAGGCCTGTAGTAATCTAAACCTTTGGCGTGCTCCCATTTACAGTTGTCTTCAAAAGAGAGCAAGTGAGATCTATAATTAGAGAATGCGTTAAGCTCTTAACAGCCTCTTCAAAAAGCTTTCTCTGCTCTATTTGCTATTTTCTGCCCCGTGTGGTTGAAGACTTTTGGGTACAGGCACTGCAGGCTTGATGAACCTCGGGGCGTTGGGTGGGCATGATTGTGTTTCCCTGAGTTGATTAGAAGTTGCATGTGCATAGTTATTGTCCATATGACAGCGATCAGACATGTTGAATGTTTTTTATTGCACAGCTAGCTCATTAGCTAGAGGCGGGTTGAAACCGACACACGGCATGTGATTACAGAATTAAATAGATAATTATCTGTCAGTCTTCTACTGAAACACTTCTATGTTTCTTTATTTTCTAATGCTTCTCAATCCAAGCGAGGGTATTGCAATCCATAGTTTAGTGACCAGATCTGCTCTTGAGATTCCAGTAGAGGTCTCTTGAACTCTTTATTTGCAACATTTTGTAAAATCATACATATATATTTTTTTGTCCATGTTGTATGATTTGTTTCCCCCATTTTTAACGATAAAGTACAATTCAATGACGTAGACGCTTCTATTCAGTTCCCTCGATGCCTTTAATGCAGGAAAAAGTGTGATAATCTGTAGAAGTTGTAAACCTTCACAAACATGATGTTTAAGAATGTAGATCGATGTGGTTGAATGTTTATGAGAGGTCCAACTAGATAGCATCCAAGATGGTTCAGCATTTTTTTTTCACTTGAAAATAGTGGGTGTTTTCCAAGGTACTGAAAATCAGTGCAACTGTTAACAGTGAGGCGACTAGTTAGTGCCTTAAAAAGTATTGACTAAATAAAACAAAACCTAGTTAACTTGTGAAAGTTATCATATATCACCTTTGATTGTTTCTCATGATTAACATGTCTTAATAATTTGCACTCAGCTTAGTTATTGTAATATTATGAGATACATAAGCTGAACACGTCAAAAGATGAGTTACTCATTAAGTCCTGCATAAATCACATCATTCAGTTGGAAGTCCAATAGTGGTGCACATATGCTCTTTTACTCCATTTGTGTTAATCAGTTATTATCATAATCAGGAGCAGTATTTTCATTTGCCCACTGTATGTTATGAACCAGCAGGCGATACAGCTTTCAAGCCATCATGCAAACAGATTTATGTACTCTTGACATTGAGCAGAGGCAGTAACAAAGTAAATAAACTTATAAACTTAATAACTTATAAAACATAAGATAATGTTTATTTACTAATGGCTTAAAATACAGCTCTGTCACTGTGGCTACAGGATAATGTCGGCCAACACGAAAGCTGCCTGCTTGAGCAGATCACTAGTAATTGTAGCTGTTATAAATCTTAGATTGCGCTTTAACACATTACTTTAAATAACATTGTTATCAACACTCTTTTGAATACATTTAAAAAATATATATTTAAACTGTTAGTGCTGATGACGCTCCTGGACATACAGTATATAATAAACTAGATAATAAAATAAGATACTCAGGACTGTCTGAAACGTCACTCTACTGAATACAACGTTATGTATTCTGTACTGACATCAGTACACAAATATATTCAAAAAGTGTTTTGTAAAATTACACACTGACATTTCTAGCTTTATATGTCAAGTACTTAGTGACTTCCTTTTACCTGCTTGATTTTGTACTGTTTTCAAAGTTCAAACTTTCCATATTGGCATACAATAACTTTTTTTTCCTGGAAAACACTGGTAACAAACAGGAAGCAATAACATTAAATCCAATATAGGCCGACTCACATTCACTAGTGGTCAGCTTTTCCGTGCAAAGACATCCATGCTTTTACACAATGGTGTTGTTTCTCCTTGTAGCTCAACAACAAAGAAAAGACTCCTCCCTGTGACAATGGTGGGTTGACATGGTGGCAGTGTATTTGCTTACATCCAGTTGTTTTCTGAGAAGAGACTGTCTTCGGTATTTTTTTTAAACTATGTTCAAAAGGACACAGGTGCTGAACTGAACAGTGAGCTTTATGTTGAACTTTAGCTTGAGATTGAGTAAGCAGTAAATAGGTACCAGTAAATTCACAGACATAAAACTGTCATGTTTTGGTCATTGTTCAGTAACCTCTTGTGGAGTTATATATTCTTGTACTGCTGCGTTGTACTGAAAACATTTAATAATGAATGATATATGTTACAGGTAATGACAGACAGATTTTCAGCCATTCTTACCAACAATAAAAAAAATAAAATATATATATATATATATTCAGAAAATAGGCATTATGTACGAAAACATAGGATGAAATACACAATTAAACTTAAATACACTAAGAAAATACCCCAAACAGACACATGTATACAGAATATTTACAAATAATCATTACGTGACCAAGAAAGAATAGTACTGGTGTCCAATAATGTGAGCTATAATATAATATCCCCAACCCGTATTGAGAAAGCATAAAAATGTTTTGGTTTTGGATCTTTGTTTGAATTTTTTGGTTATTATTTTTAAATATTCACCAATGAATGCAGCTTAGACTCCGTCCTAATCTTGGAAACTCACAATGTCACATCAAGTTTTAAAGATTTTTTTTTTATCAAGTCAGATTTAGGTGCGGTAAAAAATTTTTTTCAATTTCTATGCTTGTTACATTTATAAATTCCTTGTAGTGTGAGCCATACTTGGTTTCAGTATTAGAGAAGTCTTTCAGAAGACTTCTGGCATTCCTTGTCTACACTTTAACTCAAACAAGTTCATCCAGCAGGCATCTTGCTTGAAATAGCGACGAGGTTCTGCCCAATGATTTGTCTTGGTGGTAACACAAAAACACAACAGCAGTACAAGCATACATGGACCAAAGCAATGCGCCTCTTTAAATATTCACTAATGTCTACACATCGGCATCACATACAACATCCAAAATGCATCCTTCTTGTTGGGGTGACTCGCCTTCTGTTTTCTGCATTGGTTTTAAATTGGCCTCTTGGTATCATTAGGCCATTACGGCAACCAAGTAAGTGTGTATAATGGTGGATCAATGGAATATCTCGCCATAATGCATTTCCCTTGACATTCCCCTCTGGGCTGCAACCCTCAGAAAATTAACAATGTTAATAATACTGCGACAGAGGGGGAAAATTGAAATGATTAGATGTGTTTTACTTTGCTGCTGATGGAAATGTGGTGAGAGGGAATCAGGGTCAGGGATAGACTTGCCTTGCAGCATGACTCCGTGCTATTTTTCCAGGCCGTGTGGTCAAAGATTCAGAGAGCTTGTCAACGGAAAATGGGAAAGCGAGAGAAGTGGGGGAGAAGAGAGAGAAAGAGAGGGAGACATATAGACAGGGAGACTGGTCGGAAGAGAGACCGGGTAGTGGGGTTATACAACGCACCGCTGAATATCATGTTCATTTGTACTGCCGTTGATGCTGCTGATTATGGCATCAGATGTTAGTCACTTAGGCCTTTTTAAAGTCAGACATGAAAAGCAGCAACATGCTTTTAATAAAATGACCTGCCCGGCTTGAGTGGTCTGTCTCTACTTTGGGGCATGTTGGTGGTTTTGAGTAATTCAACCACCAACAGGCTGCATTTCAACCAGTGGACAGAACAAATCCAGTCACCAGACACGGTGGCAATCGCATACAGCCGAGAAGACGCAGTATCAGTAATACTTTTTCCTAAATGCTTGATTTTGGTGTTGTCCTCAAAACTTAAATGTAAAAACGGAATTAAAAAAGTTTTATCTTCAACTGCTTTCCTCTCCACTCTCCAAATTCTTTGACCCCAATTCCAAGAGGGTTGGTATGATGTGTGTAAAGTAAATAAAAAAACAAGATGACTCATTTGCGATTCCCATTAATTATTAATCCCGTTATTTGATTCACAATAGAAAACTATAAAAATGTTGATTTCATAAAAAGTATTACTTTGTGTTGATATTGATAGACCACTCTGTAGTATTTCGTCTTCTTGTAACAGTCTGCTCAAGTCTGGGAATTGAGGACACAAAAATTGTTTAGAGCTTTTGGAGAGAAATATTATCCCTTTCCTGTCTGATTTAGGATTTTAGCTGTTTGACAGCCCCGAGTCCTCCTCTCACGAACCAATTATATTCTTCTGGTTAAAGATCTGGACTGCAGGCAGGACAACTCAGCAAACGGACCCTTCTACAATAAAGCCATGCTGCTGTGATGGATACAGTGTGGCTTTGCATACGAGATATAAAAGACTTTTAATGGAAATCGCCATGGTCTGGATTCAGGCAGATGTTCTTATAAAACTTTTTATGTAAATCTTCAAATTGTGCATTTCCAGATGTCAAAGTTGCCCACGCCATAGACATCAGTGCAACCCCATACCATCAAGGATGCTGGTTTTTGACCTCTGGTGTTAACAAGCTGGATATATCCTCCTCTGTTTAGCACGCAGTGGTTTCCAAAAATAATTTCAGTTTTGATTCATCTGGCCACAATACGTGTTGCCTTGGCGTGGCCTGAGTAGGCTTTAATGTCAACATTTCTTTCACTTTGCATGACTCAGCTTTTACTTGTATTCCGAACTGTGTTCACAGACAATGCTTTTGGACATGTTTCTGAGAAAATGCAGTGGTTTTAGAGAATCATTCATTTTTTGTTGAATGCCCAAAGAAGAATCCACTGTTGACCATGTTCACTGAGCAGTCACAAAATGTATATTTATTTTCATGATCTTTGTAAAACAACTAGGGGTTCATGAGAATTATGGAATATTATAACACATTTTTTCATCAACATTTTACACATTGTTTTCCAACCTCTTTGGAGTTGATGTTGGCTCCCACACTGCTGTGATGTTTTAGTGACTCCACGTACCAAGATCAATCTCATTTGGGGACTTTTTCCTCTGTAAAGAAGTTTCACCATTCGCAGAACAGTGTTTTCATCCCAGTTTGTAATCACAAATGTTGTGTAACACACTGACTACACTGTTTGCCATTTGGGGTATTACACGCAAGTATCAGCTTGAGAAACACAGAAGTCCATCTACTCCCAAACAAATCCCAGTCCACCGCCTTCTTGCTGTATACAAGCCGACATCTGGCCTGTAATCTCCCCGTCTGTCGAGGAGACCTGTGGCCACCTAATGACCCCAACAGGCGTCATGCATGCAATTGCTCAGGATGGCGCAATGACAGCAATGACAGTCTCTTTCAATATCTCTTTATAGCTACATACTTTGTAAAATGAAAGGGACTTTAAAGATACTACGCTTTCAACTGGACAGTAGTCTGAAATGTCATGCAGTGTAGTGCACTCCTGTTGTAAACCCAGCACACAGATAAAACTCGAGATTGTTTGATTCTCTATTCAAACTGCAAATGTACAGTGCATGTTGGAATTCGGATCCTCTTTTTTACATGTTTTGTGCGATTTAGAGGCATTTTAATAATCCATCACAGAGATTACCATTTTAAAAATGTACACATTTTTTACTGAATTCAAAACAGACATAAAGAGACAAATTTTCCAGGCTGAACCTTCAAATTTTAAATATAGAAAGCAGCAATATTGAGCAGCTCCAATAACAGATTAAACAGTAGAATTACTTGCCTTGTGTAAAATAATTCAGTGAATTTACAATGTTGTTGTTTTTGTGTGTGTAACATTTTACATTCAAACCTAAAAGTGTTGCAAGGGGTATCTGCGGACATGTAACTGGGCTCAGACTCAAAGATGTCTCATAAGACGTTGGGTTGGCGACCTATCTTGGGTCAACCATACTGTTGCCCATAGTCAGATGAGTTGGATAAGAGATGGATGGATGGATTGGATTGACATCAAGGTGTGGGCGGCTGCGATTTCATTGGTGGGGTGGGTCATTTTATAACTTCAAGGTTGGTGGTTGAATCCCCATTTGACCATGTTTATGTGTCAAGGTATTCTTGGGTAATGCACTGAAAGCCAAGTTTCATCAAATGTTGGGCCAAAATCTGCTTTCTTGGTAGTTGCTGTGCGAATGTGTGAACGGATGAATGTGACGGACAGTTTAGAGATCCTTCAGATGGCTGACGAGGTGAAAATGTGCTCATTAAATCAATATTTAAAATTGTCTCTCCCTACTACAAAGTGCATGTCATTTCATCATACATATCTTAACACCATTGTTTCCACAACATTAGAATTAGCACGTGCTAAAAACAGTTACAGACACTTTATTGTTCCTATAACAGTATGCAGAAGTCAGAAAACATTGGAAACTCCGACTCCAATTTCTCAAACCTTTGTCTCGACTGTCAACCAAACACAGCGCTGTCAATGCTTCCAATGAGTATTTGTTTTATTGTGTCTCCCTCCTTTGTTTTTCTACTTGTTGCCTCACCTTTTAGTGTGGCCTTTTGGAACAACCATAAAAAGTTTCCCTTTAGTGTGTGATGTGATTCATATAATCCAGTTGGTTTCAGACACACCACAATCGAAAGACTTCACACCAGTTCTGAATGACTTTATGCCACAATGTGGGTTTATTTCAAACAGCAACATTTCAAATCATATTTTAAATTATCATATCTTATGGTGCAAAAAGATATATATATTTTTTAATTGGTTTGTTTTCAAGCCAGAGTAGAAGAGTTCGCATAAGAAAACATCGCCACATGAAAAGTCATTATAGTTGGTTAAGCCGAGTGTGGTTGAGTCCAGGGGGGCAGAAAGTCCTCTGAGTTATCAGTTAAGCTGCTTTCCTCCTTGCAATTCCTCTGATCAATTAGTCGCTTTTTTGCCGTCACATGGTAACAGTTATCAATTTCTTTGAACACTGTCACAGCAGAAGTAACTGTCTTGTACCCACTGGGGGAGCAGACCACCTTACCCTCTCCCCCCCTGCTGCTTTATACATATTTAGTCAGTACCCCCAGACCCCTGACAGCAGCTGTTGCTGAGGTTTGGGTGGGAGCTCATTACTCCTTGGCGGAGCCCTGCCAAAAAGAAGGAAGGGATTTTTAAAGGGAGTAAATTGAGGTTTTCTTTTTTTGGGTTTCTTTATTTTGTACAGGCAAATCCAAGTCCATGCATTGTGTGATCTGTTCCATGTGTCGTGTGTGTGTGTGTGTGTGTGTGTGTGTGTGTGTGTGTGTGTGTGTGTGTGTGTGTGTGTGTGTGTGTGTGTGTGTGTGTGTGTGCGTGTGTGTGTGCCACCAGCAGTCACTCGGGTCCCCTCACCCTGGAAATAACTTCCGTTTGCCTTTATTTAATGAACTCCCCTTCTGGATGTGCTTATTGAGCTGAAATAACTCGAATGGATCCTGTGCTTGGTGAGGCTGTAGCATATTTAGAGATGTGCCTATAAATTAGGATATTTTATTCAATGTTTTTCTCTTAATTCAGCTAATGTTGATCCAAAAAAAACACAAAATAATTAAACCACCTATCCTATTTTTTCCCCATATTTTCCCTTGAAGTTGTTAACTATTTACCAATTATGTTGAACTTCTCTCTTCTTCAAAGTGTAGTGGTGGTAGTTTCTTGAGAAATACATGAAACCCTTTTTTTTATAGTCTCCAACTGTCTCTGCCATTAGTCTTAATAATGATGCAGCTTTATTATTATAGTGTTATTATGACACATTTCATGACCTGTCAACACTTTGTGGGTCAAGTCCGATATACTTCTCAAGTAGCATCAGTTAGTTGGAGGAAAATGCTCGGAATTTCCCATCTTGGAAAAGATTATTACTAATAAAAACAACGTACAATACATAAACCCCAAACATGCATATGGCTATTTTAAAGGTAAAATAACATTTATTGAAGGCTGCTAATATTCATATGGAATGTTGTGGATACAGCCGAATGCTAATAGTAATACTTAAATCATTTAAGTCGCAGCAGCAAGTGGATTTATGTCTGTTTGCCTGTTGCTCTCTCTCCCTCTCCGTCTGATCCTTTTCTCTCCTTCTATCCCCTAACCCCAACCGGAAGTGCAGAAATCCTGGTTTTCAAAAACCAGAGTTTGAGTTTTTCCTTTCCACCATTGCTCATGCTTGCTCATGTGGAATTGTTGGGTTTTTTCCCTGCAAAAGTGCCTTGAGGTGACTGGGTTATATCTGGCATGACATAAATAAAATTTAAATGAATTGATAACGTGTCAGTGAGTTTACAATAATGAGGTGGTCCACCTCCGGTAAACGAGAACTTAGTGAAATAGCAATAGGAAAATAGCCCTGGCAAACACTCAAGCTAAAGTCAAGATCATTGAGCAGGACAAAGAGAAGATACATTTATGTAGAGCAAAAGTAATGAGTGACTAGCTCACTGCCACTTATGCAAGTTAGTAAGTATTTTTGTTGGGTTGTTACGAGTTTAATAATTGTTATTTACTGGCATGTTACTTCTAAAAGTAGTGCCATTAGAGAAACTTTATAATGTGGCATTACCAACAGTTCTCTTATCCTTTTTATAACATTTCTCCATTATTTGAAATACATAATATAAATAAAGAGTGTCACAAGATAATAGCCTGCACATTGTGAAATCTATGAGCACAAATAAAACCGTGGCTGTTTTTGTCTGTGAAGCATTTCTCTCCTCTCATGAGATCCACTTCAGCTTTGTGGTCTGCCACTCACAAGACAAAGCCTCCATCTCTCCAACTCCTTTGCTCCTAACAGAGGATCGTTCAAAGCTTTACATTTGATGTCTTAGTGCCATAACGATGTGGTTTGGAGGACTGGGACGATCGTTTATTTATGAGAGACATATTGCACTTCGGGAGAAGGGATAACATCTTCAAGTGGGTCAAAATAGTAGATTTCTGTCTGTGTTTGAAATGGGTGACCAAGAGTATCGGGTGTCCCCATTTATTGACTGATTGTGTGGAACAGAAGCGAAGTGTTCTTGACTTGTGTTTCCTTTTCTGAAGAGGAGACTGATGTCAGGATTTCGTGGTGATACCTATCCACGAGGGAGGGGGTGGGAGTCAAGATAAGCAGAAACAGGATTAGAAGGAGAAGCTTTTAAAGTTCAGAATTCAAGACTGTCAGAAGCGATGCTTACCATGAAGCAGAAGTTTGAATGTAAAGGGAGTTGAAAATGGAAAAAGTTTGTAAGAGCTCACAGAGATGGTGAGCAGAGTGGGCCGGGCGTATGCTACAGGAATAGAAGGGCATTATAGGTAGGTAAAATAAGCAGGTCGTACCTAAAGAGGACTTTACTTACTTATAACCTAAAACCCAGAAAATCAAAACAAAAAGGCCAAGCCGCACCATATGTGTGCAAGAGGAAGCTGAAGTCTTCTCTCCTCGAGACCACCCAACGCTTCACCCACACACACTCTCCTCAAAATACACTGAGACCGTGCAGGACTGCGGAACCCAAACTTAACAGATCCTCCGTCTAAGTTTAATACTTTCCGATCATCTATGTTTTTATGATGGGTAGAAACACGAAACCACACAAGTAAAACAGAAGAAGAAAATTTCTCAATGAAATGTGCATTGTTGCCGAAGGAAGTTCAAGGCAAAACTTTGTACGTGAAGCCAGCGGGGTTACTTTTTGAATTCATCCAAGAGCTAAACAATTTGTCCATGATCACTGAAGCCACTGGAGTACAAATGTAGACATTCTCTCAAAGCCCATTGCACTTTGAGTGAAAATAAAGAAAAAAAAAACCTTCCTTCCCCCACTTTCCTGAAGCCACAGCATGTGGTCTACTCTGTTGCTGCTCTAAAAATGGCAGGCGGGCGGCCTCGAGAGAAGCCCAGAACAGCCTCCACCGTAATGGCCGTGTGGGTGTGGCCCCTCGTAGATGGCTTTTGAGGGGGCCCCTCCCGGACGCCCGCACCCCATGCCAGAGCCCAAGGGCTCCAGGCTGCCTGACCAGAGACACCGCGATGCGGCCCACGCTGAACTCAGGCCGAGCTGGGCTAGAGTGGGCTGGACTAGGCCGGGGCCAGGACGACACGCTGCACAGCTGTCCCACGACAGGTTCCTGCACTTCTGCCATCTACTGGGGTCACAGAGGAACGAGACAGTGAAGAAAATGTGTGTAAGTCAAACGGAAATTGTGAGAAAAACTAATGAACATGGTTGTTTTCGTCATGCTTAAAAAAAACGTGTGTTTTGAGCTCTAAGTATTGAATACTTACTTTATCAACTATTTTGCTGTGCATGTATGCTTACATTTATTGTTTTAATTTGACTAAATAAACAAAAACTGTCAATTCTTTGAAAATTGCAATAATTTACAAACAAAGAATGAACAGCATCACAAGGTTTTCAATGTTTCATTATCAATCAATTATAGACTTTGTTCATAAAGGACTTTTCATGCAACACAAATTATTTTACGCAGTAGAAACAGTAAAACAATACAGCACTAAACACACACAGACAAATTGCTACAAATGTTAAAAATGGATACATTTCAGGGAAATATTGTACTTTTTGTTGGACTGTTTGGATTAGAAGATTAATTTACCTAACAGTATATTTAAACAGCTTGAATACAAAAAAATAACTCATAGAAAAATGCATTTGTAATACTCAGAACACAGCCAAAATAAAAAAGCCATCCTAATTTCAATTTAGATTGACACCCAAGAGCGGATGCAGAGACATTTGAGTTCCTGCAACTCCAATATCAAAAACAGGTTATAGGTTCCATACAATCATGATTTGTGATAGCAATACATTCCAACTTATAGATACAACTGGATGAAAGGAAAAGTCAGGATTAAAAAAAGGATTTAATTGTACTCATTAAAGAGAAACATTCACCAGATTAGACATGTTGTCCAATCAGAGTATGGTTTTTAATGAAGCTAGGTTGTTTGAATGGATGTTTATGAAACGTTTTCGTTTTTTCAGCTTTGCAGCACTGCACAATAGCCGTTGTTTTCAAATGTGCTCTATATAACAACTCAAATGAGTTGAATTAACAGTTTTCCGTGGTTAAAGTTATAGCTTTAAAGAAATCTGTCATTTTAGTTAAATTGATTTAAGACAGAAATATAGCTCTCACAGAAAAATTACTTTATTATTAAGGCCTCCTTTTGTGGAAGATATTTCCATAGTTTCAGTAAAACAGAGTACATTTTACTGCACATGACTGGGAAATCTTCCTTCCACCACCTGAATATGTAACAAACCTTTGAATGAAAACAATACAGGAACAGTATTCTTATGCAAAACACAGACAAATTACCTAGCAGTAGTGGGAGCCTGTCAGAGTGTGACGCCAAAAAATGAGAGAATGAAATGAGCTGGTACGCTATGTGCTACAATTTCCACTGTTTTAATGTGGTAAAGAAAAGGCTTTAATCCTTGAAAGGGGCAGGTCAACCAAACAGTGCAATTCCATATATGCATCCTGTTCAGGAGCAGCCTGTCATTGAAGAAAAAAAAACATACTCTGACAGCACACTGTCCATCTAAGCTCCTTTCTGCTATTCAAAACCCTATAATAAGAAAAGAAAAAATGTAGTAATAAGTGGAGCTTTGACATGCAGTGTCAAAATGCCAACCTTCGCATGTTTCAGCGGAATTTAGCTCATATGCTAATCATTTAGATTTTTTTTTTTTTTTTTTTTTTTTTTTTTACACTTTGGGCCATATTGTTGATATATGCATAATGTAATATTCCACGGGCTATATTTTGCAGGAAAAAGTGCACATCTGATGATAATGTGTGCTGAATGGTGATAGTGAGTGATAGAGTGAAGCCAGCCAGGCACCCTCTGGTTTGAATCAGTGGAATGGGATTGTAGGGGCTTGCTCTCGGTAGGTTGGCTTTTATTGCTTCTCCCCTTTGGTTTTAAACAGATCTGCCTGTTTGTGGAAGTGTGGCTGGCGGTCGGCTCCTCAGCTGGCAAGGCAGCGACGTTTAATTGCTCTTTGTTGTGGCGGGTCGGGGGGGAGATGGAGGCCCTGCGGTTGCCGCTACACAATGGAGCTTTGGCCTGCCAGCACACACGCACACACTGAACCACACATGGATGCATACACGTGCACCTCCATGCTCTCAGCAGTATCTTACACACACACACACACACACACACACACACACACACACACACACACACACACACACACACACACACACACACACACACACACACACACACACACACACACACACACACACACACACACACACACACACACAATGAGCATATGATCCCATATGCACATATGTACACTAACAGAAGTGATGCATTGTTGTAACTTACATTTCCAGAAAGTCAAATATTCTTGATCATCCCTTTGTTTGGGTTTTGAAATCAGTAGACGTTACCACTGACAAGCCACCATATAATGGGAAACTACTTAATGCTGTAACTTTGTCGGTTTATAATAGTTTCACTAAGTGTCAGAGGAAATAAAGGAGGAATTAGAGGGCAAATAAACAGAGGCAGCACGGTTTGTATATTTGTGCTGCTCTATGAATGGCCAAGCATATAATTATCACATTTACAGGGAAAAGCTGCTGAATAATGGGTCATAGTGGGTGTAGCAGTGAGGTAGCGGATCCTCCTTCATTCTGCCCCTCCCAGTGTGTGTGTGTGCACTTAATATGGTTTTTGAGAAGTACTGAAATTTGTTTACATGCTCATGAAATTAAGACTTGTTTCTGTGAGGGTGAAAAGAAAGTCCCAGAAAATTCATTATATTTTTCAGGTGCACACGTGTTTGAGTCTCTGTAAGTCTAAGGTTAGGTTAGGGTCAGGCTAAAGTTGGGAAAGGGGTTAACATTAGCCAAGTACTAGTTATAGAGGGAGAGTAGAAGCAGATTAGAATAACAATGTACTTTATGACGAGTTCACACAATGTTTGTCTTGTGAGCGCCAATTACACGCTTGTCTTTATTGGATCACCTTTTGATTCTCATACACTTTTCCTGGTTTTATGCAGTTTTGCTTTCCTCCATTTGAACTTCACCATCTCCTCTGGTCTGTCCCAGCCAAAGATGTCTTTGTCTTGTTTACTTTTCCTGCAGCCCCTGCACGTGTGTTTATCCAAATCTAAAGTATTCTTTTTTTCTGGTCCTCCGTCACACTGGCTTTTGTGCTCAACTGTGGTGAGTTTTGTGTATTTTGGTGTAATTTACTCCTACAATTGGACGAATGATGTGCTCCTCTGCTGCGCTCAGGCCCCATTCTCCTCCTCCTCCTCCTCTTCCTCTCCTCTTCCTCTTCCCTCCCAGAGAGGTTCTTTTCCATTGGTGCACTTACTGTAAAGTGTTCCCCCAGCCTCCGTCGTTGACCACATCAACTTGGCCAATCACTGATGACTCATTATACACACATAAACAGAACAAAGCACAAACAGTCATCACAGAGTTACTGCGTACGTTTACACATGCAGTGTCTCTCAGCACCCTCTTTTTCAGTTTTTTTTCCTTTTTTCCCTCCCCCTCTCTCTTTCTTTCCTTCTTTCTCTCTGAGCGCTTTGCTCTCTGACACGCACACGGTGTGGATGCACGCCGGGCGAACAGAGCGCTGCGGCACTGTAATTTTTGGAAATGAAAATGGAAACTGGCACCAATTAGGGAAACCAATAAAGTAACCTCAGTTCTATAAGTCTGCCAAGTGGTAGAGGGGATTCAACTGGAGAGTATAGGGTTACATCCAGCCTTTAGGTTATCATCCAGATAACATCATCCAGTTTTTTCTTTCCGCTTTTTAAAATTTTTTTTTTTTTTACCATGGCTGCAATTACATCTCTGCTGCTGGTCTGCCTTTCCAGGAACAGAACATCATATAAAACAGACATCATAAGCATGGCTGATTTAAAGCCTTATATTTTCTAATTTCACTGATTTATGATCTCTTATTAGATAAGTTATTGTTTACATCCACTGCAGCACAGCTAACAGTGGAGCACTAAGAGAGACATGTTTGGATTTAGTTAAACACCTACTAATTGCCACCCTCATGGCTGCTGTGATTAATTGAATCCTGCAGAGGGTTGTATATAACAAAGAGAGAAGGAAAGGGGCAGATGGGGGGATAAGTTTAATCCTGACTCTGGTAGAGACAGAGTAATAGGGTAATGATTCTGCGGCGCTCTGGTGCTGATGTGGTGTTGAAAGAAAGAACAGGAGAAAGGAACGAGAGAGAGAGAGAGAGAGAGAGAGAGAGAGAGAGAGAGAGAGAGAGAGAGAGAGAGGGAGACCTGAGCTCCAGGAGAACCACTAAATGTTGCCACATTCATCTGCAGCAATGACGATATGCCACACACACACACACACACACACACACACACACACACACACACACACACACACACACACACACACAGGCCAATGTGCCTATCAGGTATTGTGACCTACAAATGCACGCACATGCAAACCGTGTGACTAAAGCTCAGTGACTGAGAACAAGACGATGAAAACCAGAGACCTCAGTACATTTACAAATAATTGTACAAGAAAAGTTAAATTAGAAGTACTCAAAGTATAAAAGGAAAATGTGTCACTTTGGAGGATGTTTCTACTAGCTGTCAACTTCAAACATTTCTCCTAAATAAGGCCACAAATGAAGAAAGCGTGGCTGCTCTGACTCTACTCTGTAATCAGTGATAGTTGAGTTACTTTCAGTTATGTAGCTACTGTTTTCTCTGTCAGACACATATTTATCAGGAGCCTGTGGACAAATCATATTGTATACAAAGTCTTTTGGGAATGACCAATTAATTTCTACTCAACCAGTGGTAATATTAGGAAGACACAAGCAAGGTAGTTAATCTCAAAGTGTACGTTCTAAAGTGTAGGAAATTCTATTTTTCAAAATGTAAGATATATTAAGAATAGATAATTGTATTAAAGGGACACTTTACTAAATGTCCTCTCTGTTGTACATTATGCGGCAGTATGAAGTTATCTTAGTACCAGTCCTTTGCCCGACTTCTGAGTTTTGCCTCTACTGCTCTTTGTTTTAGTGGGAAGATGCTGTTTGTTCAGGTTCAATTTACTGCTAAAATAGTCTATACCTGGTATATATAAGTAAATGTTATGCTACCTATTCCTGAAGTGGCTTCTTTGAGTGACTAAGCCTTGGTATTATGACTCATCTGAGAATGAGTCATATTTGTCAACAAGAAGAGAAAAAACATACAAGTGACACTGGTGCATAGAACTTTTTTTCATGCCTATGCGTAACTTCACTTTATTACTCCTCAGCCGTAGTTATTGCAGAAGCATCTGTGAATTTTTTCCTCCAGCTCTGGCTGTTTTTAGCCCACGGTTAGCTTTCTTTGTTTTCTTCTTCACAGTAACAGTTTCTCTGCTTTACTTCAGCTGCAGACATTCTGAACTCGAACAAAGGTTTGTTTCCATTTTGTTATGTTTATGTACAGTATTTCTGTGATTTTTTGTTGTTGAAATTCTCCTCTGTAGCCTTTTCTTTTTGAGAAGAATTGTCTTCCGGTCAATTATGGTAGTTTGTTTGTTCGTTAGTTGCGGTTTTTCAGTGGTACTGTAGCAGTGTTTTGTAGTCATACAGTGTCATCTGGTGGTCCCAGATTATGTGTATCAATATATTTTGATATATAAAACACTCCGTAGTATAAGTTGCATAACCAACAAATCAACAGAAAAAAGCACAACTTATAGTTCAAAAAATATGGTATTTGTCTTGTTTCTGATCAGACCTAAACAAGGATAAAGTTTCAAATGAATGTTGTGAGTAAGTTGATATTCTTGTTGTGTATAACCCAGCAATAATTTAATGTATAAATGCTGCAAGTGTCATGTACTGCACTCTGCTACATCGCCTCAAATCTGCTGTCAGACTTTGCCTAGAGGTGCAGTGAGTTCAACTTGCATGCCCACGCAACACACACACACACACACACACACACACACACACACACACACACACACACACACACACACACACACACACACACACACACACACACACACACACACACACACACACACACACTCACACACACAGACACACACACACTCAGGCACAAGCAGGAATATGCAAACATAAAGTCTACAGTGGTGCTGTTGTGGGTGATGCAAATATATGCACAGTCACAAACATCACTGTGTGCTTTCTTTTTATGAATCCTCCCTCACAATGACTTGTGTAAGCACTCAAATATTTCTGCATTATAAAAACATTTTTTTTTTAAATTCTGGACAGCAGTTTATTTTATTTTATTTTTTTTAAAGGAAACACCCCTGAACCATTTCTCTGCGGCTCTTTGTGGACCGTTTACAAGTATCCTGATGTCTGCTTCCTTTATTGGTCTTTTCTTTCCTGCTGGGCTGTCAGTCCTCCTCCATTCCTCCCGTTCTGTACCATCTACTATTTCCTGTCTCTTTTCCTGTCCTCCTCCCCCAGTTTTCTCTCTCTCTCTCTCTCTCTCTCTCTCTCTCTCTCTATCTCTCTCTCCATCCCTGCCTCCCCATGTCGCCTTCTCGCAGTCTTTTTGGCTTCTCTGTCTCGTTCTCCCTCACAGTTGGACTCATGTGGGACTGATTGAGCTTGAGGATCTTGCCCTCATCAAAGGCAGAGTGTGGTTGAATGCGAGCAAGCCACTGAGGCTCCAATCTCGCACTGGTTAATGAGACCCCGTCTTTTTTCTTCCTCCTCCTCTTCCTCACCCCCCAACCCTGACATCCCCTCAACGGCAATGCCATACAACACAACCTCCCCCCTTGCCTCTCTTTTTCCTATTTTCTATGTCCTTCGTCCCTCTCCCCCTCACCCTCTCCTCACATCAGTATGTCCTTTTCAGCTGCTACTTTATGCCCTCCCAGCTCGGCCATTTCTAACACAGCATCCTCTTTTATCATTCTTCCATATTTTAGTTCTTTATTCCACACATTTTCTCCTTCTTTCCTCTCTCCCTCCTTCCTCAGTCCCTCCACAGGCTCAGCTCCAAACCGAGCCTGGCGTCTGTGTCTCTGTGTCCGACCCACTCTTTCCCCATCTCCCCCCACCTCCATTTTTCTAAACCACCACGACCATCACTGCACTGATGATACATACACTCTCTCACTCCCCTGCCACGGTTCCTGACCTTAATCACTGCAGGCACTCCGGCCACACTTTTGTGCAAGTGCACACATTGTGTGTACACACCAAAGCAACCGCTGTACACAGGTGGGCAACTTTCAAGCAGCCACTTTTATGCATATGTGCGCATAAACAGTTGCTTGTTGGGATAATTTTACTTTGGCATACATGAATAATTTATCGTTTCCGCTCTTGGTTGGATTTATGCAAGAAAAACACCACCACAATTTACATGAATGTTCAGAGTTTGTGAAACAAATCAACTATTTCTGATGCTCATCCAGATGTGTTTGGCTATTTGAAATTCAACTATTCCTCAATTTAACATAGAAAATGGTGAAAAGATAGCCACAAGGTATATGATTTGGAAAATGAAGGAAAGGCCAGATTAAGATGATTTATTACTTTACCATTAAAGTACACATTTGGTACTCTATAAGAGTATCACATAAGAAAAAGAAAACTGTAAATGAAAATTTTACTCATACTTATCAGCATACGATAGTATAATTTGGATCAGAATGATGCATCGTGTATATTAATAGTGAAACTACATATCAAAGGACTTGGAAATCATGGAGAATTTAAGAGTAATGCAGCTCATGTAGATGTTCAGAAATGTGAATTATTTTATGTAAGATATAAAAAAAACTACTGTTCATTGTGAAGTCCAATACATGAAGTCACTTTGCTTTACTGTTGTAAGCTTACAGGATGACAAATCAAAAGCTTGTGACAGCACGGGGGCACCCACCACCCCCTGTCATCTCATTGGCCACCCCGGGTGGCCCTCAATTACCATTGGTTGATGTCTATCACTGTATACAGTTGCAATTGTAAAAGGGAGTACGGTACAACTTAATCTTGACAGTAATTTGAACAGGAAGTGTGGGACTTGATTGATGTCATTGATACCACAAGAAGGAGGCTTCTGTAGGTTTTATAGTGAAAAAAATATGAATTGGCTGTTGTAACCATGAGGTTATTGAAGCAAGCTTGTGACTGGAAGTTTGCAAGTTTGAATCAAATAACAGACGTGCTGAAGTCGCTCCAGAGAGGGGAACTGTTGTAAAAATTCAAATCAAATGATCTGCTATTGCAACCCTGTCAGAGAACAGCTGATATGCACAACTATGTGATGCTTGACAATGCTAAGACAACATGAGTTGTCCTCAAGAGTTTATTGAATAAGTTATTAATTGCACTGAGGAATCAAACATTAAAGCTATCTATACAACCAAGAAGACATGTATATGCCATAAATCATTAATATCAACCGTGTCTTATATACACCTCTTACAGAGCGGAAGAATGAACTTAGCTAAAAAAAAAGTATATGTAGAAATGAAGACATTGACTTTGTAGTTGAAATATTAAAGAGATGCGGGATTGAAAGCATTTATTTTTGTCACTTTTAAATAAAACCCAGGGTTTAACTCTTGGTGCCGCTCGTACATCCTCCTGACAATTTTCTTGATGCACTCTTGAAGTTAGCATTGAAATGCCATAGTTTAAAGTGGAATGCTCTTCATTCCTGTTCCTCCTTTTGGTGTCTGACATGTGGTATGGCTCTTCAAGGCATGTTGACCACATTCCCTGCTGAGACTTATCGTGACGAGTCACAATAAAACATGATCAGAATGTGATGTGTCATTTTTGCATTTGGTTGCGGTCAGATTACTTCTGGAGACCAAGACCTTCGACTGACCACTCCGCTGATTGGTTTTGAGCTGAAAAGCCACACCGTCCAGTCTGGTATGTCTAGACAGGGAAGGCAGAGTGCACAGACAAGATATCGACATCAGCCTGCAGAGAGCCCCAAACAAACAAGAGCCACAGGCTTCATTTTGTAATTTGACTAGATCATCACATTAATTAGGCAAAACTCAAGAACAGCATGGCATCAGTTTTTAATCTCAGCCAGCAGAAAATGAGAAGGCAGGTTGTGAAAACATGTCAACAGAACAATTCTATTATGTGAATACAGAGATCCACATTGCTACATGTCTCAAGTTGGGGTTATGAAACACTGTTGGTGTGTCGCTCATGCTGCGGAGTTGAGGTAAAAATCAGATGCTCTTTTTTAAACTTTTTTAAACTTCAAAAGTCACTCCGTTTCATGCTGCCATACACAAACATACTTGCTGGAAAATTATATACAATGCGAAATGCTGGAGTGGAGCATCGTCTCATCTGTGTTTGTTTAGCCTTTGCCAGTTGCCATCTTTCTTCCATAAAATGCTGCTAGTCACTGCCCATGTATCATCACCTTCGCACTCAGCCTCACACCATTTTTGGCCCATCTCCCGTCTTTGTTGTGTGCGGTTGTCTGGGGTGAGGCAAAGGGGGGAAGACCAGCAGTCAGACCACTGCAGATGTTTCCAATTCCCTCCTTATAGACCTTCCTACTCCTACTCCTCCTCTCCTCTCCTCTCCTCTCCTCTCCTCTCCTCTCCTCTCCTCTCCTCTCCTCTCCTCTCCTCTCCTCTCCCCTCCTCCCCAGTTCTTTCTTGCATGTCCACCAAATTGCTCATTAGACCTTGTGTTTGTCTTTCTGCAGGCCTGCCTGTCTGTGGCATGGCAGCCAGCTAAAACTATCCTCCAGTCTGTGCCAATTACACCATGGGAGACCACTTCTAACATTTTATGCTTCGGGGCTGGCAGAGGCCTGCAAGCTATTCTTTCTATGTACACATTCTTTTCAAAAAACAAACAAACTGTTTATAGACGTAATGAAACATATATGTGAATGGGTGGAATTTCATTATTCTCAAACAAATTGAAACACTCTATTGTTGAATAGATGCCCTTCTTTTGTGTTTTGCCTTAACAGTAAAAGCAAATGGATTGAGCTGATTTGCAGTCATATTATTGTAATTTGAACAATGAATTTCTTCCGCTGTTCTTTCTTTGATTTGAAAGGTCATCATGTCGCTGAACACGAAACTATAAAAACATAGTTTATGAGGGTACGACATAACATCTGGTTTTATCCTCATGAAGTCTCACACATATGTCATATACATGTTCTCAGGGTGTTTTTTTTTTGTTTTAAACTTGTCTTTTAAGAGGCGTCTGAAAGACAGACTAATTGTGTTTTCCAAGAAAAACCGAGTGATCAGCTTCGCACGTTTCCAGTCCAAAACAGTGACTGAAAGAAGTCAAATGATGTGGTTGAATGCTTAACTAAACATTGCCGTTGCATTCAGTAATAAAGAGGGGAAACCTAAAAAACCAAAAGCCCTCCGGTGGAAAGTTATTAATATCCTGTCAGCAGTAAATTAACTGTATGTGTACATGTCCTTGTGTCTTCCTTTGTTTTGTCTAGCAGTGGGCCTTCACCGCACTGCTTACTGAGCGTGCAATCCCTGCAGCTGAGAGACTGAGACAGCACAGTGATAAAACTGCTGACAGGACCAGAGGAAAAATAGAGGATATAACATATATAGTACATGTGTACATGTGTTTGACTTATGTTTGACTTACAGTGGGATGATCTATAGTAGGTAAGTGGGTGTGTTTGTGTATGCGCTGTATCTATATGTGAGAGAAATAAACTGAGGAAGCTCTTTAGACCGGTAATCAAAAAAGCTGTGGTTCACAAAAGAAACGGTAAAAAGGATGGAAATGTGGAGAAGGAAACAAACGCCAAGAGACAGAAACGTTAACTGTCTTTGCCAATGAAAATAATTTCAGAGTCAGGTGAAGAAAATGAACGGCCACACGGTGATAATCCATGTGGTGTGCCTGCAGTGTGAAGCCATGCCACACACAGTGAAAGGATTCCCTCTGCAGTCATGGTGAGGTCCCTGCGATGACAGGGGTGCAGTGACTGTAGTACAAAGTAATTAGAGACAGTCTCCACCAGGTCACAGTTTAGTCTATAGTGGCCTTAAAAGAGACAGAGTGGGAGTGAGGGCACAAAGAAGAAGGTGAGAAGAAGGACGCAAGTGGAAAGAGGATGTAATAAAGATCCTGGAATAGAAAGAAGAAAGCTTTTAATAAAGATGCAGTAATCAATATCTTTTACGTTTAAAGTGGATCATATCTGTGTCTCAAGTGAGCTGTATCATTATGATGGGCAAACAGAGAATTGTCTTTCACTTCAACTCTTAAAGACCTTTAAACGTCTTCAAAGCACCGTGGACTCGCAGATCTACCAGCTATGTTGTTTTCAGCGCTCTGATAAACTGATTAATTAAGAAGACATTCAGAAAACATGTAGATAATTGTAAAAAGAATATTCAGCATGGGAAAAAAAATTAAGTATGTAAGTGCATCATAGTAAAACAGAAGAATGAACAAGTCCAATATACAATGAAACAAAAACAAAATTGAAAAAAAATGTAAAACACAATATAAATCTAAAAATGTCAAAAGCTGATGTGATATATCAGTGTGATGTGTGTGTATATATATATATATATTTTTTTTTTTTTTGAGCATGGATTATAAAAGGCTTGTACCGAAGACTGTGTATCAAGGAGATTGCTATTCCAGAAACTGAACAAGACAACTGGACAAACAGAAAAGGCCCAACTTTCAACACAATTTAGCTTTATTATCTCAAAGCCCTGCTTTACTAACAATGTACAACATTTTCTCACAATTGGGATGGATCATCAAAATAAAGATTTCATTTGCGATATAGTTTGCAGCTGCAAAAAACAAATCACATGATAAAAGACAATTCTAAGGTGAATACATGTATACAAGTATCAGAATGAAACAGCTCACTGTTGTTACTTTTTTTTATTGGCATTGATTGAAAGATATACTGTAAGAAACTCGTTATTCATTTGCTTTTGATTTCCTTGTTTGTGAGGCAATCAATCACTATAAATGTTGGGTAGTGAAACGTGCCAGTGGACTCAAAGTCTGAAGTCGGATAAAATGGAAAGTAACTCTCAAGCACCTCAGAACTGTACATAAATGCTGCATGCAGTCACTCTCTACCACTGCCTGGAAGCATAGAGCTGATACTTGGCACATGATGAGTACCAGAAGTTGTTAAAGCTAAGTTTTTACAACCAGAAAATACAAAGTTTAATAAAAAAGACTTGGGGTTTTAGGATTGCCTGTCAAAAGTCTTACGAAGACATATGAGTAACAAACAGACTGCAGATCAATGCAGCATTTAGAGGTTTATTTCTCTGGAAGTGGATCACACTACATCACGCTCCAAATGTCCAACTTGGTTAAAAGTGTAATACATTGGAAGCCATGAGACTGAGGAAGTTTACTCTGCATGAGTGCCATCCCTCAGAGCTGGTGGAGGCTCCTGCTGAAGTCTGCATATCCTGCCTGCCGCCTTGTTAACCCAGAATACCCTAATGACTTCCCCTCACTCGCTGCGGAGCCACGCTGTGAAGTCATCCATATTTCCATGTCACTTAAAGTAAGGAGAGGAAAAGGCTGAGGAGGGGAGGAAAGAAAAGGCAAGGAATTAAAAGGAAAAGCAAGGAATAGGACAAATTGCATCTCTCTTGTCGTGCAACCTGATGTTTTAAATCCTCTTCAGAAAGAGAAACATGTGACTGTCCACTAATGGACATCCTAGATACATTAGACTAAAATGTTATATGGTCATATACTGTATATTGATTCATTTGGGAACTATTTATTGCCAACTTGGCTCAGATGTGTCTCATTTTTTCTGCTCTTGGCTCCAGTAGTTTCTCAATTGTGCATCAGACGTGTGTAAACAGTCTCTGCAGTAATATTAAAATAATTGTTTAGACTCATTTATTGAGGCTCCTTTTAAATTAAACACTAAAAAAGCACAGAGAGAACAAATAATACCACAGACCACAGAAATATCGGCTGGGTTTGATCATTGTGGGATTCTGAAAATGTTTCTAAAGCCTCACACATGAATAATAACATAAAAAAGATTAATATGAATACAGTGAATCTAGTGTTTCACAAATATTACATGTTTTGTATTAAATATACTAGTTTTCATTGACAGCATTGTTTTTCATTATATTTCAATTACCGGTACATTTAAGTTTTACTGTTATTCTGTGTGCACTCAGTACGGAGGATGCGGCTCATACCAGAGCAGCTGAATGGTGCTATCTGGTGGCCGAATGAAACGTAACCGTTCCAAGTGCAACAAAGCTAAAAGCCTGCATACAAAGACATATTTGAGTGAAAAGATTCCATGAAATGTATGACTGTGAAAATATGTGCACAGAAGCACATAAAAAGTTTTAATCCTGTGCAAAAGAGCTTAAGTGATGCTCTGATTCTCTTCACCAGCTCATCCTAGACAAATAAAATCCCAAGCTTTACCAATGTACTTTCTTAAAAGTGCTAACAAATACATTCAGAACAAATTCGTTTTAATTCTATGATTCATCTGTAGGTTAAAACCCATCATCCACAGGTATAGTGTGAAGAAATGCTGCAGACCAATTCATTTTATTTAAACCATCCATTGTTAAAAAGTGATTGTGGCCCTCTTTGTGCTTGGATGGTGATCTTGCTACTGAAAAGCCAACTTGAACTTCTTAGGACAATAGTCTCCTCAACCTGTAACTTCCACACATCTAAACTTGTAGTTCATGCACTTTTTAAATACTTTGATATATGTTTTCTTAATAATCAACAAGTTAATATTAATGTTAGGAATAAGACTCTTAAAAATGGTTCTTTGCATTCTTCTTAGTTAATGTTGAGTTCTTTTGGATGTATATTTTGGGCAATTTTAATGCAAACCATTGCAAATTAAAGATTCGATTGTTGTTTCACCTACACGAAATAGGTTGTCTTATTTGAATAGTGTGTTGAAACCTTTACAATTACACAAATCACCAAAAAGCCCAGCTCTGTCATAAGAAGTATGAAACAATGTGGTTGTGTATAGTATATAGTGATGCTACAAGTCAAATTAAACATGGACAAATCAGCTATAAAGGATATATCTGATACACCTTTTTACAGCAGTAGTTTCCCAAAAACAAATCTCTCAGCACTTTTAAGGAAAGTGACTTTAAAGGGCCATATTAGCACTGAGTGTGGCCAACCACATATACAGACACATACAGTATGTACACTGAAAATGATTTTTCTTGAAGCAGTCTAGAAATAACACTATGTATGGGTGTCACATGGAAACATCAGATATCTGCACTGCTGAAGAGAGGATATTACGATTGGTATGCTAAAGTGAGGGGTTAGAATCTTAGTGTATAATTTAAATTGTAAGGCACAGAGTGAACTACGCAGGCCAAAATATGTTTGTGTGTAGTGCAAAATGTGTGATTAATTTATATGATTCGGGATTAAAAAGAAGATTCACACAGGCGCAAAGAAAGAACAAGAAAGGGGAAAGAAATGACTAATTGGATTTTGTTCCGATTTAGTTGTGGAGTTTGAAACCAGACGGTGGCACTCACGACTTCCTGTTTTCTTGATTCCTCTTTCTTTTTTCCAATCCTAACCTTTTTTCTACAAATTATAGCCATATGTTTCAAATTCTCTGAATCTACATTCTTTCCTCAATCTAATAGCTCTTATTTTTATTCTCTCTTCACAGAAAAGGGAAATTTATAACTACATAATGTTGAATGAACTTTGCTTAAATCATTGCAGAATAACATAAATGTTGATAGACGGCAGTATGCAGGTATAAATAAGATATAGATTATCTTCACAATAGACAGCAATGTCTGAACCTCACCAACTATTATAACTGAATAGGTTCACAAGAGGAGTATGTATTTTTAGTAGGTTAAGTTGTGGTTTCCATGGTAACTACTTTCTGATATACATTACTTGGTGTACAGAATCACGTGCATGATGGTATACACCTTTTGTCTGGAATGAAACTAACAGTCAAGAAAATGGTATATACTTTTTCATTTTAGAGCTATGAAACTATAAAATATATCCCATTGAAAGATTTAATTGGACCGAGAAGTCCTTGGGAAAACCAATCATAAACATATTGGGGGAAAATATTAATGATTCTTTACTGGTAGGATGTGAAAATGGGTTGCCGGCTTGTTTTCAGTGGACCTCAACCTACTTATGTTAATTGAAAATGATGACAAACCTTCACGAAAAGAATATGAAATATGATTTTCATTATAGGAAGGACAATGATAAAAATATGCAGTAAAGTGTTGGCCTAAGAAAGGATGAAACCATCAAAACTGATATGTTGTTTGAACCTACATTTTGCAACGACACTTCAGTAGAGATCATTTTGATTTCATATTAAAATGCATACAATCGAGTATAAAATGGGTAGACTTTATTATCTGCATTCCCATTTCCTCGTCATATTTCCACAGTGAGAAAGTCATGAGTTGAAATACTGGCTGTGGGGTTTGCATGTTCTTCAGGCACTCTGATTTCCAACTACGGTCTAAAAACATGCGTGTGGGGTTAATCGCTGACAGCAAAGTGTATGTAGATGTGAACGTGAGTGTATGCGTGTGGGTGTCTGTTTGCCCAGTGATGCACTGCCTGTCCAGGGTGTATCCTGTTCTCACACATGGTTAGATTGACTTTCATGACCCTGAACAGGATAAAGCAGTGTTTACTTTGGTGACTTCATCTTTTTTTCCCCCCATAACGGACTCAGACTTGTTTTCCCCACACAAATATGAAATTAATCCATTTCAAATGTACTGCCATCTCCAAGAACTCAAACGCAAACAACCTTTATGAGTCTTCTTATATAAAAGTGAGCTTGTCAACTCATATTTCATGAGTATTCTTTATTCCAAATGGGAAGCAATGTGAATTGATGACTCTACACGTATTTTAATCTTATTTTCTTATCCCAGGCAAAGAGTCGTGACTAGCTGGGAATAACTCAGTGACCCACTTTTTTTGGGGGGGGGGGTGCCCCACAAGTTGAGAATCATTGTGTGAAGCGTTGAATGGGCGCGCAGCACTCTGGCGCCCTCGCGTGGTTGCACCTGACCTCATCTCTCCATTCTGATTGGTTCAAAATGTCACTCGCCGCCTCCTCCTCCTCCTCCTCCTCCTCCTCCTCCTCCTCCTCCTCCTCCTCCTCCTCCTCCACCACACACCCAGCCCAGCCCCCTGCGATGCCCGCCGCTCCACCACGGCGTGTTGTTCTCCGGGCAATGATCCGAAAGCAGACCGACATATTGCGCAGCGAGCGGACGCGTTGACGGCGATGCGGCGGTGCAGCGACAAGGTGCAGCTTTAATTTCCCCCTCAAGTGCAATAGCGAGTGCCTCTCCTCTCTGTTTGATCGCGCGCTCTTGTGCAACATGGTCTGTTTCTTCTCCTCCTCCATAATAATCCGATCGCAGTCGGCGGTTTGAACTATGATCGGCGGCAAGCGAGCGGAGAGAAATCTGAGTCGACACAATCCGTCCGGACCTCGGGGGTCGAGATGAGGAGCACGATGGCTTCCAACAAATCTGCGTTATTATTATTATTATTATCCCTCCTGCTGCTGTGTGGTGAGTCCATCATTCTCCTCATCCTCCGCTTGTACCTGTCTGCCCTGCTACACAAACCTCGCGCCATCTGTCACACACATTTACATGATTGTCTCCTCATGTCTGATGCACAGCAGGTAGCTTTATTGTCACCAGTGATTCACTCTACCATCCTTTTTATATATTGTTTCGAGACTTTGCACAGTTGTTTCTACAAAACAAACCAAAAAAAAGGTGAATATTTCAGTTTTATCATCAGCAATTCAAATGAACTGATTCCACATTCAAATAAACAAAGCATGAGCAGGTGCATCCCTAAAACCTACCCACTTTGAATATTTTAATATTTGAAATGTGTGAATTATGGCCTCCAGTTAAAGAAAATACTGGAAAATGTTAGATTGTATGATGTTTCAAACAATTTTGAGACACTGTAAGCTTATAAGCCAACGTTACAAAGAATAAAACAAAAAGAAAAAGGTTAAACAATCAGTTAATGCATGACAAACCTATGATATATAAAAGTTTCATTGTTTAGTATAATTATAAAAGAAATAAACTTGTCCATCATCTACATAGGGGGCTTTTGAAACTGTGTTGGAATAATGACTGTGTTGTATTGGGTGCTGTATAAATAAAGTTAATTGAATTGAATTGCATACTATCTTGGAAGGTCTTCGAGTTGTTTGACAGTGTTGTTTACTTGCTTTTTGACCACATTATGGACACAGAAGCCTTTTAAGTTTTTTGATTTGTTTTTATGTGATTTAAAAGGGTTGTAAAGCTAAAAAAAGTACATTTATGATCAAACATTTTGGTCATATAAGCCTTGAAAGTACAACCCGAGCATTAATGTGGAGGTACAGTAACAACAAGAAGCATACATGTACATGCTGTTCTTTCTGAGATTTTAATTTAGAATCTTTCGCATTTCATAAATAAAATTTGGGTTGACACAGAGGATGTCGTGACCCAGTTTATATTCCCTTGCTCATAGTTTTAATATTTACATCTAATATTCAAGTCAGGCTTCTACACACTGATCTCAGCCAGAGGTCTGTTGTCCTACATTTGAGTTCCTCATTAAATGAAGAAAAAAAAAAGAAAAAAAAAGAGGGTCCCTCTTGTTGCACAGTATCTAATCCAGACAGTATTGAGCACCGCGACAAGCTGTGGTGTCCCCCAGCCCTATCAGTCCGAGCCCAATGTTAATTAGGACTTGATCCGCTTAAGCCTCCCACTAGTCTTCCATGTCATTATCTGTGAGCGTGCTGCGATTGGGCCGTGGCTGTGTGTTTGGGACAACGCTCCAGTTGTTTTCAGGACTCGCACTCCCACACAGGGTGTGTCCAAATGCACTCATCTGGTATTTCTAGTCGTGCAGGTAGTTATCGGTTGAGCTGAGGTGGAGGCCAGTGCTCAGAGGTGATGGTTTGTTTAGTTTCTGTTTTGTGGGGGTGTGTTTGTGTCTCGTCACTCGGAACAAATGTGTCACATTTGGGTGTTTTTCCAGGGTTTGGCCCCACTTCAGTGATTTAAACATTAAAAGGATGCTAACACTGTTTCTGTTTACTGTTGATTTTGGTTAAATATTGTGTGTATGTAAACAGTGAAATATGTGAGGAGTTTGTGCAGCAGATCAACTGTCTGACTGAGTGGCCAAATCTGTAAGTAATGTTTAGTTAGTTTGTAATAATAATATAAAGTAAACTGTGGGAGTAGATTTTGATTATGTTAGCTCTGATTAAAAAAAAAAAAAGTTTTTAACCTCCTTTTTAATTAAAAAAAACACTTTTATTCATTCTTTGTTAAATTGATTCTTCTTCTTTGTGGCCTTTCTCTTCTTGCCCTTCATCTTTCATGTCTTGTTATTCTTCTTCATATTCTTAGTCTTTTCCTTTTCCGTCTTCTACTTCCTCATTTGTATATGCTTTTTCTTCTCTTTGGTCTTACTCTTGCTGTTTGTCTGCTTTCTCTTCAATCAAATGAGTCTTTGGAAAGTCATTCTCTGTCTTCCATGAATAGTCACTGTGAGAAGCAGTTTGGGTTCATTTGTCAGTTGATTTCTCTTTTGTACTTAATCGTTTTCTCTCGACGTGGCAAACACAAAGACTTCTCAGAACACCAAATTTACTATTCATCAAATTAAATCCTAATCATTTTCCTTGAGGAGAATCTGGCTCTTAATTTTGCTTTGTAAACGGTTAACCAATTGATTTCTCAAAATACTGCCAAAGCATCTACTGCGACTGCTTCCTTTAACAACCAGTCATTATTCTCACTGTGCTCATTTGTCTATAAACACTAGAGAAGTCTGGTAGCAGTGATATAAAAGTTCTTCCTCTCATTAGCCTCTACATAGTTGAAGTTGTCGTAATGTAAACATCATGAAACTTGAATTAATCGTAAGTCGGCTCATCCCAGAATACACTAAAAGGAAGTGGTTTACTTCCAGTATTGGTGTTCAATCTGATGATGCCGAGCTGTTAATTACTACCCTTTTCAAAAATACCTAAGCAGTTCTATTTACTAACCGGCCTGATATCAGCGTGTGAATATACTAGGAAGTACCCGAATCACACACTGACGATGATCATGTTGTGAGAAGTTGCTGGCGCCTTTGGCTAAATACAGTTTCAGTATTTAAATAGTTCAAGTTAATCGGAGCTTTTCAGTATTCTCGGGGATGTTTGAGTTATAGAAGCCAGAGAAACTCCTGGACTCCGGCTCCACGTGGCCTTGAGGCACTCACGCTGAATATTTCTTCTTGTAACCAGAACCCTGTAACTCTTCCATGTTGCCAGACCTTCATTAAACAGCGAGGCGACAGGGATGGAGTTCATTCGAGTTTCCAATGTTGGCTTCAGTCAAGCCTTTTCACTCTGTTTTTAGTGTGATTTGCAGTTCGGAGCTATCGGGTTCAGCACAGTGTGCAGCTCTGCAGTGCACTGGGTGGCCTTTTGCATGTTTGTACATTTCGGCAGCAACATATTTTTCATGATTATAACGCAGCTGCTGACAGCAACGCGTGAAGGTGATTTTAGAACTGTTTGATGTAGAACCAGTGTGTATGGAAGACAACTGCACACTTTAATTTGAAGAAGGGCCCAGTTCAGTTTAGCAAAACATTTCTGTTGCTGTGTTTAGAGAAGAAATGTTGAGTTTGGTTATCGGCAGGAGAATATTCTCATTTTTAAAGCCCGAGTGGCTTTTCTTTGTCTCATGTGGCTTTTTCGGCATTGAATGTTCAGAATAACGTGAGCCTTAACTTTTTTGTGAACCTTTCGATACGACCCCTAATGAAAATAATTATAGAATGAGCTCACAGGGCTCCAAGGAGCGATTGTATTTCAGTTTTTCAACATGTTGTATTTGGCGTAAGCTGGCCCGTAGCCCCAGCATCAGCTTTTTTTTTTTTTCCTTCCTCCACAGCTATTTAATGTATTGATTTCCTGTTAGTCAGTCATCAGCTCAGCATATCGATCCGTGAGTCCATGCACCAAACGTGCTGCGAGGCAACACAGCCACTCACTGAATTTGACTTTGTTACAGCTTCACAATCTTTCCCCCCCCAGGGACTTCTCTCACACTTTCTGTGTTTGCTGTTTCTGTGTGTTTCTCCCTGACAGTGCTTCACTGCGCTGTGTGCCGCGACGTCGCCCTTCCCGATGGGCCGCTCTTCCGAGTCGCGGGGTTCCCCCTCTCCCTGCCCTGTTTGGTGTCAGGATACGAAGGCCCCCGGACGCAGGAGTTTGAGTGGTTCCTGTACAGGGATGATGCGGGTGGGAGGCAGATGGGAGTGGTGTCCACCCGGGACAAGGGCTTCCCGTACGCACCCTTCCAGGCCCGCGTGAGGAGCGGGGAGGTGCGAGTGGAGAGGGACTCCGGGGACAAGGTCCGGCTGGTGATCCAGAGGCTCCGTGCTGAAGACCAAGGGAAATATGAGTGCTACACACCCAGCACAGACAGTACATACCAGGGAAACTACAGCGCCACAGTAACCGTCAAAGGTAAAACAATCTGAGGTCAATGCATCAAACTCCGTGTCGCCAATAAACCTACTGCCGAAGCAGCGAAGGAGTCAAAATAACAATCAGTTATTTCCTAAGGCATCTAATTGTGGTAGTTTTAAGTAAAAAATTGTTGAGCAGCTGGTGCATTTGTTTGGACTGTTTCCTGCCATTGATTTGTTGCACTATAACAAATATTTACAGCAGTGGCAGTATTTGGGGAGCCGCAGAGCTCCACAGAGGAATAACACACTTTTTACTTGTCAGATCAATTTATTGTCAGGCGTGTATCTTTTTTAAAGAGTTATTGAAGATCTACTAAAGAATGTCCCTGATCTGATCATGTCCATGAATGGCTCTAGTGAGGTCAGGAAACTTTTATTATTATTTTTTTATTGCATTCAGAGGCTCTAAATTAGGTTAAACGTGTCTAAACTTAAACTGCAGGAGGGTTAAAAAGGATAAAACACAGTGAAAGTAATTGAGGAATGCTGACACAGAAGCATTATGTAAAAACAATAAGGTTTTATGTTTCAAAGTTTATTATTATATTATTATCTTGTTTGCTAATAATGATTTACATTAAAAAAGGACTGTATGTGATAAAAAAACATTTTGAAAGGGACATAAAAAATGTTTTATGTCCCATCTTTTATTTGCAATTTCTAGGACATGTCTTTACACTTAACTGACCTGCAACGAGACCAGCAAACGTTTGCATTCACGCTGTGATTTTATCACCAGCTAAACGGATCACATGTTTCTAAAGACTAATTGTACCGTGTGCTTAACTTTGTGCAGCGCTTTACACATTCAGAGTTGTTATTTATACTGACCATCTGGACTTTGTTCTCAGCTTTCTCCTCTCCTGTTTCTCTTTCTCTCTATGAACTTGTTGCACATTGGGCTACTCAAGCTGTCCAAATATTTAGGCGGTTTTCCTCCGTCCATATGACGACAAGTTCAGTTTCTGTTAATCACCCTCTTGGTCTGCTACTATGTTTACGTTTGTAGGATACCGGGTGTTAGTGTTTTGGCTGAGTATTGTCTTGATAGCTGGTTAATCCCTTCTTCCTTTGGCAAAGCCGGTGACTGAAACAGAGGGTATTACAAAGCTGGGAGTCACCGTCACGGCCTCTGCTCTTTATTTACTGCTGTGGTCTAACCATAGACAAAACTAAACGGCACGTAGCAGATACAAATTAAATTTATCATGTTTCTGCCCTTGTCTGGCTCCATGTAATATGATTGTGTGCGTATGCTCCCACAGTGATCCCCGACACACTCCAGATCAGCTTCACCCGCTCGCTCACAGGCCAGGCCGTGCCGGAGGGGGCAGAGTTGACCCTGACCTGCTCAGCCGGCATCCAATCAGAGCAGCTCACCCACCTGTCCATCACATTTGGGAAGCGTGGTGGCGGGGAGGTTTCGGTGGGTGGGGCAGGGGGCGAGGTCAGCACCGTCAGGGAGATCCTCTCCATCGACAAACTCCTGGGGGTCGTGCCCGGACGCTTCTACAAGGACCGTTACGATGATGGAGAGATCACGCTGGAGAAGAGGAACGGCGAGGGCGGGCAGGGTGTGTACGTGCTGAAGATGAGAGCGGTGCAGCCAGATGACACCGGCTCGTATTTCTGCGAGGCGTCGCAGTGGATTCGCGACATTGATCGATCGTGGCAGAAGATTGCACAGAGGACGCTGGACATCGGCAACTTGACCGTTCAACATCTAGGTCAGTGTGACTAAAAAAAAAACATCCGCGTTTGAGTTCTGACGTTCGCCCCAAGCTTTTAATAGCATGTGGCCAGAACTCAGGTCCCGGCAGGTAACCAGGACGTTAACTCAAAAGCTGGTATTCTGTTTTTATTTTTTAACAGCATAAAACGCAATTGGTCATAAAACCTGCAGGACAAGCATTTAGTTTTGAGATCGTTCACCAGAATCACAGTAGAGAAATTCATAAAATAAATGAATAAATAAATCCAGGACAAGAAAAGAAACTTTTTTAAAAATTTAAATTCAACCTGTAACTAGCTAAAACTGTTGCGAAAGAAGGGGCTGCGGAAATATGAAGTCCCTGGAACATGAAACAATGAAACCTCCACTGGTTTAGTTGATTTGTTAAGAATACACTCCAACCAATCCGGTTTCATTCATGATTATGCAGCTGTCTGAGGCTAATTGCTGTTTTCTAAAAGATGACTGGCTGTCATTTCTAAATTATTTGTAAAAGCCCTTTATGGGACCACACAGTGGCCTCAATGCAAGAAGTACAGTTTTCTCGTTCTCGTGCATATGTAGGTTTTCTCCAGGTACTCTCACTGTTCAAACACATGTATTTGACAAATATTGGTGTCTCTAAACTTGCCCGTTGGTGTGAATGTGAGTGTGCACCATTGCCTCTCTCTGGACTGGTGAAATGTCCACAGTGTATCCAGGAAGAGCGGCAACATCCTGCCACCAACCTCCCAACCCTCAGTTGGTTAAAGCTGTATAGAAGATGGATGAGTGCCTTTTTAAGTCTTTGGTTCCTATTTGTCTTGCTGTGTCGTTGCCAATGTAGTAGTGCGAGTCGTCCCGGGCTTGTGGAGCTGGTGAACGCGTGATTGGACACCGTCCAGTTTGCAGGCTCTGGATGTTTGTGTAATTTACAGCTTAACTCAAAGTCTGGCTTCCCGGGCTGAACAGTTGGCTGGTTGGATGGATGGCTGGATGGATGGAGGGGTGCATGATTAAAAATAACCGAACCCACATTTGTATTCAACCTGTTGGCTTGTTTGTTAGCTGCGGGGCCTTACAGTAATTGCTTTTGATTAGCTGTCTGGATACCTACTTCACTTAACTGGCTGTGTGGATGCATTGACCTCTATTGCTGTTCAGGCTTACCATCACAACATCTGAAATATGATGTTTAATGCTTGAAAAAGTAAAATTTTATCTTTATTAGTAGAGTTTCTGAAATTCTTTTTTTAGTTTTAAAATCTCTGATTTTGTTTTGCATTTTCTGCCTGCAAAATGACTTCCACTTACCTCTCACAGTCCTCGCCAATTGCTTTTCTCTTGGTCTTTCTGCTCGAGGCTTTGGCTCTAAGATCACCTGACTGACAAGCTAAATGCTCAGCCGTCTCGTTGATTATCCAGCTGGATTTAATACGTCAGTAGCAGGCCTTTCAGCTGGATCGCTGCCCCGTTGCCTGGCCGCTTGGCTCGATTTAAATTCTAAAGCACTTGTATAGATCTGAAGGATTAAGTCATCCTTTCTCCCACCTCGGCTCCTTGTAGCCTGCAAACCGGATGTAAGACTGATGTGTCCGCTTCTGTGAAAATGGCAATATTATGTTGAGCATTTTTTTTCTCTCCTCCAGACAGTTCTACATCTCATTTGAAAATTGGGTGAATTCATACATCATGTGGAATGTGTTTTGTCAGTACGAAAGATTTTCTTTTTTTCTCTCTCTCCTCTTACCTGTATGGTAAATTTCAATGCATCGTTTTAAATTCTGGGATGGATTTAAAGTGTTGCTCTTGTGCTAATGTGCTTTTTGATTGATTTACATTGTTGCAAAGAACTGAGCAGCTACAAGTGTCACTGAAACGTATTCAGGTCATGTTTTTTCCTCTTCAGCAGAAAAAAAAAATGAAGCTGACATTGAAGCATTGGAGCTCATCAATGCCCGCATTGTTTTTCTGTACTGACGCTCGCTGACGAGCGCGATGCAGTCCTGCGATTTCTGGCTGCCGTTGTCCGACTGCGACAATGGTCTGACACGTCTCCTTTTGTTTACATGAATGACATGTCCATTATAAAACAGCGTCTTTGTTCAGAGAAATGTCTCAGCTGAATGAGGCTCTGCATACACAATGGATTTGAATTGATAGCTTATAGTTATAGAAGGCTAATATTAACATTTTACTTTCTTATAAGCTGCACATTCTCACACCACTTTTATCTGAGTACATGCTTATGAAGAGTAGTTTTCAAGTGACACACCACTAATTTCTAGGATTTAAGATTATTATTCAGTGACCTTTATTTCCATTAACTCATGAGAAAAATGGCCAAGATTACATACGAATGTTCACAATAGTGTAGCAGAAACAACGTTATCATAATACTCTGAAAAGGACGAAGTGAATTCACATTATTTAGTTTTACTTTGGTAAATGTTGGAGTAATCTTTGTTATGTAAATAAAATTATTAAGTACAGTTTCTGAAGTTTTCTTAGGTACAAAAGTTGAAAATGGGGAGCATGCATGTATGCGCTCAAACACATTAATATTGTTTGTGATAATATGTATCGCCATTTCATATTTTTCTACATTCCATATATCATTAACACACATTATGATTTAGGTCACAAACAAAACAGTTTTCTAAACAAATAAGACAGGAAATAACTTGGCCAGATTTTCCATATATAATGAAGCAAGACATTTATTTTGGACTGACTTTTGTTTTTGAAATGGAAACATAAAATTTCTCTATTCAACCATATTGGTGTGAGTTCTGTACCTTCAGTCTCCATGACCGTCAGCCAATTTCACACTTTTAATTAAAATTAGGAACTTTCTAAATAACATCAACATGCAAACTATGAACAGAAAGTCTCCCGAGCTCGATCTTCTCACTAACCACTACACCAGTTTGCAGCAAACATATAGGTCACTGTTTGAAAATGTGAGCGATTACGTTTCAGTCAAATACAGAAGTATTGATGATACGACTTCTTCTCTCAGCAGTTCACTTTTCTTTTGTGTTGTTAACTCGTCATTCAGAAAGGTTAAAACCGTTCAGACAGTAAAAAGGAATAAAGTGAAGATATCTGTTTTAAAATGTTGGAAGACAAAATAAAGGATCATTCCTGACATCTGATAGTCATTGTTTTGTTCTGATGTTTGACCTTGTTGTTTTGAGCGCGAGATGTTTTTGTGTTTCCTTTTGCCTTATTCCTTTTTTTCTCTCCGACTGAGAGGATTATCCATTTTGTCCCGGGTACTAAATGTGTGATGTATGGAAGGAAGTCACTTCCCCACAGAAATGCTTCTTCCTGCAAAGACTTTTAGTGGCACGGTCTAAGTGCTTGTTAGAGGCTGTTCTCTAAAGAGCTTTTCTGGTGTTTTATTAACCTTTCGCTTTCTTCGCCTTCTTCTCCTCACTCCAGCCGAGTCCCTGAGTGTAACATCCTCGCCTAAAGGTGAGGTGACGCTGCAGGTCGGCTCCCCGCTCATCCTGACGTGCGAGGTGCTGGGACTCCCCGCTGAGGTAAACTCCGGCCTGCTGGTTCAGTGGATGAAGAGAGGATCTGTAAGCAGTGACGCAGTGGGGACCGGAGGAGTTGAGGTACAGTCGGTGTCAGTTTAGATAAGGAACATTATTTTAAATGTTATGTAATATGTGTAAAACGTAATGTAAAAAAAACAACAACAACTCGAGGAAATAAGCATATTGAGAAAAAAAACCTTGAGAAGTGGTTATTAAAAACAATAAAATCCTGTAAAGTTTTATTTCTGGTGATGGATGAAGCCACTATGGATACATGAGTCAGATTTACTGACGCTCTGCTGTGTGAAGGTGGAGGTGGCCCGTCTGAGCACGGACGGCATCGTGAGCTGGGGGGACGACCTGAGCAGAGCCAGCGGCGGATCCATGGAGAAAGTAGCGCCGGGGAAGTACTCCTTGAAGCTCTTCTCGGCTCGGCCATCTGACTCGGGTGTGTATCGCTGTGTGGTCAGTGTGTATGCCGGCAGGAGAAATCCCAGCTCGGCTATGTCTGCGACGCTCACCCAGAGGTCAGAGGGCGTCGCGGTCAACCTGAAGACCAAAGGTAAGCCTCATGTCTGCAGCGACTTTCAGGCTCTTCCTGTATTATCAGCTTGAGAATTAGATCATTTGGCTCGTGAAGGCTCTCTCTACTAACACACACTCCTTTGTTTTTTAGAAATGTAAAAGAACAAACAGGTTGAATAATTGTGTTGTTCTTTGTTTTATAAATATATACCTTTCAGTGTTTCAAGGGTTTACAAACTCATTCATATTCCACTTGTGGTACTTTTTTTTTTTTTAATCACATTATTGATTCTCTGATTTGTATCTGGCGGTATACACCCTGATGGTTAAGCATTTAACTCTCCTTCAGCCTCCGTGCGATGACTGTAGACTCTCAGTCGCCTTCTTCCCTCTGTGGTTTACGTTGACTTTCAGGAACTGCTCAATTGTTTTGGTTTCAGAAATGAGTTAAGTTTTCTGATTTACTGAGCTTCTAAATGTCGTTGAGGTCTGGGACTAAAGCCATTTGGTTGCAGAATTCTGTGCTGAAATCTGTAAAAACACATCCGTCTCTCTCTCTCTCGCTCTCTCTTTTTTTTTAGTAAGTGCCACTGATGCAACGCTAAGCTTCTAATAAATTTGTAAAATTCCTTAAATATTTAAAGATCTTTCTAAAAGTTTAAAATGTGTGTTGCATGGCAGGATTTCATATTTCATGAAAAAGGCTTTTAGTGACATTTTACAGAAACTGGAGTGTTTTTGTTAGATGGTTGACTTAAAAGTTGACTGATAAGCCTGTTAGGTCAATTCAGTTCAGCTTAAATGAATGCTAAACTATGTCGCAAATATTATTTTGTATTTTTTTTAGCTTTTATGTATGCTCAGTTGTCCTTTAAACTACTTCCTTCCACACACAGATGTCCTGGTTGCAGCTGTGGCGCGGCTCCCTCGCGGCCCCCTGCTGAAGAGAGGCAGCACTATCACCCTCATCTGCAATGCCACGGTGACCACCACAGGGCCCACCATGGCTCAGGTGCAGTGGTGGCGGTGGCCGATACCCGACTTGGTTACCAAGAAGAGATCTGATGTCCCTCCAGTGGACCCCCCTGTTGTGGCGAGTCCCACTCTGGTGGCCGCCCTCATGCACGATGGCGTTGCGAACATCTACGTCAACAGCAGCGAGATCAGCATCGACCGCCTTTCAGCCATCAGCTACAGACTGAGGGTCCACTCCGCAACAATGGAGGACCAGGGCTTGTACGCGTGTCACGCCGAGGCGTGGGGGCAGGATCCACATGGGGGCTGGTACAACACGGGGGCCAAAGCAGAGTCTAACGCCGTCAATGTTTACCTGTACGCCAGAGGTAGGTGTCACCTGATACTTGTCTGTCTATCTGTCTCTTGTGGTTAAATAGATAGTCTTAGTACCTTTGTTCTTTGTTCATATTCACAATGCATGTTGTGTTGCAACTTCCTATTTGGCTTAATTTCCCTCCCCACAACTTCACGTGGCTTCAGTGAATTATAGTCACGTGGTCTGTGGAATTAACATTATTTTTTTGCAGTTCAGTCTAATATATTGTAAATGAAGATGAATTGGTAAGACATATCTGCAATGGAGCTGGTGTAGACAAAAATAGAGCTCTCGTGGAGGCTGTCTTGAGGAGATTAATCATTAATCTTTCTGCATGTGTATCTGCTGCTGCACCTCTGAGTGTGAAATGATTGTGTCAAGATGTCCAAAATGCATAAAAACATGAAATGCTTGTCAAACGCCCAAGAGTGCATATGATCATCTCGGCAGCAGTTTTTTTTCTTGAATATTTATTCTGCGTGACACGACAGCACAATAGCCTCTCTATGTATTACAAGGCAGACAAGGAGCTTAAGTTGACCCCCTGCTGGGCTTAAGCATTGGGGGATTTTTAAATGTATTTTTTTAATCAGATCCAGAGTGGATGCTGCAAAGATCTAGATTCACAATGACTGTTTCATAGTGGCGTGGAAGAAATTATTCCTGGTAGAAATGGCACTCAGGTGGCAGCATGTGTTTAAACAGTATCCCCAGGCCATGACTTCGCTCTCCATTCATGCATTCTCATCTCGCAACTGGAGAAGCACCTTAACCTATTTAAGGTGCTGCGCTGGTGAGGACAGGTAACTGTTTTGAACGCGTTCAGAGGCAACAATGTTCAGATCCAATGCGCAGTTTTCCTTTGGATATTCCAATCCATTTATTTAAAACCATAGTCCAAAAGTTGATGCCTGTCAT
Organism: Blennius ocellaris; assembly: GCF_963422515.1. NCBI lineage: Eukaryota > Metazoa > Chordata > Actinopteri > Blenniiformes > Blenniidae > Blennius > Blennius ocellaris. Next base: position 10,636,203 of record NC_137653.1, on the reverse strand, counting down.
CAATTACTCAGCCCACTACTGATAATGCATCAATCTGATAATCACCTTCTATTAACATTAGATACATTTGTCAGATTTGTATGTAATTTGAATTATGTTTGAGAGCTGAACAGTTTGACATTTCATCCACTGTCGCTACTTTTTTTTTCCAGATGTGTTTGGATCCCAAAATGTTCACATGAATGTGTACCCTCCTGACTACCAAAAGAAAAAAAAGGATCCAATCACAATTGTTTTTTTTATTCCCTAATATTTGCAAGGTAATTACAATACTGAAAACATTTTGGTATCATTGAAAAGCCTTCCATGTCCTCTGTCGAAACCAATGAGTCATTCTAGTAAGATGCAGTGGGTGAGAGATAGCCAGGTTTAAAAATGTCCACCACAGAGGACAAATTTGAACTGCTGTAGTCAGGAGGATAGAAATGCTCTGAGCTCAGTGTGCATTGCCTGTGTGCTTAACATCACAATAACATCACAGAAAATAGACTTGACACCTAAAACCCTGCTTTAGATCTCCAATCTCCTGAAAGCTCAGAAATTTGTCTCTAATTAAGAGTCGAACAGACACCAAACAAAGTCAGGGCACCGTCTGTTCTATGAGTCTGTAATTGATATTCTGTACGTACTTCCTGATGAGGAATACAAAATTCCTACTAATTTGAATAAGATTCAATGAAAAATAGCCGGCGCTTTGCTGGCTGAAACTCCACTGCTGACAAGTCGCCCAGCTTAACTTGACTTAACCCCTCAGGCTCAGGTTGCGTCAGGAAAAGCATCCAGCATCACACTTGGGCCAAATCAAACATGTGATTCACATAGCCCACAAAACTTTCTCCAAGTGCTCCAGTTTCCTTCCACAGCCCAAAAATATGCGTGAGAGGTTAATTGATGTTACTGCCCTTTGTTGAAAACATTGACAAGCACAAACCAATCGATGAGTGAAAATGGTGGTGAGAGAAAAAGCTAAAAGTTTTATTTGGTCTGGTATGTAGAATGGAAATGCAGTACACTGATGCACTGGTAACCTGCCTATTGTTTACACGGCCATCGCTCATAGTCAGTTGGCATTGACTCTGTCTGGATGGACAGAATTTACTCTGGGTGATGCATGGATGAGTCAAAGTGTTTTCTAAAAATTGAAATCAAAAGAGCAGATAATGTAGCTTATCACACGGTTTGAATCTAAGTCAGCTTTTGAAATTTTCTTTGGTTCATAAAATGATATTTTAAATGAATTTTCAGCTTGAAATATCAGTTTCTATCATTGATTTGGTTCGTCTTTCTTTCTTATTTCCCCTCAAGCTGCTGACCTCCTCCTCATTCCTCTGGTGATCGGAGTTTCATCTGCCTTGTTTGTGGGTATTGTCATCATCGCGACAGTTACATGCTGCTTCATGAAACGCCTGGCGAGGCAGCGCACTCCCAAATAAGGTGCCGGCAGGCTGAAATCTGCCCATTCAGGTGAGGCGGCTCAAAGAGAGGATGCGCACCTGAGAAGAAACCACCCCACAGAAAAATTACAACTTTGACAGATCCTGACATTTAAAGAGGACTTTGCCACCTTGTTTGATTATTTTTTGTTTTCTGACCTACTTGTTTCACAATCAATGCCAAAAAAAAGGTATGTTTTATATTCTCTTGTATTTTTATATCCAAGCTTTCTGTGAAAACACCACGTTTTAGTGATTGCTGCAGCAGGCGTCATTAGGCGTAATCACATGGAAATCAGACACCTCCTATCCTTTCGACTTTTCCAATGGTCAAAGACAAACAAATATTTAGGGATCCTTTTGGTTTTAGCTCTCGGGTGGGATAACTCACTGTAAAAACCTTGTTTCTGTGGAGTCATCAACTCTCACAGAAGTCCTGCCTGTTTGCAAAATGCTGCCCAACTCATCATATAAGACACTGGATATTTAGGTCACCCCAGAAAAAACGAAGACCATTCTGTATTTCCACAAGCGGTTGTTGCGGCTCCAGATGTTCCTTCCTCATGCTGCATGTTTTTCTTTTAATACAAAAACCAGCAATGTGTGCATGGTTGAGAAACTGCCACTGACAGTCACATGAATGCTGAGGGGAGCAGTTTAACCTCCAGAAAACTTAATATGAGCGGTGGGGGATATTCCATCGCCTGCAGCCCAGCGCCACGCTGCATGTAAACAGAACCTCTGTCTGTTATTTAATAAGGAAGCCGCTGGCTGAGGACCGCGTGCAACAGGCTAAAAGAGTACCAGTTCTCCTGCTTCATGCTGCAGGGTTCTCATACGGACCTATAGATTTGTATAGATTTGAGGATGAGAAATGGAAGAGATACTCGTAATGCACTGAGCTGACATATGTAAATACTCTGGAGTTTAACTGTTTTATTTTCTTAAAAATGTGTACGATTGTGCTGTAGCGCCTCATTTTCTTTAGCAAACACCTGTGTTTCACATTCAGCTGCAATGTGCTCTGATCCTCTGAAGCCCCCGGACAGAACGGGACTGGGACCAAAGCCAATTGGGATCATTTCTTTTGCTTTATCTTCTCCCAGCAGAAAAAATTCATTTCTTTACATTTTATTTTCTGCTTTTTTATGGATTGATGCTCTTGTCAAATGAATTAGACAGAGAAACTGTGAAAAAAAGAGTTCCCTCTTTGTTGGTGCAGAAATGTTACAATCTTTAATTCTTGAGGGGAGAATTTTCCTGAGGAGCGGCGTCATATGACTTGATGGTTTAGTGAAGCCTCACCATTGTCGTAGTGATCATGTGGTGCGAGCCACACATTCCTGCTGCCAAGGCTTATTCTGACTTTCGCTGCTGCTGCTGCTAGCCCACAGAAGTCTGTTGGACAGATTTACAGTGTCTGCGTATTTAAAATGGGTGAAATCCATCCTCCTCTTCCTTTTGAAAGTAACACTTAAGAGACGTTTTGCCCGCATTGGGTGATTGTTTAAGGTTGGATAAATCCTGATGGAAAGGAGAAGAGAAGCAGAACTTTTCACTACCCGGCTTGCGGCTCCAACAATGAAATATCATGACGAGTTTTCTCACTTTTTTTCTTTTTCCCTAATCAGTTTGCACTGGGCTGTACTTTGTCTCAGTTTGTCTTCACATTGTGGGTGTCAGAGATCCTTTAAAATCTCAGTGTCCTTTCTAACCCATGGTCCCAAAACCATGATTATAACTGTTCGTTCACATTAGGGAATAAAATCACAGCGCCGCTTGCTTCCTGAGCCACTTTATTCCAGATCAGCCGCTCGAAGCTGATTTGTTCCCACCACGTACCCACCCACCCCACGATTACACACACAGATGCACGTGCACAGGGCGGCAGCGGCCCAATTGGTGGCTGGTATTTCAGATGGAAGTAAGCGTGTATCTGCGTGTTCATCTCTAATCCCTGTTTATGGCCGCCATGTACTGCTGCCCTTCCCCCACACTGTGTGTTATCACTCAATGTGGCTCACATTCGATTCATTTCAACCTCTTTTTTTTTCTCTCCTGCTGAGATTTGCAGCCAGCTGTACACAGTGTTGCACATAGCATGCAAAGTATGAAAAATGCTGTCTAAGTTGTGTTTTTGTGGAAGATGTGTTAAACCCTCTGATGAAGGTGTTCTGTACTGTTTTGAATTGTTTACTCATGCTTTAATACCACTGTTCCTAAATGCATCTTACTGCCACTGAAAATATACATAAAGACAGGTTGTTGCTCAGTGTGTTTCTTATGGTGCTTTGGCAAACATGCCAGTTGATAAAACCAATAAATCACTCTGGATTTCTATTGTCACACTGTTTTTTTGCGCCTTTTATTTTCCGCTGAGAACATGGGGAAACGTTCATATCACAGGCCGCAGGAGACATCGGAGCTATTAGAGAACACTTTGTGGTGAAGGGAATAAACCAATCTGTCTGACAAAGTGCTCATGAGCCATTTCAGCATATTTTCCATCCATATAGTATTAAGTACCAAAACATTTCTTGTGGTTGCAACAATTTCCGTGTTGAACTGGGCGAATGGAGGCTTACATTTCAGCTCAAGAGCCTGTAAGGCTTTTGTAGCCAACTTTTTCAGCAATTGTTTTAAAAAAAAACTTAATTTAGTGTATCTACTAGACTCATCTATGTATTCAACAATGAGAAATTCTGAACGCTTTATCCTTGCCCTGAGGGCAGACTACACTCTTGACAGATCACCAGTCCATCACAGGTAAAACAGTCTTACACACTCCTATTTCCAACTATAAGCCAAATACATATGAATCCAAACTGCATGTTTTTGAAAATACCCACACATACAAAGGAAAAACAATTATTGTCCACATAGAAGGGCCCCAGAACAGTCTCGGGATGAGTCACAAGGTCTCACCACTGTGCAGTGTCTGTCTGTGACTGTAAAATTTCCACTTTGTAAAAACTTAGTGTTTAACAGAAAAATAACACCGTCAAAGAAATGATTTATCCGAAGAATGTTTTAAAGTTTTTAAAGTAACTCTGCTCCTGACGCACTGTCTGTCGTTCCCTTTGGTTCTCTTTATGTGGATGAGATTGAAATTAGGAACTTACTTAAATTTGCCTGGCATATTCTTTGGACTTTGTCTTGTTCTCTTTAATGCACTTTGTATTTTGTTTTGTGCACAACTTAAAATTACTAAAATAGTTCCAAAAAAAAAGAGTGTTAGAAAGGTGCAAGCTAAATTAAACTTATCGTAGTATACATATCTGTATTGAACTGATTGTCGACTTTGACCATATGTTTGACAACAAATAGATTTGGATTAGTATCTACAGATGAGGTAAAAGTCATGTTAGTTCAAACCAGTAAAATTGTCATATAACAATCTAAAAATATTGATAACTTCAAACTGGCACAAGTCCTACTTAAAAAACCAAAACACATTTTGTTGTATATTTGCTCAAAAACTGAACAGAGGAAAAAAAATTGATGAAATGTGAATGCTATGATTGCAAATTGTGCCTTCAGTGTTTTTCTTTAGACTAATGTTGGCAAAAGCACAAAGGGATGCTTCTGATACTCAACTACCTGTAAGGCAGTTTGCTTTCACTGCTGCATCATTGCTATATCAGCAAGGAGTTAATTTATTGCAAAATTTAATATGGATGAAATGGGCCGTCAAAGGCGCCATTTTAAAGTAAGAAATTAGAAGCTGAATTAAATTGCAATAATAGGTATATCAGCACAAAGTTTTGTGCCGCTACTCATAATAAACATACAACTAATCTTCACTTGTTCTGCAGTTTCTCTTGGCTTCAGAGCATTTTCTTTTCCATCTCACTAGTTTGATTTTATGGCATTGGCCCCACTGTTTTGTTCTCTCTCACTGCTTCCATCCATCATGTTTCTCTTCACAGCAGGTAGCCGTATTTCTGCAGCAGGTCCAGCACCAGACACTCAGACAATGTTGGCAACCAGCTGCTGAACACAGTGAATCTTTTAGAAAATGAAACAAATTTCACTTTGAAACTCAAGTTAGGAGTCCAGGTACCTGACAGTCCCATGATCTGACCCCATGTGGCCAAATGCTGTAGGCAGGAGGCACTAAGTTAGTTTTTTCCTGTACAGACTTATTTTCCCTTTCTTGTAGTCATCTGACACAGACGAATAATACACATCAGATCAGATTTGTAGACGATGGAGAGTCTGGCTCATTAATGGCTGACGCTGACAACAGCATCTGTGAGACAAATCCTTTCATGCATAAGTTGAAAGAAAACTTCAGAATAAAGCAGCGTGTCGCTGTCAAAAGATAGTTACAATAAACATAAGCTACACAAAACAGATGGATCTAATTAAAAGAAAATGCAATGTTGGACATTCGATTCATGTCTATTGTTAGCACTTCTTCTAAAACCCTCTGTCCGGCCCTTTCGTTTTCCTATGGTATTATGGTATATCAGTTTACAGAGCATTACATCACTAATGCAAACACTGTAGCAGTGGTAATCCTCTTCTTCCTGTATGACGTTGCAGATGGACAAACAGCGGCTTTGTAGTGCACTGATAAGATGCTGTGCGGCCTGCGGTTGGTTAGTGAATATACCTGCTTCCCAGCGCGATTCCTGCCAGCTGAATGTCAACCAAGGCAGGATTAAACATGTCACACACGCTGCAGGCCCAGCGGCCTGTTGGCACAAAGTCTGTTCAGGGCTGCGTCTCATTTGACGCGCTTAATATTTGGAAAATCATAAACCAAATAAAGAAATGTAAATAAAAAAGGCTTTCATCCCCACATTTTGTAAGCACGTTAGGATTTATTATAAAAAGAGTAGGAATAAAAAAGAAATGTGATTACACATTTTATCCACAGTAACAATTCTTTACATCAAGTCCTTCAAGGGCTTGTTACAACATTTAGATACACAATAATTTAAACAATCACACTTAACCCTTTTGCATAAAGGATATCAGCCAGTCTTCCACAGTAATGTGCAGTATCCAAAAGCTACTTAAAAAATGTTTTGGATGTCCATCCTCAGCTTGTATAATACATTCCAGCAAGTATTCCAGAAACAAGCAGAAACTCAATAAAACAAACCTAAAGGCAAAAATGTATCTATTTATATGTTGTTCAAGTTGTTGTCCTTCCTTGTGCTCATCCTGGCTCAGTCGATTGTTTCTTTCCCTTTTCATCGATTGCTCCAGCTGAGAAGGAAAGGCAGCTTTATGTTTGGTAGTAGCAGGACCACGATCGAGGGATCACCAGCTCCCAGACACTATTCTGTAGAGAAAGAGTAGAAAAAAAATATTCACACATTCTCCTCCTTCTCTCTCTAGTAACATTAAGTGTAATCCTTTTATACATTGTGTCTGTGTGATTTAACATCAATTTATTATCATGCAATAATCTTGTTTTACTTCTATATTTAGACAGCAGCTATCTGTGCTAAGCCATTCTGGGATGTGTGTGTGTGTGTGTGTGAATGTAGTAGTTCACAGTGGTGTAAGTATGCTAAGTGCATCTGTGCCCATCTGTCATGTAAATCCTGCGCATCAATGACTTCATCAGATGCTTGCTGGCTTTCAAGGGTTAAATACATGTCACAGTTTTACGTACATCTGCTACTCAACCCATGTGGCTATGCCATACAACCTTATGTGAGCAAATTGGGTGTGTGCATTTCTAAGAACAATTATGTCGACTTCATACACGTCTACGCAAAAAAACACGTTGTCTGTGTGGGAATAATGATTGACTTGGGATGAAAAACTAATGACAGAGCTTGTATAATGAATCAGGGAGTGAAGCTACTGGTTGAGACTTGTTGCTGGGACGGTCTGGTCTGGTTAATGACGTCCGTGATCAGATTGTTCAAATTTGCCATGTAAACTCTTTATAGAGTTTCTCTCTCTGCAAAATGAAGTTGCAGAGAGAGAAAAAGAGAAAGAGGGAGTGAGGGGAAAATATGATTGGAAATAAAAAGATTATGGGGACAGCACAAATGCAAAAAGGCCACGTCAGCTCAGTTTTGGGGGTCCAGAAGCACATCAGGTTCATAGGAAGAAGAGATTTTTAAAAATCGCAATACTGGGGGGAAAAATAGGTGAGGAGAAATGCAAAAGGTACAAATGAGACGGAAGAACAGACTGACAAAACCTGGGGATAACACACACACATGCATACATGCCAGCACACATGCGAATGAACAGAAATGAGGCCCAGCTGATAATGATCAAGGACAATCAAGGGAGGAGAATGAACCCGGGGGGGGGGGCATTTTGCAAGGAGGACATAACACAGGCCGGAGTTGTGAAAGCAGACAGGGACTAAATGTAGGGACAACATGACATTGGGAAGCATGAGGGAATAGAAAACATGGAAACAAGTGTGACACCAAATAAAGAATTAAAAGCTACAGAGATCACTGTAAAGTGACAGCTGTGTATGGCACAATTTATTGAGGCAGTGATGTGTTGCATTTTAAAAGATGGTTCATCTTTTGTGCTGATCTAAATAGGCATCATGTGATGAGTGGCAGGAAGCTCTTTTAACAGGAAATGGCTCTCAGCTCACTTTTACATTGACCCACATTTTAAGTTCATTCACCCCCTGCCCTCATTTCCATTCACGGGTAACTGGGGTTAAAGTACAATGTCATGTTGTTTGTGATGTGCAGGCAATGAAAAAAACAACTTGGTGACTGGTATGAGCACCACAAAATAAGGTCAAATGTTCATTTAACTATAACTCAGTCTAAAGGGTAGTTTTGACTTTCAATGTTTTTCTTCAGTTGACACATTCTAGCATCAGCAGTCTTAGTTAAATAGTTAAGTGTTGGAGCGGTTTCTACCTGAAAATGCAATAATCAAACTCTCAGAAGCAGATATAGAAGCAAATGTCTTAATGCGTTTGTTTTTCATCCTTATTTAATTAGAATCCTTTACTCAATCTTGTCTCACTGTTGACTGCTTTATTGTCTGTGTTCTGCATGGTTGTTATTGTACAAAGACAAAAGTTTGAGGTATTACTGTCCTTATTACTGAGAATATGTTTGCTTCTAACTGAATATAGACAAAAGTTATTGGAAGGTTTTTTTTGTCGCATCGTGACGAGCAGTGCAAAAATAACTTTCCTATATTCTTTATTATTCTGCTCTACACATACAGTTGCCTTGCAGGAAACATGATGGTGCAGTACATACCCCTGTTCGTGGGCATTGGATCTGGGCGTACCACTCCTGGCAGTACAAAAACACCTGGACGCCCTGACCGAGGAAGAGACACGCCCACACGATGACGTTGAACATGGGGCTCTGCCACTTATCATTCATGGTGAAGTTGAACACCACTAAGACAAAAAAGCAAGAAACAATAACATTGAATGCTGTTAGATGACAGGAGACCTGGAAAAACATTGTAACATACACACAGAATAAGGAGAATTGCAGTAAATAACCTTCAAACTTTGTCACTAATTACAGAGTCTCAGGGGAGAAGGACACACTCACAAGTGTACTGTTCATAAATATAATGAGAGTCCTCTTAAAAACCGCTAGTAAACGTCTGTTAGAGCGAATAATTAAAGATTTTAACTTTGAAGGCTTGAAGGCACCCTCCAGAATATAAAAGGGAACATTTACATATTTTTAACAAGCTATGGACGGGCAATTTAGACGCGCAGTTTAAACTTTAGCTGTGATAATGATGCTATAAAATATTTATTTTCTTTTTTAAAAGGCTTTTATATTATGACAAGGTTTTTCTGCAGCAGGGTGTGGGCAGATTGAACAATAGTCTTTGTTAATGCCTCAGTAAAGATGGTTTGTGGAACAGTAAGTCCCCTGTACCTCCAAAGAATCCAAAGAGAAACATCATGACGGGGTAGAAGAAGCCAAAGCCCATGGACAAAGCGTACTCGTGGACGATAGCAGAGACGATGAAGACGGAGAGCATGGCAGCTGCTCGAAACTTCCTATTCGACAGCTGTGGGGAACAGAGGGAAGGTTTGGCACAAAGGTCACTCCGGTTAAGTAAGAGTTAAACCAGCAGATGTACTTCATTATGTGACATGCTGCTTTTGGAGAGACGTGAAACCCAACTGAAGAAAAACCATCGATGTCGTCGTTATTATCATCATAACTGTTATTGTATTTACTTATTTGCGCCACGCTCACCCAGAGGAAGTCTCTGTAGCCGTAGTAATACAACCAGTCATGAACCACCACGTTCCAGGTCCGATAATAGTTGGCGAAAGATGTTGAATTCCACCAGTCCTGCATAACGTGAACAGATCAAACCAAAAAACATGACATCTGCTATAAGGCCTGAAAAATGCTGGGAACTCTTGTGGAAAACTCATTGAAATTATTCTGAATTCTATCACATCACACACTTTTTATTCACGCTGGTTTAATTTTTCTGAACGGTTTGTGTTTCTCATGAAGCTGAACCTCAACCAGCTCTATAGTCAGGACTTTAGACTTGGAACAGAAGATAAGGTCATCCTATGGAGGAGATTCAATCAAGGGGAGATAAATTAGTTTGGGGTTTTTAAGTTGTCCTCGGTTACAACTGGAAAAAGTCGGCTAAAGTGGAAGCAACTATCTTCTTAAGAAAAAAGATTAAAATTAGTATTTATTTGTTCATCTTGGTTTTGCTGGCTCAGTACTGTTAGAAAAATAGACTGTATATTACTTTTTTCATTTTCAAGTGCCATTATTATGAGGCTGGACTTTGGTTGTATTAATTTCTTGGCCCTTCAATGTTGTAGGTAAGTTTTTCAACAGAAGCTAAGCAGATGAACTGATGCAACACTATATTAACATCGTCAGTTATCACATAGTGCAACAATTATTTAAATGATTCTTAAAATGAAAACTATTTTAAAAATTCCTTTAAATGAAATGGGGGTCATAGAATTGAAGGTCCTACACTCCCTGATTGGTGGCAACTTTACAAACAGAAAAACACTTAAAATAATGGCAATTGTAGTGGAAAATGGGGTGGACAAGTAGATTATGTTAATCCCACTCCTGCTTGTGCGAGGGGGGATGGGTTTCTCACAGGTATCCGGTGTCACAGAAATCCGCTGCCTATGTATCAGAGGGGGTACAATGGTCTTTCTATATTGTTTTTCACAAGCACCCGCCACTGGGGAATGTCCTATTTGTCCTATTATCCATATTGACAGATTTTCCCTTGTTGTGCAATTTTTTTCCCTTCCCCATAAGTGTTTGCCACATGTTTCGAGTGAGAGAAAACATATAGATGCATAGTACTCTCACTGAGTAAATCCAATAAAATACTGAAAACTCCTTATACTCAGTGTCACTGTTTGGCCTTTATGGAGGAGCATGCAGAGGTTGTGGGGCTGCACAGAACACCAAAGAAACACTGGAATTTTACACCATAATAAACTTAAAATCATTATTCCTTATAACAAAGATGGAAGGCAGTTTAACAGGTCAAAGGTCACAATCAGCCTTTTCTGAATATGGATACTTTTGAATTATGCAGGTCATTTCTGTTGCTCCACATGTGTGTTTGTGTACCAAATTCATATTTTGGATTTATGAACTAAACTGTTGTCTACTATTTATCCTCTCCACCAGTGACTCTCATCTGGCGAGTCATGACCCAAGAGTAGGTTGCTGGAACATTTTCAGTGGGTCACTGGCTATAGCCTTGGCGTGTTTTCAGATTTCAATGACTATTCTAATATTTGTTCAAGGGACAACAGTGAAGAGGCTGAAATATCTTGTCTAGTGAACATCTGGCATCGAGTTTATGCACGCCTGCATTCCTCATAATGCCAACTGCTTCACATGATTTAGAATGAACATATGCTTGTGCGTCACTATTCTTCTTTCATATCGGTGTCACTTTTGTTTGAATTTCAACAGACGTTAGCAATTTCAAAGCGTGAAGTGATTATAAAATGTAATTAGTGAGGATAAAATGTGATTATGAAACGTTTTTTTCAGAACACCACGATGTGTTCAGTGGTGAGGTGATGCCACTGAAACTTAAGTTTGCACGCACCTTGTAGAACATCCTGTCGGCAAAACGCAACAACTCCCCAAAGAGGTTGAGCCAACAGTGCAGGAAGGCAAAGAAACACAGAAGCAGGAGCATTATTCCTGAAACAAACAGTTGGTAAGAGGTTTATTTATTTTGGACGTTGCTCGTAGCCTTCTCTGAAGAAGGGCAACTTGACAGGAGTGCTCTGATATCAGTTCTTACTTAATAGGCACTTCACTTTGAAGTGACCAACAAACTTGTTTGTCTTTATAACCTTTATCTCATTGCTTAGCATCTTTAATCTCATCATTGACTCATGAACACAAGAGCCTATTCTATTTGATTGTAAGTATACCATTAACCCACTGCTGAGTCACACAGAGAAAAGATAACAGATATCATGAAGAGAAGTGATGTTAAACGTGAAGTCAGAGAACAACTTGAATGTTTTTCTCTTTATGTGACTTCCAACATTGACAGTCGGCAAAAATCCACGTATCTGCAAGCATGTGTGAATGATTGAAAGTACCTGGTAATATGGAGTGAAAAATAGAGAGAACCATTCTTCGTTTGCTGAATGGTTGGTTGGCCTCAGCTCTGAAGAGGGGCACACAGAGACGCACCAGGATGAAGTAGCCGTAAAAGAGAGATCCCAAAATCTATAAAGTAGGCATCAAAATAAAAAGTAAAAAAACAAACAATTGAAGAACATGGTGTAAAGGCTCCTTCATGAATTATTTACATTTGGACCAACTGCACCCACTCACCTGCCTCCCACCTGCTGCATTACCTGGCTTGACCCGCCTCATCACACCCCATTCATATGTTAATAATATACAGACGGAAGTACCCACTAAGAAAATTATGTGGTTTAATGCAATTATTTGGACCATTAAACATTAGATCCTCTTTGAAACAGTCTTAATAAGATACCATTTCAAATTAAATGCTTCAAAACATCATGATAAGAATAGGTCAATGTTCATCACATCAAAAACTATCATGAATGTGAATGTGAAACAATGAAAACTATGATGAATTGAATAAGTATTTAAATAGAATAAAAATACTTTATTAAACCCAGAGGGAAAGTCTTTAAATACAGTGTACCCTTAAATATATTTAAGGGTAACTTTTCTTCATGTGTAGAGTTTGGATGTTCTCAAGTAATTTGGCTTTAGTAATATTATAAATTATAACGATTTAATAAAAGGGAAATCTCTGTGGCCTTTTGAGCAAAAATAATGAATGCAGCTGCAAGATTACAGTATATGATCTGCAAACGATGACACGTTTATCTCGTGAGAAGAAAAGGATCTGCATGAGGAACAAATTCCAAGGGTGTGGTTGCCGCTCATTAAATTCAACCCATGAGTGGAGCATCCTTCATATGACTAAGACTTTTATCACAGGACTTGCAGGTAGTCCGTGTAACACCCGGTGTCAAAGTGCATAGAGATATCACTATTTCTGACCCGTGTGAGAGGCATGCCTTGAGGAAGGTTATTCTGCAGTTTGCCAGGAAACACTTTGACAGTGCCTACTCGTTATTTCCTTCTTGCTACTGTTATCACTTTAAGGCATTTGAATTTCACGTTGCGGTAAATATTTTTAGCATCTCACAAGTTTCTTGTACTTTACTCCATGAGCCCGCGACCCTGTACAGGACAAGTGGGCTGATGGATCTCTGAGTTTAGCTTTGGTTTAAAATGCTGTTTTTTTCTAACTAACACCAGAAAATGCTTCGTGGATGATACTCATAGGGTATTATGGAATTGAGATGACCCACTCCTTTACAGCGCTCACGCTCGTTAATATTTTCAAATAAATTACATTGTTGTAGCATTTGCAATTTTGCCAAACCTTTCCTGGTTACATAGTTTTATATACAGTCTCTTCTGTCTCTCTGGCTTTGCTCCATCTATCCAGCACCATTCATTGTGCACACTTGGGTCAAATCCAGGTCAAGTCCAGCATGTTCCTATTGTTTCTAAGGCTACAGTGATGTTGGAATGCAGAACACAGCAAAAACTGAATATTAGACAACTATTATTGGTGAAACTCCACTCGTTCAGACCTAGTTTCAAAGAAATTAAGCACTGCGTCTCAAACACCGTTTGAGCCCAGAGTTTCAACTTACCATGCCAAGAGTAACGCCAACATACTTCCATCGTATGTGGCTATTCCTGCAAAGGAAAACAAAAATATTTATGATCATGATATCAGTAAGTGACTGCTGAAAATGATTTGTTTTCTAATGCCTCTTTTTTACCATTTCTGATCCAGCCCCTCTGAGATTAACTAAAACTTTAGGCTGCATGCATAAAATTATTGTCTTGATTTATTTTTTTCCACCAGATGTTCCTTTATTCAAGCTGCATTGTGAAAGATGTTTAGCCATAGCAGACACTAAATGTTACTTGTTTGTTTTTAACAGCAGTTTTATGTGAGGTTGTTGCACAAGAATAACAAAGCTCCCGGTTTGTCCATCTGTTCACAAAATGGAGCTCATCATCCCAGTAAAAAGTGTAGGAACATACAGAAGATGGTGAAATGTCTTACCGAGGGTATGATTCCCTGTAGATGAGTGTTGGGCAGAAGAGGAAATACAGATAGCTGGAAAATGATGGGAATCTGGGATTTTCTCCTATAAATACAAAAAAAAACTTTGTAAATATGATATGATTTTATTAGAATGAAATGCGTCTTTTTGAAACATTATAGAAATAAAGACGATTTTTAAATTTCTCATCGCAGCTTCACTTTTATTGTTTTCTTATGACAACCAACCATTTAACCATCTTTTTTTATCATCAACTTTTAAAGCTTCACTGCACCTTAATTTAGAGACTTGCTCACAGATGGCCGTCTTTCCAATTAAACAACATGAGCTTTATCACAAAATCATTAAACCATTATACTAAACTGTCTGATGCCTCCGAATTCTTTACGTTGAGTAGTTTGTGGTATAATAGAAGTATTCAGTGAGAAAAACGGTTATCAATTATCTGATCTCACTTCCTGCTATTGTGTGTAACTCACTCATTCACTCGCTTCACTCTTTTTGAGTGTATAGGGTACTTTGTTTTTGTTTTTTTTGTTTTTTACAAATAACACATACTGTGCAACAGTAGCACTTAATATTGTCAAGATATATAATAACAGGATAGCAAATCCTTTTACCAAAATAAATAGAGAAAGCTATCTCATTTGGAGAATATTTGAATCTATTAATTAGGATATGTATTTAGTTTTGGTCTCATTTAGAACAGACAAATGTACTTGTTTTTACTGAAATGAACTCGAAAAAAAAATTGAAATGAAAACAGGAGACTAAGTCTTCAAAAAGATAAGGTGAGATGGTATTTTTTACACCATCTACTGTTGCATGAGATGAAAATATCCAGTCACTTACACAAGTGTACAATATTGAGTGGTGGTATGTAGTGATGTACAGCCGATGGATGAGAAACTGTATTTCTAAACTCCCGACCATATTCAAACCCCTATAAAGCTAAAAAAAAAAAAAATCCCCAACATTTCTCTGTTTTATTCAGACCGATTCAGTTTGCTCTAGTCAACATTTCACAGTGAGCAGTAAAGAATTGTGTTTGGAACTTTTCATATTGTCTCTGTTTCTTTGCTTTATCTCCCTCGAACAGACTTGTACATTGTCATCCCATGAGACTTGGGGTTGTTTATTTATGTGAATGTTTTTATTGTTTGTTTTACCTTCAGCGTTAATCATTGGCTGGGTAACGTGCTGCGTTCTGTTTATTGGTTTTTCTGTCGAGTAGTCACTGTGAATAACGACCATGCCGGGAGAGTAAATACTCGTGACACATACAGTACGGTACCTTACCTTCCTTTGGTGTGTTTGTTATGATGCCAGGAGCCGTTTCTCTCAGGAACGAGTAGGTTTTCATCAGGAATCGAATCTGACAAAATTGAATAAAGTCATTAGATGACAGTGTGTCATTAATAACAAATTCCACTTTGCACATCTTTGCTCCTCAAAGGACCAAGTGTCAAATTAACAACCAGACCTTTATGTCTCTTATTTCTTTTGAGTTTGACTCCTCAATTGTGTGTCACATCTTATTTAATTAATCAAGACAATGGCAAAGGGGGACCTCTGCAATGTGACAAGCAAGGACGAGCACAGTGGGAAGACTCTGCTGATTATTTCAGCTTATCATGAACTCCAGTTCAAACGTAATGCATCACAAATCTATGTGAAACCTGGGGGCTTTGTTTTAATCTCAGTCTGAGATGAGCTTCATCTAAACATCTTCAAGTTAGACTCAGGTCAGATGAGGACTGGGACTAGGTTTCCCAAATAGATCTCAGCATCTGAGCACTGAGATTATCTCACTCGGTCAAACAGAGCTAAAAATGATCGTCGTACTCGCATGGCTTTTGGATACCGGGGTCGATGTAATAAAGAGGATGAGGAAGTATTACTGTATGGGTTTGTGATGTTCAAACAAGATCAGCATGCTGTCTCTTTTGGGATCTTTCCAGCTGGAGAGTTCCCATCTCTGACTACTCAGCCCTCGTATCACAACGCTGTAGCTGATGGTAATGAAAGTCTGTTGTAATAGTTGCATTTTTCCTCCCTGAAACTGCCATGAGAGGGTTGTTTTTTTTTTTTTTTTTATTGGTGTCACATAGATTAAGTTGAATTGACCTGAATTGAGTTCACAAAATCCCTTGCATTAAAAACACAAGCTGAAGAAAGGAAGTAAGGAATGAAATGACACTACATGAACTTCAGTCGAACTTTAAACCTGAGAACAACTCGATAATCTATTTTCTATAATGACACTGAGATAGCTGAATGTTATGTGAGAGTTTAAGAGCCAGACAATCTCTTACCTGCTCCAGGATCACAATGAAGCGGGAGGCGGGTGGCAGCTGGTGGTGTACAACCACATAAATTGGAAACAGTCCCAGTATGAAGGTCTGTACCGTAGATAAGACCAAGCCTGTCCCCAGAGATAGTGCCAACTTTTGAGGGAACTTGTGATACACTGAACCCCAAAACACCAACGTGTAGAAGGGCACAAGCAAGGTATAACCAAACATGACAGTCCAGGCCCAGACGACAGTGCTGGGCTGCCCAAACGCATAGAAAAGCATGTCGAACTCCAACACCAACCTGATGATGCATAGAAAACAAATAGAATTACAATTTTTGTGATAAATGACAAGAAATATTATGTATGATTTTTATTTTATTTTGTATTATGTTTATAAACCCCTCTGGTGATAACAATAATATGTTCAAACTACCTTGTCATTGCAAAGGTTTTGCCTAATTCAACATCCGGGTGTGACATTATTATTTTTTATTTCGTCGATTTAACCGTATTCAAATCAATGGTGAATATATCAAAGAACCTGCACAGGCAGGATGCCTGCTGGCACTTTTTCAATTGGGAAACATTTGCAGCAGCACACAACAGCCAAATCATTACTAAGCTGCCCAAAGCCACTGCAGAAATACTCAGAGGGATTGATTGCACTATCTTTGCACTGCCAGATGAGCAGCCAGGCAGGCGGGGAAGGGCGGAGCAAAACACAATGGGGAGAAATAGAAGACGATAAAAAGAAAGTAAAAAGTTTTTAACCACTTTGGGGAGAGAGAGAGAGGTGTGATTATTTGTTATTTGGTTCAATGTTATATAGCTCAAAATGAGCGGGTGCCTTAAAGATCCAGGGACACAAGTGTGTAGACAGACGGTACAGACCTGCCCTGGTCGATGTAGTCGATGATCACGGTGCTGAAGAAGAAGATCAGGAGCACAGCTATGAACATGTGGTAGATGGTTCTGATGTGGCTGATCTCAAACAGTTCACTGATGAAGAGAAGCACACACATAAAGTAGTTCTTTAAAAAAAAACAAAAGTTATATTTGTGTGACTCTATTGAGCTGCATACATGTTTGGGCTTTGAGTAATCATTTTGCACTTTAACAATGATTCTTGCATTTATAAACATATCTATCATTTCTATAACATCATTTCAAGAGGGTTTCCAAATGTTAGCACACACGGACACTATGTTGAGCAGCCTACTAAATACAATCCAAATCAACCAGTAAAGAAAAATTCCTTCAGGTTTGAGTTTCCTGAGGAAAGTAGCGTGTCTTTCCATGTTCACATTTAAACCAGGTATTAGACGTCTCAAAGCAATTTAAACAACTGAGTCAATTCCTGTGAAATGGAGGTAATCAGAGAAAAGGAAAACAGGAGACGTTGATTCCATCACAATTTCTTTCATATTTCAGAGTTTCACAATCCTATTAGATGAAAGGTTGCCACTCTGTGTTGAAGCTGTTCAGCATTCTGCTCTGCTTATAGGTTCATACTTACTCCAACAGCGATGCCCTGTCCATGAAAACCTTCCCACCATCCATCCGCTGAGCACTAACAAAAAACAAACATGGATTACAGCAGTGATGACAATTAAATCTCCACACCACACAGGCAGAAAAGCTGAAAAAAAAAAGAATGAGCTGTGCCTCTTTCTCACTTAGATGTCTGCTTAGTTGTGGTCTTTCCGTTGACTTTGGGCTGGCTGTTTGTGATGGGATGGATGGATTCACTCAGGGCTGTGTCCAGAATTACACTCATTTGCTCTTCGACCCGCTGTAGGACTTTTGCCTTGACCGTCTATATGAGAGCACATAACATGAGGGGGAAAATTTTTTTTTTAACATCCTCGTGATGTTTAAGTATGAGGATGTATGATGACTACTTTGAAACACACTCATTCTTTAATGCTTTGAATGCAGATCAATGATCAGATTATTCTCTTTACTCAGGAGTGGCAGAAGCCATTGAAGTTACCTCCAAGTATTTTTGCAATTCCTTTTGTGCTTCTTCTTGCACATCGGCACTGTTTCCAACTGCGGAGAGAAGAACAGATGCGGCTGGCCATTATCTCTCTCTCTCTCTCTCTCTCTCTCTCTCTCTATATATATATATATATATATATATATATATATGCACATTATTCCTAAAAACATAAAAGTAGCTCAGAAAGCTAAGAGAGATGAGCTTGAGGTATAAATGTCAACACCCACAATATATTTGTTTACAGCTTTTATCATTTTAAATGATTTTCTTTTTGTCCACTTTCGTACCATAGCTGGAGATGTCATCTGCCTCACGGGCATTGTTTCGATGTCGAAGTCCGTTGACTGTCTGTGTAGTTGTCATGATGACAGTTTCCTGGGTAAAGCATAGGAACATGCTACTTAAAAGATGCAGATTAGTCAATAAAACCCTGTTGCTTCGTGAAGAAAAAATATGGAAAATGAAAATCTAACAACGACTTTTAAACCCTTTATAGTACATCCAGTGCTGTGCATCGACATGTACACGTTCAATGTTTTATTTGAAGGGTATATTGGGAGACTCTTCATCATGACCTCTACAATTAAATCACACCATATGACTTATATAAAATGAAAACCTTTTAAACGGATCAAAATGTGACATATTCTAACATTTATAGCTTGATTTTATCCACTATATTGGATACTTCCTGTACTATCGTCTGTATGTTTTTCAACAATCATGTCTTCACATTTATAAACCTCTATAGAGGTCTACTGTCCTAGAATATAATGCACTATTTGCAAATAAAAATAGTTGTTAATTGTGATTTTCTGAATACATCAGGCACAGTTGAATGCATGAGATATGTATTGCATTATCAAATACAGACTCCTTCCTGATTTTATTTCAAATCAAAAACATCAAAATAGGTTTTTAGAATCATCAATTTACAGTTTTAAGTTTGGAATAAACTGAAATGTTGACATTACCACAACTTAACTTGCTCAATAATCAATTTTAGTCATGTAGTTCTGAATAGAACCTCAAATAAGTAGAATTGCCTCTGTAATACATCAGGATACCTGAGGGTATTATTTATTACTGCAAGAAACTTGCAACAGAACTTGACCTTGCAACACTTTTAATGTTTATATATCTTATTCTCTGGTACAGTATCAGAGAAACCCACCAATAAATCTACTTGTTTAGAGATATGTGATGCTCTGTGTTGACTGAATCACCACAATGAATGACATCAGATCAGATTCTTCCTCCCATAAAATTGCTGCAACTTCACCAGACAGTGGTGCAACACATCTACGTGGGAAAAGTACTGCAACGATCGCTAAGTGATTTAAGTTGGGTTTACTCCTTGTTGAAGTTTAATAACTCAGAGAGGCCCCTCAGCTATAAAATGAGATATTACATCAGGCCACTGGCCCATTGCTGGCAGGTTGCCTCATGTCAAAAAGAATTAATATTCCTGATAAGCCTCGGAGCCAGCGAAGTGATCTTACTCAATCCGTGACCTGCTCGTCTGGATAGAAATGTGTAGGCTGAGGTCTGTGAACGCTGGTAACCCTCAGCGGCTCTTCAGGACAAGAGTCATTATAGTTCAAGGTAAATAATGTAAACAGTTGATAAAACTACTTATCCCCAGGACAGCCCTACACACGATAGATAAGATACTCACTACACTGAGAGAGAAGTTGCCTCGCAGAAAGGACACAATGACACTGGGTGAAGTATTATTGACTGAAGGTCTTATTTATATTGATGATTATATATGGTCTAAAACTTGTATTGTGCTTCTAACTCCCATCCAAACCCAATAAGTACTGTATTATTAATATTACTCAATTCACATTGTACAAGCTTAATACGTTTCCTGTGGTTTGATTATTTTGTACATTAGTTAAGTCACAAATGAAATGTTTACAAACTACAATTAATGTCATCCCATAGAGAATTCTCTGTAAGGTCTGATAAGAAATGAAGCTCATCACTGTTGTAGGACTGCAGCTTTCATCATTTACCTCAGCTTGTTGTGTTCTCTCGATCAACTTCTAGGTTTGTTTACAGCAGTCACAGTGAGTGGTAATCGTTATCTTTGTCACATTACAATCCAAAACTGACACAGTCCCACAGACTGTAGAAAATCCAGAAATGATTAGAAGTGACAGATATCTGACACGAATGTGTCAGTCGGATGTGACATCCCGCATAAATATATGTCATCGCATCATATCTGTACTCACAGTGTTTCAGCCTGGGGCTCAGCCTGCAGTCCGCTGGATGGTTTCCGCTGATTGAGTTGCTGGAGCAGGTTTAAGTAGGTGATCTGCAGTCTGGCCTTTAGTCAGCTGCTATTCTGCACTTTGCCCTCTTGACTCCTGCCCTATTCCGCTGTCCGGCCCTCTCGTCACCTCCTGAGGGATGCATGAGGTGACGAGTATGCTCATTATTGCAAAACGTGTTTTACATAATATTTTGGTGTTGCTGTTTTTTTTTGTTTGTTTGTTTTTTAAACTAGTGTACCAAGACATTTTAAGGTCTGTACCACTTTCAAAACATATTAAACATTAGGATAAGGACAAAAATAACACAAAGAGAGGAAAATGCTCAAAATTAAAAGCAGTGTTGTGCATTGATTAACTGCAAATAGGTGCGACAGTGTATGTAATGTATGAATGTTGATTTCTTTTATGTTGGTCTTAGTGCTGGCCATCAGACAAATTGTTCCTTTTGGATAATAAAGTTTACTCTGATCTTCAGTGTTGTGCAGATTAGTGGAAATTTGTAATCACTTACAATTACTTGTGACTTCTTCAAGTATTACTGGAGTTACTTTTCTAATTATTGAATATACGAAGATTACTTACTTATCAGGGCTGCCAACGGTCACTGAATTTCTTGTGTTTTACACTGAGGCTGCTCAAGGAAACCTGTGGGTCAGGGAAATGCCTTTTCCCAGCAGTACAAACATATTTCATACACAGGGAGTCTGATATATAATTTACAGTAAATAAAATGAAAAGGTGTGTAATAATAAAGCCACTCCAGTTAATTATTTAGCAGTTTTTAATTTAGAGATTCCCAATTGACACTGAGACACATGATGTAAATCTAATAATTGAAATTTGCTATATTTGGTTGGTTTTGACAACATAAAATGGGTTTTTCGTCACATAGTATTGGTTAATTATACACTTTTAGATATGTCACAAAGGGAAAAACAACACCAATGATGACACAATGCAAAGGAAAACTAGTACACAAGATCATTTTATTGAAATGGGTTTTAATGAGATAACAGGGCTGTTTCTCAGAAGCTACAGAGGAGGGGACTCCATGCACTAAATCACACGCTATAAACAAACCAAACAACGCACAATTGTACAAACACAGTTTGCCTCTGTTTTTTTTTTAATCCACTCATTTATCAGTTCTTTTTCTGCATATTTAAGATATCATATAACACAATATTTATCTTTCCAGTTTGTTTGTTTTTTTTTCTTCAGATCAGTCAAAATTCAAGATAAACATAGCGAGAGCAAAGGAAAAAATATACTCTGTCTTCAAAACATACAGATCAATATGCAGCCACAGTGCATGTGGGGAGAATATTTGTTTATGTTGATCAATAGCATGTGGAGATAAGAGGCCATACACATTCAATTCATGGTTTCTCGAGGTCAAGTAAACAGACATAAAAAAAACAGCGTTGTAATATATTAAAGGGAGATGAAAATCAAGTCATAGGGATCATAATAATTAAATAATATGGTAAAGTGCTGTGTACTTTTCTGATAAATCACAATCCTGCAGGAGAAGAGAGGAGCTGTAACAAGCAACATCATGTTGATGAAGGAAAACAGGATTCCCTCAGAAAATGAGTGCCAATGGTGTAAAATACAAAAGACAAAAACTGCGACAACCTTCTCACTTTTAGTATATGGTCATTCAAATAAAGGAAAAGCACAAAATGCACTTGATGTTATTGTGTGCATCCACGCATCATACCGTACTTCATCTTGATTTAGATTAAAGGGGTTCAATTCAGGGGTGTCAAACTCATTCTAGTTCAGGGGCTAAAAACAGGCAGATTTGATTTTGAGCGAGTCGGTACAATGATAATATCCAGATTATTTATTTTGTTATATGCCATGAGGTAGAAACACTTCATATAAAGGTATACATTTAATCTCTCATCTGTCACTTTTATTGATAAATTCTGGTTCAAAATACTTTCTGATGCATCTAAAACTCAACAAGTCTGCCGGAAGATCTGAAGTTCTAGTTACCACAGTGTTTTACTTCAGGATGAGTGTTAGCTAAATCACAAACTCACCCTCATTGTATTGGCAATGGGATGGCAGGCAGCTTTCACTGCTGCATCCCTCAACCCCAGGCCTTGTGTTTGACACCCCTGGTCCTCTTCATGAGTTCAGCAGGTTAAAAAAATATATGAACTTATTTATTTGTAGGTCCCTCCAACACAAATACGTGATTTTGTGATGCCCTGTAATTCCTCTGTCGAGTATTTCATCTGCACTCAAGCAATAAATGTTATTTACTCTGTCACTTCGAAATTGTCAGTTTTGCTTAAAAATAGCGAGCCATAGACTCATTTGAAGACAGCATTCATTTTCCCAACAATACACACAGACACACACGAACGGCACAGACGCTCCATCATCAACTCCCTCATCCCGACTGTCTGATCGGGAGTTTAGTTGAGGGAGTGTGACGGGGGCCATGGGAGGGCACGGGAACCCCCGACCATCAGTGTGTCAGTAGCCAATCAACTTATCTGTTCAGATAATTCTGACTGAGCCCAAGTAATGCAGGAATCATGACGTATCCGCATGCTGGGGTCAAAGATCAGACGCCTCATGGGCAGATGATATATATATATATATATATATATATCGGAGTGTGTGTCTGTGTGTCAGCATTATGAGAAGCAACCATATCAGCTCCTGATAACCTGCAGTGGCCCGGTGCAGCTTATATAGGTTACTACAGAGCACCGTCCTCTCGTCATGAGTCACTACACTCTTTGAACTTTGGTTTCTCTCTGAGGCGGTTCAGCAAAGAACCGGATGCTTAATATAATCTCCTTAACAAATTAATTTTTGAGCGGCAGAATCCCTTGTGCATACATCTTCATTCACTGACATTTCTGAATTCTTTATCCTTAAAAGAAAAAGAAGTCCTACATATTAAAAAGTGTTCACATTCAACAAGCTTTTATAAATGAATAGTCAAATAACATTAAATAACAATTTTTGCTAAGCTAACAATCAATAATATTTCCTTTCTAACTAAAACTTGCTGTATAAAAATAGTTGCTACACTTTATTCACTCTGCCATGCTCGCATGATGACATGATGATGACTGAATAGTTCACAACCGATCCCTGACAGGCAGTTTCGTATTGTACTTTTTTAAAAATTAAAGAATGATTTACAGCTTTTAAGTCTCTTTACTATGTCACAATGAGTCAATCATTGTCAGATTGTATTTGTTCTTACCTTTGAGCCAGATGTGGTTGCTTTTCAGATTAGTTTAAGCAGAAGCTGCATGTCAAAAGTCAAACGTGCAGAGGTGAGGCTTTTATTTTACACAATGTTCAAATAATGCATTGTGTTTCATCTCTGTGGGTCTTCGTTTTTTCCTGATAACAGAACAGGCTGAAGAATCAAGATCAATATATTATGTTATGATAATTATTATATATATATTCTAAAAGAAGAAAAAATGTTAGACTTCAGTGGATTGTTTGGTTTATGATCATTCCAAATGTAATAAAGGAAAACACTGTTCAATTAATTGAAGATAACTAAATAAATCATCATTTGCATAATTTGAATAAAATAGGGCAAAGGTTAAAATGTCTAAAGGGTCAGATAGATTTTCAGTGCCTCTATTAGTCTGAGAGGTCCAATAGCCAAAATATATTATGTTGTTGCCATGACTACGGACACTAGCTCCTAAAATTCAAATCATTTGAGCCACGTATTTGTGCTTTATTAATTACTTCTTTGTTGTAGCGATGTTTCTTGACAATAAATCATATACCTTTGGAAAACAGGTTAATTTCCCTTTTATATGGTCCCTGTTTCAGAAGAAACATGTATTTGTGGGATGGCCAGACAGCTTTTATTTAGTGCCAAACACAAGTTTCCTCCCTTTTTGTGCGTACTTAACTTTGGCTAATATTTAACTGATTTAAGTTAATATGTTACAACTCAGAATTGCAGCTTTCAGTTTGTCAAATGTTTGAAAATCTACTCCAAGAAAACACAATTCCAGAAAAAGACCAAAACCAAGCAGGAAACAAAATACTTTTAAAGCCTGTTCTGGCTGTCTTATTCTGCAAACATTGTTAAAAATGCATCAGTCAGCTACACTTGGTGATATTTTTTCATCATTACAATAACCAGGTGCTACAGATTACTCTGAGACAATTCCACACATGCTGTCCTGTTGCTGTGAATACTCACAAAAGCACCAAATGTGTTTTAATCCAGGGCTGAAAATAGCCTCTGACAAATGCACTATTTTCCTCTGCTGTGAAAAACAATTGGTCAAAACTGCAGCTTACCTTTTTTAGAAAATGACCAAGCCTTGCTCAAAGTGAATCCATGCATTCACAGCTTGATCAGACCTTAAATGTCCACCAAGAGCCACAGAAAAGAAAATCTAAAAGCTAGTGGAATACAGTACAGAGCAAGGACGGTTTCAGAAGTTTTATTTGTTTTTATATATATCCTTTTTTTATATCCTCTGGAAAATATTTCGTTTTGTACTGTTTTTCATCATTTCACCATAGTGATTCCCCTCTAGCTATCTTAATCACTTCTTTTTTTCCCCTTTTTTTCCTGAAAAATGCTGACCAACATCAAAAATCAACATGCAGTCAAAAGTATAAATATTAGTGACGTTGGCACAAGGCTCACACAGTTTGTTTTTTAAAAATGCTGTTTCTGTTTACCTTTAGTCCATATATTCATTCATGATTATACTATTGTTATTCATAATAATAATAATAATAATAATAATAATAATAATAATGCTGATGAACTTCATTTAACTGTTGAATGCACTGGTTTTCTTGTCCACATGTCCCTGACAGTGACACACAGCACACCCTAGTGGACGCCCACCACACTGCACTTGTTCTCCCTCACCTCTGTTTGTGGTC
Organism: Blennius ocellaris; assembly: GCF_963422515.1. NCBI lineage: Eukaryota > Metazoa > Chordata > Actinopteri > Blenniiformes > Blenniidae > Blennius > Blennius ocellaris. The sequence continues at coordinate 10,610,675 of NC_137653.1, read as the reverse complement.
CCTTTGTATTTAAAGGCATGGGAGAGGAAGTGTAGCAGCACTCTGGGTGCAGGCTGACAGGTTGGGCATTTTGGATGCAGTGCTTGCCAAACTGCTCCTCACACACAAGCACGCGCACGCACGCACACACACACACACACAACACATCACAGTACCGACAGGAGAGATGGTTGAATGTGAGCAAGCAGGGTGCGGAGAAGACACACAGGAGGTGTGTTTACAGCAGGTGAATATGAGGGAAGGAGGGAGGGGAGTCTGGGAGGATAGTGATCAGCTGCATGCAGATTTACGCAGGAGGTCTCAGACAAAAAAATGTCTGCCTGTAGATAGAGAGGGAGGGAGGGAGAGAGAGAGAGACAGAAAGAGAGAGAGGGAGAGAAAGTGAGAGTGGCAGTCAGAATCATGGAGAGTAAAATCTGTTAGAAAAGAAGAGACAGCAGCCAGTGAGTCACGCTAACGTTGCCAGAAGGAACCTGTCTTGAGTCATTTAATGTCTGGTTGTGTTTGGTAAATGCACAGAGCACTCCCGGGCTGAATTTAAAATTCAGTTTGTAAGAATGCACCTGCAAAAACGTACATCCATCTACTCAAAACGCACAAAACTTCTAACCTTTATAACAACTTTATACATTTCATTTCTTTCCGCATTTGACTTTTAAAATGATCAGTCAATATTCAAGTACAACATGAGTCTGAAATGTTGAAATGAGGTCAGTTCGCTCAGCTTCCCCTTTAGCTTCCAGCAGAGAATAAGTATTAACTTTAAAACACAAAAAGAGTAGGACAAAAAAATTGTAAAGGAAAGTAAAATCCTGGCGGCATAGATAATTTAATTATTTTTTCTCATAGGGTCTTTCCCAAAGCTATAATATTTTATTTTATAGTAAACCTCAGATGGGATTTAGAAGTAATTCCAAATAAATGGGGAGGGGGGGCTTATCCCAGACAGATGCTGTTTGTTAGGCATTTTTGTGTCTTACTGAGCACTTAGTGCATCTGTGTATTTTTAGAGCTGGACGCCCCAGGAAAAAATAATAATACAAAAAAAAAGCAGTGGCAGCTGGCAGCTGCACTGTCCCCCAGCACCACAGAGCCGAGACGAACGCCCTCTGAGGCTCAGTAATGCTTCATAAGTCAACGTCCAACACCATACACCACCTAGAAAACCTTCTGAATAATATCAAGAATCAGTTTCAATTTGCTGTTTTATGTTATTCAATCTCTCCCCACTGAGTCATATATAAACATGAATGCATTCATGCACACACACAGAAATATTATTTATCGTAACACTATTATTGTTAGTGTGTATACAGAAGCTGAAACATCATCAAAGACACAGACCATGACTCAACTTGGATCATAGTTTGGTGTCAAGTCTACATTTATTTACTAAATCTGAACAAAAACCCAAAACAGATCATAACTTTTTTTTTAAACACACTAAATTCAATTTGCAAGTATCATTTTGGAAAGACTTTTTTCTTTTTAAAACAGAAACAGGGTTTACTAGCATTTAATCAATAGATACATGAGTTGATTCGATCTTTAATTTATCAGCTGTTGTCAGCTGATAAATTCCTTTCTCTGTAACTGGCAAGTTGTTGTCATAGGTTAAAATATTAAGATGCAGATACTTAAAAAATAGAGAGTAAATGTAAGAAGTTGTGTAAAAAGTAAAAGGGAATAAAGATACCTGAAAATCCATCATGAAGTATAGATAAGTTGGAACTAAGACCAACTATAAACAGCTGCCATTACGAAAATGAAGCAGAGTCGCTGAAAAAGCTTGAGAGTAGTTTGTGTTGAAAACTGATCTGATCCTAAGCAATCTGACATTTATCACAGACTTCCTCAAGGTTTCTGTGTTTCTTACCTGCTGCTCAGTATTAGCTGGTTGAGGCCTCTGGATGCAGGCCGTAGAGTTTGGATGGTTCCTGATTGTCACAGACATCAGTTCTGGACACAGAATTCACATTCAGACACATGCTAACGCCACGCAGGCCAGTGCAGCATCGCCATCAGCAGCAGCAGCAGTGCAGCAACAAGGAGGGCAGCGATGGAGCAGAAAGACAGTGAGGGAGGCAAATCAGTGAATCAGTGATGTGAAAAGCACTCAGTCCTAAAACTCAGGAAGGGAGCAGTTCATGCAGGGTTAATGTGGCAGTGGAGAAATTCAAGGCGAGTTACTGTCTCACCAAACAACCTTAGTAATATGGAAATACTGGCTTAACGATGAGACGTAAAATGTATGTGTATCCTCGTGAAAGCCAAGTGTAAGACAACATCAGACAGCAGCCGCAGCTGTTGTATTGTCATCACAAACAGGTGTAAACACTCTTACCTGTTGTCATTGATATCTGTGGTGTTTCCTGTGGACAGAAAGAGTGCATGAGGATGCAGGCAAGTGACAAGTGCACCGTGACAAGCACAACAGTGTGTAAATGGAGGGAAAAGTGAGTTTGTAACAGACACGTAAGGGTTTAAACAAAAAACAAAAAAAAAGAGCCCAAAGTTGTTTGAGATATATGGCTTTGGCTCAAGCAGCTGCATAATGTCACAGTCATCACACAAGGAGATTTCACACTTGAATGAATAAACAGGAACATCGTGAGCATTATGCTGATCTGGCAACTCTGTCAGTGCAGCAAACTCTTTTTTTTTTCAAATTGGAAGAACAGAGTGGCCATTAGAATACGTTTGGAGAATAACTAGTTTTACTGAAGTAACACAGACTTGTTTTTTAAAGCTACTAAAATACATCTGTCAAGGCTGGAAGACATCAATGTAGATCATACTTGTTCTTTTTGTACACATCCACCATTGCGTTCCATTGTTTTTCTCGATGTTGGCAGAAGTTATTTCACACTAACTGATCAAACAACTTGAATAGTTGAGATTTGCAGGAGAGAAACATGGATCATTAAAAGCTAGAATAACCAATCATACGTGTAACTTTCTGTTAGAGACAGTTTTTCTGTTGTCATCGTCACTGCTTATACTCCAGGGTGTGATTTGTCGGGTGGCAAAGGTGAGAACAGATGTGTGTGTATTGATAGACAGAGGTATTTGACTGTGCAAATATATGTCCATGTATTTATACCACATTAAAATAAACCGTGTGAAATTCTAACAATGGATAATTGTAAAGGGAAAAATACAGTAGTGATATAATGAATACACATATGCAGAATATGCATATATTTGATAATAGTTATGGTATTACATCAGTCAAGAGCTAAAAAGTGTTAGGAATAAATGAGGGTACACTTCTTCCTAATCCTATTTCAAACAGTGTATACAAGAATTATTCTCTTCCTATTCTTAGTTAATGATTGTTATACAGTACATATTAAATATTTATTGTAATGTATTACTTTGAATGTGGAAACTTTAATAATAATTCGGCACCCTGGGCAACCTTGTCAGCTTGACATTTCTCATATTTAATAGTTTGTTTTCTGAAACCTAACATTGTAAATCTTAGGTTTTTCATTATGTTTACACTTTTATTGGGGAGGGGAGGCTTTTTTTTTTTACCCCCAATATCAAAAACATCCAACTTTTGCTTGTATCACAAATTGCACCGATAATAACAACAATAACCACAAAACCACAAAGCCCTTGACAGCAGTGGTATAACAGAATAACTATCAGTTGTAAACTGGACATTGCTCTAAGTGTGGTTTCTTGGCACACAGTTTCATTCTCGAATGCCTCCTTGCTGAGAAAAACTCATTTTGCATGTGTGACATGTCAGAAGTCCTCCTCATCACAGCAGCTCAGACATTCCTACAATCCACCGAGGCTCGCAGCGCCTGAACTGCTCCTCTGACAGTCACTTCAAATCACTTCCACTTGGTTTTCTTGGTGTGACACAATATATTGACAACAAAACAACAGAAGTTTTATTTTGGCTGCTCAGTCTGAGTGAATTTCTTTATTGCATAACAAATGTACGTTGAACTGACTATGATCAAAGGACCTCATTGACTGACTTTAAATAAAATAGTGAGATGTAAAGACAGAGTGTCATCATATTTGACTTTATTCATCATATTTACAGCTTATGCCATATGCACATATAACAAAAACAAAAGTTTGAAAGTGCTGCAATTTTATGATTTTATCATATAGACAAAACATTAAGGTAGATCAAGTGAATTGCCTAAGTCTTATTAGAATAGCATGACTCAATACAAACTGCTGGTTTCCACACTGAATATGAGCAAGTTGCTAAGTCTAAAAAAGCAGCAACAAGAACAAACCATTCAGAAAATAATAGTGTCCATCTATATATGTCTGTGATTCTGACTATCAATACAGTATCTTAGACACCTGCAGGGCTCACATTAGCAGTTTTTGACAGAGAAGTTTGGCTTTAAAATTCAGAAAATATTGTGCATATAAACAGTAAAACCCATTAACTGCAGTGCAATATAGTACTAAGATTTATGAATACCACAGCTGCCAGTAGTGAAGTAAATTATTTTGGGTTTTTTTTGTTGTTGTTGTTGTTTTTTAAATAAAAATGCAAGCACCATAGAAAACTGTTGATAAATGTAAAATAACTCTGTAACATCCATCCATCTTCTATACCACCTAACTATGGGTAAGGGCAGGGTACAATGCAGACTGGTCCCAAGTCCAATAATGCAATAACACCCTGTTTAAAAACTTGCAGGTTTTGCATCACAACACCAGCTTATGCTGAAATAGATTGATATATTAGCTTTAACCTTGTTTGTGACTTTTACCGATATTCCTGGACAATCAAAGCGTTGTGGTGTTGTTACACAACTCAGCAACTGTCACCGACAGGTCAGAGGCTGAGGTGGCCATCCAGCGTGCCTGTCGCCTATCGGTGTCTGTCTGAGTAATGACACCGCCAGCCTAATCTGTCTCCCCCCACAGTCTGTCGCTGATGGCTGCAAACACACACTAAAGCATCAAATGTCTCGGCATTATCTTGTTGGACTTTTAACCTTCTTTTTAGACGCCGCCGCCATCTTAAGCGTGGGATTCAAGAGAAAGTCGTGACAAATGCAAGGTACTTTGAAATGTTGTCATGCTATGCAAATTAAAGAATAAAGACCCTCAACATGTTGCAGTCTAAGTTGTGTTGTTGGTATCGATGACATGGAACAAGTGTCCCTGGGAGCCCTCTTCTAGTTACTACACAGCAACAAGTGGGAGGGGATAACATCGCCCAATAAAAGAGCTCCATCATCTGGTCATGAACTAATGTCAGTTCGCTCTGTACATGGTCACATGGTCTTGTTTGTCCAAAAACGTTGTATTCAAAGTTTATAGCCCCCAAAATCTAGCTTTTCCTTGATATTCAGCCATTTGAATATTGGATCATATGAGCTGCATTCAGAATCTGCTGTGTCTGTGTGAGCTGGACTAGCTCTACCCACACATGCCCATCTTGGGAAGAGGATGAAGTATTTCCTCTCATGGTGCCATGTGCCAGAGCAGAGCTGCCTAAATGTGGGAAGGTCAAAGGGAGTGCCTACCACGATTAGGAAACACACTTTTTAAAAATTGAAACATGTCAGGGTGAGAGATGACAGATTTTCTTCACTTCTGGGGCATCATTTCCAGGTATGGGGACACATATTACTGGTGTAAAGCCACGAGAAAGTGAATTTTGCATAATATTGACCCCTTGAAACAACAACAAATCTTCTGGAAGCAGAGCTGTGCTGCATTTACATCTTCATACTGTTTGGTCTCACAGCAACAATAACCACCCAGGAATTTTTGGAGCCCATGTTTTTAGTCTAATTGCTCTGACTGTTGGTTTTATATTTGCATTTATTTTTGTGCCTTTTGACTGTAGTGTGACAGGATTCTTCTGCAATTTTTATACCAGAATACGTTTTGCTAAACTCAGGAAAAAGAAACAGGGTGCCTCTGTGCAAACACAAGCTCGACACACATTCTTTCATCCCATGCTCAGAGATAATTCAATAAACCAAGAATGGCAGAGGAGGAGCAGTTACACAGCATGTCCCTAAGGCACCACAACTGTAGACCTGCTGAGACAATACAATAAATTGCACCATCAGGTTTTTGCACATTTAGTTCATTTAATTGTTTTTAACTTGATGGTATTGACTGTATATCTTTTGTATTTGTGTGTATGTTTTATTGTCTTTTTTGTTACTATGCTTTACTGCTATTATTGTTAAGATTTGCTTGTTTTTCCATTCTGATGTTGAAGTTTAATCCGCAACACTTTTCTCCCAAGGAAGACTACTAAATTGAACTTAATCAGTAAGAAGTGGCAGCTATTGCATTCGTCTCCTATCCCTCTTGCGTTCCAACTGTTCATGTCAGAAAATGGAGCTTGATTGCGATTTTTGGTTGGTATTGTCTTTATGTTGGATTTTGATTTCATGTGAAATTAACTCAATGAATTTTTACTTGTGTCACTTAATTTTACACTTAATCACAGCGTTTAGTGAAGTTTTTCTGGTGCCTGCTTGGGATGTGGGAATTAAAGACCTCATCCATGTCCCTTAATCAAGTGGTCCGTCACATTGACCCATTCAAAAAGCTATGGTGACGGCTGCCATGCCGGGTGCTCAATCTCCATTGGAGGCATTTTAAGGTTCAATGTCTCTCCAGAAGAGACTGATAGCAATGATGAATCGACACATTTATTGGATTTTCAAGAAATAAAACATAACTTCCAGTTAGTTTTTCGTGGTGGAAATCCTTCTTGCTGCATTCAGGATTCAAAACCGGTTCTCCCGACACTCAAGGTCAAGAATTGCGCCCAAGGTGCACCCGATGCGACAGACACATTGAAGACTTGACCAAACAATAACTCCAAACAAACATCTTTCCTTGGACGTGACCGCCGAAAAAGAGGCCGTTTCACCTGGCACCTGCCAACTTGTGTGTATTTTATTATTTCATGCCTCAGAGCAATCCAATCACAGGAACAGATGAGTATTTTACCAACTTGAGACCAGCACTGAAAAAAAACTATTTGTGTAGAAAATGAACAGATTCACACATACCAATTCACACGGAAATGGTGACAGTAATTAACACTGCAGAGGAGAACTGAGGCATTTGCTCTATTTCTGTAATAAGGATCATGCTGATGATCAGAGCAAATGACTTTAGCCTTCACTTTTACAATATAAACGTTTAAAGAAATTATTCTATTATTGTCAAAAGCCATAATTGTGAAATGCAGTAAATTCCCCAATTTTGAGAAAACTGGGCACAAATAAAATTTTGGGGGGGATGGCAATAATCACACAAAACAACAGATGGGAGATCCTGGAGGGACTGTTAAAGACATGGCAATCGGTTTCCTCTTAGTGCATGAAGGCTTCATGGAGAGACAGTTGACCTATATGAAAACACCAGTGTTTATGAGTGACAGTTAACTCAAGTGATTACAAGGCCATTATGTGAGGATGAAAGCTACCAGAAAAAAACCCCACACACAATTGTTATGGTGGCAGCAGGGCAATCACTGTAACCTGATTTAAGAGCCAGCACTCCGAGAGTATATAAAACAAAATTCAAACATAATAGTTGGTATGGCAGTATAATGACAAATACTAAAAAATAACACTCATAAAAATAAGAAAATTCCTCCTGCTGATCACAATCCTATTATTTCTCATTACTTTAACAGGCTCCATCTGAAGGAGGCTCACCGTTTTCTGAATCAAGCATCTCTGGAGTGCTGCTGGCTGCTTGGTTTTCTGGTTCAGATGGAATCCTACAAATAGCACAAGAAGATGCATATATCAACACAGCTATGGTTGGTCTGTTTCAGCATCTTGATATTTATAACAGTCTTTAAATGTAGGGAATTGAAACTGTAACTGAGAACTGAAAAGTAGTGTTCACTCAGCCATACAGTGATAAATCCACTCCAAAACAGATTAGAAAATGTTCATATGCTTATAACATAAACTTACCTTGATAATATGTTACTATCTGAGATTTTCATATGCAAAGAGATAGGTTTTATTCACAGTAATAGCACAAGAAAATGGCTGTCTAGTTGCGGAAGCTGCTTTGTGTTCACAGAAGAGTGAGAGTTTGTTTAAATCTTTGAAAATAAATTCAAACTTGACTTGAAGTTTAAATTTAGCACCTTCATACTGTATGTGCACGGTTGTCATGACAGTCTGAGTGCAGAGGATGACTCTGGAAAAGGTCATAAACTATTAAAGCTAGTCACAGCTTGAAATTATTTTGGTCCAGTCAGGATGTTGAAGTTCACAAAACCAGCTGTGTTATTTAGAAATTGCAATTATGGGCCTTTTATTTGAGACAACAATGCGTTTTCATCTCTGAGAAAGTGCAACAGTAATGACATCTCAAGAAGAGTGACTTAATACACATTCATCTTTCATACCTGCCATTTTAAAGTCGACCCACAGTTGAATTATGGAAATGTGCACTGTGCAGGAGTGTAGTTGTTAACACTCAAACAACTACTGGTGCAAATCAAAAAGGGCGATCTCTGGTTCAAGTGTTAAAGCAACTGCACCAGAGTGCACATTGACTACCACACAAACTCGTAATTTTTTGATAAAGGCTTGCGTAATCCAATGAGCTATGCATTATGACTTAATGTGAGTATATATGATCAAATATAATGAAAGAAAATGCAAAAAAAGAGCTGAACCAAGATGTATGTTCCAGATTGTGCAAAATACTGAGTGAAATTTATAGCAATATAATGAATAAAACACAATGTGATTTTTTTTTCATTTTTTATTCTGTTTGAAAAGATTGTGCAAATCAGTTTAGCCTTCAGCTGCTGTTATTGTGTTTTGAAGCATTTCTTCTGCTGCGACTTTTGTTTGCAGACTTTAAGATAAGATTTTCGTGTATGAAGGGTTAGGTGGCCTGTCCAATCTCTCCATGATGAACTGATTTATGAATACCACCATACTGACATCACTACGCATCACTACGCCTTCGTATCTTGCATGATCTGAAAAACATGGCCTATATTCCATATTCATGAAGGCAAACACATTCAAGCAATAGGGTTGTATTTTCAGTATGTGTCAGAGACAATTCTCAGTGCATCCTTTTAAGAGATCAGCTTGAACAATAGTTTCTCTTAATTTCTTGTCATTGACTGGATGTCACACCAGTGACCACTTTCATCTTATTCGCTGATTTTCTTTGTGCTGGTTTCCTGTGCCACCCCTAATTGGTCCGGCTGTATCTTGCTTTTTTGTCACAGTCGATATGAATCTGTAAATAACCTTATCAGTCTGTTTAATATCCTCCTTGGTAATCCTCTCGATGCTCTCCTTGTGTTTTTGCTAACCTTACTTCACTTTTTTAAAAACATTTTTTATAAATTGATCACAATTCTCCCCACACAAAAATACATTTTAACCCTTCACTGTAATCTGAACCATATATGAGGAGATTTACTCACTTGTTGTTCTGAACCTCGTTGTCGTGTGCGTCGTTGCTTTGCGAGTGCAGTTGTTTGACGGGGCTGCTCTGGTTCGAGTTGGCCTCGGGTAACGTGGGCTCATCGTCCTCTGTTGGAGAATCTGCGGGAGAATCTGCTGGCTCGTCATTGTTGCTGTTGTGGAAAACGACGTTGGAGAAGGCAACGGGATGATTGCTGAATCCTCGGATGAAGAAAGGGTTCATGGGAGAGCAGGCTGGATAATGGCCGGCACGCACTGGCTTGGCTGTAAGGCAGTAAGAGAGGACTGATGTAATGATGGATTCACTCATCCGGAAAAGACACAAGGACATATATACTTTGCAGTGAAGAGTGTATAAAAGAGAATACGATGAATATCGAATATTGGAGAAGGAGTATTGCTAGATAAATTTTACTTCATCCTACCCCTTTTCAGGCGTGTCAATTGGATATGGGATGCATGGATGTGTGTATGTTTATAAGTATGTGAGTGCGCATGTGTGGTCACATATGGTTTATGTATTTTGTCCAAAAATATCTTTATATGAAATGCAAATATCTTTATTAATATGATCAAAAAGGGTTTCTGTAGGGATATGTATATATATTTATATGTGATTGTGTACTTGAATGGTTGCATGCCTGAAATAAATTAATAAAAATAAATAAATAAACAAGAGACATGTTTAGATGTGAATATGCTGAAATGACAAGTAACAAAGAATTGGTACTTGTTTATTAATTTTATAAGTGGGGTTTTTTTTTACGTTTTGCTTTCACTCCAAATTTGGAACCCAAATATTTGCACTTTCTCCTACTTATTGTTTTCATTCTGGCTCGTTACTTGTTTCAACATATATGAGGATAAGTCAGAATTACAGTGAAAGAATCACATCATTGAAAGTCAAGTCTTCCTGCTTCTGTTCTGAAAAAACCCCCGGTATTTTCAGAAAAATACTTTAAAATATAATTATAGTGTTTCGTACATAGTCCAGTTAGATTATTATCTTTCTTTTAATCCAGAGTTTCTGACTCAAGATTATAAAATGAGACGAGACGAGATAAGACGAGCCTTTATTAAATGATCATTATCAAATTCAATGATGATTATACTGATCTATCGATCACTAACAAACACAAAAAAATCATTGTATATCAATAACATTTAAAATGTTCATTACTTTTGTACCAAGTAAATTTCAGAACCTGTACATTTGTACATTCACTGAAGATGTTACATCTCTGATTTCAGTAGGTTTTTTTTTATACCACAAAGATATGTACTCCCTTTTTCAATAAGGAATATGAGTACAAATACGAATATGAGCCAACTCTGTTTGTATGCAAAACAGTGTCACAGTTGCTCTGGTATCTGGTATCATGTTGAAATGAAAAATCGTTATAGACTTTCTCTTAAATCAATAGCTCATTATCTCATTGCAGAAGCACATGTGTCTCTCATTTCTTTTGAGTAATTATCTCCAGCTGAACCAGTGATGAAGAGAGCGAGCGATCTTAATTGATTACACTGCTTTTCTGATGATTCATACTGCTTTGAACTGAGTACACCTACTGTGTGAATCCTTTCATGCAAAATATTCAATTCAACACTTTCAAGAATGTATTTATTCATTTGAGTTTGGATTAAGTCTTTGGGATATTCCCACAGTTGTTGAATTTATTGTGTTTCACAGTGGTAAACCTGAGTTTGTAGTACTTTCACATCCCTGAATATGGAACAAAATGGAAAGTAAAAACTCCATAAGGAAAGGGAAGCAGCTCGCTCAGGCGGAGTGTAAAATATGGCAATCTTTTGAGGAAGGAAGGAGATGACAGATGACAGATGACAGATGACAGATGACAGAGAGAGAGAGAGAGACAGAGAGAGAGAGAGAGAGAGAGAGAGAGAGAGAGAGAGAGAGAGAGAGAAGAGAAAGAGAAAGAGAAAGGCGAAGGCACTTAGAATTGAGGGTGTCTGTGAGAAAAGCACATCTGAGACATGAAAAGGATGGTTGCACCATGCCAAACGACTTTTCTAACAGTGTGTTGCAAATGCAAATATCATTATGGTCGAAGTGACAAGCTCCAATCAGACCAACATCAGTGTTTGCACGTTGACACATGATGAAACAGCGGAGAGGATTTACATTTTTGCCGCACTTTGTGTAGCTGCGCTGTGGCACTTACACAAAGTGCTTTATGTCAATTAGGCTTTCTGGAACATTTGTCTTTAGAACAACATTTTAGTCAGTTCGCTTATTGCCTTCATTTAAAAAACATTGGAGGGAAATTGAGATCTGCTTTTTGATTACTTTAATTGATTTTTCAGATGAGCTGCAGCATTTTTACACACAGACCACGAGTATGAAAGTTAAAACGCTGACTCAAATCTGCCAATGGGGGAAAAGTACTATTTATGTCCATGTAATTAAACAGATGGACTGTGGATATGAAGATATGCACAGATTTTAATATTGTACTAATTTGTAACATTGGTAAGAAAGTAAATACAGTCTTGGTTCGCTGATACCACTGGAGTACTACATATGAATATACACATGTCATATTTTAATGGATGGATACAACTGATCATTGCCGACCCTCACATCAGAATGTAATTCAAACAAAAATACAAGGTGGAGCTGACTAAGCTTTTTCAGTTATCGAGAAACCTGAATGAATAGTCAACGTTACCTATCTGTGCAGCATGAGGACGGCGGAAGGGATTGCGCGCCCTTATCATCACATCTTTGATTCTCTCGACCTCCTGCTGGTAGCGCCGGCGGTCCTTCATGGCTCCTTCCTTTGCCTCCTTCAGTGCACCCTCCAGAGCCTTAACTCGCTCAGCCGTAGATCGAAGACGCTTCTCCAGCTTTGGAAGCTCACAGCGAAGATCTGCATTGTCACGCACCAGCTGCAGACACACACGACAGACGACTTCCAGTGAAACAATCACTTGACAAAAGATGAGACCTTGTAACATATTTTCTCATACAACAGGGTTTTTTTAAAAATTCATATTTCTGTCAGAGACACAATTTTCAAGTCTTCTATATATGAAACCCTCGAAAGATATTCTGAACGTCTTGTGTTTCTCATTGTTCCATTCTGCTGCATTGATCAAGAAGTGTTTGTGTGTTTGTTTCATCACAGTGCGGTGCTGAGCACTCTCGCCTCATAGCGAGAATCTCCCGTGTGTGACTCCAGTCTGGAGTGTGCATGAGTGAGCTTTCTCCAGGTACTGCAGTTATACCCTCACACAGTCCAAAAACATGCATTTGAGGGTAATCAATGACTCTAAATTGCCCTTGCTTGTGAATGTGAGTATGTGAGTGATTCTCCATCTCTCTTTTTGCTCTGTCGTCTGTACCCTGCTTTCACCCGCCATCAGGTGACATCGGAACCGGTGCCCCATGACCCTGAGCTTGATACAGTCACATAGCGGAATGATGGATGTGTGTTCCATCACCTTTACAGGAGAAGAATCCCCCTGTTTCACAAAGTGACCCAGCCCTTCTCTTGGCAGAGGGGAGTGTGTATAGACTTATTGATCTATGTGAGCACATAACCTCTGACTTTAACCTGGAGCTATCTTGCCAAGTGAAGCCAAATAGGGTAACAAGTGAGGTTGGACGAATGGAGGTCAAGAACACCATGCTGCCTTTTCTGTGGCAAAAACAGGCTGAACTGCTGAACACGAGTCCACCTAAAGTCACCAGGGAAAACTGACTCTGCCTTCAAACTAGCCACACATGAATCCATTATCTCCATTATAACATAATTTGTTATAAAAAAAAAACAGCTTCATCTGAGCCTGAGCATCAGTGGGGGGAAATTGAATTTTTAAGGCTTATTGAGGTATCTTCCAGCATCATGTCAGGTCGACTGTCAGCAGGCTTGGATTTGATTCAATAGAGAGGCTCTGAATTGACCAAAGGAGAAATGTAACACAATAGAATTGAGATCCACTTGTGCTATAAGGGCAACTGTTAAAAATTTCTCCTGAAGGTTAAGCACGTCTTATCTGCAGCTCATGAGAATGTATCTATGAAATGATTGCTGCAAATTAAAGCTTAACAAGTCATTGAATCAAATGTTTTACTTACATCTTCCCACCATTGCTGAGGATGTTTAACGAGTACAATCAATGTAGACACAGAGGATTATAATGGTGTGGTATTATCTCAAGCACATTGTGCTCGTCACTTGTGACCTTGATGAATATTTAACAACCAATTATTACCGATACCAAGATAATTTCACATACTGTTTCAGGTATATACAGAAAGCTGCTGTGGTTGACATTTCCATACCACGTGCGGGCATACTGCTGCACAATGTAATGGTAAAGTATTTGAACAGAAGCCAATGCACTTTACAGAATCGTGCGGGGTAAACAAAGGAAAGTAAACCAAATCTGTAACTTTAATGGCAGTAAGCAAAACAAATATCTTCGTCAACCTAGGAGATGGTATAACCAATTACTATTGTCATTTTGAATGCTGCAGTGATTGTTTAATTGGAGGCTTTAGGCTTCACACAATAATGTAACAAAAAAGAAGGACTAAGAAACCATAGCACATTATGTGACATAAATACTGTTTCCTAATAATGTCCTCGTGTGTGTATGCTCCGTATCACAAAATCAATGCGGAAGTTTATTGATCCTAAATTGCTGCACACTACATGCTTCCCGTATGCAGGAGAGGTCATGACTAAGAGTCTGCTGCGACGTGATCATGCAAGCTAATCCACACCCTGCAGATAGTCTGAGCACAAGACCCTGGGGTTCACAAAGTTATCAAACATATGAAGCGTTCATGAATTCAATCTGTCTTCCCGAGGCTTGGCAGCGGCAGTTTATGTTTTTTGAGTGAGTCATTTTAAGAGGAAAAAAAAATCCCAACAACAAACAAACACTGAAGGTAAGATTCCCACAGGAGGTAAGGGGTGTTATAAGAGGAATCACGAGTGTTGTGTGTGTGCAGATTGATGGACAGACCGGCATTATTATATCTGTGCAGTGACAGAGATACCCACAGCCCCTGTGCACCATCCTCTGCCCGTCGTTGGGCGTCTTATCGCTCTTCCACTGCTGATTTATGGCTACGGCTTTCGTCTTCCTTTCCCACAGTATCAGCAGGTGGTGGATGGGATGGAGTTTCCCAGCAGCCACTTTGGGATTGGTTTTCTGCCTGACAAACTGCTGCAATGCAGCTCTCACCAATCTGCCAACCAGGGAATATGTGCCAGTTTTTACTTTTAACACATCAACACTTAGTCCACCGCTGTCGTGGATTTAGGCCTATTAAAATAAGACAAGAAGAGCATGTGTGTGTGTGGGTGCATGCTCTTTTTGTGTTTTTGACCTGCTGTTGAGACTGTGTGTGTAATCTCAAGAGAGAAGGAAGACTGACAGGGTTTGCACCTGCATGAGGATGAATTCATTTGTGTTCATCAAATCTCAAGTTACTGTTTTATGCTGCGTGGTTCCTTTTACCCCAAACGCAGCACGGAGGAGCACCTCCTGCTGCTCCGTTTTCAAGGAGACATTCATGTGGAGTTGCTGTGGTGGGATGATTGATGGTGCTAGCGTTACTTTTGCCCCGAAGGAGTGCAATGACGAACAGTACACACTGCTCTGTATTTTAATTTGGCTTGCTCTTTTCCCCCCCTTTCTTCTAAAATCTATCCAGCTCGCACATTTTGTGATATTCTGCAGCACCACAAAACAGTGAGATAAAACATCACGACCTGAACGAAAGCATCATTTGTAAAAGGAATGATGGGTATGCAAAATGTTTTCTGTTTTCAGGAGAGTAATCTATAGATTTATTACCTGCTTGTGAACCTTTGTAAGCTGGTCCAGGTTGTTTTCAAGAAAGGAAATCTTCTGTTTCTGGGTGAGATATCCTCCACAATCATCAGGCTGTGCACTCTGTCGATAGAAACATAAATTGTACAGCACTGTAAATTAAAACAGCGAGAGCACTTTAATCAAAAACTTGCAATCATTGTAATACCACCACTTTTTATGTGATGGATCGAAGCTGTTCGGGGGTGTTGTGTTGTAAAGTTGCATTCGCTTACTTTTCTAACTCGCGCTGTGAGGTCTTGAACAAAAAGCTTGCGGAGGTTGTGCAGGGTGTGGAGTTCACGAGCCTGCACGAAGAGGAGACAAACCAAACACAAACAATGGTGCAGTTAGAGCAACATCTACTATCTCATGTATCCGTGGCTTGTGAGGGGGCAAGTGAATTGTACCAGAACATAATGACTTACAACAGTCTCTTCCAGGCCCTTGAGGTCCTGCTTTGACTGCTCATGTCGTTCATGGAGAAATCTATAGACAGACGAATAGACTGTCAGGTAGATAGATGGCAAATACAAAGTCAACTTTTCCATACCCAAGTGATTACCACAGTGTTTGTCCAGAATAATTCATGAATGGAGAACAAAGGCAACAGAGACCGGCTGCCCCCAATCGTGGGCTGCTACCCATCTGCCATCTGATGAAATACGCTGCAAAGGTCAATGCAGAAATGAGCCTATTAGCAGCCAGCTGCCATCTTATGATGAAAATCCATTGAGCAGATGCAAAAAGAGTACAATTTGAAGAACTAGGCAGAAAAGGGGTAAAAACATTAGCCTCCAGCTAACTTCATCCACCGTTTCTATGACTGTATTATTCCTCAGAGAGAGCCACACACTGTAAATAAAATGACAAGAGAGCGCTCCAGAGCGGGAGGGAAATAAATAGACAAAAGAAAGACAAATGACAGAGAGGAATGGAAGACTTGGATCAAAGGAGGCAGCTTGCCCCCAGGCCTCCATATGGTGAAGTGTTTGAAAGCTGGGCAGGACAGTAAAGCAGCGACTCACGTCATTTCCTCCAGCTGCCGGCTCTTGTGATGCTCCTGGCTTCTGAGACGTTCAAAGTCGGTGTGCAGTTGCTCCAACTCCAACTGCTGCCTCTGGTTACAGCTGAAGAGGTCAAAACAGGCTCATTCAGGGATTTATGTATTTAAATATATGCGATTTCAGCTGGGAGGAACACAAAAAGCCAGTCCAGAGCATCAATACATTGCATGATAAAACCTTGAAACAGAATTCAACGACCACAACTGAATGCTGCAAATATGTGCATTGTTCATGGGCTTGTATTATCTTCAAAGTTGGAGGACATCAGAGTTTATCAATTACTAATAGGTTTTAGTAAAATAAAAAGCATGAGAGCTCCCAAGCCCCCCCAAAAAAGATCATCTGAGTTGTCAGTACTGTGGTAAAAAGAAGGATCGCTTCTGCATGTGGGGTTGGGGGTTTATTCTTGCCCTAAACTCACATCAGCGTAGTCGCACTCACAAAGACATTTTGGAGGATCACAGAGGTACTTTACTGGCCCAGGTGTCTAATTATGTCACAACCAAAGCACTGAAGTGCCCTTTTATAGTACAGACAGACCATGGTTTTATAATAATTGGTGACACTTGTACACCTACGGGCCCTTTACATCATTTTCAATGATTTTATACATTTTCCTCCACGTGTCTAATCTGTTCAACTTTATGTGGTAATGTGAACTGATGTGTGTGCGTTTGTTTGTTTCTTTGTGATGAACTGTCAACCTGTCTGGAGTGTACCCAGCCTTCTGCTCAGGCCCCCTCAGGATCCCTAAATATAATAAAGCCATAGGGAAAAAGAATGAATCCCTGCTTCTTTTTCACATGCGTTCAAAATCACAGGCCATCCGTCCATTTTCAAGCTTCTTATCCAAATCAGGCTGTGCAAGCAGGATAAACGGAGCAGCCCAGCATGTCTTTTCTCCACAGCTGCTCTCTGGGTGTTAGCAGACACTCCCTGGTCAGCAGGGAAATATATTTTAGTCCCCCGAGAGGGTCTGCCCACTTGTCTCCTCCCAGATGGTCATGCTTCATACGGTACATCATCAAAATGGGAAACCTGATTGGACAGCTTTTCCCTGAAGCAGAGCGAACAAGCAGCTTCTCTTATTGAGGTTCAGCAGCTTTGCTAAAGTCCTCCCACACTGCGCTTTCCTCACCATGTAAACCACCCACGTGTATTCATCTCAGCCACTCAAGCAGCTACAGCGGAGTGTTAAACTCTGCTTTTGAGACTTTGTATTCCCCGTTTGGGCGTTTCCATGCCACTTATGAGGGTGAAATTGAATTTCAAATTCAAACTCAGCTTAGAAAAGTCTGTGCCACACATATCAAAGACAGAAGCATACTTTTTTTAAATTGATATCGCTACTTTAAAGTACCATTTGCATATCTCAATGTATATTTTTCAACAGTTTCTGAAGTGATGTGTAGATTTTAGAGAGATGCTGATTTAATATCCGACAAAGTGAAGAATTATAATGAAGCACTGACTCGGTTAAGTCATCAATGGTCTTCTGCTTCTCATTGATCTCATCTCGAAGCCGCCCGAGCTGTTTGCTGTGCACCTCACGGTGTAACTCCATCTGCTGCTCCAGGGCCTTCTGAGATATGGGCAAGAAGGGAGGATGAGAGACACATTTAGTATATGCTGACAGACAGAAGGGAAACTGCACGGTGACGTGGAGGCACAATGAAAATAAAATGACTAAATAACAAGGAGAGAATTACACATGCCAATGCACATGTGGACCTCGGGAGCCACATGGGAACTGAACACAAAGCAGATTGTGACACACTGCAACTGAGATCAGCTAATGAGGCTGGAGTGTGTGACACAGAAACACACACACACACACACTCACACACACCAACATGCAGAAGCACTGATGAACACATCCACAAATACAAATCAGATACTGGCAGCTGTAAAAATGTGTTTTATTTCATAATCCTTAAGCATAATTGTATATTCTTGTGCAGCATATTTTTAAAGGTATTTTGAAAGGAGGAAATCTGTTTTTCCCCATAATGTTGCCATCACTTTAAACATAATGCAAACAAGATTTTTATACGGGTGAAAAGAAAGTTTGAGTTTCATATTGAAGCCAATATTCAGATAAAAGTTGTCAAAAGTTTCCTTTATTGGCTATTTGCTTCAGAAACAGCAGCAGAAAGCTGCATGATGACCCTGCTGCCATGTTACAAATGCTAAATGCAACAAAAGAAAATGGGCTTGTGCAGTCAACTTATCTGTAGGCGACAGCATGCCGCTCACATCTAGTGTAAACTGTGCTTTAGGTAAAGTGTATGTGTTCTTAGTTTATACCAGGTTTTTACCACTGTCACCATGAAGAGAAACACTGCCTTGTCACCAGCATGCTTTATGCAGGGTTTACACGATGACACGATGAGTTATGAATATAATTTTGTCATCATTTGTGGCACATTCTTCACATTCTTTATGTGATGTAACGCATCTGAATAAGGTTCCTAAATGGGTGTTTCATTGTGTGACATTCCAGATATTTGTGTTTTTGGCTTCCAATATATCTTCCACTAATATCTAGAATCGCCTGAAATGGAGAAGTTTTCAACTGAGCATGTCGATTAGTTGTGATGTGTGGTGATGCTTAATAGAGCATGACAGCATTGGTAACGTATTCTTGATGGTTAGGGTCTGTGACAGGGTGGCATGACAGCACGAGCTTCCCTCAGTTTGGCTCTCTCTGTAGCAGCAGCATCATCACTGCGCAACTCTCTGGATGTGGCCCAATCTGGAGCATGTGAACTGTTCAGCAGTTGATGGTAGAATGACTGGGGTGTGTGTCGAGCGATATTTACACACCAAATTCTCCCGATTTGTGACAGATTTGTGAGAAAAAATGACGATGCGCACAGCAGCGCAATAGCATGGAACAATATTGGTGACCACGTGTAATGACTCGTGACGATTCTCCACCGTTTCATGCTATACATTGTAACGTATGAAAACAGGTCGCTCTCTCCATGAACGTCGTGACGCCTCTGCCCTGAATCATATAATTTAGGTCAAAGTCGTGATCCACGATGGAATTGAGATTCGTGCATTTCATGACTTCTCTGTGTTGTGTGTAAATGCAGCATTAATGCTGCCATTGAGTCACTGGTCCATAATCTAGTCCATTAACCTCCACCTGTTCAAGTAGTTTCAGGAAGTGCATCCAGTGTATAATTTGTGCCAAATCAAGAATTACATGATTCGCTGTGGCAACCTTGTATATGAGCAGGCAAAATGACTGGGTCTCAGTTTGAAGAAAGAAACTGCAGAAAAGACATTTCAAGATATGAGGTGCATTTAAAAAACAAAGGAGGATTTTTATGGATGTCTATGTTGGCAATAAAGCTAAAGATTAGCTTTTTGGACATTTAAGATGGTTTCCCATCCTTCAAATGCTTTATTTTTTGAAAGAATTTGAACTTGCTTCGGTTTTGTGAAAGAATATTCACATAAAGGTAGACACGTTTAGAGTTCACTTGGGCCTCTTTGAAGTCCTGAGTGCAGGGAAGCATTTAAAGTTGTTATTTTATTCTTTTTTCATTCCACTCGATATCAAACTGTCTTGAATATGGCTTCACTAAAACTTGGATTAAAAATGTTCTACCTTCTATCATACCTTCCAAATGCAAAAAAAGATAAAGAAAGAATACATAGACATATACCTCCATGCACATGTGTTGACATTTAGACTACAGTGAAATCTAAAACGTTTAGTCTCAGGCAGCCAATCGGGGCAATTTAGGATAAAGGTCTTTCTAATGCAGTCCTGTAATGCATTTCAAAAAGAAGACCTTAAATTGAGCAAGATGGCTTGAAGCATGCATGATACATTTTAAAAAAATTAAAAAGGTGCACCTCAACTAACAAATGGATGTAAAAACTGAAGTCTTGCCTGGAACTAGTGAATTCTTATGTTTTCCAAGCATTTGGGTACAGGCTGCCGTGTTGTTTGCAGTATATATTGTGAACTGAAACCAATACGGTGCTGGCAGCAGCTTCATATTGCGCAAACATAAAAGTGGCATTGATCATCTCATCGCATGGAAACAAATGCAGGTAAGCATATTACCAAATATGTGAAACTTTCCGGATTAATAGTTCTGTTTGCTGCAGTCCACACAACATTTTCAAAGATGAGTCCAGGTACCAGCACAGACGGCACACTCACACATGAATGCAAAGCAATCATTGTTGTCAAAGACACATACATGCACACCTGCAGCTACCTAAGTGCTGTTGATTCAGTGTGATAAAAGGTCAACGCACTAGGTAGCTTTCTTTGTTGTCATGGTTACCTTTATATCACAGGGATCCTGGACAGATGTGTGTGTCTCTCCTCTTGTTACCTGTGACATGCTCTCTGAGACACGCACAGGCACACACACACACACACACACACACACACACACACACACACACACACACACACACACACACACACACACACACACACACACACACACACACACACACACACACACACACACACACACACACACGGACAGGTTATCTGTCTATGTCTCATAAAGCTGCGTACCTATTATTCACCAAGCAGTTAAAACATAGACTATAGTCTGACCTTAAAAAAGCTTACCATAGTTTGAGCTTAAACATTTTACAAACCAACTAACCACACTCTGAACTGAAAACAACCTAACCATAGACGGATGTTACAGTAAAACAGACCCTCTAAACATAAAACGGCTTATCATAAACAAATTACCACAGTTCATCATAAAACAGCTGGCAATAAACTGACCTGAAAACAGCCTGACCATAGTCCTCCATAAAACAGCTTACTGGCCAAAACAATTGCATAACCAAAGCTGCTCACAAAACAGTTTAACATCCATATGACCTTAAAAGCAACTCACTATAAACATACAATGTTTTTTGGCTTTTTTAATGGTAAACTCCCCTTAAAACCGTGTGACCATAGTTTGACAGTGGGACAGCCTCACAGTCGTTGGACCTTCAACTTGATTACCATACTCTGACCATAAAACAAGTCTTGAACCAAAAGTGTGTTGATTCTCCAGATTATGGCTTCATTTTAGTTCACAGGGTGTCATAAGTCCCCATGGGTCAGTGAGCAATAGTTTAGATGAGCAAGCGCACATACACACACACAATAAGATTCAGTGAGGGGCAATGACGGTGACGGAAATTAATGTAAACGGAGGAAAGTTGCGAGGAAAGTCCAACCGAGAGTAAATAGATGAAAGACAATTACACACAGATGTTGATTAACGAGGTGAAAGTAGCTTGACTTTGACAGCGCAGCAGTATCTGCACCTCCCATTGACAAGGGAGTCAGCGTGATCCAAGTCATGCCCCAGGTGAGATAATAACTATCTGCAAATGACATCTATTGTGTCATGCTGACCTGATATTGACTCACTGCTGTTGACTGGTGTCTGATGATGAAATTACAAAGCTCTCCAGCCTGTACCGGGTTGTGCAATCAACGCGACTTGCAGTACTTTGTAGTTATCTACTTCTGTGATGACTCGAGGACAGCCTGGCTGAAGCGTTTAGTTGGACTAAAATTGATTTACCAGTCCTTAAATACACAGTATATTTAATGTGAATCTGTGGGACTGAACAGGAAGAATGATTCATATTGCCTATAGGGTCTGATTTGTGAGTTTTTCCAGTGTACTGGGACTGCCTACAGGTACATGGACCTTGCACAAATTTGAAATGCACCATTAATCTATTGGTGCTGGTGTTGTGAAAGGTTTGGGAGCTTTTTCTGTTCAATACCTTTACCCTTAGTGGATTTCTTTTTTTTCCTCAACAGGATAAAGAGGCCATTTAAACTCTCCACTGAAGCCAACAAAATTATTTTAAATCAGGCCCTTTTTGGCAGAGCTAAAACACAGTGACAGATTTGTTGTGTATTTGTCATTTATTTGGTTCAGAACATTTTTCTTTTTTCGACTGACCTTAGATTTGTCTTTGGTGTCTCAAGTCCTCAACTTGGCCAGATGTGCATTGCTCTAAATATTGCCTTTCACACAGCAGCGCCTCACATGATCTCACTCGGTATCTGGGAGCATCATTTACAGTTTTAATCCCGTCAGGACAATGCCATTTCTAGACCGATTTACTACTTGAGCTGTTTACTTGATTTGGATCAAGATTGAACAAGGACCTGATTTTCTGGCTGTTTGATTGGATTTGTTCCTGCAGCCTTGTATTGGGATGGATTTATCAGCAATAAATCTGATGTTTTCCCCGTCAGGCCATATTGAAATTTTCCTCCTTCAACTTCGTGTGTCTGTGAATGTTAACATCTTTGCCCCTTGTTTACAATTTCTCTCACGTAAGCTCAACTCGAGCCCAGGGCAAAGGCATTTTATTACTGAAGTAGTAGCTACACATTTTATATACACTTACGATGTCTGAAGAATACTAATAATCCCTGAACTTGAGGTCTGACAAGACACATTTTATACAAACAAATAGATTCTGATATTTTATTAGTTCTTGGTCTTTGTCAGCATTTTCACAAGGTGTTTTCAGAGGTGCACCAAGGTCAAACCTCAATTTCCAAAGTTGCATGGTTTATGGTGTTGTATTTGGCACGACAGAAATAGAATTTCACGTTAATCCACTTCTTTGGCTTAAACAGAAAAAAGATACAGGAAACATTTGTCTTTCCCCGATTTTTCCTTGAGCACCAACAACCATCAACAAAAACCTTTAAATTATTGTATAAAATCCTTTGTTTCAAATTAAAAAAAACATTTTTTAATGCAATTATTCATTGATTTGTAACTTATTTAACTTGTGTTGACCCTTGCAAATGTAATGTCTTGGTTTCCTACATAAAACAAACAACATAAAGAAGATTTTTTTGTTGGCCTTGGTGTGGCGAGACCACTTCGGCAGGAAGTCACAGGGTCAGCACAGATGAAGATGTAAGAATTTCTGAAACGTGTCCTTGTACTCTACACTTTTATGCTTGCTTCTTTGAAATCAAGTGCTGTTGTGTTGTATGGTGGTGTTATCTTTCTCAGAAATCAGCGGTTTTGGAAGAAAGTGCTTCTTCATTGAAAAAGAACTTTTGCCGTGACGCATTAAATGTGATGTTTTTGTTATTTGAATGTTTTCAACACCTCCAAGTCTGACTACACGGTTTTCTCATGGAAGAAAATTGCCACATCTTTCCAGGTAGGGAGAGATAACCAGGAAAGTATTCCGTGGTTTTATTCGGTAGTGATCGAAGGGGGATCAAAAGCAGCAGCTATTACGCAGTTGCAGTACCGGCCTGTTGTGGCGATAATGGGGCTCATTTGTGAAGATTTTCAAGACGCAGGCGGCCGAAATGACTTTTGTCTGCAGGGTGGTGGTCCTCACTCTTTATCACAGAGTGGCAAGCTCCAACATTCGGGAGAAGATCAAAGACAGGCTACTATTTCTCCACATTGAGAGGAGCCAATTATGCTTCTTGGACACCTTCTTGTGGAGGCCTACCAGCTGAAATATGGCCCAGAGGATAAACCCAGGACCCAACTGAGGAGATTATATCTTTTGGTGAGTTTGAGAGAAGCTTGGGTCACTCAGAGGAGCAGGAAATAAGATGGCTGGATAGTGGATTTTCCAACCATGAGACAATCTTTACAGCTCTGCACCAGGGTCATGATTTTAAAAACTAAATACAATCACTGAGGAACTACATTTCTGTCACAATTGCATTTTTGTGCACTCTGCTTTTTTTTTACATACCATGATCATAACTACACTATAGATTTCCATCACTGCAAACGTGTTTATGTTCAATAAAATCTCATTCAGTCATTATCTTGTGAGAACTGCAGTAGTGTTTCATGTAGTATCACCAATAGATAATACATGACAATACATGAATTTGACTAATGTAGCTCACTATCGCCACTCGAACAGCTAATTACAACAGGCCCTTTGTGATCACTCACTTTCACTCACTCACACAACCCACACAACATTAGACACACTTGGAGTTCAAAATCTTGCTCAAGAACAATTTAGCACATGGAAACGTCAAGGTGGAACTCAAACTACCAAATTTAAGATTGGAATTCACTCTATACTGCTTCATGAAAAATCGTGTTTTTTGGCTCGATGAATCATTGCAAACCAAAGTGTATTAGTATGAAGCTATTTAAAGACTGTACAGTATGTGTTTGTCTGTACCAAAGACACAGGAATCTGGACCCCCTTTCATTCATTGTAAAAATCAAAATCCTCCAAGCTTCATGTAAATTAATCCTGGTTACATTGACAAGGAATGTCTGTCCTTGTCTTAGCTCTTATAATTTATTCACTGGATATCAGCAGCTTTGTGTTTATCCTACTTTTTTTTTTTAAATGGAAGTTTGGCTTCATTTTGTATTATAATGAGTCTTTACCTTGAGCTTGGAGTTTAGTCAGCTCCTCGGTCAGAGAGTCGTAACTGTTCTCGAGCTGCCTCTTCTTCATTTCCACGTTCTGCGTGTACTCCGTGAGAGAGCGGATCTTTGCCTCGTGCTGAAAGTCAGAACATAAATACACAGAAGGTTTACTGAGAATCAGGCGGCTCCACTGAGGGGAGCGCTGAAGACAAAATACATTTTCAGCCTTTTATCAATGGAAATGATTGAATATTTATGACATTGAGTCATTTGAGAATTTAACCTGACGCAGTTGTCACATGTCCTTCAAATGACTTGCAAAGTTTATCATACGGCTTTATCCTCAACGTTAACTCATGGAGTCCCAGTGTAGCACATGCTTCACTGTTTGTTGGGGCTATTCATTTTCTTATTTTTATAAATAACTCATCATTCTGTGGAACAGTGACAGGTATTACATAGTTACCTCATACCTCAGCTTTTCATCTGTATTAGACCATCATAATAAATCACTAAAAGCAAAGTGTTGAATCCTTCTCTAGTACCTACCACTACTGGAAATGTTCAATTTGGATGTTCACACTTCAGGTTATTGTTTTTCAGTTTTGTTTTGTTTTTTAAATTATGTCCAAAATAAAGCTCTAATAAAAGGAGACCTTCACACAGGACAGTTTGTTTGCCGATAGTTTCTGCTTCTACTATCTCATTTCTATCATGTTTTGAGGACACAACCTCTCCACAGACTAATTAACATCGTCCAAGAACTATGTAGCTGATTGTGATGCTAATTACACTGATGAAGAGTGTACTCGAGACGTCATTCAGTCATTTGTGCTGGTAATTAATAGTTTGCACTGGGAAATTTCGGCATATTCGGCTCTGATTCATCCACAATTTCACTTACACCGTCAATTTTCCACTTGACTGACAGATCAACAAACGTCTTTCAAGCACCACATGATTTTCCCTCCTCGGATACTCATATTTCTGCCCACAGCCTCGGTTCTCATTACGTGTCTCACCTGCGAGATGAGGAGGTGACACGAGGACAGCTCTCGGCCGGTCTCCTCCATCTTGCGGTGACACTCCATTTGAAGGTTGTCCAGGTGGCGGCAGCGCTTCACCATGGACTTCACCTCTGACTTTATCTTGCTGATGTAGAGACGAGCCACAGTGAACTCCTCCTCGATTGCGCCCGTGATCTCCATGGGCTGGAGACGAATGAGGCAGAGACCAGGGGCGACAGTTGAAAGAGGAGTCGAGTAGATGTTTGATCAAGACTGAGTGAGAGCTATCTAGAGCCAGCTGGGGGTCTAAAGCCTATCAGTCACACTTTCTGGGGGAGTGAAGCATCTCAGAGACATTTTCGGGCATTTTGTACGCACAGTCATTAGCCTAACTGCATCATTTAGCTGATTCTGCGGCTCACAGGTTCTGAAATGAACTGTGGAGAATAAAATATTTGCATTAATCCAAACATTATGGAGAACATGTCTATAAACTATCTCTGGTGGTCATATGAAAATATCATCATTCAGGTAAATACAGAGCACTGGCTACATAGTAATGTTGTGTCATTGTAAAGAGCCACAAAGCAGCAGAAATTTGTTTCAAGTACAGGACACATCATTTTACACAGATGCTAAATTTGTCAAGCCTAATTAAGGAAAAATGTGTGGAGATATATGCTGAAGGCATTCAAGATTTGCCACCCTGTCTCAGGTTTAATATTTCATTCAGTAAGGGTGCAGTGGTCCATTTGTGATGCTTTGGCACCAGCTAAAGAGAAATGTACAACTTTGGAGCCTGATATTGATTTGACCAAATCACTAATTCATAGTAGGTATAGAGACTTAGAACAACGTTTAATAAAATATTGGGAAAAGCGTGCCAAATTGCAGACTCGCATTAAGCACTTTCACTTTGCTTGTGTTTTACAGGTGATTTGCAAAAAGGTTCATATAAATAAGATTTGAATCAACACAGTGAGTTGCAGGAGCACTGAGCCCCCACACCAGCACTGAAATGTGGAGTATTCAAATATATTAATTCAATTTGTGTGTGCTCCATTATTCATTTACAATGCTTCTTTGCAATAGATGTGATCCCTTTAGAAAGCCTGCTTATTTCCTTTGTAGATTTACGAGGAACATGCATTTGTGGGATGAGCAGCAGAGCTGAAGATGTGAGTTGAAGAATTTACCGAACTCTCTCTGCCAATGCCAAACTGTTTTCATTTGCTGTTACTATCACTGTTGTTTTGAGTTTGTGGTACCTCCAGTGACTGATTAGCTGTTATGTTGCCCAATCCAACCACAAATATTTCAGGGGGTTGAAGTTGGGACTGCTGACAATTTGTAGGTTGTCATCTTGAAGGATAGAGTTTGGTCCCAGACTGAGGAGATACGGGACTGTCAGTGTTTGATTTCGATATCTTCTGCATTGAGATTGTAGCCAGTGATAGCAAGTCTCATTTTTCATGGGAAACAGATGGAGCCTCACATGATCTCCAACAAAAGATGTTACAGTCAATGCAGCAACAAGCAATAAATTCAAAATCTTTTCCATTCTTTAATATAACAATATCACAACAGCAGGGCCATATCTGAACACATTCCTGAACATAAGGCTAACAATAATAACAATGAGCTACCCATCCGACACCTCTGGTATCAGAAACTCAAACCAGAAGTCAACACATCAGCAAAGAAAAACTAGTTGAACTCAGAAGATTTGCAAAGTTTTTCCATGATCACAATTCAACTTAGCCCTGCAGCTCTTCCCACTCATGCATGACATTTCCAAACGTGGCATTTAAAATAGAATTAATCAGATTTTCCAATGATATATGACTTATTTCCGACAAGCTCTGCTTTTGCATGTTGTGTTGTGAAACTTGTGCTTCTCTGGATATTGTCTTTGTTATATTTATTTGTTGTGTATACAAAGACAGAGAGTCTCTCACACGAAGCACACAGCAGCGCATGACAATGGTTTCACATACTGGCTCAGACTTTCTGTGTGGAGCTTGCATGTTCTCCTGGAATGTGGGTTTTACATTAATTTCCAGGAAATATTTTAGGACACCGCATTTTATTCAGTCACAGAAACAGCATTTTTGTTGTGTTTGTTCCTTTGCCAAAATCTGCCACTCACCAGTTTGATATCTTTGTTTCCAATGATGGTGCTAAATTCACTCAGATCCTTCATGAGCCCATTGAGAATCTCAGCAATGCGCTTTCTTTGGTGGCTGCTCACTTCCTGGATACGAGACAGCTCCACCTCTAAAGCCATGAGCTGAGCCTGAGGAAAGAGAGAACAATCAAGAAATGAATCTGTTTCGAGGCCGGAGGAGGTGAGAACGAGAGACGAGGAGAGAGGAGAGAGGAGAGAGAAGGTGTTGTGGGAGAATTCTTTTGTGACAAGGAGAAAACACACAAATGATAGGGAGGACAAATTGTGTATAAAGGCACTGAGAGAAACGGGGCGTAGATTCTTTTAACCTGGGTGCTTGCAGCGCAAGGAGCTGCATTTTAACCCCTAATTTCATTCTTGCCCAAGTAATCCAAGAAGCCAAACGTAATAGACCCTAAATTACAAATCAATGAGCCACCTAGATTCAACTCAATGGCATCTGCACTGAATGAAAGGCAAAAGATTGAGCTTGTTTTAACCTTTCCCCTTTCATACAGCAAGCTCATTGTAAAGAGGCATGCTGCAGCTGCAGCAGCCAAAACACAATGAAACAGTTTGGGCTCAATAGATGCTACAAGTATGGCAAAGTAAAGTCATGGAAAAATGCTGCTTGTTCCTACTGCAGACGATGGACCTTTCGAGCTACTATCCCAATCTTATTAGCAT
Source organism: Blennius ocellaris (assembly GCF_963422515.1). Lineage (NCBI taxonomy): Eukaryota > Metazoa > Chordata > Actinopteri > Blenniiformes > Blenniidae > Blennius > Blennius ocellaris. The sequence goes on along the minus strand of NC_137653.1, from coordinate 10,582,055 downwards.
GAGCAACAAGTCAATAAGACCGAAAAAACTACCTCGCTGTAACACAATCACGGAGAAGGGTCTCTGCAGACTGCAAAACAGGGTCGTGACTAGAAGTCAGACACAAGACTGGAAGCCTGGAACCTTTTTAAAATCACAAACAAATGCAAGGAATAGGTGGGAACCTCCTCCAAATACCGTGTTTAATGAGCTATAGTTGAATATGACAATATTTTTTCATTCATTAAAGTATTTTCATGGACATATCAAATTACCGCATTGGGACAGGAGTCCTGCAGGCGCAGTGGACCCGACATAAGTCTCACAAGACCAGTTTCACAGTTGTCGGTGTACAGTGGGAAAGAAATGTTGTGGATCTCAGACGAGCAGCAGCCAAGAGGAAGTCAACATAAAAAGCTGCCAAAAAGATTACAATGTGTTTTTTGTTTTGTTTTTTAACAATTCTCAACTGTTATTGATAAAGGCGTGTATGTCAGGCCAAAGCAAACTTGCTCTTGAGGACAAACAAGCTCATATTAGGTAAGATGTAATATAACAACACTCGAACATAAGACCTAACAGAGTGAGGGTAAAGTCCTTGTTGACATATTCAGTTTGCTGGCGTGTCTGAATGACTATAATGTTGGGTCAGTCGGTCAGTGCATGTGTGTGGGACAGGCATACACACGGACTGTCACTGTCACTTTATTTTATGACAAAATGATAATATTTCTGGTTTATCAAAATCGTAAATTCCCATATTAATGCATTCAATTCATTGTGTCTAGTTCCCATCTCGAGAGAAATAAAAATGCTGAGTTTCTCATGGGCAAAGAAAGGAGTTTAGTGTGTTTTGAAACAGATATTTCCCTTTTTTTTTAATGCAATAACCTGCTGCTCAGTGGCTCAAATGTGTTCATACTACCAGTGATGAATTATCTCCCTTTTCATATTCCCCATTTAATCTTTTCCTTGAAGTAGGAATTCTTTCTGCAGGTATTGATGAATCTTTTTTTGTAAAGTCATCACCAAAATTGGCTTCGCATTCCATTCTTTATTTACCTGTGAACAGTTTATAGCTTTATGTGTGCATTTTTGTGAATAGTATACTCTCACATAACATTCTCTATAATACTGTTTTCCATTTTTGCCTTGTTTTAGTACTTTATAAACGCAATCGCTCTTCATGTTGATGGATGAGATCTGTTTGCAATTTGCATGTTCTTCTTGTGCATCCATGCAGTCGTATATATCTTAGTCTTGTCGGGCATGAGCACGAGACGGCACTTTGCTGCTGCGACCCGTAAATATTATAGGAAATCTTATTGTTTATTGTGTATTAACTGATATATTGGTTTCATTTTGTAAATATGGTATGTTTCTTTTTAAACCTAAGTTAAAAAGGATTGAAACGTGTTAGTAGTAAATATATTCTTTTGCTTGCAACAACATGACACAAATCTTTTTTATGGCAGTCGAAAATTGTTGTGTGTGGAACATGGATTATAACAGAACGAAACTGGTGTTGCTGACTGCTGTGGAGAGGGAAAAAAAAAAAAATCCAGCTCTGAGGCAAATAAAGTTGCCAAATGCGGAAAAAGGAGTCGTGCCTTTTTGGAAGTGCAATATTGAGTTTAAACTACAGGGTCTCAAATAATTTAATATGTTTAAAAGGAATAAGGTGAGTTTTTATGGTATTGGTTACGAGTAAAGGAAAGGCACTGGTTGTAATTGTTAAAGCCTATGGTAATGGACTCAAAAGGAGATAATGTCTCGGCATGTATGCAAGGTTCACATGTGTTTAAGGTTCCAATGAAGTTGAAAGGTTTATGTATTTTGTGACCTATCTCAGTCCAGGCTGGACTTCTGTTCATTGGGATTGGCTCCAGCTAAATGGTCCCAGACTGAGGAGGTGGTGTGAATAAATGGATGCTTCTTAAGTGATGTAAATGCCAATATATTCAAAACCATTAACAAGAATGACCACAGCAACCTCTGTAGTAGCTAAAAGCCTGTTCTTGGTTCATAGGCTGTTGAGGACTACAAGATCCCAACAGATAACATAGTGTGAATTCAAAGTACGTTATTTTGTAAAAAAAAAAAAAAAAAAACTGTTTTTATGGAGTTTATGTAAAACCTGGGAGTATTCCTCATAAACATTTGTTATTTCATGACAAGTAGGATTATGTGTTCTCACAGAAGAAATGCACATGAACTTCTATTTTAGTTTATCATCCCGATGGACCAAAAGACAATTGAAATCCTTATGAACCACCTTCTTAAATACAGCAGGATTAACTCCTTCATCATAGTCTCCATGCTTATCTTGTTCATTAACTTCAAGTCTCATTGTCGTTTTCCAGGTCACAGCACATGTCAAAATATTTGTTCAGCACGAAAGGCAATAAATGATCTACTGAAACAGATTCTTTATGAATAAGTGAACAGATACAATACCAAAGGTTAATAGAAAGTGTTCAATAAGGATTTATAAAAAGATGTTGAGAGTTTCTTGGCTGAAATGATGAATGGAGTTAATCATAATGGCAGAAAAAGAGAGGGTTAAGTGGGCAGATGGATGAAAGATGTTTAAATGAATGGCAGTGACAGTGAGAGATGACATCACCTCCTGCAGAAGAACAGAGGAGGTTCCTCTGAAAACAAAATGCAGAAGTCAACAGGGACGACGGTGGGACGACGACACAGATGAATGTACTCACTTGTGCCATTTTTCTTGGTCAATGCTGACCCATTTCTACTGTAAGTATGAAAAACTCAAAAACTGCTACACTGCACATTAGCTCACCAACTGGGATGGCAGAGTGATGGGGAATTGGGTTTAAAAAACCAGAACGAAGTCAGTTAAAAAGACCCAGAGAAGCCAGAATAATGGGATTATATAAAACATTCCAATCCCGGCATTCACTCATATAGTATTCTTGGATGCATTCAGTTATACATCTTGTCAGATTGACAGACGTGAGGTGAGAGGTGAGAGCAGAACGAAAGTGAAAAGGCCGTGGAGGAGAGGCGCCAGGAGGAATGATAGAGGAGTGAGAAAAGTTTCTGAAGGGCTTAGCGGACTAAATTGTGCAGTGAGTAGTTGTACTGTCAGCTCCTTTCATCAGTTTCTGGATCTGTCTCTATAAGAAAGACAGAGATGGAGGAGGGAACACTCAGGCAGATTGTAAAACAGTGCATGAAATATTGAAAAGGCTTTAACAAGGTGAATAATGGTGGATTCACGACACAGAGTAAGTCATGATAACTGCATTAGTGTTTGACCAGCACTGCCAGTGGTCTTTATTTAACTTCCCTCTCTTTTTTTTTTTTTTTAACTTTTTCCAGGTACTTTTCTATTGTTTGGAAGAAGTAAGTCAAATGAACACCTTCTCAATTGTCAACAAATAAGCAAATCAAATGTTTTTGACCTGTGAGGCACGCCTCTCCATGTTCCACACAAGTTTAGACTAAAACTTAATTCTCAGTGTATACGTTGAAGAGTATATGACTAATTTCTGCAGCGAGAAGTAGCTCAGACGATGAATCAGAGGAGGCTGCTCCAGAGGCTTTTGTGGCCAAAATGGTGACAATCTGGCAAATAGGCAATACCACCATGTTGCTCAGGTGAGAGCAGAATCTCTTTCCTAATTTTGGTGGCTATGGTTCAGTTAGTAGTGTGGATTGCATTTCAATCGCAAGGGTTTGAGGTCAATACCCCCATCTCACCCTGTCCATATTTTAAAATGTCCTTGAACAAGACCCTGAACCCCGAATTGCTCCCCATGGAACTTAAGCGATTTCATTGCAGCCGTCACCGCTGATGTGTGTGAATGGTGAATGTGATTAACAATGTGAAGCACTATGAGACTGCTGCAGAAGTGAAAAAGGTGCATCATAAGTGGAGTTCATTCCCCTTCAAGATCTTTTAGCGTAATGACACATCATCAGTATAGTAAAACTAATTTTCTTATGAGGCAGTAAAAATGGGTTGGTTTTCTATATGAGGTATGCATAAAGTAAAAAAGATTATAAAGATGAAACGTATCAAAATATATGAAAAAAAAGACAAAAAAGGGAATAAAAACATGAAAATTCTATGCCCTAGAGACAATAAACAAACCAAATGTGAAGTAACACATTTCTTGGGCAGGACCAAAACAGGGTCACATTTGGTTTTAGTGGCTGGTACTCCTGCCTCACAATGAGAAGCCCCTGGTTTGATGCTTGTCTCGGGGCTTTGTATTGAGTTTGGCTGCACTTGGTTGTGTGTGTGCGTGCGACCCACATGATAGTCATTCAGACAAGCCAAGAAACTGTTTGAAAGTGCCAACAAGGACTCTACCCTCTGGTGAATCGCCTGCTTGAAGTGACTCTTACAGTAAAGGAACTACCACACACACACTTCCCTTGATCCCCAGGCAGTAAAATGAATAAAATGATTTCCAAGCAGAATTATTTCCCATTTTATAGACTCCAGAGGGACTCTGAAAAAGTTTTTGTTCAATTCAGAGTTCAATTCTCAAAAACTACGGAAAGTATAACTTCAGTGACATGACAAATGCAACACTACAAAAAAGATGTTGTAAATTAGACAATTTAGAACTATAAGCGCTGATTATTATTTTTGCTGTGGGCTCCCAAATAATATGAATAGCCTATAATCATATAAATATCGGAATTTGTTTCGTTCATTTTAAAGATGCAGTTTTGTTTCTTCTTTTGTTTTGTTTTTTGATCGGCTATTCCAAAGTGGGTGCTCGAATTTTTCACTGTGTGCTCGAGCAAAGGAGCACCCACGGGCTTATGACTTGTGAATGTACTGTGTCAAGTATGATCCCACAAGCCCCTGGAAATGAGGATGCTTGCAGGCTATTAATGCTTTTAACCCCTTACATCTATAAGAGTCGCAGAGCAAAGCAAACAGGTATTAAACCTTCAAAGCACTAAAAACTGACGGCTCTCTACAGTCACTGCACTGCACCATTAATAAGAAATATCCAGGCTTTGTAGATAAAGTATGCTAGATTTAATTAAGTATAAATGCATATTGGACACTCTGACTGCTGCCCTGGTGTAACAAGCACTGCAGAAGAAATCACAGGCTACATTTTTGAGATTACAGAATCAAGTATTTTAGGGATGAGCTCACTGTGGAAATGTGCAGTGAATAAAAAACAGGCAGACTCAAGCCTAATCAGTCATCCACTATTTTATTATTCTGCCATACAGAGTGAAAAATTTCACAATAGTTGTAGTTTTTCTGACACTAATCTGTACGGGATTGCTGGTGGCTTGATTTGTCACAATTTTCCCTCTAATCTTTTTTCCTTCCATGTGGCTCCAGTTTAACTTGTTATCTCTTTAATTGCATTTTGAACCAGAAGGGGCTTAAATGAACTGATGGATAGATTGCTTTATAATCAGAAGTTTCCTTTCTACCTTTTTTTTCCCACAGTTCGCCTCTTTGCAATATATACTGAGGTACAGCTGCTGCTGTACTCCTCCCTTAATCAAGCGGGCATTATAAATGTGGCCCTCGGACCAAAACTGGCCCATGAGGTGACTTTGAAGAGTGGAAAAATCCAAAAAACAGTAACTACACTGTTAGTACAGGACATAAAGCAACACTGGATCCCACAACTGAACTTGGAATTGCAGCAAGTAATCTGTGATACCTGATTGATTACTTTATTGCTCAACAAATAGCATTAAAGTCATACTTTAATAGGAAAACACGCAGGCATCGTTATATATATATAGTTATTCGGGATATACATGTTTTCCTGAAAACACAACATACCATTTTCTTTGCAAGTTCTTCAGCCAGGAGCTTGTTCTGCATGCTCTTTTCCTCGACCTCCAGGCTCTTCTGGTCGTAGTTAACCGCCAGCTCCTCGAGAGCTTGGAGGACCTCCTTCACCTCCGCCTTTGAATTCTCATTCTCGGTCTGCAGCCTGCCGAGCTCCGACTGCACCTTCTCGCTATCACCCCGGGATGATGCTAGAAGCTGAGCAGGCAAAGAGATTCAGCCGAGGATTAACTAACCTCCAAAAAAAAAAAGTATTTTCCTGAATAAAAAGAAGAGATCAGCCAGTGGAAGAGGAGCACCCTCTTCATCATTCGTAAAGCCGACCTGCTGGGTTTTAATAAAACATAATTGCACTGTTTATCTCACTCTTCTGGTTACACAAGACAAATGTGTGTACAAAACCTCGTAAGCAGTGGTAATTGAACAGATGAAATATTTCAAATATTCATTTTAGACTACCCATTAACCCCATAGTGGCTGGTATCGTTTTACCACTGTGGTGTTTGCCGCAGTACTGCAGCCCTCTGTGGGTCATTTCACTGAATAGATGTCATTAAATCGAGATGCTGCTCAGTCCAAAGTGCCTGCACATTTGCACTGCAGTGTACCAAAAAATAGTACTAAAAAAATAAACAAAGTATGCTTGGGAGGTTATGATTGTGTCAGCTTAACCCACAGTAGGAACATTTTAGGAAATTAATTCATAAATAACGCAAATGTGGAGTCACAGTGTTCCACACCAGTGCATGTTTCAGGTTGCTTAACTCAGTGGTTTTACTCATAATATGCTGTAAATATGACTCCCGATTACATTTTAATGTAGTCTTTTTAATTATTGTTTATCCCTCAAGTGTAATATACTTACAAACAGGCCTTATCAAACACTTGATATAACTGTTTTAATATCACCTGTTACATTTAGAAAGATAACATAATGATGCTCATCCATCCATCCATCCATCCATTCATCCATCCATCCATCCATCCATCCATCCATCCAGTCAGTGCATCCAGCAAGTTCTGTCCTATTTTATTGACAGTTGTACTGCATTTTGTTTTGTTTTTGAAAAGCTCAACTGCAATTTTAATGTCCCCTCAATGTTTTCTTATTATGTATTTTGTAAGTCTTGTAAAACCCCTTAAGCTTTTGTCTGAATGCTGCTATATTATTAAACCTGCCTCGCCATGTCAGCAAAGAAATAGAAATAAATAGAAAATCAATGAGAAAACAAATATTGTCAGTCTGAAAAGAATTACCATAGGTTTCACATCTCCATCACTTTACTTCTCCATCAATCTTTATTTAGATTTTCTTCCCGCATTATTTCTACCTGAGGAGCCACTGAAAGCGATCCTATTTTCCTGTAAACAAGTGCTGCAGACACACCTTTGATAAAACCATGGCGTATGTAAGGTTATGCTGTATCCTGCCACCTGCGAGGAGCTGTCACTTTCCTCTTATTTGTCAGGATAAATCATAAACCTGTGGAAGCTGCCTTCTGCTCAAAGTGCATGCAACAATGTCACTCACTGAGCACTGTTTAACAGAACCCTTAAATGGCGTAAAACAAAGATCTTTTACCTCCTCCTGGTCGAGCATCTGCTCTTTCAGCTTCTCCACCATCTGGCTCTGGTGGTTGATCTCGTCATCCTTCAGTGGAACACAGAGAATAGATATTGATCATTAAAAGATAAATATATTCTTAACTATGTTATGTTGTGGGTTTTGAATCAGCAACACAAATTCTAGTTAAATCAAATGTACATGTAATATATATAGCAGATCTTGTCATATCTGCAAGACAATATTGTTGTAGCTTTAGCAAAAACAAAAGCAGTGTATTTTCATTGCATTTCATATTAATTCAATAAAGAAAGTTTTATTAATACCAAACTAATTTAACTTTAACCTTATATAAGTGCATTTTCTATCAAATGGAAACATTTTCTATGTAGAAATGCATATTTTGTGTCACACAGAATATCATGCATTGGGTGTTCTAAGACAGTTTTAACACCAGCATGGAGAAGAAAAAAAAGCTAATGTATTCAAGTTCTACAAATGTCCCCCTGAATGAAATATTGAAAATATCTGGTTCAAGCCCTTCTAGTGCAGAAATATACCTCTGCATATTTAATGGAGTATGAGCCAGTGAAGGCAATAAAAAGGCACATTATAGGTTTGAAGAACACAATATCCATAAATATATGTTTTAAATAATGTGTTAAAAGTTCTCTGTGCTACTAGTTTCCTCAATGAAACCTATTCCTAAGAGTCCCCATGTTTGTAATTCCAATGAGTATAATTCACACTCACATGTATGATCGTGAATGCACTTCAATGAATAATACATGCATGCTTGTTGTCTTGGTCCGTACACACTGTTACATAAACCTCATCCTCGTTGTGTAATCGTTTTTCTATTTGTGCACACATGAGTCTTCAGCACCTTATCATCCAGCTGTTTGTAAAGCTTGCGGATCTCCTCCTCATACTTCTGCCGCTCCTCCTCAGAGATGTGGACCACAATGGATGAAGCAATTGAGCAAGGCGTGCAGGGGCTGCAGGGGGTGCATACGTCAAGAACCGGCTCCTCAGATTCTGGAGGCATGGGGCTGGAATCTTCTGAACCTTCTACCAGCACCACAGATTCCTCACCTTAAAACAAGTGACAAACTATTAAAACATTTTTTTGGGGGGGTGACCATGTTGCTCTTATCTGTAGAAAATCCTTCTCTGGGGATTAATGCATAAAAAGGGATTAGTGGGTTAATCTCCAGCAACATCCTTTCCGTACTCCTGAATGCTTTCAAATATCAAGTCCAAGAAACGGCAGTGCCATGAAAGATCACCCTTTTCTATATATTCTCAACAGCAGTGTTAAAAACCACATCGATGCAATATTGAAATGTCAGATGGCTTGTGAGGAAAATTCAATATGTTAATTTTATGCTTGATGGCAAGAAAAACCCAGAAGAATGGTTGGGTTGAGATGTTTCTCCTCAGGCAGCATGAGGAGGTTTATATCTCTAAACAGGGAGCAGCAGTAAGTTAATTGGAAAGCGCATGGCAACAGAAAACTGTCAATAACACAGTAAAAATAGATTAAACCAATACCCATGTATCATAATGACCTGTTGGGCTCATTATATGCAAAGACAGACATAATGCTCGGAACGTGTAATAATTTAATCACCAAGGCCAAATAAACTGTAGGAAGTGAAACATAAAAACATAAAAAAGACAGTACATCACCTACAGAAAGAATTCCCATCAGCCAATAATGTCAATGATAACAGTGGGTTATAAGTGTAACACAAATGTCACAGGTGTTTTCTTCTCTCATTGAATATGGAAGAAAAATGTACAAATTAATGGAAACTATTAAAAAATCCAAACTTATGCGGAAATTCAGAAACCCACACCTGAATCAAAGCTTTTCTAGTATTCCATAAATCATTCCAATCCTGTTAAATCCAATTAAATCTACTGCAATGTAATAATCTAGTGTTAGAATCAAACATCCTTCTTTGTCTGGATATTTTACACGACTTTTCCATAGGGATTCCAAAATTTTATTAAATGTCCTCATAACTGCAGCATAACATATGGTTTGGGTGTAAAAAGCACAATTTTATATAAAAGTTAATACGTTTTTTGAGGTTCAATTTAACATTTTGTTTGGGAGGAGAGGAACCAAAATTACTCTTTTGGTGCGAAACTTTGCAGACTTGATGCTGTTTTATATTTAGGATTACATATTTTGATGAAATATTAATTTCTCCGATATCTTTTTGGGGGTATGTTGCCATCTAGATGTTGCCCGAGACAATCATTTAACAATAAAATTAACTGTAATCAAAAAGATCTGTTTTGCATTGCACATATCTGAGAACAACTTACATGTTTCATTAATTTGTCTTACCGCAAACTCTTTCAGTCAGCTTTTCCATGTCTTTTCTTGTGAGTGCAATACTGGCTTTACCGACATGATGTACTGTCGCAGAACTGTTGAGAATCAATTTGGAAATCAAGGGCTTTGAACTTTGTGACAGGGTCAAATTCGTCAATACTCTAGACAATGCACCTGACTCTGTCGGCATCGAACACAGATTAGGTTCACCTGCCTCATTGCAGGGATTCTAATCAATAAAAGGAGCCGCCCGATTAAATGAAACAAAAACCTGCATGCAAAAGATTTGTGCTCTTGACAGTTCTTGACATGATTTAACCTAATTAACTGTAAAAGACAGCTGCTTCTGTCTTTGAGCCAAATCCACTAAGGAGTCGGGTAATGTGGTGCAAGATGGAGGTCAGCAGCATTTATCTCAGGGAGTTTCTGGCCTGAGGTGGGAGACGATATCGGGAACAGTGAGAGCGGAATGGGGGAAACGATGTTGTCAAAATGATCCATTAGGAAATTAAAAGCACTAAACGAAAGAGTGAGGGGGAGGCAGCGAGAGAGAGAAAAAAAATACTGTTTGGGAAGGAGAAAATGAAGATAACTGATTGGTGTCTAACAAAGATGTGTTACAGTGTTTTTTAAAGTCATATCAAGCTAATTTTCAAGAAAATCTTTAATTATACAGTCTGCTAGTCAACGAATCAGTGCCAGTCAGACATTTTGAAAAGCTCAGGTCCAAAAGGAAAAGAAAGATGTGTGTGTGATGACTGTGTGCGTGTGTGGTTGTAGTTCTGCTTCATGTCTCATGGTGCACGTTGCAGGTTCTTCACGCCATGTTTATGTTTTTTATGCTTGTGAACATGTCATGCTGTGGCTGTCTGCGCTCCCTCTCTGAGATGGATACATACTTTGCGAGAGCATGCATCCAGAACAAAGGTATTTCTCACAAGGACATTTATACACTTATGGGATACCCATAACAGATGGAAAACTGAAATAGAAAAGAGTGAGGGAAGGTGTCATGTTTGTGTTCTGGAAATATCCACAGCCATTTCTAATTTCTGACCAATCACACAAAAGCTGAGAGGAACAAATTTCGCACAGATGATGTGTCGAGAACCAAACTGTGAGAAAACATTGATGTTATTTTTTGGGAGTAAACACATTTCTCTTTTAAATCTGGGATCAAAAGTTCATAGGTTTCAATCTATTACTGTGGGTCCCTGAGCAAGACCTTTGACCCTGCTGCTACTCGGGCACTGCAACATGGCAGCCCACTGCTCCTAACATGTGATGCCAAGGTTAACTATGAATAGGATGGGCTAAATACAGAGAAGTCATTTCCTCAAGGGAAGTAGGCTTTCCTTCTTTCTTTTCCTGAAAAATACATATCAACCTTAATCTCACTCTGCCTTCTCGTCCGCCTCTCTGCTCTCTCTTCCTTGATTGCATCAGGCTGTGCGTCATTAACCTATCACCGCCTACATGTCACTATGTCACATGTCTGTATATCGTGCTCGTATTTCTGTCAGACATTATGTTTAGCAGTCTCTTTCTAGTTCATATCTCGACACACACCTGCTCTGTCAAGTCGCTCTGGAACTCAGTCACCATGGAGACAAAACTTCAGATCCTCATGAGATTAATCGGGAGAGGAGATGCTTTAAATTTATCTCAACGTCCACTGACCACCGTTTCTTATCGCCACCAATGTGGATGAACGATCTTGTAAAGTGTTTCGTTCATCCTTGCTGAGGACATACTGTACTTGTCTTGTTCCCTCCCATATGGACTTGTGGCATTAATATTTGGTACGCGGTGTAATCGTGCCTCTGTCCACACACTAACGAGTCAGACTTTGACTGTTTGAGGTCAGGCTGTGTTTAAGGTTAATCAACTTGCAGTTTTGGTTGAGTTTAAGGTAAGTATGCAGAGAGAAAGTGGTCGTCAAAGTATTGATTTCACAAAGCAACAGAAATAATGTGTTTGTGTGTGTGTGCGTGTGTCTGTGTGTGTACGTCCGTGCGTGCGTGTGCATGTGTGTGTGTCTGTGTGTGTGTGTGTATGTCTGTGTATGTGTGTGTGTGTGCATGCTGACATGAGAGCAGAGCAATGTAAGTCACGACTTCTCTATAGATGTGTGCAGATTACAAATATATAAAGATTTATAAATCATAAAGACTCTAACATTCGTCCAGCGTGAGGAGCATCCAATAATATAAAGTGAAAAAAGCCTGAATAATAGAAATCACTAGAAAGGAATTCATAAGTGTTTTTGGGCACAAATCCAGAAATCCTGTTTGGCTGTCCTCCTCCTGTATCTTCACTGCGAGACATTCAGCTGATGTCAAATGAGGCTAAATCTGCAACTACGTGGACTGAAAAATAATGTCTGCTGGCTTGTGAAATTGTCATTCCCATTTCCTCCTGCATGCATGAAGAGACTCTCGAACAAGAACTTGTACTGTACTTTTTTTTTTTTTTTTTTCTATTTTAGGGATTTCCTGCACTGGGGGATCGTCTGTCTGCAGCCCGAGTTTTTTAAACCTGCAAATACCAGTCTTCTATTTTTCACAATATAGTAGGCAGTTGATCTTTTAACCAAACATAAAAAATGATTCAGCATCCTGACACACCATAATTTTCTCATAACTGAGCTCAATTTTCATTCAATTGGTCCCATTTGTTGCAGTAATTTAACAAGTCTACAGTCACAGTAGCCAGTCTGTCTTAAGCACAATGTTGCCTGGGGCTAATATGCTCATATTGCCAGTACTATAATCCGATAAAATACTTACCATCTTAGTTTAACATGCAGGCATGCAGGCTCGTATTTGCTAACAATACATCAAGTGTAGCTGAGGGGAATGCATGCAGCCCCTTTTGCTCTTAGGTGAAGTATTGGACGCATAAATTTGCACACGGATGTGATCATGTATGGCAATATCAGCTTTTTAAATGAATCGGCAAATGGGTGCTTTCAAATGAAATACTGATATCAACCCAAAGTGATAATTTTAGCTCATTTGTCAGGCCAAGAAATTGATTTCTTAATTATACCTGAATATGTAATGCTTGAGAAAAATCTCACTGCAACGGCATTTGCTACAAGTATGGACCCCATTGCCTGCAGCTAACATGTAGAGGTTCCTCTACCTTCCTGCAGTAAATGATAAAGCTGAAGCTTGCAGACATTTTTAAGTATTACACAGTGAAGTACTGGTTAAGGCTTTTACCTCTCCGGGTAATCTGTTTTTTTTTTTTTTTCACAGTCCAAAAACAAGCTTTTGAGGTGAATTGGTGCTTCTAAAATGACTGTAAGTCTCTATTTTCCCTGTTGTGGGCTGGAGACAGACAAAGAGGTATAGAAGATGGATGAATGTCAGACAGTGTAATACTTTTTGTCCCTTTTTCAGAGATTCTGCACCGTTGTAGTAACTCATCTTGAAGTGCTCCTCTGCTTGAACCAAATTTCAGACCAGTCCAAACAATGGCTTTTAAGATGTGCCACTCAAAATCCCAAATCACTTTATGGTGCCAGAGGAAAAGTTGAGTAAGAGCAGTAAGATCATTATACGGAGAGGGTGTGCCAATTTTGCTGCAGTCAATCCAGTTGTCAGAAAGTGGATTTTCCCAATCATCCAACAGGCTGGCACTGCCACTCACGGGAAGTTGGCTGGCGGAAAATCAAAGCTTATTATACGTCTGAAGGTAAATAATGTCCTAACACCTGGGCAACAGAATCCACTGCATCCTGCTCGAAGAAGATATTCTGTGTTTCTGTAAGCCTGCGTGATATCCGTGAAAGTATTACCATTCCTCCAGCGGTTCAGCTCAGCCTCCAGCCTTTGAATAGTCTCCTTCATTGACCTGTTCTTCTCCTTTTCCTTTTCGTACTTCTTCTTCCACTGCTCTGCTGTGAGCTCCAGGTTCACCGATACAGTATTTCTGATGGTCTTGGCTCTAATTGGCAGGATGCAGGCAGAAACAGAAAGAACAGGGTAGACAGAAATAAGAGGAAACCGTATGAGGATTCAGTATTGAGGGGTAAAAAGGCATTGGGCAGAGGAGCAGGAGGGAGGGAAAATGTGAGAGAACAGAAAGCTGTCAAAGGGGTTCTCAGCACAGGCTGCTCGATGAAAATGAGCTTGCATCTCATTAATTGGTATGTAAATTGGGTTTCTGCCAACTGTGTTTGATGGTGCGTGTAGGAAAAATAAGAGGCGAAAAGCCAAAAGGTAAAAATGCATTGGAACACATCAAAATATAGCCATCATAAAACTCATCATGAAAGTGAGCGCTATATGTATTGCCGCTATAAATTATTCCAGAATCACAACACACAGAACACACAGAAGTGGTAGCAGAGAGTTGAAACTTTCAAAATGCAGCCTTCAGCACTCAGTGCTTAATTTCACACTCCAGTGAGAAAACACTGTTGTCATTACTCATTTATTTCTTGATATTAGTGAGACAAAATACCGCAATCCGAATCTGTCTCTTACACGCTGATTTCAAGTCACAGATTATTTGGATATTGGTTCTGTGATAACCTAGCAGCAGGTGGAAAAAATGTGAACAAAGTGTAAATGGCCTATTTTTGTTTATTTAATCACCTAAACCACAGCCTCACATCAAAAAGCCGGATTTCTTCTTTCTGCTTACAAATTATTAGTGTTCCTGTGTGGTATGAGTCAGTTTAAATACCTTGTATCTTTCAGGATATGAGAACGTAACACATGAGCTGTATCCTGAAATGACTGTGTAAATGTGTATTCATGTTTCAAATTTAAAGATGTATATCCCTGAAAGAAAAGCAAATCATTAAAAAAGTATAATTAAGTAAAACTACAATATTAAAAATACTAAATTATCATCATTGTCATAGTTTTAATGTATTTATAAAGGCAGCTGTTGTTTGTGTTGCGTTAGGCCCTCATTCAGAAATGGCGTCCACCAGGAAAAATAGATAAAAGCTTCATTTGAGTTTGGGCCAATTATTATAAATGATTAAAGGTGGGATGGAATATAATGAAAAATGAAACATCAAATCACCACTGTCGTGGCGGCAATCCCCGAACCCGGTGGTGGACACCGGAAGTAAGGGATGCCGTCAAGCTGAAGAAGGAGTCCTACCGGGCACTGTTAGCTCATAGGACTCCCGAGGCAATCGACAGGTACCGGCAGGCCAAGCGAGCTGCAGCCCGGGCTGTGGTGGAGGCAAAAACTCGGGTCTGGGAGGAGTTCGGAGAGGCCATGGAGGAGGACTTTCGGTCGGCCTCGAGGAAATTCTGGCAAACCGTCCGGCGCCTCAGGCGGGGGAAGCAGTTCTCCACCAACACTGTTTACAGTGGACGTGGGGAGCTGTTGACCTCAACTGGGGACATTGTTGGGCGGTGGAAGGAATACTTCGAGGACCTCCTCAATCCCACCACCACGTCTTCCATTGAGGAAGCAGAGACTGGGTTCTCAGAGGTGGACTCGTCCATTTCCCAAGCTGAAGTCACCGAGGTTGTTGTGAAGCTCCTCGGTGGCAAGGCACCGGGAGTGGATGAGCTTCGCTCAGAGTTCCTTAAGTCTCTGGATGTGCAGGGACTGTCGTGGCTGACTCGTCTCTGCAACATCGCGTGGCGGGCGGGGACAGTACCTCTGGACTGACAGACCGGGGTGGTGGTCCCTCTCTTTAAGAAGGGGGATCGGAGGGTGTGTTCCAACTACAGAGGGATCACACTCCTCAGCCTCCCCGGGAAAGTCTATTCCAGGGTACTGGAGAGGAGGGTCCGGCCGTTAGTCGAACCTCGGATCCAAGAGGAACAATGCGGTTTTCGTCCTGGTCGTGGAACACTGGACCAGCTCTATACCCTCCACCAGGTGCTTGAGGGTTCGTGGGAGTTCGCCCAACCAGTCCACATGTGTTTTGTGGATCTGGAGAAGGCGTTCGACCGCGTCCCCCGAGATGTCCTGTGGGGGGTGCTCCGGGAGTACGGAGTCCGGGGTCCCTTGTTGAGGGCTGTTCGGTCCTTGTATTCCCGGAGCAGGAGTCTGGTTCGCATTGCCGGCAGTAAGTCGGACCTGTTCCCTGTGCACGTTGGCCTCCGGCAGGGGTGTCCTTTATCACCGGTTCTGTTCATCATATATATGGACAGAATTTCTAGGCACAGCCGGGGGCCGGAGGGGGTCCGGTTTGGGGACCACAGAATCTCATCTCTGCTATTTGCGGATGATGTGGTTCTGTTGGCCCCATCAAGCCTGGATCTCCAGCGTGCACTGACACGGTTCGCAGCCGAGTGTGAAGCAGCTGGGAAGCAGCACCTCTAAATCCGAGGCCATGGTTCTCGACCGGAAAAAGGTGGCTTGCCCCCTCCAGGCCGGTGGAGTGCCCTTGTCCCAAGTGGAGGAGTTTAAGTATCTTGGGGTCTTGTTCACGAGTGGGGGAAAGATGGAGCGTGAGATCGACAGGCGGATCGGTGCAGCGTCTGCAGTTATGCGGACGTTGTATCGATCCGTCGTGGTGAAGAAGGAGCTGAGCCAAAAAGCGAAGCTCTCGATTTACCGGTCGATCTTCGTTCCTACCCTCACCTATGGTCATGAACTATGGGTCATGACCGAAAGAACGAGATCCCGGATACAAGCGGCTGAAATGAGCTTCCTCCGTAGGGTGGCTGGGCGTACCCTTAGAGATAGGGTGAGGAGCTCAGTCACCAGGGAGGAGCTCGGAGTAGAGCCGCTGCTCCTCCACATCGAGAGGAGCCAGCTGAGGTGGCTCGGGCATCTATTTCGGATGCCCCCCGGACGCCTCCCGAGGGAGGTGTTCCGGGCATGTCCCTCCGGTAGGAGGCCTCGGGGCAGACCCAGGACACGCTGGAGGGACTATGTCTCTCGGCTGGCCTGGGAACGCCTTGGGGTGCCACCGGAGGAGCTGGAGGAAGTGTCTGGGGCGAGGGAAGTCTGGGCAACTCTGCTCAGACTGCTGCCTCCGCGACCCGGCCCCGGATAAAGCGGTAGCCAATGGATGGATGGATGGATGGAAACATCAATTCCTACCATTAAAACAAGAAGACAATATTTATGTAAATACAACACAAGTGTTGTAAAGGATGACTGGAAATGTTCAGTGTTTTGCTTATCTATGCCTTTTACAGCAATTTTCTTGGGAAGTGCTTGAAAGAAGAAAAGACACTGAAATATTCTCAATATTACTATTATTGTATGTACACATTGATTATACTGTACATGTACAGTCGTGTTGGGGGGGAAGTTGTTCAGGTTTTCTGTAAACTGAACTGTCCTGATGGGATTAATAAAGTTGTCTGAGTCTAATTCCTTGTCTAGTACATCTCAGCTGCTTTTCTTGTAGTTAAATATACTCCAAATATCACAATTTGGAAGCTGTTGGAAACATGATTGCTTCACATAATAAAAAGCATCTTGTGGCGGCCGTTAGGACTCAGGCCTCTCACCCAGCAGGATGATGAGAAAAGGGGCGTGGTTTTAGCGCTCCCGCTCCTGGCCTGTTGCCGTACTGTTCAGTTGAGTTTTGGCGGTTGCTAAATAAAGACGCGTTCCTACCTTCAGCTCCGACTCATCCTTCGTCCTGCCACAATCTAAACAAAAGTGTGCCAATGTTTGTAATCATGTCCCATTATTTTCATGTAATGCTCAATTCGCCGTGACATTCAACAGTGTGTTTTGTGGACAGCAAAAGAGTGGAGAATATATTTTTGAATCCAAATATCTTCTGTGAATTTTGTGACTCCATAATACATTATTTATGTCAGCCAACTCTTTGGTGTCAGGCCCAATTCACTGGGAGTACGGAAAAGGCAAAAGGAGGCTTTTTCTGGATCATTCTTTCCATCCGTGTGTGGATAAGTGTGTTTTTTCTATTTCCTTTTGTGACAGTGAGCAGTTGCAGAAAAAAGATTCTGTGAATGCCGCTTCACATCAGATTAGAAAAGACGATCTGTTACCATCCGCGGCACAATCGGAAACTCCGACACAAACTCTAAAGCTGCTTGTAGGTCACTGTAAGCCAAGCTGAAGGAAGCAATATATATGTGAGCAGAATATCCAAAGCAAACACATTGTGGTAGCAAACTTCTCCACAGCAGCAGCTCATTAAAACAACGGTCAAGAAATGTGCGTGCGTATTAAACAGCTACTTTCTGGCAGCTGGATCCCAGCAAGTTACTTCAAAATGAGTTACAGTCATACTACTTTACTGTCCTAAAGAGCAACAGGATGCATCTCAGCGGGTAAGCAACAATCCAAAATTCCCAAGTAACATTTAAACAAAAAAGATGTTGTCTCATTTCTAAATATAAGCGAGAACCATCCTATTTAAAACACTGTACTTAGAGCACAGAGGCAAGTTACAATATTTGGAGTAAAATGTTTTTTAGTCTATTCATCTGTTTCTACTGCATTAAAATAGTATATTCCATTGTTCTTTTTTTACACTAATATTCATGATAGACATAATTCTACTGTGCAAATGAAAGTGTATAATGAACGAGTTACAGTGAGAGATGTGTGTGGGATTTATGTTACTGTAAACTGTATTGTGCAAGAAGCTGAAGTCTCCATAGCACACTTTACCGTTGGCCAAACATCAAGGTGGATTTGGTCTCTGCTTCGTTGTAGCTGGAGGGCGAGCAACAGATAAACATGGTAGTGCGACAGTTCCCACCGAGCGAGTCCTGTAGGATGCGAGTCATTTTGCTGTCACGGTATGGCACATGGGATTTCTATAAAGAGATAAAGGGACGACGGAAGAAAGAGCAACAGACAGTAAGAGAGGCAGAAAAAAAGGACAAAGTGGAGGATTAAAAAGCTGAAAAGAAACATGGCATTGTGCCTTTCTTCAACAAAAAACTAAAAGGATGTGTTGATGGCTTCAGCTGAGGAGGAAAGAAGAGATTTACTTCCGTCTGTCGCATCATTCGCATCATTATCTCCCAACCTTTTGATATACCTTCAAAAAGACAGTGTCCTTGCTCAATGAATAAAGAATGAATACCAGTAGATTTATGAAAGATTTGAGAGGCATTTGCAGTTCGCAAGCATTTCCATTGGGTTCACGAAGAGATCCCTAAGCCTTGGGTTACGTAATAAGAGGTGGAGAGCGTTTTAATTACACTCATGGAGCTTGGAGGAGCTATACTGTAAGAACGGGTGGAGCTGATTGTGTTACCAGCTGTGGCAGCCTGAATTATGGATAAGAGGGGCAGAAAACTAGTTAACATCACTGCAGCCTTCACCCGCCCCCACTGACAGCCACACTATCACTGTATAGGATAGCGCTGGTTGGTACTCTATGTCAGGTCCATTTTGGGGGGGTGAGTAACACGTTAACCCAAGTATCACATTGTACCTCGTAATTTTCAAGTGATTTCATCCTTTTAGGCTTTAATGTTTTATACTTCTTGTAGAAAGTACAAAGAACCCTTCTTTTTATTTGGAGTGTGTGAATCACAAAACAGAACAGGAGAAACACACTCAAAACCACATAGCCTGCAAAAAAGGAATTTTTATATAATAGTATAGTAATATAATATGAAGTACTCATATTGTTACATCATATATTCATATTATGTTCAATAATAATAATAATAATAATAATAATAATAATAATAATAATAATAATAATAATAATAATAATAATAATAATAATAATAAGAAGAAGAAGAAGAAGAAGAAGAAGAAGAAGAAGAAGAAGAAGAAGAAGAAGAAGAAGAAGAAGAAGAAGAAGAAGAAGAAGAAGAAGAAGAAGAATTCTAACTTTAATGTTGATTATGTTTCATCTTGTTCATTTTTTTCAACAGAAAACTAAAATGTACAAACTAAACCTCAACAATGTTCGCTAGAGAGTAGCTACGTTGTGACAAAACAACAGATAATCAATAGTTTTAAGCAGAGGTATCAAATCCTGGTCGTCCAGCTTTGATGGCCCCTGCTATAATCCCCGGCTGAATCTGATGATTGTACCCAGCGCTGTTGAAAGCCTGATAATGACACATTTGTTATACAGACAAGTGTCCAATCAAACAGATGTTAAAAACATGCAAGATCGTGGCTCTCTATCACCGAGATGAGACACTTCATCAAAACATGGTTTGCATTTAAAGCATTCAGTATGCATTGCTTTTCCAAATAACGGCTGCAGTAATCAGGGTATGAATTGTAATAAAAGCAAGGAAGGGGAAGTTCTTCATGATGGAATGAGGGGGAAACCCCTTTAAACAAATGCAATTTATTGCTCAAAGATCAGCTGTTGACAACAATATCTTTTATTCTGAAAACAGACAAAACAGTAACCTAGTCAGTATCCATCTGGGCCGATACCACACAGGCTATGAGTGGTGTTAAATGAACAGCAACAACCTACCGAATGGCATATTTCTGCCCCTTCTAATTTCACTTTATCAGCTAGTAGAGACTAAAAACAGAGCTTTGAAATGGTGAAAATTGTGGTGATAAAACCAGCTTTGAAAGAAATTTAAGGCAGTTAAGACATTTACTTTCAGCAAAGCTTTCCGTGATCCTGAGAAGAACATGTGATGTTTGACCTCAAAGTATGCAGTACACAGTACACAGAATACAACGGCCATCAATGTTCTCGGAAATTAACAAAATAAGGTCTTTTTGGTCGAAACATGTCAGCAAAACACGTGTTTAATAGAAGGAGCTCAGTTTCCTCTATATGTACTGGAATGAGTCATTCTTCAGTTTGGTTCTACTGAATGTAAGATACAGTATCTAATTTCCTGATTGAGGACGTTTGTGATATTTTATTTAACATATTGGGTAAATTCACGGTAGAAAACATGCTGTTTTGGCAGCAACATCCAAGAAGACCAGAAGACATGCCTGCGGCCAAAGCCGATAGATAAGTTTCAGAACACTTCTCCACCATACCGTTCCCTCAGCCAAAGCTGAGATGACGTTCCCCAGAGCCGACAAAGACCTGTTGATGTTCTTGGCTTCATCCAGCACCGCTCCCTCTGCACCCGTCTTACTGACCTGACACAGATATATACACACACACAGGCAGGAAGAATTAGATCTCGATGAACATTACCAAAGGAAAACCATGTTGATTTTCCTTGTAATACAAGTGTTTATAAGTCCCAGGACACTAATATGTAAGAGTCAGTTCATACAGGACAGCTTCCAGATAATCACAGTGTTCACTGTGGTGCAATCTGGTTCTGATTAGACTGAAAATAGAGACACATTTCATTCAGTGCATTTACGGTTAATTAGTTAGGATAGATTGCTCCCACAACCGAAAGTGCAAAAAAAGAAACTCTTTAAATATCCACAGCATTTTTTTAATGAATTCCATGAAAGCTTACAAGACCTATCAAGTGTGGCATTAATGTGTTGCATTTGAGAAAAGCAGAGAGCCAATCAGGATATTAGAAAGTTTCTGCAGGAGCTTAAACCTCAATAAGATGAGGCACACTGTATTGTGTCATAATCATCATGGGATACAATTATTTACAGTGAGATAATGAGGAGCTTAATTATAGCATAGAGCAAGTTGTCCAATCAAAGCTTTCTCTGAAGCATGCAGCCACTTCCTGTGCAGTCAATAACGTTTTGTACCGCAGCCTCAGAGTTTGCTAGAGCAGAACAATTCCCTTGCTCGCCCTGGGGAGCCACCAAGACGACGTACACATGCACCATCAGCACTTATTGGCTGGCCTTCAGCTACTACTCTATGCACGCACTATTCTATATTTTGCATCAATAGTATCAGCACAACACTACAGGAGTCAGTGGCAATGTTCAGCAGGGTCTCTGATGTGTTTTCTCCCCGCTGTCCAGAGAGTGACCTATGTCCTAGGGACAAATTGTTTTGTAGGTGGTATGATTGGTGGGGGGGTGGTGGTGCTGACTCACAGTTCACCTGAGAGACCTTGAAAGAATGAAACACTTTATTGCTTATGGTTCCCAATGGCTTAATAGTTGCTTTGGTTAAAGCCCCTTGTAGAACCCAACTCAAGGTTAAAAAAAAATTAAAGGGTTTTTTTGTTCCTATAAATACATTTTAAAATGTTATTTGCTAGTGTTGTTTTCTCCTGTGGAACCAAGTTGACTTTCCGGAACAACAAATGAATAAACACTAATAAAGACATTGAAACAGAAGAACATCCACCCAGCCATTCAAAATCAGCTATGGACGAGGGCTGGAGACACCATGGAGTCCAGGATAGAGACAGAAAGTCAAGACTTAAACTGCTTTAAGAGTCACATTGGAGGCTTTAAAAG
This sequence comes from Blennius ocellaris, assembly GCF_963422515.1. Classification (NCBI taxonomy): domain Eukaryota; kingdom Metazoa; phylum Chordata; class Actinopteri; order Blenniiformes; family Blenniidae; genus Blennius; species Blennius ocellaris. The sequence continues at coordinate 10,560,083 of NC_137653.1, read as the reverse complement.
TGTTTCAATGTCTTACCTTCTCACTACCGGCAAGATCGACCAGGTACAGCTTCCCACTCAGCTTCTGCTCTGTCTCCACGTTCTCTTGCTTGATGTTTATGAGGAAGATGCTGTGACTGCGGGAACTGTGCTCATTCATGTCTAAAAAAGCAAAATGACAATATAGAGGGTAAGAGAACTCTATCCATCTATTCATCTTGTGTACTCACTTCATCCACATTACATTCACAGGAAGCTGGAGCCTGTCCCAGTTGACCTCATGGTGAAAAGTAGAGAGCACTCTGAACAGCTCACCAGTCCCTCACCGCGCAAATATATACAGAGAATCACCTGCATACACATTCATACCTATGGGGAATTTAGTATCACCAATCAAATGCCACACAGAAAGGTCACCACTATGAGGAATGTAAAAAGAACACATTTTTTCTTACATGCATTATTCTCCAACAGAGATGTAGGTATGACCTTGGCTTTACAGCCCACCTTACACCTTGCCTTTTTACCTCCTCCTATACTTCTAATTGTAATTAGAATGAAAAATCTGTGTGAGTGTCAAATGGGTGACTCACTGGTTACAGCAACGTGACGATTGGCCTTCCCCTCATCTATCACATCCATCACCTCCTCGGGACTTGTGACAAATCGCTCTGTGCAGCCCTGAGGGGGAAACAAAATGCACACGGTCATTTATACAGCAAAGGAAACCTACACATGCAGTCATGTGGAGAAAAAAAATAAAGACATCCCATTAAACGTTCAGTTCTTTATCAAGAAATGTATATTATATTGATGTCTAATCTCGTATTTATTCATCTCTGGAAAAATAATTATTTAATTGCATGGAAACAAAAAAGAATAACCTTGTTTTATTCAAACATAAAAAAACCCAGATATAAACAAAAATGAAGATTCTGACCGAGGAAAAGGTTCAGACACCGTACCTACCAACAGCTCATGTTAGTGTCCTCTGCCTTTGTATGTACTCCACTATTTTCCAGACAGAGGAATAGAGGATTTCAGATTGTTTTGAGATCTTTTTGAATCACTGAGCAGACTCATAAGCTGCTACGATCTTCTTTCTCTTTGGATCCCCTCATGGTGTTCACATTCACTTCCAGTCAGAAGCACACAAAATTACATTTCTAAGGTTTAAATGAGACAAGCCTTTTTCAAAATGTTCAGTAACAATGTTCTAATTATGTCCACCTGATGTGATATAATTGTGTATGATTTTAGCCATTATGCATAGGAATAAATCTGGGGGTGTCCTAATTTATTCCTCACTCGAAAATAATTTTTTTATTGTTTACATTCTACAGAAAGTTTTTAAAAGGATTTTCTTGAGATTTAATTGTATATGTTTATTGTTCAAAAATGTCAATATTGTACATGTGTCCAAATATGTAAAACACACACACACTCACACACACATTGGCTTTTGTAGGATGTCCTAATTGTTTCCACATGACTGTACATTAAATGAACATGAATCATATTTCTAAACAAAAGCAAGTGGATCTGCAAACGGCTGCTTTTTAAGCACACGTAGTTGCATTGGAGTAGAGAAAAAACCCTCCACATAAAATTAATTTTAAGCTTCACTTTGAAACAGTATCCTTATGCTTGGGGGTGATGGTGCTGTTATGTATTTTGATTTTTGATTTTCTATTTAAGCAAGCCAAGGATGAAATTTGTTTGTTGTTGGACCTACAACTGAGTAAACAAGCAGTATGACATCCTCAAATGGCCCTTGGCAAACAAATGAGCTATCAGTAAATATTTCTGCAACACAGGACACACCATTATGGTGTGTCATTTCATTAGATGTATAGATATAGGTCAATTTATAGCACCAAAAACTAATGTTTAAATGGTGCACTTCTAGGTAGATGTTTGACATTTTAGCAAGATTATTGGAAATAAATGATCCAGTTAAGAAATGATCTAGCTTGCATGATTGGCACCCTCTGGGGCCTGAAAGTGAAATACCAAATGAGGGCTGAAAACAGGAGGCAACACATTCCTGCATACTAATTTCATGTGTTGTTTTGTGAACGAGCACAGCTGATCATTTTACTGAAGATGAACAAAACATGGTCTTGTTATATTGACTGCAAAACACATTTACATAAAAACACCACATACAGAATTATTAGTTTAAGAATTTGCACTTAAAACTGATTCCTTCTGTAAAATGACCTGTGAGAATTTATGCTAAATTCACGTGTTTCTCCAATTACCATCTCCTTCCTCTTCAAGTCAAATCATCTCTAGCTTTGTTTGGCAGGAGGTTTTCTTCTTGAATGATGAACGAGCCTTCTTTAAACACACAGCTGACTAGGACCCAGTTGGCAATAACTACATTCCCAGATAGATATCAGGAGTAATTCCCAACATGTTGAGCTTCTCCTTTAACGCACACTCATAATACAAGCATCATTATGACAGAGAAAAATGATGCTTCGCAGCCCAATTGAATCATGCCTGTGACTCACCTTCACATAGGGAACCCTGTATTTGTCTTCGTGCACTGACAGATTGGTTTTTGTCACTGTGGATAAGATAGAAAATGCAGAGAGACGTCATTGTTTTGTACCAGGCATGATGTTTGTGACTGTGCATCTGCATGTGACTGTTTTTCCCTTCAGCACATCCTTGTTTAATCTGACCTGACTGCGGTCTCTTCATATTTGTGAGTCAGCTTGTGCTAATGCAATATAAAAAAAAAAATCTCTGGGGAAGTGTTGCTCACAAGGTTTTTAATGAGACTAAACTGCTTTTTTTTTTTTTTTTTTTATAAAGTCACTGAGAGGTCAAGCCAATGTCTCTGCTCCTGTCACCAAAAGAAATACTAATTTTTGGCATCAATGCATTCTGGCCTTAATTTCTGCATTAGTCACTTCACATTTGAAAGTCCTGGTGATGTTAATTCAATTTCACCGGCTTGTGGAGGCAGTTATATCCCCAGTATGTGAGTGCTTTATCACCCTACAATCATTCACTATCTCAAATAACCCCATATAGGGTCGTTTTCTGATTTGATAAATCTTGTTTGTTGTTATTGTCTCCTTTTTTCCTTGTTCATAGCTAAAATGAGCTCATGTGTCCACTGCATACTGATGGGGGGCTTCACTGCAGTTATAGATGTAATCACAGGGACAGAGTGTACAGCCTTCTACCTGCAGCTCTTCATCTCTTAACACTAGTTATAGTATATCTTAGTGATAATACTATGCGCTATTGTGTTGTTGTGCTGTATGCATTGAAAAATTATCACAAAGCTTTATTGTGTGAAGCAGATAAGTAAAAATATAAAAGAAGCATTGGGATTGTTCACATCTCTATTATGAGAGCTATCAGTCAAGTATAAGTATATAATCTCTTGAGATGGAATAATCTACACTTTGGCTTTCTTTCCAGATTGTCTGATAAATTGCAGTATGACTTTATGTAACAAAACTATGGATTGTGATCTGACATGTGAGTTTTGTTCTTCCAGAGTCTGTAGGTAATGCTCCAGATCCTTCATGGAAAGGTATTAGATTGTTAAAGCTCACAGGTGGTGGGCCTGGCTTAAAGGTTTTCAGTAACTGTGAGCAGTATTTTTACAGATTGGCTGTTCAGACGTACCGTCTAGCAGGTCCCGAATTTTATCCAAATAGATCTCAAAGTAGGAGACCTAAAGCAAAAAAAAAAAAAGTGACTGATTTATTTCCAGGCAGAAACAAAGAGACTAATACAGATACATGAAGTGTATGGGATAGCAGTTCATTGTATAACAAACAAAACAAATAATCCTGAAATGCAAAATAATAGTTTAATATGTCCTCTTCCAGGTCTGGCAAGACCTTATCCTCCATCATAAGTCTGTGGTGTAAAAAGGGGAAATATTGTGGGCTCATGATGGTTTATAGATCATGATTTATTGACGCTTCTGCTCGACCCATCCATGTGAGGATTACAGCAGGGGTTCAAGCTGAATTCCCACATAATTTAACAGAGCGTGCATGTGTGCGTGCACGTGCATATAATCCTGTATTTCTTAATTTATAGGGCCAAACAACTGGACAGACTACACTTGTGTTTTAAATCTTTACATTGAGAGTCCAAACTGCAGGATCCAAATCATTCTAGCATGCATTTAAGGGCATATTTTATTCATATGGTGAAGATTCAAGATTTGACATGAGGTGAAGATTTACTGAAGAGACCCACAAAGAGATAAAAGAAAAAAATACATTCACAGGTGTGTGTGCGAGTGTGCGTGCGTGTGTGCATGCAAAGGCCTCACAGAGGTATAACCATGTATGTGTTTCTGTGTGTGCAGACAGTGGGGCAACTGGATAAATCAGTCAGACTTTATCTGTATTGCAGACTTGATATGCAACATAACAGGAACTAGAAAAAAAACCTCTCAGGCACGATTTAATACAAAATACTAGGAAGTGATAAAAAAAAAAATATATATATATACGACTCTTAAAGACTCTTAAAATGAGGAAACACGAGAGGCACACTGAAATATCAATAAAAAAATGCAAAAGGACCTTTGAGTAACATGATAATATCATGAAACGAACAGACACACATAAAATCCCTCTCACCTTTATATGAAATTCTAGGTTTTCATCCATGGCAAATATATGTTCAAAAATGTCCTCTGCTATTCTCGGTATAATCCCCATTCCCTGGGGATCATGAAGGTTTCCCTACAGACAGAACAAGACAAGAGAGGAACATGTGAGTGAATAGACATAAATGCAGACCCTGGACAAATTAGGCAGAGAGAATTGTAAAAGAAAGGCGAGCAGAGAGGCTTTTGACTTGAAAGGAAGAAGGGTTGTTTCCCAGAGAGAGCTGTAAAGGAGGTTATAAGACTGAGAGGCAGAGACAAAGTGATGGCCATGATGGAGATAGATGTACCATGGGGGCGTGAAGAGGAGGACGCAGTCCATAAAAAAATAAAGCAGAAAAATGTACATCTCCATGCATGTGTGTGTCACAGCATGAAGTCTACCTTCTGAATAATTTACAGCTACTGTACCTCCATGGTGTGTGTCTTTCCCGAGGAAGTCTGCCCATAGGCAAAGATAGTCCCATTGTACCCACCCAGTACATCTAAAATGAGAGGGACGAAAGAAAACATGTGAGAGGGGAAAAAAGAACAAAGCATTGAGAAAAAGCAGTAACAGTGTCAGAATTACAGAGTTCAGAAAGACGTCAAAACACCCCGACAGCAACCGCTCACAGAATGACAAAAATTTGTGACCTTTGTTCTGAATCCAACTGAGCCTCATAAAGCCTGCGCACCCCGACAAGCACATGGCATTTAAGCTTGGTTAGGCGCTGAACGACCTCTGTGGTTGCACACAGTAAACAACCACTACCTGCAGTGTTCACGTCACCGGGAGGCACTCGGCAAAATAACCCCTCAACACACACACATACACAAGTTACATCCCTTATTTAGGAGGAAAACAACACCTTCTTGGCAAGCCGAGGTTATAAAGAACCGGCACTGTTGAATGTCATATTGCTGACACAGTCCAATAAACCGCTGCGGTAAAAGTCAAACATGGATAAAGAAAAACATATCACCCCAAAAGGCCAGTCACCACAGGTTAGCTGACCACAGATGAATCACAAAGCCTTTCGGCTGAATCCATGCAGAACATTTTCCCACTCCTGCGTAGCCTCGCCTCTCACTTCTTCTCCTTCCACACTGGTCACGGAGTTACCAAAACAGGGAGCGCCACAGCAACAAAGGAGTGAGGATAAAGATTGTGTCTTTCAAAGGAAATATAGGCAACAGGAGATGAGATTGCCGAACACCCAAGACCACCACATACAGAAATACTGAGAAAAGCAAACAGCATGAATGTGAAAGGATGACAGTGAAAAAGGCAAAAACAGCAGCGCCACAGAAAGAGAGAAACCCAAACAGCCCAAAATACCAACAAGTAGAGAACGTGCATAAACAGATATGCTTCTCCAAACCAGCCTTTTCTGGCCTTGCATGCTTTTCTAGTTAATCCTTTCCCTTGACACATTTCAAACATCTCTTCCTTTTCCATTTTCTTCATCCTTCTCAACCCTGTGCTGCAATTCATCTCGCCTCTTTATTTCTTCTCTCCTCAGCCTGCATGGTAATCTCACACTCTATAAGTAATCTTGCCCGCCAAATCAATCTTTTTCATGCTCCATCTAGAACTAGTTCAATGGACTTCCACACTCACTTTGAAGGTGTAAGAAAAACGAAAGCCTAACAGCGGGAGGAGAGAGGTGGACAGACGTGGAGAGATGTAGACAGGAGGGAGGAGGATTATACGAAAAGAAAAAGAAAAATTAAACCTTTAGGGTGATGGTCTCTTTTGATCGGGCTTTCAGGATGCGGGACTTCCATTGTACAAACCTAAACGTGCATGTTGATAAGCTATACATCCGACAACATCATGCCATGGCAATGTGTTTTTTTGCGTGGCTTGCTCAAAGCTGATAGTTGAATGCAGTAGTATACAGAACTGACAAAACCAATGTGGAAGCCATGATGTGCTGATTTAAGGTGTGTCAAATGTCTTCTCTCAGCTATTCTGTCAATCATGCACCATGGAGGAAAAAACCCAAACTGTCTGAGTGACTCACCTTTGACGATCTGCTTGGCACAAGCGTTGTAGACCTGCTCCTGTGTGGTGTTGGTGGGGAACACCTTGTCAAACGCATATGACCTCCCCTGTGAAAGCCAGGATAAACACAGTCAGCTATGACAAATCCAATTTTGGGAATATTGCCAACAAATTCTTGCTCACGGTGAATTGTGTTAAAAAAAAAAAAAAAGTGGGGGGGGGGGTGGGATTTACCACCTCCTGGTCATTGTTATGAGTTCATGTTTTTCCTATTGTATTTATAAATACGCGTCACATAAACATTTTCATCAGGCTCAGTGAACATGCTGTACAGGCGCTGAGTCCATCTGTCTGTATTAGCCCTGAACAGCAGCATATATCACACTGAAAGACCTGCCTGTCTCCTTTTGAGAGGTGCAGAGTACAACCTCTGGGTATTGTGTGCTTCTTTGAGAGGCAGTGGATGATTTGAAGGAGTTCCGTGCTGCACGGAGGTTTGGGCAAGAGGCTGTTTGACCTCAAGAGAGACAAGAGAGATCACATGAGGTGAAGTCATTAGAGGCAGCGTTGAATGCCTTGAAGAGCACAGTGACAGAGCTGAGAGAAGAAACTGAGTGGGGGGGGAGTAGAAATGGCAGAAGAAAGAAGATGACCTGAAACAAAGGTCTGCATATGAGGAAGACAACAATGAGAAACTGTGCTGAGAGAAGGTTAAAAATATAGTGTTTTCCCTGTGCTCAGATTCCCCCGCAATGATTTAATATACTATACTAATGTGAACATAAAGCACTTTTGCTACATCAAAGGGATTACATATTCTCTTGAAATCATTGAAGGCAGCAGGTCTAAAGGTACTTCTGCTGCTCCCTTAGGGATTTGCTACAGTAGATCATTTCATCTGATCTGATTTAATCTGATCTGATCTGAAGTTTTACGCCGAATGCCCCCTCCCAAGAGGCAACCTGAGCAAGCGTTAACGACATTGCTCAGAGTCACTGTGATGACCCATCAGCAGTAGGATTCAGTCCAGCAAATATCTGATTACAAGAATCTTCTACTCTACTCTCCTGCTTCAATAACCTCCGGGCCACCCCAGAATGCTGCAATCAAAATAATCAGAGCTAAAAACACTTCATTTTTAAGAGTTGAGTTTGTACATGCCAGACGTCTGAATCAGAGTCTCTTCAATCTCATCAGTAAAAAAAAAGGATTTATATCTACGTCAAAATTAATATCCAGCATATTTTCCCTGCATCATGAAGGCTCTGACATAACACCAAAACAGTTAAGAAAAAAAGAGGCTGAAAAAAGAGGCGGACTCAACAGCATTTTACCTCATCAGTTTGGGATTGGATTAAAAACAAAAACATTAAAAAAGTTCAGGCAATAGCAAAGTCCACATTTAGCAGTGAGTGGAATAGCTTGCCATCTGATGTCAGCATGTTTGTTTGCTTGTTGTTCTCCATCTCTGTCCTATCCTTTACTCTCTCTCTCTGTCGCCAAACCCCAACCGGAACAGCAGGCAGCTGAGTCTGCTTCTCCAGAGGTTTCTGTCTGTTAAAAGGAAGGTTTTCCTTTTCAACATTGCCTTTGCATACTCGTATGGGACCACCTGTTTTTTTTCTTTCTTTCTCTTTAACAGTGCCTTGAGATGGCTGTGTTTCTATTGGCACAATATTAAAAAAAACTTAATTGAATTTAAATTTGAACTTGAATGCCTTCTTAGTTGAATATTTGGTTCAGAAACAGCAAGTCTGCCGATTTAACACAGAGAGCCAAAAAATCCCAAACCTCACATGATTTACAACATTCTGTATTATAAATTCACCTCTTAATTTTCACAATTTGTTTACCTCTAATTGATGATATTTTATGATACTGTTGACGGTATAATAATACAGATCGTAACATTTCATCCGTCAATCCATTTATTTTCTATACAGCTTTACATCACTCATGGTTGTAGAAGGCTGAAGCGGACACAAACTGACAATGGGCAAAGGCAGAGTACACCCTGGACACGCCACAGAGGAAGAGAGAAAGAGAGACAGACAGACAGATACTACGCACGCACACACACACACACACACACACACACACACACACACACACACACACACACACACACACACACACACACACACACACACACACACACACACACACAAACACCAGGCAGCATTTGAGTGGCCAGTTAGTCTCGACCGCATGTCATTGGACAAATAGCCTACCTACCGGTACACACAATATTAACTATACATAGATATGCCCTCAACTTGAGTGAAACCAGGGACACTTTCAATATGTTATGTGAGGTGAGAGTGCAAATCACCACACATATTTCCATAATGGCAAACATTTAACACTGATACAACTGTCGGGTGCCACTGCATTGAGGTGGTTTGCACACTCACTGTGACAACAAAATAGTTTAATTCTTGGCTCTGGGTCTTTCTGTGGTAAGTTCTAACAGTGTGATTGGCTGGTGATCTTTTCATGACACTGAGAGCTTGATATTAAGCTTGTACTTATCCCGGGAAGACGTCTCGATAGTACAGTAGCAAACACAATACAATGATCATAAAAGGACCTAACAAATAATTCTCAGTTGGGATAGAGTTCAGATCCCCACAGCTCCGACTTCAATAAAGTGGTAATAGACTATAGAATTATACAGGATTATTCTTTTAGTTGGAATCATATTTTCTATAATTTCTTTACAATCAGTCTATTAATAATCTTATACATGTATGAGGCAGAACCAGGAATTTCTCTATATACTGCACTGTACTGTACACGTAACACCACTGTATTTTGAATATTGACTTTGGTTTTGGGAAAAAATTGCTCTTGTCAAAATTCAGTATGGTATTCCCAACAGTCAAATGAAATGTCTGCCCCTTGCAGCCAGCAGTCCTGCCTGTCCACCAGGGAGGGGATAAACAAGCCAGCCAACCAGCCGACATCCAAGCATGAAATAAGTAACACAGCCAACCACAGATACAGAAAAAAAAATAAACATGCAGGCTTGTAATGGCAGTCAACCAATTAATTAAGCAGCGAGCACTGCCCGAACCATTCACTCCAACATGGTGGATCATGGATAATACAAGTTAGATGTTGGTGGTGAATATAGTGAGTGAGAGCAGTCTGCAGTCTTCATTGGAAAAAAAGAAAAATAAGAACAAGAATGCCAACAGGCCTAATTTTATGTGCTGTGTGTGAATAACGTTTGTGTGGGGGTGTTGCATATGCTGCACAAGTAAATAAAATCCACAGTATCCGAGTGTGTGCTGCTCAACCGCCCACAAGCCCTGCAGAAAAAGGAGCCACGCAGTCAGTCTAGCGAAACCAGATCAGATCTTGAAGTTTTTGGCCTCCACAAGTGAACTTTTCTGAAGTCTGACTCACTCTGTTGATTATTATGACAAAAGGTAACAAACCGTTGTTTTCAAATTATCCGTTTTCCAGCAGGAAAAGGCATCATTATATTCAGTAAGATTAAATAAGCTGGATTGAGTCCAGTGGGAAATTCAAACTAAAATCTGGAGATTAAAAGTTATGATTGAAAGAAAATGGAAGTTATTACAACAGGCTGCCACACACTATGCATCATCTTGAACGTTATTTTTTTTTGCTTGGCCCTAATATGCATGTTGATTGCTGTGTTACTGTTGCATAAGCTGCCATAAAAGAAATGTCATTTTAGTCAGTACATGTATCATTGCCCTTTTCATGAAAGGCTTATAAGCTGGGAGGATGGTCTAAACCACGATTATGACAGCAACAGCAGTCTTGGAGAAAATACGCTAATAATCCGCTTCACCTCCAAGTATTACATATGGGCCCCACTTCTCCTCATCTTTTGAAAAGATTCTCAACAACAGGCTAAACACAACATCTAATCCCAAGCACACAGATTCATCAGTGCTTTTAAGACTTACTTGAGTCCCAGACTTTCAGGAAATAATACTTACATAGTTTGACAACTACGGTTCTGCGGTCACATTCATCCATCTGTACAAGATTATCTCTCATTGCCAGAATAAGGCTGTCAAAATAATATATGTGTTCATATAATTAGAAGTGAATAAAGTATTGGTTCAATGAATGATAGTGATGAAGTTAAAAGCGTGTCCTATAGATAATGATCAAACATTAGTATTTTGGCAGTTCTGTGAGCATTTTTTCAAGGTTATTTTGAGGAAATGTTTTAATACTGTTTACTAAAATAGTCAGCAGTGTTAGCTGCCAAGAAACAAGTGAGCAGACACACTATTTCCAGCATAAATCTGCTGGCTGGGAGTGTGTGCAGCGATCCATAGTGTAGTTACAATCTGCCAGGTCCTCTGGAACACAGACAGTCTGACTTTCAGCCCCGGCTGGTTCAGGTTTTCCTCACACAATTGATACTTACTTTAAGTAAACGCTAGAAAAATTATCAGATCCTGCTGAACTGTACAGTTTCCAATTAAAAGTTAGATGTGACAATTACTGTAGTTTGCTTTAACTAGAATATAACTACTGGGATTTTAGTGGTGGCTGTTGAATTGACACATAATCTACAAGAAACCTTTCCGAATTTATTTTTGGTGAAGTTAATTTTGTTCTGGTTACTTGTTATTGGACTGGTCAGCAGGTTTGTGCACCGGATAGTATTGCCTCCACACCTGTGGCTTGATTTATCTGTTAAAAAAAACAGGCATGAACGTGACGTTGTGCACAAACACTGTGGAAGTTGATCCATTAACAGGAGGCCCCAACGATCCAGTGCAAAATATTAGGAGGTGTTAATGGTAGCTGTTTATTGTACAATACGCTTTGTGATTTACAATGTCTGGAGGAGTTTGTGTTGTTTATGATTGCATCTGCATTTCAAATTCAGACTTATTTGCTATAATCTCTCCATGATGAACACAAGCTAATTAACACAGATGCAATGCCAGTCCCTGCATATCGTTCTTATGTAAACAGTCTAAAGCATAAAACAAAACTGCATTCAAATATTCATGGAGTTATTCTTAGTTGAAAGTTCACCTGCAAAAGGCACAGATTGAAAGTTCCATCTATATGCATGAGGGTGCAATTTAGCTTTATACAGTATATATGGCAAGAGAGAGAGAGCGAGAGAGAGAGAGAGAGAGAGAGAGAGAGAGAGAGAGAGAGAGAGAGAGAGAGAGAGAGAGAGAGAGAGAGAGAGAGAGAGAGAGAGAGAGAGAGAGATTTATACTCTGATTCTCCAATGTATGTATGTGCTGGTTGGTGCATGTGCTACTGTGCATGTGCACGTGTTACTATTACTATTTTTCACACTGGGATATGATCCACTGAGCTGATTTCTAAACAAGTCCAAGTCTGTGACTCATTCGGATTTTGACAATTTTCACATCAACAACTGACCCAGGATCAAATCACAGGAGACACACTGTTTTTCACACAAATTTCAACAAGGATCGGCTGTTTCTCAGCCAACGGTAAATGTGAATAAAGTGAAAATGAAAGTGGATTGATGGATGAATGAATGTTGGATAGATGAATGGCAAGTGCTGTATGGGATTGAATGTGACTGGATCTGTTAGACCACTTGACAGTGCATTTATTCAGTGTTGCATTTTCTATCACCCAGTTTATCTCAATGGAAAAAAAAAAGAATTAAAGCATCTGCTTTCAGTTCCCTTTAGTGTTTCCGTCTGACATGCCAACAGGGCCACAGCTCGGTAAACAGTCTGTACAAATAAAATCTGAAAGCACTAATTGAAAAAAAGAGCATTTAAAAGCAACCATTTGGAGTAAATTCTGAGAACTAATAGCCTATCTTTAGATTGAAAGAAACTTAATATTCAACTCAACACCACTAAAATGACTTTGGCTCTTACCAGCTGACAACAAATTGTGCCTATCCCCAAACTGTGGCTGAAACTATAGCAGTATACTGCAGAGGAAAAGCAATTCAGTGGGAGTATTAAAACAACACCCTCCCACTTCAACTTTAAACAAAACAATTTGCTGGTGACAATGTGCAGAGATACTTTTATGGTTTTCAAGCTTGGGTTTTCTTTCTTTCTTCTTTTTTTTTTGTATCACTATGTATCACTATTCCACTTCCTAATATGCTGAACGTTGTATGTTGTTGTTTTCAAGTGGCGTAATCACAACTGCAGGTACAAACAAGCTCCCCCACCAGAACTGATTAGAGCTGACTCTGTTCGCAATGAGCCATTTGTAATGCTACACAACATGGAAACCATGCTAAATACCAGACGGAGAGGGGGAGGGGGCATGGAGAGCGAGGAATCACGATGTGGTCTACGTTAGGGTGAATAAAATGACTCAGTTATATAAGCTGGATAAAAGACATCTCTTTGTCAATCATTTGTTCGGCTGGCTCCACTAATCTGCTTCTATACTGCATGACTGTGATAATAGCATACATGTACTCAGTATTCTGTGTAAGCTCTCTATCTGTATGTTTATCGCTGTGTCGAGTCTGTTGGCCAAGCCAGGTATAGACACACGTGCTTGTTTGTCTGCTTGTATAACTTACCCGATGTCATCTCAATTATGTGAGTGGACACTGATGGTGAACGTAGGAAAGGGAGGCAAAGTGTGCAGAAATCTGACAATGCGAGTGCATGTGTAAGTGTGCGTTTGTGTCCATGTGTAAATATTGCATGTCCAATTATGTTTGTACACATGGATATTGTTCATGGCCCTCAGCTTTGTGTCCCCAGTCAAACACCACATGGCCCATCCAACCGGCAATCTGCTGCCGTCTGCCAAGAGACAAAGAGGCAGTGGGTTGCAGGCAGGGAGGAAGAGACCGAGACATGAACAAAGAGGGGAGTGAAAGAGACACAGAGCGAGAGAATTAAAAACTGCAATAACAAAACAGAAACTGTGGCAGTCTTTGGTCATTGGAAAAGACCAGCCAGTTTTGCACAGCTCTGAGTCGAACAGAAACAATATGAGGAGCAGAAAAAGAAGCAAGAGCAAAATCGCAATATATATTCAGCTGAAACTGTAACAAAAAAAGGTTGTCCCTAAAAAAAAATACAATCCAGATCAAGACAACAGAGGAAAGAAGAGGAGAATATAAATGGCAGTTGACTGAAGGAAAAATTATGAATTGATATACGAGATATGAAAAAAAGAGAGCAATGAAGGCAGCAACTGAATTTAGATAGACATTTAATGTTGGACAGCAGGGCCGCAAGGGATTGCAGAGGTTCTCCACCAACCTGGCAGGGGTCTCAAACACATACTGAACCTGCTCAGGCAGAAATCACTGAGGGGACGGGGATCTGCACCCAACTCCCTTAAAAATGATATACACACAAGAATATTTAAATGTCACTTTAGGATATTTTAATTCTGTTTTTGTTCCACACTGTGCAAGCCCTGACCTCCACATTGCAGATGTTAATGATGATGCACTTACCTACAAAGTCTGGAGTTGGTTAGAATGGAAACAAATTTAAAATTGAAGTGAATATTACTTGCTTTATGTGTCACTGCTGTGTCTCCCTTGTGGACACCAACATGATTTAACCTCATGCACAAATTAATTTTGCTGCAAAATATGCTTGTAAAAATTGATGTGACTGTCATAATAAAGAGTGGTGATCTCAATATTAGAAGCCTCTGAACATTCTAAATATTATTTTTAATTGTATAGAGAAAACTCCAAGCAGAGCTTTTTGACTAGATCACATCAATCTGCACAAGTGTACCTTATGAAGTGGCAAGAGAGTATTACGTTTGGCCTTACTTACTGTGACCAAACATTTTATTTTACCTGGACTCGACCATTGTTTATGTCCTTCTGGGGGGGGGTTGTCAATTTATGAACACATTTGGTTTTCATCGATTTTAAAAGGACTATTTAGCATCTATTAACAGTGACTGGTGCTTTGTACAGAATACTTTGTTGTATTTCACATATTCCCCTGGAGGCTGCCTTGGGAGGCTCTGCTATGCTCACAGAGGAGCAATTGTCAGAGCAGCATATAATCATCCCACAAAATCCCAGTGCTGGGTTTCAGAGGAGCTAACCAAAAAACATCCCTATTTACTAAGTGAAGTTTAGTTATGTTTTGTTTTTTAAACTTGTATGTTTGAGAGCCGACTGTTGTACTGTTCGCATTATCCATTGCAAAAACATTACAGGATATTTTGTCAAAGGTGTATTTTTTTATTAAAACAGAAGAGTTGTTTAGAACATTATTTCATCTTTTGAGTATTTATGTCCAATTGGAGTTGAAAATGCTATTTCTTTCCTGTTGCGTCTTATTTTAATATACAGGGAACCAGTATTATTTTTATCATTATTGCCTGTGAGAATTTGGTGTTCCATTAAATTCATAGAGAGGTTAATTTCTAAGTCATAATAAAATAGGTTGAGTAACCATTGAGAGCTCAATTTGAATTTGGGTCTTCGGTTGCAGAACGTTTATTATTTTGTCATATCGCTGAAGGTTCATTCTGTGCAGAAGGGACATACTTTGAATATAAACTATAAGATATCTTTTAATAAACTATAAGGATCAGTATCTTGAGGCTGGAGCAAGTGCTCTTTTTTATATTGAAATACGATTATTAGTGTCTAAACTAGTCTAAACCCTTTTTTGTGTGGTCATATTTAATCATGTGGAATAGCCCGAGGGCCAGCCGTTAGTTAATGCATTATTCTATTTCTAAACAATAAAAAAAATGTTTCCTAATATCTAACAGTAGCTTTTCAGTTCCTTACACCACAGTGCAAGCAGCTGTGCATTGATTAGCAAAACTCTTTTGCTCAATAATCTTTTCATGGCTGTCTTTAATTAACTTGTCTTGAATAAAAAGTATGATCGACACAGCCAACCATTTCTATTTGGGTTGTGATAGATCCACATAGTACATTGTTTCTATGAATGCAACACCATCCTGTTAACAACACCATGAGTTAAAAATGGGAATTTCAGGTTGCATTTGTTGAACACATAACCATGGATCTCACCTTAGACCATTATTAGCCTTTGGGCCACTTTGCAGAAGCCTCATCTAAACACAGCTGTCAGCAAATAAGTTCACCAGCTGGACCCGCACTGTATGGCTTTCACGTACTGTATACATGAGCACCTGCTGCATTGTAGCTCTTTCCAAATGAATTCACACATTGCTCATTGAGCCTTTTAAGTGAATCCCCTGGTATTTCACAATTTACTGTATGGAGTATTTCAGTCAGGTTTTACATTGTTCAGTCACATGTTTTATCTATACTTTATTTATACTTTAGAAAACTAAATTCACCCATTTCTGATAGTGAAGGGAGATTACAGTTTTATTTCTTTGTTTTTCTAGCAATGAAAAACACATTCAATCTTCAGAAGCTATTACAGTAATGGTGATGCAAAGTTAATGAGGTGGAGACTGTTTCTGAAATTAGATGAGAAAATGTTTTATATGTGTTGCCAATATGACTTCTTCAAAAATTATCAGCGATTTGTCTTCCATAAGCACGAAACAAATCTGCACACTTAACAACTAAATTGTTTTATGCAACATAATTGTTTTGTGGGGTTCTTTAACAATAACTCCATAAATCTGTTTGTATCTTGTCTAATGGCCATGCAATATATCTTCCTATGGTCTATTCTATACAATGTCTTAACTGATAATTGAAAACAATATGTCAAAAATGTTAAGAAAAACATTTAAATAATTGAAGACAAACACACGCAGTCCAGTATCTGGTTTTAATTACAGTAAACCTCTGCAGGGCAGTTTAAGAAGAGGTTGTGGTCACGGTTAAAGCAAATCAGTCACCGGTTACAAAACCAACATTGACAGCTGACAGGCTGCGAGCAGCACTTTCCTGTGTCAAAGTCACATGTTTCATCTTTGTCCACCCCCTCCACTTTCCTCGGAGGCTTTTCAGCTCTGTAATTACCTCATGCGACACATACATCTTTGTACATGACAGAAAGCATATTATAACCAGCCAGAAAGAGTAATTTGGTCATGAAACTTGGGCTTGGTTCAAACATCTAATCAGCTAACTAAAAGGAAGAAGAATTAGCCTACTGCTTTCTGTCAGAGAACAGCCTCTTCTACATATATGGTGACTTGTTGGTGCCAATACATGTAGCAAGAAAATAACAATACCTTTCAACACAGGCACACACGTGCACATTCAGTATCTATTTAGGGAAGCTTCATTCTCTCCGCAACCTTCCCCCCCTATCACGTCTCACACTGAAGTGTCGCTCCCACTAAGCACGAGGTACAAGCCTGAATATTTTAAAGAAAGAACTGGATGAGACGCTAATAGGAAGAATGTGCTCGTCCTCTTCCTCCTCTAACACATCGGTGAGCTGACTGTCAGGCAGATGGCTGCTCATTTCTTTACAGTGGTTTGGTGTTGGTGTGTCATCTCAATTGGGGCCAGAGGTAGAAGAGGAGTCCTATTTCCCTTCATCAGAGTCTAAGAGTGTGTGTGTGTGTGTGTGTGTGTGCGTGTGTGTGTGTGTGTGTGTGTGTGTGTGTGTGTGTGTGTGTGTGTGTGTGTGTGTGTGTGTGTGTGTGTGTGTGTGTGTGTGTGTGTGTGTGTGTGTGTGTGTGTGTGTGTGTGTGTGTGTGTCTAAGTCTCTGTCACTCTGTGTGTCAGTCTTCCCCAGAAACTTATCAAGTCTCTCTTCACACACACAAATGCACATACAAGCACAGTGAGACTGACAGGAGAGAGGAGTTCGGGCTGCCAGCGTCGGCCCCATCCGTCAAGCTAATCAGGCTTCGAGCCCGAGATAACAGCATCATTAGCAGCTCTCTCTACAACAGAAAACCGCCTTCACATCTGCAAAGCTCCGGTCGCACAATATTACTAAACATTACTGTATTTCCTAATTCACTCTGCTGACAACTCTAAGCAGAGCCGTCTAACACAATGCCTCGAGGGCAAAGCAGCTCAGTGCCTCACAAACACTGTAGTCACGTCTGAATGCTGAGGTCCAACAGTGATGCCTTATTTTGAGTTGTCTAGCAGATCTGTTTGTAATTAACACAACACGTTTTGCTGTTAGTTCACCTAATCGCATCGCTTAGGGAACCAGATGTTTACCACCCAACATTACATTGTTAACACTCTTCAGATAATGTTACATATTTTCCCACTCCAGGTTGTTTATAAAAGATCCTTACGTAGAAGAGGAGCAATTAGTCCCCCATCAAAGTGGAAGACTGAATAATTTATCAAGATGACTGAGGGAGGCTGGAGACAGATGAGTGGAGTGAAGAGGGAAGAGGACAGACTGTGTTTTGTTCACTTCAATTCACAACAGAAAAAACAAAACCCAGCATCGCTCTGGACCAAAGCAGAGTGCACTGGGGAGAGGATTGAAGCACACATACACATCAAGCCGAGCAGACGCAGATAGAAACATTGACTGTAAAATCACAAACTGTGACAGATGAGTGAAACGATGGCCAGAAAATAGATGTCACAGATGATAAAAACAATAAAACAAGCCATAATCTCCTAATAATATTTTAGCAGATGATTAAATGTGTTGTGAGATTTATCTATTTATGACATATTGTGTCATCACAAACCCAGCACTGTGAAATATATCTGGAGGTATCTGAAGAGTAGGTGGGATAGATGGATAGATGGATGGATGGATGGATGGATGGATGGATGGATGGATGGATGGGTGGGTGGATGGATGGTAAAAAGTTGTGGTATAATACAGAAATAAATGATAAATGAGATAAATGATCCGATGTATTTTAAAGCTGTAGAAATGATCCACTAAGAAAAAGAAAGGAGTGCAAAGACTCCACTTGAAGTCAAATCTCTTACACTACCACACATATTCTGCTGTTTTCGCACGTGTTGATTAATCAGAAAACATATCATGTGTCATTTTGTCAGTGTTAATGAGGTAGATGCTTTAGCTTTCCTCATTTCTCGATGCCAGGTTAAACTCAGAAAATATGAAATAAAATATCTATTCCTCTTTCAAGAGGAATAGATATTTTATTTCATATTTTCGCAGAAAAAAATTTCATTTAAATGAAAAAATGTTGCATGATAATAGAACAAGTTCTACCTGCTGATGAAAACAACTGAATTTGAGCTTAAATACATGTATTGATTGATTACATTTTGTTTTTCGTGATTTTATTTGAACAACATTCTTGTAATTCTGTTTGTGTTTGATGCTCTGAGGTAACCTCAGACTGACATTGATGAATTACATATGAGGCTTTTAACACAAACGCACACTTCTGCAAGGAAAGAAATGAAACGTTTTGATTTTTGTAGTAAATGTGAGATTTTATACTGGCATTAAAGTCTCGAAAAATTACAGTGAACTCTTTTTATTGTGTGTGAGAAAGCTAAAGTCCACACAAAGGTGAATCTCGAACATTTTACTAACAAAGCAAGGCCAAAATAAGTTTTACCTGTATTAAATGTGAATGAAATATCAGATTCTTTGCAGTGATGAATGGAAAGAGATTAAAAGAGAGGTCAATGGATATGAAATATACAGTGAAAGGAGGGGAAACACTTCACCAAGACGTCACGAAGATGCCTTATCATCTAAGTGACACTGTTCCAGTGCTTGCCTGCAATGTCACATTTAATGGAGCCCCAAACATTCAGACACTCCCCATTTATTTATTTTATAGGGTTCTTGAATTCCCTCAGAAAACAGGAAAGGACCTTGAGGATGAAATGGGTTGTTTAACTTGAATTGGGATCAGCAACCTCAGATCTTCGATCATGACCCAAGACAGTCAGAAAGCCCAGTTATGAGCTGTCCTCAACATTAAAAGGAATATTTCATGCCAAGGGTCTTGTGCCCTGACAGTGATCTGCTTTCAGCAGCCTGCTCTACTTAACCAGCATATAAGTAAGTGCAGTAAAAATGAATTCTCATACAATGAAAGATTACTTTTGATGGCAGCGTTGTCTGTGTCTGCATTTTTTCCAGCCCTCCAGAGAAAAGGGCCAATGCACATTAAGCATTCTTGTTTTTTATTTTTTTTTTCCAGCTGTAAGATCACCTTTAAAAAGCACTGTGCTGAAGTGCTAACATAGCACAGAATGTGTGAAGTAATTTAATCAACACATAACCAGTCCAGAACAGACATCATGTCAATTCATCACATCTTCAGCTTGTTGAATACAGAACATACTGTTCCATTTCCCACACAGAACCAGTGTCAGTGCTGCTCTCTTCTTAAGAATAAAACAACATTGAGAATAAAACCCAGTAACTGAGCCACCGATCCTCCTTTTTCAGTAATTACATTTATCCTGAAACCTCGAAAGCAAATCTATTGACTGAACTTTGGCGAGAACTAACACTCCAACGTCCTGATAACACAGCTAACCAATACTATAACAGCAGTGGACATCTTCTTCTCTCTGCCAAATTGAAACAGATGTGTTGTGAGGTCCTGGTTCAGGGTTCAAACTAAATCCAAATCCGAAAGCCGAACACTGTTACTGATCCTTAAAAGCACAAACGCCAGAGGAAAAGACAAGCAGTAATCCACCAATACACCACCGAGCTGAATATGGTGTCATCAGAGTGAGCCAATTTATTGACCACATGCAAGATGAATAAATCATAAGATAATAAAGGTAAAGAATAAAATAAGCTGCAGTAATGTAACAGAGAAAGCAGACATTTCTATGAATTTGTGTATGCTGGGAGCAATTAATAAGCCCAGTGAAGCCGGGGGAATAGCTGAGTTGAAAATGAAGCAACCAGAGAATGAGCAATGATTTCAGTTTGCTGTAAAAATCAACAACACGGCTGAGAGGATTTTCTCTGTAATTCAGCCACAACTAATAACAGAGCCAAGCAGCGAGGTAATTTGGATGGTGAAAAGGCAAATGGTATTAAGACATTGAATGGAAAATGGAATCAATTAGTGACTCTGGGAGATATAAGAAGTAGCATGAAAAAAAGCAGAATTGCTTTGTTGTGAATACTGATGCACCTACTGAGATCCACAAAGAAGCAGAATCATCCTATAGTGACATTTTTGTTTTCTAAATCAAAGCAGCACCATATCCATGGTTGTACAAATATTCGAATAATCCTGAAATGTGTGCTCGCACAGATTTTCCAACTCTTTCAAGTCATGTTGTCTGAATTAATTTTTAAACCCGGAAATCGGGGTCAATTAGATTTGCCTACATCAAAGACAATATAGAATAATGCACCTTTAACTATTACTGCCTGAGGAAAAACGAAGAAAAAAAAAAGGATCTGGAGTAGATGTCAGTGGTCTTAAATGTCAGTTCGATAAGCTGAACTGTGATTAATTGGAGGAAGAAAGAAGTCGGGCGTGCAGAGAGGCCGGGATGCTCCTTGGAAATTTCTTTTTCTGCCCTATACCTAGGATAATATAGCGTCAAGTGCCTCGGGTCTGTGGATGAGCAAACACGTGTGCATGCATGTGCTGTTGGTTTCGATGTGCTGCCTGCAGATGCTGAGGGCAGACATGAGAGCGGAGCAGCATCCTGGGCAAGGCCGTGGCTAATGAGAGGAGGATGGTCCATTAACACTCCCCCGAGCCAAAAGGCCTACTAGTCACAGCCCACTTCTGTCATAAAGGGAGAGGGATGGAAAGGGAAATGTGTTGACAAACTGGCACAAGCTTATCTAAACCTGGCATGCTCCTCCACTGAGTAAAAATAAAGATGAGCTGAAGGAACTGGCAGCTAATAGCCCATTAAGTGTAGCTGAAGACTAAATTGGTGTCTGTGTGATGTTAATATGAAGGAAAAGATGAGAGGGTGAATTTGCAGTCCTTATTGGTGAAGGGGTCTTTTAGGCATTCTGCTTTACAAAATAGAGCAAGTTAGTGTTAAAGTTGAAGTGGTGAAATACAACTTTCTTTCTGAAATAAATCAGTCAATCTCAGCAAGTCTATTTCCTCACTTATCTTCATAGCCTTAGACAGTTTAGCATGACAAAAACTTTCCCAAAAGTTTCATGATCCCTTCATTTTATGACACCTGAATGACAGAGGCTTGTCCTTTCCTTTGACGCCATTAAAACCTGCCAGAAGCTTGTGCTGAAATTAATGAGATGACAGACTGAGCTCCTTCTCTCATCTTTGAGAAACCGTGGCTGAGTCATGAAGAAACGAGCAGCAGAGTCATTACACCATGAAATACAGCCAGACAGAGAAAAATACAGGAAAGACGGCATTGTGGATGAGAATGACAGTAAGCTTCCGTGGGAGACGGGAAGACGATGGGGTCTGATCCCAAGGGGGTTTGCTGCTTGAATGCCGGCGTCCAATGGGAGAAATGAGTGCAGATCTTGACCCTACACAGCAATCCCATTACACTGTCTAATTGGATAGGGTGTGTGCGCTGCGGTGATAGAATTAGACCACTAAAGTGCGTGCAGAGGAGGGAGAGCAGGGGAGCCCTTAGACCTCCATTTGCAATTCTGCTTGGTCTGCAGACAGTTAAAGCTATCGCAACGAAATATCCTTGAGGAGAAACAGCTCCAGTGGAACTATAAATCACAAAAGGTACGAGACAGGTAGATGGCTTTACGGTGCCCGACATGCCCTGTCAACAGTTTGTTTCCACAGCTGCCGACACCCCCCAATCCCCACCCCACCCCACCTATTTTCCACCATTCTGCCAAATCAAGGAAGGGATTGGAAAAGATAAAAGAATCAGCTCTCAGATGAGGAGGGCAAAGAAACAAGCCACAGCCCATCAGAGAATGTGCTCACAGGGTGTAATAGCTGCTGATGAATGATTGCATGATTTATATAACTATAACGCATGCCTATTTTTTGCAGCAGCACATCATGCGGCTCTAATTTATTGTCGTAAAACTTGGGAGAGTGAAAAAAAAAATCTTTAGGAAAGAATAACTGCCTCACTTTGAAAGAGCAAAGCTCAAATGGCAACTGGAAGCTGAAAAGCCAAATCCACTCTGTCTCTGTGAACCCGACTCGGCGGCTAATCTGCTATTCTTCCCATAAATGTAAACACAAGTGTATTTCTCAGCTAACATGGCAGCATTTCTGACACTTTCACAGACAAATTGTAAACACGCGAGGGAACAGCGACCAGTGAAAGGTAATCCATAGAAGTATAAATGGTGTGCTGAAAATACTGAATCAATAGCTCTTTAATGCGCACATTTCAATTGGGTTCGCCCACACGTTAAATTCATTCCTCATGATCAACAAAAGCAAAAAGGATAAACACAGCTTTTTGAAATCACGACAAAGGGGAGAACTTTCTACAAGTGTTATATCATGTTATGCATCATATAGGGTAGTGGTTCCCAACCTTTTTTTTAATTCTTGGAATCCTTCTCAATTGCCTCTGATAAAGAAAAAAACTGTGGACCTGCTCTATGATCTCAAGATCATTAAAGCAAGAGAGAAGTGAGGCCAAAGCTGGGCAGATACACCCACTCTCATGAATCTACAAAAGCATCATTCCATCCATACTCGCTTTGTTCAATTCAGGGTCGTGGAGCTGCTGGATCTGATCCCAGCTGTCTGCGGCTGAAGGCAGGGTGCAACCTGAGCAGGTCGTCCGTCCA
This sequence comes from Blennius ocellaris, assembly GCF_963422515.1. Taxonomy (NCBI): domain Eukaryota; kingdom Metazoa; phylum Chordata; class Actinopteri; order Blenniiformes; family Blenniidae; genus Blennius; species Blennius ocellaris. Next base: position 10,536,874 of record NC_137653.1, on the reverse strand, counting down.
TCACAAGGAACACACGAAGAGACAGACAATCACACACAGCCTCAATCACACTACGGACAATTTCAGAGTTGCCAAACAAACACGTGTTTTTGGACTGATGGAGGAAGCAGGATCCTCCAGAGAAATCCAAATCACACAGATGTCCATTGATGTCCTCTTAAACCAGGGATGTTCTCCCTCTGAAGCTGCAGTGCTCACCAGCACAACAGCGCGCAGCCCCACGCATACAAGGACAGAGGATATAATCAACGGGCAGTATCCTAAGCCTGCTCAACTGTCTCATTATGGTTTGTGTGCAGGTCTAATTTTCAGAACCTCAATGTGTGGGATCTTTGACGTCCCTAATGCGGGTCGCAGATTCCAGATTTGGAAGCACTAATAACCCACAGTTTTATGGAGATACAATAGCCTACAGTTGATGAGACGGTGCAGTGTGAATTCACAGCAGAGATTTTCTCTCTTGCTTGATTAAAATACTTCGAAATTTAGCAGCATCTCGTAATCTGTGAAAGCAATTACATCATCCTCTTCTTACCCTCTTAAGTTAAACCAAGTGTGCAGCTTAAAATAGCTATGAGGGTTTGTAGCAGCAAAATGAACTATAATATTTTTTTTTTAGATTTTGACAAAGACAACGCAAATGATGCTGATTATACTCTTGAGCAGCAGTGAGGCTGTGAAGGTCCTGCACTTTCAAAGTGAAACTAAAGAAATCTCTGCATGAAATTACACTTTTTCCATCCACCCCGCAAACTCGTGTTAATATTATATGCTGCCATGGGCAAGATGCATGTAGGACTGCAATCCATTTTTAATACAGTAAACCCGGCCCCAGACAGCATGCATGGTGCAAGCATGTGATATCTATATGTCACCGACCGAGAACGAAAGGAAAATAAATCCTATATCTCTCAGCTTCTGAGACTGCCACAAGCATTTATTTATTCATAGAACCGAGAGCGTGAATCATGGTGGCAGGCTTTTTTTTTTTTTTCCCGCCAGAAGATTAGGAAGGACAATCTGACCCTTGTGACGCCGCATTATTGCAGACAGTGAAATACTAGAGACAGCTGTGTCACTCCGCTGTGGAGCAAATACAAAGACCATGCCTCTGGGCCGTGCAGGCTGAGTAATTAGAATATTCACACAGCCACACAGTCCCGTAGTGCGCCACAGGTGGCCACGCATATGATGGAGAAGAAAGAAATGAAGAATGAACTTTTAATAATAAGCTGCCCTTTTAGTTCCCCAAGTGGAGGATGTGGCACGTTGAGGATGCAATCAAAGGGAGAAGTCAAGAGAAAGTTTTATTGATGATGACAAAAACTAGAACGTTGTGAACTTGAAGGTTATCCTGGCTTCATCCTTTTTAAGATACGGTGTTTAAGTAGAGCGCATGACACCAGATTATTCTTCTATGAATATCCTTCAGAAAATGTTGTGCTTTCTTTGGAGTGAAAAAAAAATCACACCTGAATTAACTTGGCATTGAGAGGTAATCTCAACACAGTTTTTAGGATTCAGAGTTCCATTTCCAACATGCAGTAATTTATTTTCCTTTTAATCACTTGGCAGAATGTTTCAGTTAATACGGCATAACAGAGTTCCAATGAATCAAATATGATGAAGAGCTTTCATAGATGTGGTTTAAATTAATGCCTAATATGCAATGTTGAAACCAAGTGGAAGATCAAAACCTTAGTTTTTAGTTTTTTTTTCCAATGAAGAGCATCATTCTGTGTAAATATTCCAAACTCGGGGGACAACTGGAACACTGTTTTAGTTTCTGCAATCGTTACTCACTGAAACATAATTTGCATATGAAGTTTACATGTCACAGTCTCCTGGTTTCAATAAGCATACTCCAGGCATCATACACACAAAAATCAGACTGAGACCGAAACAACATGTTGACGTATGGAAAAGAAGACAGAGTCACTGCAAGAATGCAATCATAAACAAGACAAAGATGTTCTGGAAATGCTTCAAAATATGTGAGGTTTCTTCACAGGGATCTAGAGTAATAATGTGTGATCTATATTACATGAGTTCATGTCATGCTTTGATATTTGTTTTGTCTTTTAATTAGTGATTTGAGCCTCTCACAGCTATTAAACTCTATCTGTCTGTGTTTGCCCGATAAATGATAGAATAAAACAAGCACCATTTCACATCCTGTCAGTTCTGTTATTGTCGTGCTCCTCCATACCGCATAGAAATGCACTAATGATTTTTCAGTGTGACATCAAATAGATGCATTGAACACCCAAAAGTTAATAGAGACCAAAAACACAACACAATCATCAGACAGCTCCCATCGAATGCAGCTTGATGTTGGTTAGAGTTTAATAGGTATTGTTCACAAGAGAAATTAAAAAGATTTTAGAATGTGAAAACTTTGTAATATACTGTCCCTTGAAGTATGTGACAAACATGAAGCTCAGAGTAATTTCCTAATTATTTGACGTATATGAGGCTGGATGACAGAGCTTCTTGCCGGGAAGCTAATTTATACATCAAAAATCAACTACTGAGAGCAAGACTGTGTTGATAGAAGGCTTAGAAGGGATAGAAGAAAATTACTTCTGTGTAATTAAAATATAAATCAAATAATCACAAAGGCAATAACCGTACAAACAGCAACAAATAAACTGGTGATGTTCCATTAATAAATCATCTCAAAACTATTCAAAACATTTTGCACAGGGGTCATTTCTATCACAGCACCTCACACTTTTAATGTGCAGATGAGTGGCTGACAAAACATTTGAGTCTCTTAGAGGAAGAAATTCCACCCAAAAAACTATTAACAAAGCAAGCAGATCCAGCTCGCCAAAGAGCTGGCAAAGATCTACAGCTAGACGTGGCAAAAATATAGCAGATGCCTGGCGAAAGCAGACAAATATCTGCTAAAGATCGAGTTAGACAGGGCAAAGTTTGGTTGTATACAAACGTTAGATGTGAATGTTTGACGTCTAACAAAGTGATTTAGTAGCTGATCCTCACTCAAGCATGTTCTGTTATTTAGGTCATTACTGCATATCTAAGTCTATTATCAATGTCACTACTCTTTGACCAAGTATTGCAGCAACTATTCTGACTTTGAGTGTACTTTTGTCTCCTTAGACATTTTCATGTCAAATGGTTCATCAAACTTGGAATCATTACAAATTGCATTGAAATGTATCAAGCAGTGATTGATAGTTTCATGTTCTCTGCAAGGTTCTTTTTCCACACAACCCAGCCAGACTTCCCCACTTTGAAATGGTATGTAGCGTCAGTGGGGGTCTTCCATCCCCTACACACCATCCTCTCCCTTATTTAATCTCTGCACGCCTCTTTCTGCCGCCCACCCAGCTGCAGGCGAACCATCACTCTACAGCCCAGATCATTCGCTCTGTCAGGTTACAAGTTTTGGTGGGAGTCCACCACCAGCAGATAAATCTGAGCCCATCAGCACTGCCCTGATGTGAATTGTCTTTCACCAACCACCAAAATGTGAACGCTTACTTGCCGCTACAGGGTCCTTGCAGCAGGCTGGCATGTCTGATATTTTAAATCCTAATCCAATCTGACGGCCGCAGCATTTCAACTCTTGGGAGACACGTTTCCCGACAACTTCCTCTGACAGTGGGACAAATATACACCTGAACAAAAATGCACACTTCAAAAGGAAAATACACACTTAATACATTTGTATAGCTAAAGGCCTCCTTCATACCTGCCTCTAAAGTAATTACATTCTCCAAGATGAGAACGGCACGCACAATTTCGTGATCACAATCGTCTGAACAGAAACAAATTACGGGATGTTTGGCTCAAAAAGCGATTGGTAATGTAAGTAGCTACTGCAGACATCTGTTTGGAAGGCTCCTGCTGCCAAGCAAACAAGAACACGTTCTTCCCATAGCAACATATCACAGCACTCTTAAATGAGAAATTCTTCTTCATTTTCTCAAACAACTGAAACACATTCATCAGCATGCTATTCCCTCTCTGTTCAGCACAAAATCACCTGAATAGAACACAAGCCATATATCATATAATGTCATATATCTCACTTTTACCAATGTTTTGTAGAATTCATAACTGAAATAAGGTAGTTGAAACTCCTATTTCTTGTGTTGAGAAGCAACTGGACATGCTCAAGGATTTTTGAAGACGTTTCACCAGGAGAAACCGCTTCAAAAAGCCCCACTATAAAAATGTGCATTACTTTTTCATTCATGCGCTGATTTCCAGGTGATACGTTTATATACAGTGGTCAAGAATGAAGCCTGGAATGACTGATTTCAAGGTGCTGTAACCACAACCTGCCATCAATATAATGCGATAATGAGTGTTCAGTCAGTGGGAGACATCCAGCTGCTACCTTCAACAGAGATATTAAAGGCAGGCAATGCAGGGGATATCTACTCCATCTATGCTGTCTTGCATTTTAATATGTGTGTGGGACAGCAGAGCAACCGATGGGGATTTTCAGCTGTCTCCATCATCACTTGAATCAACCCTCAGGCCAAATGGGTGTGGACTTCTCTCTCTCTCTCTCTCACACACTCACACACACACACACACACACACACACACACACACACACACACACACACACACACACACACACACACACTCACTCTTGGTGTCTCTACATGTATGTGGGCATGTGTGTTAAATCAGTTGGAGAGCAAAGAGCTCTATTATGGGTACGAAATGAATGTGCATATTTCAGCATTCATATCACTTCCTGCACACATACAATGCACCATAATTACATATGTGTGTGTGTGTGTGTGTGTGTGTGTGTGTGTGTGTGTGTGTGTGTGTGTGTGTGTGTGTGTGTGTGTGTGTGTGTGTGTGTGTGTGTGTGTGTGTGTGTGTGTGTGTGTGTGTGTGTGTGTATGTTTGTGTGTGTTATCCTTGGCCCAGATGTGCTTTAACACCCAACACCCAAGCAACATGAACGTTTGCATCTAGAGCACTCTAATCCTGAGTCTACATGATAGTGATTTGGCTAAAAAGCCTCTGGTGGCGCTCATAGCTGCACTGTTAACCTCAGCCCCAGGTAAGTATCCATCAAACAGATTTATTTTCATTACTTCTCCGTTGTAATGACAGTAATCACTGGCTTCTCTCATGTTTGTATTGAGACAAAGCCAAAATCTATTTACTGAACAGAAACAACCCACAGAGCATAATTGTGATTCTCATTAGATCTGCAGCACCTGATTATTCACGGGTGCATTAAAAAGCTGACTGGAAGATATATCAACAAGCAAATCAATCAGTCCTGCATAATGATATGAGACGGGAAACCACAAAATCTTGCAGATCAATGCCAGCAACAGCCGGAAATTAATGAAGGATTACAGAGGTGGAGTTTGGATGGATTTTTAGAAAAAAATCATAATTTTTTGTCCATTTTTTTATTTTTTTTATAATAATACTAAAAACAACCAGGTGCTTTTTGAGTTCGTGATCTGATGTGGACACAAAAAAGATTGACAGTGAATGGCTGCCCATGTCTGATCTCGTGCGAGTCTCATGATGGATTATGGGAAGCGTCGTTACCCTTTAATAGCAGTTGCACACACCTGAATCATGCATCGGGCTAATCCGAATATCGATAGTATTGACAGAGGCTATACTTAGTTTGATCCCTGCCAGAAGCCTTTAAGCAGACAGTCTCGAGCCTGGCCAGTGTGTGTATGTGTGTGTGCGTGTAAGAGAGATAAGTGGAACCCCCGGTGTCCGTCGCCCGTGTGGAAAGACGCGGAAAAATAACTTACCCCGAGGATGACAGAGTCTTCTCGTTGAAATGTGGGGATGAACTTATCTCCGCGGATAATTTCGGACTGGTTCAGTGGACGAAATCGACACAACACCTTAATATTGCATTCAGCGTTGGAATCAGCCATTGTGAGGACAAATTATAGTGGGTGCGCTCCCTGGAAGATTAAAAGAATGTCCTCAAAATTACTAGAATTTTTTTTTTAACAAAATAAATAAAAAATCTCGGCGCAAGCTTTTTCTGAAGAGTGAATCCAGCAGCTATGAACACATGCAAGGCGACAGCAGCATGTAGAAGAATGGAAAACTCCAAAATTATTTAAGAAATGTCAAATGAATGGAAAGAAAAGGAAGGAAAAAAAGAGGCAGTTTGAGGTTGTTTCTTGCTTAAAATATCCGTGAAGGAAACTCGGGTGGCGGTAAGCGGTGGAGACCATATGAGAAGTTGTAAATGGGGAGTGTAGTCCAAACTGGTCCGGCTGGTGTGGACAGGCTGCAGGCTTCCCATGGCATGTGCCTCTCTCTCTCTCTCTCTCTCTCTCTCTCTCTCTGTCTCTCTCTCTCTCTCTCTCTCTCTCTCTCACTGGAGGCGGGGCGTGGTAAATCCACTCTCATCAGCACCATTGAGCATCAGGGAGACGAGCTCCAACTCTGCCTCACATTCAGCTGAATTACTTAAAAAAAATTTTTTTTTAAACACAACAAAATAAAACTTTTCAAACATTGAATACACACACACACACACACACACACACACACACACACACACACACACACACACACACACACACACACACACAGATATAAACACATTTTCTTTCAGTTATTATATAATATATTAATATTTTCATTCAGTGACACATTTCTCTGACGAGTTTGGCCATAGTTTGGTATGTGCATTTCTTTTTTCAGGACTGCACCAAACTGGTTGTCATGGCGATGCTATTTTGCATGAGTAGGTAGTCATGTGTGGCCCATAGGCTCCATAACTGATCCCCCTTGAGATTTAACTGCACTCTCTGGTAATGTCACATTGCACCAATAGGTCTGGGAACCCTCAGCACAGATTGCATTTTGTAGCTGGTATTGATCAGGTTTCAAAGACGCATGATCTTGCACTTACCAGCAGCCTACCGGTGTCTCTCATCAGATTATTTTCTGTCTGGTAAATGCCATCCTCATTTCAGACTCCACATTATAAGGCTGCGACTGCATGGGGCTTTTTGCTCTGCTTCAGAAAAATCGATTAAATCAAGACAACACTGTCATCAGAGGTTATATTGTCAAGACCCTGCCTTAAGAGCCAACCGAGTGGACATCCATTCCAAAATGGTTGTGTAAGAACTGCAGGGATTCTACTTTTTGGTTAAATTCAATGACTACCAATATATACCGTATGCCGACAGCGCACTATCATGTGGAAGGCTTCAGCCATCGGCAGTCTGAATAAAGAAGGTATAGAAAATGATGGATGAATTTAATTTAATCAGTAGCCTATAGGTGAACTGTTTGACAAAAGCCTAATGAGGTTGCTTTGAAACATTATGCAACGGTTAGGGGGGAATATTATGCGTCTTTGAATAGATCCCCATCGGCAAAGTACATCTTTTCAACCTTTCTGCAGTCAGTCATTATTTCAAATAGTGAAGCGGTAATGCATTCATTGAAATACTTCGGTATGATGTCTATTGAATAAAGTGACAAGTTGTAATTGTTGCGTGTGATAAATAAAGGGCTTGACTTGACTTGACTTGAAGTGTTTCTTCTTTCAGCTCTTAACACTGATTATCTCTGGGGGGAATATGCTGATATTTAAGTTTGGTTCATTTGGCTGCTGAAAAGGCATGCTCAATTAACTCCCACTGTATTGTAACGTTGAACATTTTAGATATTTGTGACGGCAGAGTGAAACGTCATCTTACTTAACAATCTTTGGCCCATTGAGTAATTTAATCTTTGCTTGTACCTTTGCCGCCATCTTGCGGACATTATATTAAAAATCATCCGCGATCCCTTTGTAATAAATAAACACTAATTTTATTTATAACTTAAACGTATAATTTTGGTTTTGATATATTTTGACGAATATATATGGGCTAATAAGCCAACTAGTGTGCTTGATATGTAAAACAATCATGTTAATAAATCACAGGGAGGACTTTAACCTGATTGGACAAGAACAGCGCCGTAAGTACGTAATACGTTTTGGGGAGCGTTTGTTTTGCTACCTTTGGTAAGCCGTCATACACTTTCCCACGTCCGAAGTAGCGCAGCACCGCCCCTCCAGCCACGGCTTCAGTAAATCCAGCGTCCACGCTGTCAAACTGGGCGAGTGACCACATCAGCCGGCTGAGAGACTGCTGGCTCATCCATCGCTAGCTTTTGTCACAACCCGTCTCTGTCCAGCGATCATTTGCGTGTTTAAGACCTCTTTCGTCGTATCCTGTCGTCTTCTCTGGTCTCGTTGTTTGCTCACAGTTGACAATGGCTGATCCTAAATACGCGAACTTGCCGGGAATTGTAAGTGGCTAACGCAAGCTGTCAGATAGCTACACTGCTACGTAGCGGCTAAGTGAGCTAGCATCACTGCTGTTGATCCCGATGTCCGTTTACGTCTCGATAGCTAACAATTAATCATGGGAGAAGGATAATAAACTAATCCTCAGCTGATGCAAGGATTTCGTGACTAACGCAGTCTTGAGAATGATGTTCAGTAGACCAGTGAAGAGATCGGGGCGTTGGCCAGGCTAACTGCAACAAGCGATATTTCTAACCATGTCTAATGTTGTTTACCTCGCTGCTTCCTCAGGCTTTCAACGAGCCGGACGTGTACGAGACCGGAGACCTGCCGGAGGACGACCAGGCGCAGTTTGAGTCGGTAAGTCAATGCGACGCGTATATTTTGGCTGCCTTTACTTGTAGCTAGCACTCTCTACACTATAAAGCCAAAAGGCTCATACCGATTCATCCTTAAAGAGTGTCAAAGTATTCTGGAAGTCCTCATGTCTTCCTCCATTTAACAACTTACCTGTCAGGTTCGTGTTCTTTAATATGTCTTTGCAATATATCAGTGTTGCTAATCTGTTACTCTTGAACTTCAGATCAGTGTTATCCTCTCTACTCAACTCCAGTTGGTTGATTTAGGGAAACCAACTTGAATCGGTGTGTCCATAGACTGAAGTAACGCATCATGGGGGTTTTTCTATAAACACTATTAACATAATCAGAAATCAACTGTGTATTTGTGCAGATTCTCTATTGCAGGGATTATTATAGAACAAGCCTTTTATTGTTGCTCCATAAATAATTTCTTAACAAAAACTGTAAAGTTCGTTAAGTTAACTTTGTGTAACACTTTTTATTCCTTATTTTCTTCATCAATTTATTTTTTTAACCAAATAATGAGATTCATTGTATGAACAGGACCTTGGCTAATACTCACTTGTGGAGAAGGTCTTGATCACAATCGGGAAAATATGACTACTCCTCATTATTTGAAATATTTCCACATGACAATGTAGCGTTATATTTCAAATCCACATTTTAAGCATGCTTTATGCATCTAGTTGTGCATTCCTGGAATTTCCATCAATATTGACAAGGTTACAAATATTTAAAATTTTGCACATTAATGTATCTACATGTTTAGATAGAATTAATTTAGTAGTTGGCAAGTATTAATAAAAGATTATTCTGCAATTTTAACCGGGTTTGATGTACAGTGATAAAAGACAAAGTGAATCTTTCTGTTTGTGGATCTTGTGACTTTTAGGCATAAGTGCCTCTTCTCAGTGTCAGTGATGTGATCATGAGAGTGCTGTTCAAGAGTCCCTTTATGAAATTATTCGTAAACAGTGGAGGAGTGCTGGAGGGTGTTCCAGAAAGGGGATTATCTGAAAACTCCGAGGATGTTAATCCTGAAATGAGGGAAACTCTTTGAGTTATCCGTTCCAGAAAGAGAGTTGAACTAAACTCTTATGTCAGCCACCACGGTAAAAGACTCTGTGAACAGAACCTGCTTGCTGGCAGCTTTTGTGTAAAAAAAAAAAAAAGTAAACCTTGAGTTTCTAAGCGTCTTCTCCCACCTGAAGTGTGAAGTGTTTTTTGCACTGTGCAATTTTCTGTGGGGGGAAATTCCATCCCGAATGTTTTTCCACATTGGGAGCACATTTTATGTGCAGCATTATTGTTCTTTTGGCAAAATGGTCGTTTTCTTTATCAGTCAATCAATCAATGAACAACATTTTGTGAAGGGTTTAAATTACTCCTTAAAGTAACTACTTAATGCATGTTTTTAATATGTAATACCCTACATCAATTGAAATTCTAAAGTTAAAATCAAAGTGAGACTCAATCATAGTATTTATGCATACAAGCCTTTTCATTCTGAATTATGGTTTTATGTTTCATTTTTAGCTGCTTCCAAGTCTCCTTTCTCCCATTGGACTGTACCAAAATGAAATTCACATTTTACACCTATTTATTATTTCTACCTGTATGAAGTATGCGTTAACTGTGGTTGCAACTTTATCCCAGTCCATCTCTCTCCTCCGCTGCTGCAGTGCTGGTACTGGTACAGCAAAATAACTTGGGTTTTTGGTCTGTTGCCATAGTGACTCATGGTATCGGTGCTCCATTGATGATGGCTTCTTTGTTCTTGTTGTACACGCGCGTAACTTAAGGCTCATATACTCAGTTGATTGAACTAATTCAGATAAACTGTTCTGGAATCAGAAACTCAGAGTTTCCCATCTCAGAGTAAGTCAACTCAAGAGTTTGTTGAACCCCTTTCTGGAATACCCCCCCAGGCCTGACTTTAGCTTTCATGTCTGGGCTGTTTACTGATCGGCCGAGTTCCTAATTGGCATTTTCCCTTCCATGTTTCCACATTCACTCCTCCCATTCCCTTGCCCTTGTTTTGACTCCCCAACCCTCCCGGGACCCTAGTTTGTACAAGTAAGACTGGCTCCATTTTTCTCTCAGTGAGCTTAACACTTTTTTTTTCTGTTTCTTTTTTTGCATGTTTAAAAAAAAACAAAAAAAAAACATATTCACTCTTCTTACCTCTATCGATTGGGATAAAATGAGAAAAAAAGATCGATGGTGTGACTCTCTTTCTGCTCTGTAATTCATCAATTTTTGATTGTTTTCAAGTGCAGGAAATTGATTCTTTTCCTCCTGTTGGCATTACTCATTTGAACTTTTAAAGGACGTAATGAAGTTGTTGGTGTTCAGCAGCACTAATTCACACTTTTTATGGGTTATGCATTGACAAAGCTGTAGCGTTTAAAGTGTGCATCTGTGTGCGCGTGTGACAGGAGGAAGAAAAGCTGTTTTATGTGATGCTGTGTTCTAACGATTGCTTCCTGGCTAACAAACAATTTTCCAACTAACTGGACTTCTCAAAGGCCTCTTTACACTGTGTGATAACTTCTTAATACATTGAAATCTCAATCCGATTTAAGCTTAAATGTCAAATTTCCGCAGTCCCTTTGGTACCATTCCCTTGTATACAGTAACATTAACATTTTTACTATTGGGATTCATTGTAAACAGATGGCTTTAAGTTTCTGACATGATCTGAACCTGCTCGCTCAGTGAATGGCAGCAGTTAAGTTCTCATCACTGAGCCCTCTAACAAAACAATCACACAAGAGTATGTCTGGGCCCATTATGGCCTGAAACAACCCGCACAAGCAATTTTCCCTCTCGATCTGAATGTAACCGAAGACATTTTAGTCATTGTCATTTTAAAGATAACTACTGCACCACAGCCTGCAGAAATCCACCAGGGAGACGGTAAAATACCTTCTCCTCCCGCTCTGAACGGAGAAACACCAAACACTGAAAATAATCATAAAGGGATACACACAAACATCCCCTGATGTCCTGGCGGGATAATGAAACCAAACCAGTCAAGTGTGAACACAGTTCTTTGTTTTCCGCTCCTCCACTCATTCACTCACATCAAGTCTGAGCCTCTTTCAGAGACGCATTGCTGTCTATAATAATCTGTCCTAATTGTCTTTTCATGGTTCAGTCAGATGATCAAAGGTGGTGGTGTTTCCTCTGGAAAAGACCACACTCATACAGTGTAGAGGGGCTTTAACTTGGATGTAGTTCACCTGCTGCTTTGGCTATTTAACCAGGATGAACTGCATGTTACTTAGAAAGCACTCACTCCCAGCTGAATGATGACTGCAACACAATGCTTTTCGCATTCCGATTTCTTTCAGACACCCTTAACTGCCCAATACTCTGACACATGGGCCGATTTGTCGTTGTTTTTTTTTTTTAATCTTTAATCTCTTTATGGAAAAGTATCTCAGAGGTGTTAATGGACCATCTTACCACCCTGATTCGGGGAAGAGAGAAAGTACTGGAGACGCCCTGCGCTGTGTAAACAAAGTGTCTCCAGGGTTCTCAGCAGCAGCTCTCTGAACACTGCTTTCTTTCTTATCTGTCACCAACCCTGGCCAACTGATCCTGTTGTGTGCATGGCATGTGATAACCACATTAATCTGTGTTGTCTCTCTCTCTCTCTCTCTTTCTCTCTCTCCCCCCTACTTTTCTCTCTCCCTCTGCTCTTTCAATATTTTTCTCTAACTCTCTTTGGAAACCCAAGGAGCTGGTAAGAGCCTGACTAACTCTCCCCATCTTCCTCTTCCTCCCGACATCCACGTAACTGTCTTGTGTTTTGTGTGAGCCCGCCCACGTCATCTAATTCTTTGCATCAATATTGTTTTAATCCTTGTGTTCACCATAATCAGTCACTTAGAAATTTTAGATCAAATGCATTTTTTGTGTTCCCAATAATCACTAATCAAAAAAAGAAATCCTAATTTAGAAAAGAAAGTGTTTGTGGTTTTGCCTTTTCATTCTTTGAACCTTGTTTTTTTCTTTTGACATAGTAACACACAAGAAAGACATTTCTTTACAACACCTGAATCAATCATAACCAAAACATATTTTTCTTGCCTGCAACTTTAAATGAATTTGAAATGATCCAACGCACCAGTCCCAATTATCAAATGTAAATCCTTCTGGGTTTTCTGATTCTTGTCTGGAATGGTGCTTGATGTTTGACTTTGGTAAGCAACAATCCAGCTGATTGAGTGTCCTTCAGTTATATTTTGGGGAAATGATCAAGCACATTTCTACTCTCACATTTGACCAACCACTTAAAAGTACATTAAGACTTTTGACTCATTGGTTAATTTTTTTTTTCTTCTTCTTAATCCTGTCTCTGTATTTTTGCTTGACCCAATGACTATCTGGCCTTATTCCTTGGTTTTTAATTGACAGGAGGAGCTTTGCAGCAACAGCGTGGAGAGGATCGTGGTTAACCCCAATGCAGCCTATGACAAGTTCAAAGACAAGCATGTGGCCACCAAAGGACTCGGTCAGTTGGTGGAAGATACTTTGACTTATTACGCTAAATGATATAAGTGAGAGGGGATACTTTGTGTAATAAAACCAAAATAACTTCAAAATGTAGCCAAGGAATGTAATTGTGGCCAACGTTTAAGGACAGTATATCAAAAATATGAATATACTGACAAATGCATAATAAGTTACGGGTCCTACAAAAAACTATATGTATGTGGTGAACCAATTTTTGAATAATCCCGTCGCATCTCTAGTTGGAGAAACACTTAACATTTGATCTTGTCTTGAGGTTAAGTACATAGTTGGATCTTAATGAGTACATAAAATGTGAAAAGGCAACATTACCATTATTTGAAGTGGAGGATTTAAGCATTTATTAGAGGGGGGGGGGGGGGGGGGGGTGTTGAAGTGTATTGAAATAAAAATATTGACAGATCAGCAAAAGCTTAAGAAAATAATTCACTCGGGGAAAAGCTGAGTAAATTCATCACACGATCTACTTTCTCGTTGTTGTATGCCCTTTGTAGAACAGGTTGATGCAATTTGAATATTAGAAAGAAAAAAAAAAGTGAAACTAATGGAGAACTTGAAAGCAACTTACCAAAAATACTCAGTACTCAGGATTAGTATTCACACCAGCACCTGCCAGCTTTCTTTGTCTGTTTTCTAATTTTCTCTTGCAACATTTTTGTCTCTCCCTTCACAGATTTCTCAGACAGAATCAGTAAAAGTAGAAGAGTGGGCTATGAGTCAGGAGAGTTTGAAATCGTGAGTATATTCTCCTCAAAAGCAATCTCTAACTTGACATGAGTCTTTAAGCATCCTGAGCCTATTCACGCCAGTGTTTCTATTCTTGTGTTTACACAGCAGTCAGAACTGACCTGAATCTGACCTTGTGACCCAGATCAGTTTTTGTTTTTTTATGACAGACTGAACAGCACAAACCTCTTTATTCTTTCACACACACCCCCTCACCTTCATGGTCAGTTTTCTATGTGATCGTAAATTGGATGCTTCGCAGATTTTCTTTCAAAAGTCTCAGTCTGGACAGTCGCGTTGCATTTCAATGGACTCCTACATCTTTGAAGCAAGACAGACGTCACAATTATGAACTGCAGGAGAAAAGATCATGGTTAATCAATAGATAAAACTGTATCCACTTATTTTCTGTATAGAGGAAGCAGCCTCTGCTCCACAAAAATCCATTATTCAAACTTTTTTTCAAATCTTCCTCTTACGTTTTATTATATTTAATTCCTTTTTGTGCACATGTGCGTCACGTCAAGGCCGTCGACTGTTCACAGCAGAGTTTGATTGCTGTTACCTTTGAATCATAATGTCAATAACCACAGAACATATCAGATATATGCATTAAAAAAAGCACCTTTTTTGTTTTTGTACTGCAAGTTCTTTGATGTTGTCTAATACTCATTTTTTCCATCTCCCTTTAGCTGGGGGAAGGCTGTGGGGTGAAGGAAACGCCCCAGCAGAAGTATCAGCGCCTGGTGAACGAGATACAGGAACTCACGCAGGAGGTGGACGTCATCCAGGTGAACCGGCAGCAAATCACACAAACACACAGCTATTTAGTTGATCGTGACAGGATTCCATCTACATTTTTTTCATTCTTTATCGCTTGCATTTGGTCACAGGATTTTATAAGAATGTATCAACATTGCTACTTGTAGTTGCATAACATTTCGAGAGCTGTAATAATGACGCTCGGCTCATAGCTTGACATGAGATTCAATCATCCGATCCAAAGTTCAGTGTGGCGCCAGCAGCAAAGCGCTAAGTTCACACTGCAAATGAGTTTTGATTAAAATTTAATGAAGTTGCTGTTCAGACTAACAAAGACCCCGCAACGAAGACACTAATTAAACTTGGTGTGTAATTAACTTCCCTGCTCACACAGCAGGGCCCGCTGCTCCGCGAGGCTAACAAAAAAAATTGTAATTCAAGCTGCGGCCCGGCAGCGTGGTGATCGTATCAGTGAGTGCAGGCGGGTCAAGCAGGCGTCTCTGCTACAGTTGCTTTATAGTTGTAAAGTACCTCATTCGAGCAGTTGATAGTCTCTAAGTAATGTGTATTCATCCATCAGGGTAAATGGGGCAAGTCAATATCACATCGCGCATGCTTGGGCGAGAACATCCGATTAGCCGAGCGATAAAGGGACAGTGTGATCATATTGTGCCACAGTATCGTTTCACTGTAGAAATTTGATTGTACATGTGGGAAACCGTCTCCACGAACTGTGGAACATTGTGCCGAAATTACATTTGAAGCAATACCTGTGTGGATATTCCTCTTCTTTCAGCATGCACACATCAGGGGTTGCCATCGTGAATCATCTTGTAATCAACTCTTTCTCTTCTGTCCTCTGTCTTCACACCAATTTCCTGCATGTCTTGCCTCACTGCATCCATCAACCTCCTCACTGGCCTCTTACCTGGCAGCTCCATTCTAAGCATCCTTTTCCCTTCATAGGTATCATCTGTCTTCTATACAAACTAGATCATCTCAACCTCATCTCACTTCTCCAACAAACTGTCAAGCAGGATCTGTCCTTGTAATAATATCTTCTATCTCGATCGCTACAGCAAGGCATTGCAACTTGCATTGAAGATTTGAGTAGCTCTGTGTATTATTATTTTAATTTTTTTTACTACAGGAGTGTATGTATACACATTGTAACCTGCTCTGAGACTTGTGTTTTCTAAGTAACACAAGTTGTACTCAAAACTTACTCCTCAACTTTATTGGTGTTTATCCTGTTGTTCTAAACGCAATAATGCTGCACAGACCTCATGGTCTCAAAGATGCTGCTGTCTTTCTGCCTGCAGGCCGCTACAAAGGAGAGTAATGCAGAGGAGCGCCTCACTCCGGTGGTGCTCGCCCAGCAGGCAGCGCAGCTCAAACAGCAGCTGGTGTCTGCTCATCTGGACTCTCTGCTGGGACCCCAGGCTCACATCAACTTGGCTGACCCAGATGGCGCTCTGGCCAGGTGAGCAGAGAAAGACTAACATCTGCACTCTTAAATTTTGTACTTCGACCCATTGGACACTGCAGGAGTAATGGCCTAATAAGCAGAAAACTAAATGTATATTTTAGAAATGTAACTAAAGGAGAATGAGTCAAAAATTGTGAAAAGAAGTTTTTTTTTTTCAAACCGCATCTCTTTTTCTATCAGTCTTCTACATCAGTGCATAGAGGGAGGAAATTCAGAGCCCCTGCTCACATAAAGGTTGCTGACCTTGGAGAACCTTAACAGATGGACAGATGATTGGCACATGAATTTAAAAGGTGGAGACAATTTGTAAAGATCCCAGCTGACTCAGGAGCCATAAAACATAGCAATGAAGAAGTACGGATAAAAAAAAAAGCCTCTGCTGTGTACAGAAGTACTTGAAAAGACTCAAAGCAATAAGATGAGGGATTACAGTGGAAGCACGACACTGGGCCGATAATGATATGAATGAATATGCAGTGAAATCCTTTTGTCTTTTGCTTCCTCCTGGCAGGCGTCTGCTCACCCAGCTGGAAGTGGCTAAGGGCAGCCGTGGCGGGGCCGCAGCGGAGGGCAAGCCGGCGGCGTCGACTAAAGCCCCAGATGGAGTGGTACTTTACGAGTTGCACAGCAGACCGGAGCAGGAAAAATTCAATGAGTCTGCGAAGGTAAAGTGGAGACAGTACCAGTAACGTTATTTTGTGGGAGGAATTTGTTCACAGAAAGAACAAAATGTGTTTTTAACAACGGACCACCTCAACATTTTTTTTCTCTCCCAATGTGAGAGATGTCAGAATATTTGATGGAAGTGAGCGAGACAAAAAGCTGGATGCATGCAGGTGGTGTGTGTGTGTATGCGTGTTGTGGGATTGCTGTTGTCACTGCCAGCCGTGTGTTGTCTCGTCTCCCTATAGATGGCAGAATTGGAGAAGCGCCTAGCTGAGCTGGAGATAGCTGTTGGCTCGGGATCAGACAAGCAGGTACACACAAATTCCCACACTCTTAATGCTTTCCTGCCTCATTCACACTAAGTCTGTGTATCTGTTACTCTCTTTTACACACACACACAGGCCGGATTTGCATGCATGTATTGTTCTGTACCCATCCACAGAATGCAAAGGAAGTAAAATCTTCCTCATGATTCATGTAAATCATGGGGGAGGCTTTATTTTGTGTTGCTAAGATGGCATTTTCTCTCTTTGTAGGGACCTTTGAGTGCTGGTGTACAAGGAGGCAGTTTGATGGTAAGGAGACGACTGTCGCGTTCGGAGCATTGTGTGTAGTTTGTGTCTGCATCCATCACTCCGATGTGCCGCCAGAGAACTGGGTCATACTTCAAAGATGACACCAGTTCCTCCGAGTTTTGTTTATTGATGCAGTCACAGGAGTTAGGAGCAGGAACACAGTGCGAGGTGCAGTCGTCCATATAACTGCTGTGCTGCTTTCTGTCAGGATACCATCGAGCTCCTGCAGGCCAGGGTCAGCGCGCTGGACTCTGCCACTCTGGATCAAGTGGAGGCGAGGCTGCAGGTGAACACACGAACTTGAGCGTTGCCGTCTGTAATCCCACAAAAAGCTGCAATAGGGAGCATCTCATTCCTTCCACTTCAACAGCCCCCACCCCTGTTGCCCCTCCCTCCCTCATACAGCCTTGGATCAATGATCTTTTTGAGCACTGCAGTATTTGCAGTTAAAGCAACTTTTCAAGATGAATGTGCACCAATTCCAACATGTTTATTTAACTGTACAGAAAGTGAGCCGTTTATTACAAAGCTGCACGAACACGGCGCCACACAGCCAGGGAGGGCACTTATGATCGGCATAAGCATAAACACCCACTTTTTTGAAAGAGGGCGACGGTTAACTGTCGCAAGATTACATTCTGATTGATGCCGGGGTTTTTTTTTTTTTTTTTTATGAGGTCCTTTTTCTTTTACTGCAAGAGCACAAATAAAGGCGGCAAAATAAAAACATAAAAGCTTCATCTTATTGTATTCAGTGCAGAAGTATTTTGCTTTTTTTCTCCCCAACATCACATCTGTTCTTTTCTTTTTGTTGTATTGTATGAATGAAAAGGGAGACCGCTTTGTTTTTTTTTTAATGGTCTTGATTCTTGAAAGTATGAGTTTCCTTTTTTGCAGTTTTTTTCACATTGAGAATAGCAAGTTGGATATTGAACTTCTCTTTCAGAACAGCACAAAGGCCCTGAAGATTTGTAAGATATCGAGGCTTAGTCAAATATTGATCATTTCTCTTCTTGTGCTGTCTGCTTATTTCGTCCAGTGGACAGAATTTGTGGAAAGTTAGCAAAGTCCTGCTTGCCTATGAGTAAAACTGCAAACGTATGTGTAATGTTTAGCACAGCTTTATGTTGGCCTTTATCTTTTCCTGTAAATTCATGTCTACTTCTCAATATACAAGTTAAGATTGTGTGTTTTCTCTCTCACACCCAGAGTGTCCTCGGGAAGATGAATGAGATTGCTAAACACAAGGCAGCCATCGAGGACGCCGAAACACAAAACAAGGTCTGTGCGCATCCATCAGAGTAAAATAAATGAAGCTCTAATGTTGACGGTTCTTTCTGAGCACCCTTGATTTAAGCTCCCCCCCCCCCCCCCCCCCCGATGGATGGCTGCGGCGTTTAGAGTTGCTGCAATGTCTATTGCTTCAGTTACATCACGTAAAATTACCCTGTGTGTTCATTCTCATTAACAAGATGTTTTATTGGGTAACGTCCTCTCTAAATGAACATGTGTTAATCCTCCAGCTCGATAAACAAGTGATGATGAGCCCCATATGTTCTTATCTGAATCAAATGCTGTCTTTGCAAATGCACAGCACAATGTGTACTATTTAGAGTCAAAGCACGATGTTCTTGGAAAATCTGAGGCATTTCATTGCTTCTGAACCAGTAATGAAACTGACTTGTTTTTATACATATATATAGATGGATGGATGGATAGATGTGTGGGCTTTATCTCCATTTTCAGCACTTTTTAAAAAAAATTGACAAAAGCAATGTACCTCTAATATGCCAGTAGAGGGCAGCACATGTTAATTATATCAATATTGTGAATAACAGCCTTGTGAAGTGAGCTTTGTGTTATTCATGTAAGCTGGTTCCGTCTTTAAAGGAATGGCAGAATGTTTTAACTTGAAGCAGTGTGAGCTTTAATTCTAGTATTTGGAACTGTAGCCAATTACGGGGTTGATGAATAAGTGTTGCAGACGCAACAGAATAAGACACATAGACCACAAACTGAAATGAAAACGTGAAGAGCGTGAGGACAACGCAACCTCGATTATAGTATGAAGTGTGTGGATTCAGTCACTAGTGTGCATCTTTATTATTCTCTGAAATTACGTGTTATTTAAGGAGGCTACTTTTCAGAGAGGATTATAAAAACAGCTGAAAAAAGCAATCTTGACTTAAGTTACTACTAAATAATTTTTCTGAAAACCATTAAGATGCTTAATTTCTACCTACCCTTTTTTTTAAACTTGTATTCCTGTTGGATTGCTTTCACTCCAAATAAAATGATTAATATTTTGGCTTTTATATCTAAACTCTTTCTAACTCATCTGAAAAGAGCTTTGTTTTTGTTTTAAAATCCCACAAAGTGACTCTCCTTATTTACAGTGCAGCTTCAGTAAATGTCTTTTTAGTCGGCGCTGCTCGTCCAGGTTTCAGCTGATCTTGTGTGTTTCCCCGTCAGGTGTCGCAGCTGTACGACGTGGTGCAGAAGTGGGACGCCGTGTCCACCTCCATACCGCAGGTGGTGCAGAGGCTGGTCGCTGTCAAAGAGCTGCACGAGCAAGGTAACACCCGGGAGCCGGCGCTCTGAAGCAGGGAGGCTGCAGTGTTTCGAGGTGGTGGAGTTCACTACACCCAGTACTCCGTTACTGTGTTGGGTATCTGGTTCACACTGCAAATATTGTAATAATCTGGCTTCAGGGGCAACATTTCACCCCCACCCCCCCCCAATAATGGGTCTAACAATGAAAACTTGGGATAATTTATGTTCTATTCTTTCTTATGTGAGGGGAGAGAAAACCTTGAGATGACACCCATGAGAGTTCAAGGAGAGAATATATGTAGGTTAGTGGGGGTGGGGCGCGGCATTAAAGATTCAAAATATGTTGGGTGTTGCCACAGACGGTAGCGGGGCGTTGAACCCCGGATCACGTTTCCGTCGGCAACTGTGCCGGGGAGTCCTACCCAGTCGGCAAGACTCGCCTGCACAATGGAAACGCCTGCGAGTGAGACAAAAGATGAAAACTAAGCGAAAATGGGATTCAAACGGATAATGGAATTAGCCTGAACCATGCCATTCTATTATAACAAAGGGCAGGGGAAAATCTTGCAATGCTGTTAAACGCCCCCCGCGGGGAGAAAGAAATGCATGATATTATATATCACGTTATCATCTTTTTATTATTTAGCACATGAAAGCGGAACCTTGGCATTAATAGATTATATTGATAATTCGCTTCTGAGAGCTGAAGGAGCTCATTTATCATCCAGCGTCTCTTCGCACCGATCTGTCACAGTCTGCGGCCGAAATGTTCCCCGCTCGCGAGGCTTTTTCGGACTTTTCTCTCCCGATCTTTCAAGTGGCCGTTCATCACATTGAAATTGCAATCACGGAAGTTTCTTTTCCGGTGAAAACAGTTCACGTCCTCTGCAGTTTCTCTCGGTTGCGTGTAATTCTGCTCACTCTTGGTCCCACAGCCATGCAGTTCGGCCAGCTGCTGACTCACCTGGACACCACTCAGCAGATGATCACCAACTCGCTGAAAGACAACAACACCCTGTTAACACAGGTAGGACGTTCACAGCCAAGCCGCCACTGCGGGATCCCATTAATAATTCCTGAGACGACCGAACTTGTGGACAGTTTGACGGAGTAAATGTTTAATCCGCTTTGAGGTACTTCAACTTCAGTATCAGTCACATTGTGATACCGGTCAAATACACAGCAAAATCTAGAACTTCTATAAGATTAAAAAAAAAAAACAACAACTCGGAGATGGTGACTCTTAAGCCGTATCTAGATATTCAAATATCCAAAACCTGAGCGGAAGTTGATCTCAGTAACAAGTTGTTGGTTTTGTTGAAATATTCACCCACCCGGTGATCAAATCTTTTGTATGTGGAATAAATTGGTTTGTAAAGAATCCTCTAATACACACCAGAGAGCAGCTTTTCATGGCGTCAAGCAACATTCTAGCTGTGCAGCTCCCCATTATGAGGACAGAAGCCCTTTAAAGCCTCCACTGAGCTCAGTCAATAATCAGCCCGCGCTTTCACAGTTCAAGGCTCCTGGCTCGGCGGACAAAACGCTGCCTCGCCAAGTAAAGCCTATTCAGATCTTTTGTTGAAACTTTTAATTTGCCAGAAGTTGACCAAGTTTCAGTCACTTTTCTACTTTGGATTGTATCTTAAAGTGGTGCTTTTTTGTGCTTATTAAAGTGGCACCGCCTGCGTTCACCACCAATCAAAGGATGTTGTTTAGCAGCTAAATACTTCAGAAACATCACTTGGAATCGCAACTGCAAATATTTAGATATTTTGAGTACTAGCTTACTTTGTGAGTCGTTCAGTCTCAACACCTGCTGAACCGAGACCCAATGTTCAGTTTCCAGAGAAATCAAATTGTGTTCAAAATAAATTTTCATCACTTAATGCAAGGTTTTGTTTGCATCGTGATTGTTTTAAAACATTTAAAGAACTAAGGTCAGATCTTATCTCCACGTGATGGATCACATCCTTTTGTCTCTTCAAGTTAATCATAGGCTGAATAATTATTGACTTGATTGTTCATATGTGGAAATGTTTGTAACTCTTCCTTTTGGGTCAAACATGTGGTCAGGTGCTTTCATCCTGCAGGTATTTAATTGACTCTGGAGAAACGCCTACAATTGAAAGTGCCTAAATGGCTTGTGTTTAGAATTAATTATTTATTGATTAGTTATACTAATACTATTGAAGATGGATGCAGGCTCAACAATCCAACTTATTATACCATTTTTCCATCTAAAGAAAGTTGTAGTTTTACATAGTTTGTAAATGGGCCATATTATCATCCCAACTCTGACTTTTATTAGTAAAAAATCAACTCTGACGCTGAAGAGTTTGTGGAGCGACTTGAAGGGACTGCTTCAGTTCTACAACTTGTTTCAACAAAGGTGTTTGTGTCTTCATCCCAGTTTGGTCGGTGTGAACGTGAGTCACCAACATCCCAAAAGTCTGACACTTGATAAAACTGCCAGAATCATTTCAGTGAAACTTGTGACACGAAACCGTCTTGTCACGGATCCTTGCACATGTTTAAAGAGACCTTCTGGAGCTCTTGTCAGTGTGTTCATGCAGTACGACTCCATTTAACCACGTCGGCAGTGTTTCGTCACTCGGTGGCCCGTCTGCAGCTCTTTTATTCATTTATTTTTTTGGCTGTAAAATGCAAATATAGTGTATAAATGAGTTGTTACATTGAATGTATTTCTGAGCAGACGGCGTATGGACTCTCGCTCTGAAGTGGCAATGAAAGTGAATCCATTTCTTGAGAAAAGAGACATTTGATTTGACAGGTTTTCCAAAATATTGAACTGTACCAAGTCCGTACAGTTTAAAACCTAAACTGTAAAATAATAGTTTCATCCGGAGCAATGAAAGCATTTCTGCTTGTTCATTTCAGCTCTTTTACTCCTTTCATCACAGACGTGTGTTTCTTATATCTAGTCATTTTGGAGCTTTGCGTTCATTCCAGCACTTCTGCAGCTCGTCCAATCACACAACGCTCACCAGTGTACCACACACATTTATAATTCAAGCATCTCATCAAAAACAATGGTAATGAACGGCCAAATGTTGAAAGTTGAAGCTGTCTTGCTAAAAGAGGTGCAACGAGTGACTGTTTGTGAACTTCCTGTTTTTATTTTTTACAATTCGACAGCAATGAAATCCTAATAAATCCAGTCAATCTAGAACCTCCAGCCCGTTTCCCTCCACAGGATTTAACAGAAACGATACGAATGAATCTCACAGGAATACCTTTTGATTTATTCCTCTCGTCCCACACAGGTGCAGCAAACGATGAAGGAGAACCTGGTGGCCATAGAGGAGAACTTCGCTGCACTAGACCAGAGGATGAAGAAGGTTTCTAAATAAACGGGGGGGGGGGGGGGGCAGAGTTCGGCGCGATCCAGGAGAGTGTGGAACATGAACAATTAAGAGTTGGTTGGAGAGCACAGCTGAGGGGATCTAATGAAGATCGGGGTCTAATGCTGTCCTTCCTGGACGTCCCCCTCTTTTGCTCTCTACTTCCGCCTCTGCCTTTTTTCACTAAGTGGAATGTTTAGAAAGTTGGAAAAGATGGAAAAAAAAACACAAAAGAGAAGACCAAACGTTCTTGTTCACCCTCCTTTTCTCTTCCTTTCGCTCGCATCAAAACTGATTTCCGCTGAAAACCCACTGGCCCACTCTGTACACGCCACTGATCGCAGTTTCCTGTTCAGCTTGATGAGTTTTAGACGGGATGGTTTTTATAATTAGTATTAAAACATAGGAGATCTTTCCATTCCATTTGGAGTGTCACACTATCTCAATTTGTACTGTAAACTTTGGTCAAATGAAATGGATCACGGTAATTTCAGGTTGTGGGACGACGCATTGAAGATGTTTTCAACTGTAAAAAAAATCAAATAAGTAAATACGTGTCACAGAAATTCTAAATCTATTGTCCCATAATGTTGTAGCAGGAGCACGTCTGTGTGAGCGTCAGGGCCTTGTCACAGAAGAAAAGCTTGTAAATATGCCTGTGTACCTTTATTGTTTCCTCACGCTCGGTTGCTTGTAACTATATTATTAAGACCGAGCTCCGGACGCCGCAGACAGACTTTTAATCTGCTTGGTCATTGCCTCCAACTGTATTGTTCATCTGTGGTCATGGAAACTGATCAATAAAACCAAGTGCGATCATCTGGGCTGCTTTCATTTCATACAAGGATCGTCGTAGAGATGAGGAGCTGCGGTGGCGCGGTGGTTAGTACTCGCACCCTGGTTTGAGTCTGCGTTGGGTTTGGCCGCGCCTCTCCGGTATTTTACACGTCTGTGCACATTGGGATGCAGGCTTATTCGTTATTCTGAAAAGCGCTGGCAACCTGTGGAGTGTGAACCCTGTGTTTACGGACTGTCCAGCCCTGTGGTGAATAAATGGCAGAGAAGATGGAATATTAACAGAGCTGCTGACTTGCGACAAAATACCTTGTCAGGTTGAGGGGTTGAAATGTTACGAACGCAAATCTGCATGGTGGTGTTGTGGTTCTCTCTGATTTGTGTGTGTAGCTTGCATGTTCTTCCTGTGTTTCTCATCTTTCCTCTACAATCCAAAGAAGTGCATGTTGACTTTAGTCGCCACACTCTAAAGTGCTGGAACGTACTTTGCAGAAGATCTGGGACAGACTTATTTATTCTGGCTTTCTAATGGATTTTATTCAATTCTTTAACGTTTTGCCTAATCACTGTGTCCTACCTTCTATAAGTTTCTATTTGAATACTTTGAAATCTATTTTGATCTCTTAATCTAACTTTTGTTTTCATATATTTCACATCTTATGGGTTTTAATCTTTAGTTTGAAATAAACTAATATATATTTTAGGAATTTCACACTCCCTTTTATACTGATTTTGTGAACTCCCGTTCACTGATTTTAGTAGGTTATTTAAAAATGTTTGAAAAATTAACTGGTTTGATATGGTTCATAATCATATGGTTTGAGAACAACCACCAAAACAATTCATATATGTTGTGTTAATATGTAAGTATTAAAAAAATGAGGAATCTCCTCAGCCTGTCAACATGAATGTCTTCATTTGTGGCTGTCTTTATTATTTATGACCGCTGGGTGGCAGCAAAGTATGTAAAAAAAATTAAATGGGGTGTCAAACATTGAAATCCAACTGTACAAAACAAATTCAATAAAGGCGATTGGTTCTGCCTCTTAATTCCGTCCAGTTATGTTTCCCATGATTAGAATGGAAAAATGTGTCAGTTTGAACCTGTTGGGCGTAGTGGAGTTACTTATAACATGAATATTTGAATAAATAAAAACGTTTTTAAGAAGTTGTTTCAGTTTATGTGTATCTGTCAAAAGCTTCTAAAGTATTCAATTTGGATGCACCAAACAGAAGCCAATGATGTTTGTCATGTCATGAAGACCTTTAATATAAATCTAGATTTAAATATAACCGGGATGCTCTGATCTGCCAACTTTCACTCTGGAGACACGTGAGCAATTAGAGGTCAACTTCAACCCTGCCTGGCATCAGGAGATAAAAAGCCTCCTCCTAGTTGGAAGTCAGGTGACTGTATTAGAGAAGGAGGCGGAAGATGTTGTCCAGCAGTGGAAGGATCAGGAATCAGGAGTCTGGTGAGTCATCCACGCACGCCAGTTCCTGGCTATGAGGTAAAAGCCCCGACAAGCCACCACAAGAGGATTAGTAGTTTACGGACATGCAGAGAGTCGGTTAGAAACACACAAAGTGTGGTTTTGGATACATTATTGATAAAGTATTACACATATATGTCGCTTATTCTGTGACTCTGTGCGTACAGCATGTCAATGCATGTATCACAACCTTTCTGCCATTCCAGAAAAGTGCTGAGTGTGGCTGTCTTCCTTCCTCCCTACATGAGGGGCAGCTGGAGGCCGGCCGGCACGGACGCAACATATCAGGTGTAACTTACAGGGAATTAGATCCAGAGCTCCAACTTAGAAGGGAATGCTCCATATGAGCAGAGAGACATGCCGTGTACTGTACTGTATATCGTGTTATACCACATTTGTCCTCCTAATTTAGGAGCAGTAGTTTGGGTTCGCTCGGGCCCTGTATGTCTGGACACACTCTGGCACAAACACTAACTAATGAATTCACCAAGAGGGAGAGCTCAAAATGTTCCTAACAATATCAACAGATATCATCATTCCAGACTCTCCCTGCCTGTGTGTCCACACATACACATGGACAGTGAATGAATGATTGAGCAGTGAATGAATGATTAAACAGAAGCTAAAACAACCAGTTTCAGCCGAAAAAAGTGTAAAAACCAGACGTGCATTCTCCCCAAACAATCATTCCTAAATGCAGCCCAGTCGTGGCCAGATCCACCAGCCGTTACCGGCCTGGACAAAGTAAATATTTAAGTCCTCTGGCAACACGGAGCAGCTGAGCACAGAGGAGGCGGTTTGGAGCACCAATCGCTCTAAAATCTCTGTTTCTGGTGCTGATGTGGGGAAAACGAGCAGGACAAGAAGAAAAGGATGGTGTAAGAGCCCGGAGTGTGTGTTTCACTGCCAGTATACCCACCTGTTCAGACAGGCTTTTAAAGTTTAATAGCCGACAGTCTCCGGCTCTGCCTTTTTTTTTTTTTTTTTTTAACTCCCATTTCTTATCTTTAGCTCATGAGTAAATGAAAAGAACTGAAAAAAAAATCAAAGAATTGATAATGGTTTTAGTTGATAGTATTAACACAGATATGCAGTACTGAAAAGATTTCACAGATGATATAATTAAGATGATTTAAAATACCAGCACAAAATCATTTTAACTGACGTGAGCACAGGCAGTTTAAAGAGAGACAATTACAATGTGGTGCAATAAAATAACAGTTAACCACTCACAGGACATTCACTAATGTATCTTTCAGTTTTAAAACTAAGGTGTAAAAATATATTTCTACAACTTCAAGACTTTAAAGTCAATATAAAAATACAATATCATAAAACAATTATACAATTAAATCTCCTATAAAGTGACAAAACTAATCAAAATCACTTCATTCCACCATTTATGATCTCATTTGTATTGGATATGGGATCTCTCTCAAAATGAACCAAATCATTATATAATGTCACTGTCCTCCAATATTATGAATTATTTTCAACAAAAATGGACTAAATATGGATCATATATATTGTTGTTTGTGTTCATGTTCAGATACAGGTTTCATGTTGAGATAGATTCATCGGTCAGGTGCACTAACTGGAAAGAGGACATGCGTTTTCTTATTGAAAGCAGCCAAACACTCAAATGTTCCTGCTATTATAAAAAAACATAACACTGCCTGTCGAAATATTTATCACACTTTGTCAATTTAGAAAAAGATAAGAAAATAAAAGGGATGCACAAGTTGTCAAATACACTCACATATTAAATCAACAGTTTAATCACAACACAGTCTCAACTAACCTTTTTGAAATGTCTCGTAACAATGGGAAATTGAAACAAGCCGAGCTCAGAATGGTGCATATTTTAAAAAGAAGAGAGGACAAAGACATCACACAACGCATGTGCATCAGTTTGTCAGATTCTTGCTGAATGGAGGTGGACAGGTGAGGAGCCGGTGGTGAAGCGAGAGAGCTGGGCGGAGGGAAGCCGAGCAAAAGAAGGTGATAAGCCTTCAGTCGTGGGGCAGAACCAGGCTTGTAGCGAAGGAGAAAAAAAGGGAAGGTGGAGCAAAGATAGGTGAGGCTCTGAGGTAAACAGGCTTTAACAGACTAACGGGATTGTCAGTAAAGTCCTCCTGAAGCTGCAAACAATGAAATCCCAACAAGTAGAAGTGACATTCAGCCGTTAAATCAATCAGGACTGGATGTGATTGAGTGGATTGTGTGAAAATGATTTCTAACTATATGGGGCATTGAGGCAGGTTGTTATTTAATGTGAACAGTGGACGTCTCGCACAAAAAAAAAAGTGAAGATAAATTGAGCACCTCTTGAGGAAATGAAATGGAAATGAGTTGATTAATCACACAAAAGAGAATCGCAGCACTGGCCTCAGATGAGCGGTGTACTGGCATGAGGGCTTATTATAATGTAGAAACAGTGGGAAAGTAAAGCTGAAAGATAAAGCATTGTTAGGCATGATGCAGGAATGAATATGTCTATGTTGGATTAAAATTTCGCTGTTTAAAAAAATATATATTTTATTTTTATATAAATGTGTTTTTCCTGAAAGCTTGGATATTCTCTTATACTTTTTTTCACCATCAGATCAGAGTTTGTGGTGAAGGTGTTTTTAAGGGACCGTGGAAAAGAGAGAACAGAAAAGAAGCAAACCAAGCCTGGAGACGACAAAATAAATAAAAGGGACTCACTGTATCACCAGTACGTGTTAACAACTGTATCAGTTGGTCTCAGTTCAGAGAGGCGAAGGATTCCGACAGCTGGTGTGTGTGTGTGTGTGTGTGTGTGTGTTCCAGTAGGAACTGGGTGTGGAGCCTTGACCAAGGGCACAGGACAGAGAAGGGGGGGGGTTATGTTGTGGTAACTGGAAATTCCCCAGACTCTTTCTGTCTGTAAAACAAAAGTTCAACAATAGATCAGATCTGATTTCTTCGAGATAATAACTTAAAATGTCAACCGCTGCTGTCAATTCCTGTTACACTTACTGCTAATTGTTGGATTTCAAACACAAATGAGCAAAGAGCCAACAAATGATCTTACATTTGAACGCCATCTTTCAAGGAAATTCAGTTTTTCTTTGCCGTAAGGGATACAAACTCAGGCTGTTTTCCCAGATCATATTCATAAAACAAGTATGTATGTAGAAATCTTTTTACACCATGAGGTGTGCATGTATATAGACATTTCAACAGAGATTTTCTTTGTTTCGTGGACAATAAAACAATATTGTTTTTGACACAATCATATGGCGATAACTATTTTTTGTTTTGATAGGAATCTTAATATTAAATAAAAAATGAAACAGGCTGACAAAAACATATTTTTTTCAGCCATACAATCATAAATTAAGATATTACAGGGACAATCAGTGAACATTAAATCTCACTTCGAGGCTGATGGACAGTTTGAAGCACTTGTTTACACTCTGGTGTCTGTTGGTAAGGTGGAAATCATTGTGTGAGTGTGTGTTTTTTTCTTCTTTAAACAGATAACAGTAAAGTGATATATATTTAATGACCCTCCCAAAAATCCGCTCATGAGATTTTGCTTTGTTTATTGTTCCTCCCGAAGATGTGAAGTATCTCTTCTTAGATCTGGGTATTCATTAAAAACACAATAAAGAGTGAACAACTAATGTGGCACATTAGATCTTAGTTTTGTTTATCACTTTTTCTATCATAAAAAAAAAAAAAGAAAATCATGTCAAATAAAATGACAACACGTTTCAAAGCAAGGGATAAACATCATCTTTCCACATTGATAATCTGAAGACCAAAAAAAAAAGAAGCATGGAGTTAAAAAGGGAAACCGAGATGTGGGATTGTAAACAGTGTTTTATAATGACTACAACACAGACGACGGGACTGACAAAATAAACAGACGGCCGGGGTGGTGGGGAGGGAGGGGAGCAGTGAAAGTGTGCTGAACTACTCAGCAACAGCCACTCAAGTCGTGACGTGTTGGCGGTGCTTCCTGCAGCGCTTTAACCCGGGTCCTAGAGACAGTATTGGAGCTTTCTATTCGCTGCTTGGCGCTGTTGCTATGGGGCTGCATGTGCATGTTGAGCCGTGCATCGCAAACAGCGTGTGTGTGTGTGTGTGTGTGTGTGTGTGTGTGTGTATGTGTGTGTGTGTGTGTGTGTGTGTGTGTGTGTGTGTGTGTGTGTGTGTGTGTGTGTGTGTGTGTGTGTGTGTGTGTGTGTGTGTGTTGAGTTTGGGATTAGGGCAGAAAGTGTCAGGAGCGGGCTGAAGCGCCTGGAACATGATGATGAAATCCGATTTCATCCTGTCACCTTTCTGTTTATTGTTGTTGTTGTTGTTGTTGTTATTTAGCTCCTCGATGGCCATAATCCAATATTGTGACGCTCATCATGACATATTTCTGTGATGACTGTCTGTGCGTCTGGTGACCTCGTTGAACCTCATGTTCGACCAACACACGTTCTGGGGGAGTTGATGGAAGTTTATAAGGAGAGATTTTTTTTGTTTGTTTGTTTTTTTTTTTTTTTGTAAATTATCTTCCATTGTCTGTTTACAGAAAACTACACACTTAACACAAGTATCTAGAATGACATAAAAAAATTATAAAACCAATCAAATCACCTTTTATTGTCATTGCCCAAGTACAACGAAATTGCTTTTCAAAGTTTGGGGAGAAAAACAAAACAAAACAAACAACATGATAAATAAATAACATGATATTTTGTCTATTAAGAAATCAATGTGTGTTGTGGTGTTATTCAATTTAGCCTGTTAAAGGTTAATTTAATGCACAAATGTGACAATAATGAAGCAATATTTTTGAACGCTTCAATGTGTTGTATACTTTAATTCACCAGTTTCCTTCATAAACAACGTCTCTGTAATACCGTGATGGTTTAGCTCAGTTTTTGTTTTTTTTATCAGGTGTAACAACGTGGTAATAAAGTGACATTGTGTGTCCGCCGCCTGTGTAAAAACAAAAAGTGGCCTCACTGCGATTTACAGGGATAACAGTGAAATAAATAAATGTGTGCTGATGAAAAACAAAGTGTGAGATTGTATAAGTTTTCGTCAGTGACTAATGAAGAATCCTGCTGAATTTCATCATCAACAAGCTGAAGATCCAGCCGGACATGAAAAGAGGGACAGTGGTGTTGGATCACACCCAGCAGCAGCAGTAGTAACCCCCCCCCCGTGTTTTGATTTTGATTGTGCATGTGTGCCTAAAGTCTGAGACACATCACAAACACATACACACCAACAAACAAACAAAACAAACAAACAAACCGGACATTTGTCCCCCATTCAAGCACATTTAAAGAGACGCGTTTATGTCGCGCAAAGCGAGTCAGCATGTGTTATTTCCTATAGACGCTCAGCAGGTGCGTTTTACGCCAGACAAACTTTACAAAAACACCTGTGTTTAAAAAAAAAAAAAAAAGTCAGGAGGAACCACGAGGATGGCAACACAATTAATAAACACGTCACGATCGAGTAAGCGCTAAACGGATTGGCTCAATAAATGTTTTTTTTTTTTTTTACCAGTTTGGAAAAAAAATGGGAGGAAAAAAAATCAATTCAGCTTTTGTGTTCCGGAAACAAACAATTCTTCGACATTAGATATCCGTGCATATATGTATATTTTTAGATTTTTGTTCGAGCCAACACTGTTTAATAAAACATGTTCTGATTCTGCTGGTGTTATCCCCAGCTAGAAATTGGTTGCCAAGCATTGCATCATTCCTTTCATGTGACTCCCATACGCCCCAAATTCGTCCTGGCCGTCTTATGACTGCATCACAACTGCTGCTCGCACAAACTATACGGGCTTAAAGCGAGAGCAGCGGCAGGACGAGGCGCCGCGGCCCCGCCCTCGCGGCGGCTTCGCGGAAACCCTATTGGATGTCGTCAAGGAGAAGATCTTAACTCCGCGCTTGTGATTGGTCCGTCGGCGTGTCGGTTAGTGTCGTCGAAGTTAGGCTGTGATGAAACGACAGTCTCACGCATAGTTCGGTTGGCCGCTCCCTCAATATAAGCGCCGCCGGGAGTTTCCGTAAAATCACATTCAGCCATCAAGACTGAACAATGGTTAACATGAGCTATCACCAACCTTTACTAAAATATCTACATTCGAATTCACGACAGTCGAGAAGGCGAGCGAATAAAAGGAAAAGGGTAAGCGGACGCTCCTTCTTACTTGCGTTTTCCGCCAGTTGCTGGATGTTTTTGGGGCTTTTCTGGGAGTGAACTACCGGCCACTTCACGGACTCCCGGAGCGGTCCGGTGGAGTCGGAGTGTGTGTGTGTGTGTGAGGGGTGGAAAGAAACGGGAATGTGTGCGTTTTTTGGCTCATATCCCCGAGTCTTTTTTTAGATTAACAGTTGCTTTAATCAATCATAATTCACATCGACTTTGCTGTTGTGTGTTGGGTAAAAGTTGAGCTCACTCGGGACCTTCACGCTGGGAAGTTTCGCTGTTTTGGATGTTTGGCCGTCCACGTCGTTTCTACGCATTCTTCACTTCTCCACCACTTTTTGGCCCTTTTCTTTTAGATTTAGATTTTTTTAGACGATATTTAAATTGTAATATATTTTCATCTGACTATTTTTGTTATTGACACGAAATTGAACACCCTTCTTTTTTTTGTACACTTTCACAACTCCTTTTTAGAGGGACTATGTATCTTTTAAATCATGCTCTATTAAAATTTTTGTCTGATTTCATTAAAAACCTGCTTCATTCCTCGTTTTTTTGTTGTTGTCGGTTTTCTTTTGTTTCGCCCAGTTCTCCTGCTGGACTTACATTTCCATGACGTAACTATCTTGGCTGACAGTGAACCTCAACTAAAACAAATCTTTACACATGCATATTAAAAAAAAAAAAGGTATTTTAGGAAAACATCAGTATTTATTGGCCTAATTAAAGTTTTAACGTGTGTTGACACGCTCCTGTTGAAATTGTAGGATTTACATTGAGAATAAAAACTAAATTTCTTACTTTTCATCATTTTATCTTGGGATTTTATCTCACCTTTCCCAGTCTCACATTAATGTAACTCTGCCCCCAATTATCTGATCAATATAGTTAAAACTCTATTTAAATTTGTTCAGTCTCTAAGCGTCAGTCGTTCTGGTGGCTTTTGTTGAGTGTTTCAGAAGGTGGTTATTAATCAGTGAAAGCAGACTGACCTGGAGAGGTGGAAGAGCGTCTTCCTCGTCGGTGTTTAACCACTTGTTTATCCACAGCAGCCTGCACTGAGGGCCGTGGAAGGCAGGGGGCGCACTGGAGAGCAGCTTGCTCTTTGTTTACAATAATTATGTGACACCAATGTTAATACTCTAATTCTATTAATTATTGAACACGATTTGATATGATTTCAGCCATTCTAGTGATGTTTAGTTCCCGATCACTTTTTTTCTTTCCCCCATGCCCCTGCTTCTCTTTGTGTGTCTGAGCAAAGCATCATTTCGATCCTGAAGTCTGAGGAAATGTCAGCTCAAAGAAGAAACAATTTTATTATTTTTAAGACTAACCTATCACATTTTCTTTCCTTTCAGAATTATTGGGATAAGCTATCCCCGACAAATTTGCAGACTTGATTAACAGAGACTTTCTAAAGGTAATTGAGCCTTTTTTGGTTTTATTGTCTGAATAGTCCCATGTCTGTCATCGTTCTGATCTGATTTCAAAATTAACTTTCCTTTGTCGTCAATGAGTGTTATTTATCCATATTTTAAAACTTTTATTAATAACTTGGTGCATGACTGTCGATGTCTCATAGTGTCGCTGTGACACCATTTAAGAGTTCAGTGGATTGCACAATTTACTGGACTTTGGTCTAGTTTTCTTTATCATGGAGCATGTAATGATTAAAGCTCACACTTGTCGTACGCTTCATCCTTCACCTCAGTAAACTCGGGCATCGTAACTGAAGCAGATGCACAGCGGTGATCTTTGAAAAGAACGAGGCGGAGTTACTGTGACGTGTCAGTCATCTAACATCCAGCTGCTTTGCTCTCTTCCACTCCTCCTCTCTCGTTCCCCCCGTCCCTCCTGGGTCTGCCGGCTGCCCCTCTCTCAGGTCCAGTGTGAACTGTGTGGCCGGGTGTCTGTGCGTTGCGACTGATTGGCGAAATGACTGCCGAGTGGCTACACCTGCCCCCGCCGTACCCCCCTGGTGTGGGGCCGTTGTATGGTGCAGAGTTGGAGGCGTGGTATGAGGACCTGCAGGATATTCTGGGCTCCGACACGGGAGGGGCAAAACTGGCACGTGCCCCCACATGCACCGAGGTCAGTAGTTTGAAGAATGAATTGATGAGTAGCAATGTTTTTGTCTGTTGTGATTTTTTTTTAATGTTTAATTTTTAGAGACACTGTTTGCGTCACATCATTACTTGAGGTGAAACGGACTAAGTGTTGGTCGCTAACCAGGCACTGACATTTTGGTTTCGTGCTTGCAGAAGGAGCCCGAGTTTCTGGACGTTCTGGAAAGTTGCTCTCTGACCTGGCTGACTGACGGAAGCCAGACGTGGGGCGAGAGTGTCCAGAGAGCAACGGAGGAGATCCACAGCACCCAGCCTCTGCATCACACCTCATCATCCTCCTCCTCGTCCTCCTCCTCCTGCATGAGTCCAGCCGTAGCGGAGGAGCGGCAGGTGGAGGCCGAGAGCGGGAGAAGTGGCGGTGGATCTACGGGAGGCGGCAGTGACTTGCTACCTCCCGAGTTCTTCGAGCTGCTGAGCGAAGGAGGAGTGGGCATGGTGGATCCGAGCGGAGCGGTGATCAGCGGTGGCTACTATTACCACCACCATCAACACCACCAGGCTAGCAATGTCCAACCTGCATCTCCATCAGCCAGTGAAGAGGAACTGCCCTGTGTCCCCGATTCCCCGTCCTGCTCCTCTTCAGCGTCCCAGTCGCCGTCTCAAAATTGTTCTTCTCCCTCTTCACCCGTGTCTTCACCCTCCGCCTACCCGTCCTCGCGTTTGGGAAAACGCAAAAGGACCACCAGTGAGAGGGCCAACGGTGCCTTGTCCTCTTTCGCCTCCTCCTCACAGCGCACGTGCTACTCGTCTACCAAAAAGAGTCGCAAGGAAAGGGAGCAGGAGAACGAGCGGAAGGTGCAGGAGCTGACAGAGCAGAACGAGCGTTTGAAAGCAGAGATCGAGAGACTGGGAGAGGAGGTGCAGAGGACACGAAGAGCCCTGATAGAGAGACTAGTAAACACCAGGAAATGAAGGCGAGAGAGAGGACAGAAGACATGAGTAACTAAAATGACAGGTCCTTTTAAAAAAAAAAAAAAAAAAAATTAAATGAGCAGTGGTGGGGGGGACAGGTGTAGCGTGGTTGTCATGAAATGCCTCTTAGACAGGAAAAAAAGTGGAAACCAAAGATACATTTTTTTTTTACCAATGTGAGGATTTTGGGAAAAGAGACCAGGATGACAAGCAGAGGGAAAGTGATGAAAGTCAAGACTAAAAAGGGCACAGAGAGAAAAGAGCTGCAACAGCATTGCGGCAAATGAAAAGACACAGTAGGTGGAAGGGAAAAACGGGACAGCTCAAAGTGCAAACCGTGCAGTGGTTTAGATGAATGTTATTTTGAAGAATGCCTAACATCTTCCATCCAAATGAATGGCAGAAATAACTGTTATCAGCATTTTGATGATTTGTATGTCGGACAGAGAGGAACTTCATTTCTAGAGCGCATTTCATCGTCATCCATTTTCACCAGTTTGCAATAAATTGTAACTCCTCCTTTTAAGGGCTACAATCTGGCTATCAGAGATTATTTGCCCCAATTTGTGGAGAGTTTAGGAGCTCAGGAAAAGTTTGAAAGTGCCCAGTGTGAGTATGAGAGAATGTTGTTTTTGGAAGAAAATTCTTACCTTTTTCTTACTTTTGTATAACCCATGGCTTGTGTGTATGTTTATTTAGATAAAAGTAAGTAGGACCCGGCTATACTTTCTCAGCTGATCTTTTTTATCATCATGGAAATTTGTGGTGGAATTACTCAGAGTTGCTCTACCCTACTTTTACTATTTTTATATAATGCTGTAATATATACACTTGTACTGTAATGGCTTATTCTGTAAAATGCCAACATACTCGTTTTATTTTGTCCTCATTCATAGACACTAATTGTGAATTGTAGGATAATATGCATGGCTTTTAATTACCACTCGAATCAAATTCATGTATTTTACCATACCGTTCCTTTTTATTCTTCACTGTAATTACAAATTTGCAATAAAAGAAAAATGTGAAATTTCTGCGTCGTGTAATGTTTGTAATTTTTTTTTACCTTTGGTACAATTTTTATGTACGGAAAAAAAAAAAAAAACCCAGGTAATTAACTACAGACATGTTTGTTTGGCAGATCGTAATGACTTTATTTTATGGATCCAAAAAGGGTATTTATAGCAAAAAAAACAATTTCCCAGAGGCTATAAAAAAAAAAAAAAATCTTAAGATGTGCAACACACCTTCCAATGCTAATATCGCTGAGAGAGTATAAAAGACAGGGAGAGTATAAAATCAGTTTCTTTTGGTGTAGGGATTTGGAAAAATCCCTCCATTCTGTAGCTGTATTCATTTGACTCTCTCTTTGTGTGTTTTCATTTCCCCGCCGGCCTATCCAGCATTTCATTAGTCCTCGGTGCCAAAACCACATTGTCTTAGATCCTGTCACGGCTTTGCCTTAAGCTAATACCCTCATCTTTCTCTTAGTGTACATCTTGTTCCTCTTCTCCATTATCATACCTCAAACCATTCTCATCTTTCCCTCCTCTTGACTCCTCCATAATTTCTCTCCCTCCGTCTTACTTTTTCTTGCCTTTTTGAGGTGCAGACTCAGGGCTCTTCCCCTCGGCCAGAGCCAGCTGTTTCTTCAGGTCCAGCAGTTTAGCCACCTCTGCTGTGATCACCGCCTTGTCCGCTTTTTGGGCTTTGAGCGCTCGCACCTTGTCCCCCTGTGATAAACAGGATGACGGTATTTATTACACCTCGATTGTGCCAACATTTGTCGAAAAAAAAAAAAGCGTTGCAATTTCAGAATGAAAAAGGATAAAACGGCGACACGGTAAAATTTGAGTTTGGAATCGTATGCTTACAATTTACAATCGCTTAAAAATAGTAAATTCTTACACAGAATTTAAGTATTTCCCCCCCAAAATAATGATTTGTAAGTAAAATAATTTTGATTAACTAATCAAAAATCTATATATCACCAGATACTTTTCCAAATCAAAAATACTGATGGAATGCGGCTTTTAAAATCTGCCGATTTTCCCGTCTTTGCACGCGTTATGAAATTAAATTCTTAGTTTTTCTCAGAAGATGACATCGGCTTTGGTTTTTTGTATTTCAAGTTTTTATTTAAATTTTATTTTTTTTAAGAAAAAGTGAGGCAAATAAAATCAATATCGCCGGCATTTAAACTGTATTCAAATATGATCGATGTCCGACTGACTGTAATGGTTAAAAAAACACATTTACATTTTACACATCATTCGATTGGTGGAGTTTGTGAAGAGATCTAACCTGATCAGCCACAGCCTGCGTGAGCTGTTTGGCTTTCTCCGGGTCTGCTCCATTCAGCGGCGCCACCTCATCAGCAGCAGCAGCAGCCGGAGCTTGAGCTGGCACAGCAGCAGCAGGCTGAGTGTCGGCAGCCTTCTGAAGTGTCATGTGAAGGTGGAAGCAGACAAAGGAAGATGTTTGAATTCCAGGCACTTGTGATGGGTCTTTTTTCCCCCTACAGATTACTTACTTCATATCACACAATAACAGCCATCACTCAAATGCCAATGGGATTTTATGAGTCATTATTTATAAACGGACACAGAATCACACTGGACAAACAGAGACGAGTAAAAACTCAAAAGTGTCGGGATGTTAATTGAGCCGCTGGTGTTAGCGAAGGCGTGCGATAATGAACACTGACACGGCGGCGCCAGAGTGGACCGACTATTCACAAACAAATACCACTCAATACCTTCTTTTTAGATGGTTCATCTTCAGGCTAGAGGCAAAAAGGATTTAGAGGGGGATTATTTTAATCTATAAGATGGATGCTTCATACATTTTTTTTTTTTTTATATTTCCGGTGTTGAACCGTGTCTCGCTTTTAAAAATCAGACACTTCCATTACGTACAAATTCGTGGGTTGGAAGCAGCTATCCATTATCAAATCTTTCTTGCTTCTATTATTCAGAAATAGCGAAGCTATATTATTGCAAAATATGACGCATACAAAGATCATTAGGCATCATAAACATCAAATACCTGCTGTCCTCCAAATCTCTTCTTCAAAGCCTCAATCTGGTCTGCCTCCAGTTTCTGGAACAACGGACTGACCTGGAAAGAAAACGGGTTGGCAGAGGCAATGAAAGGTGAAAAAAAAAAAAAAAAAAAAAAATATATATATATATATATATATATATATATATGTGGAGGGATTTCAGAAAAGTTTGCCACCGTCGATCCAGCCCAAGGCCAGCATCGCTGAACATTTTCACCCGGAGGCTCAGTGCTCATCTTTGAACAAAGAGGGTTATGCAAGTAAGTGGATAACTAGGTATGAGAAATTTGCAGTGTTTCGATTCTGATCGCGACTCTCGAATGAAACACTACAACAGAGGACACAATTTATGTTGGGGCATAAAAACTACTGTCCCCTTCAGTCACACGTCACAAAGCTGAAATTCATCGGTAAAAGCGACTGATTGCAGAAAAATGCGTGCGCGATCAGCCTGTGCTATTTGAGGGATGTTTCCCGCTGCTTGCTCTTCAACCGTAGTGGAATCATAATAACTTTGTTATAAATATAAGCGCTGGCAGCAGCTGCACACACTGGTCACCACAATTACACCTGAAGGGACAAGTGGCCCGAGAGAAACTGTATGCTCCAAGGTTGAGCCCTCCAAATATCGTTAAGGCTATTATTCTTAAGGGTGTGTTAAAAAAAAAAGAAGGGAAAAAAAAAAAGTACAACATCCTCAAGAGAACTGAAATATTGACACACTGTTGCATACTCATTGTATCACCCAGTGTCAACATACAGAAGGTAGGACAGGTTTGTGTGTCTGCACATGCACGACCTGCGTGTATTACATGTCACACTCACTGCTCCAATGCGATGGCCTGCATTCAGGGCACAGACAAAGGTGCCGCATCCCTGCAACATGGTGCTAATACAGGACTGAGGGGCGTTGAGTTGATCCCTGATGGTCTGGCTGACCGATGGCATGTATGGCAACAGCATCACTGACAGCAGGCAAGCAATATTGACTGATACACCGGTCACTGTGCCTGCCCGCTGCCTGAAGGGAAGAAAGAGCAGTCCAATTAAAAACTGATTTTGAGGAATTTACTTTTTGCAGTTGATATCTTTTTCTTGCCAATGAAGTCTAGCACAAATTTTCATATTGGTCTAAATTGGTCAAGCCATCTTACCTTTCTGTCTCTTCTCCCTTGATTTTTCTCCAGGGTTCATTGACCTGGATGTACTGGTTACCATGGCGGGAGATGTTGAGGATGTGTTTCAGTGCATCGCGGATTCTAATGAAACATTACAGAGAAATCACTGAAGTTAATATAAGTCTGTCACAGTGATTTCAGAGTACACCAATTACAAACTGAAATTTTTTAGAAGAAGTATATTTTTTCCCAAGATCTTTTCAATCGTCCAGATCTGTGCAAAGCTCTGCTTTTGCTTTCAACATGCCTGTGATTTGTCTTACTTGACTTTGTCCAGGAGCTGTATGTACTGCTGCAGCTCCCAGCCCACCAGAGCCAGGAGCCTCTTATCTTCCTGCTGTAGCTCCATCACAGGCACACACCCCTCAAAGAACTTGGTGACAAACATGCCGGCTCTGGAGGCAAGCGAGGGAGAAGAGATTAAATAAACAGGGGTCAGGGGAAAAATGTTGACGTCTAAACAGAAACAGTGAGATAGAAAGCAAATTACGAAAATACGGCTGTTACTTTACTTTATGCTCGTTTATGAATGAGATTGCATTGTCACATTTCACACAGTGTTCATGTAAATTGACACAGAAAAACACTCGTTCACCTCCTAATAGCAGCTCTGTCTTTAACAGTAATTTCTGATGGGAGTTTTATGTGTACATCAGGAGGATGTTCATAGTGAGAAGGGCTTTTTTTTTTTTTGTGTCATGTCTGATGCAATACGCTGCTCTATATTTTACACATTGCTCAGCCTCTGAGGAAGGTCTGCCAGACCGAAATGCTTTGACAAGAACGTCAATTTTGCGAAGAACTGGGATTCTGATGTGTGCGCACGAAATTCATGTGACCTTAATTTTAGTCTTTTAATTAGTGAAGCTGTCATTCCCTCAGGTTTGTCTACCCTGGGAAAATTAAGAACAATCCTCCTGCTAATACGACTTAAATGCTTGATCAATAAGATATTGTACTTTTTGGGTAAACATTAGGTAAGTTTTGCTTGTCGAGCAATTTATTGTTAAACTTATCATCATAATGGTTTGAGCATAGCAGCACCACCAGAGATCGGGATCGTCCGTAAAAGGCAGGATGGACACACAGCCACTAATGATGTACTGATTCAGGGATTGGATGCAGGCAAGGACAGGATTTCTTTTCTGAAGCAAGAATACTTTCTACCTCCAGCACCTAAGGGTGGATGCAATCTACAAGATATTTTTGAACCAATTAGGCATCAGCATCGCTGCCCGAGACCAATTTTGAAGATCAAGGTACTTTGAAAAAAAGCTGCAGAGAAAAATCTTTGATGTGGGATTTAACCCTGATCTTTTAAAAATCATTTGAGGCAATGTAATTGGGGCTAAATTACGCCATCCCAAACAAATTTAGGAAAACTAGGGTGAATCTCATAACAGTTACTGCTGTAATAGACTTTTTTTTCCCAATGAGTACAACTGAAAACTTAAGTTCTTAATTGGATTGGATGACAGTTTCACATGATATTTACTTTCAGAATTAAACTTTTGTGAAAACCGGCAGCAAGTTTGAATGGATTGTGAAATCTTGTACCATAACAGATAGAATGTAATAAGTAAAAACCCATACTTTATACTAACTAAACTAAGTTCCATCAATATCCTTATGGGCTCTTGCTATCATCAATAAAAAGCCACACTTTGAGATTTGTCTCATCCTGACTGAAAGAGTAAATCTGACTAGTACTCACATAATCCAATGCTTTTAACACACACCATCACCAACCTGTTGATGAAGTTTCCCAAGTTGTTGAGCAGCTCAGAGTTGTTCTTTACGGCCATATCAGCCCAAGAGAAAGCTGAATCCTGCCCTTCTGGCCGCACATACAGGAGGTAGAACCGCCACACATCAGATGGGATGCCCGTGTCTTTTGCCATGTCTCCGAACACGCCCACACCGCGGCTCTTGGAGAACTTTGTGTCCTCATAATTCAGATATTCTGAGGGGAAGGCACAAAGCAGGTCATTTTCAAAGCTGGACTATCTGCAAAGAAACAGCCTTTATATGCCATTAAACCCAAATAATATATTACATGAATAATTAATAATAAATTAATCAATCATAATAGGTGCTCACCAGTGGCAACAAGGTGATTGACAAGAGTGTAGTTGTCCTGGGCTCCCAGCAGGGAGCAGGGAAACACCACACTGTGAAATGGCACATTGTCTTTGGCCATGAAGTTGTAGAGCTCCACCTGGTGGCAGAGACGGAGCAGAGCACCGTGAGGATGACATCATATTAGATCATCATGAGATCATCCAGTTCAAAGAGGACTTATCTGCTCCCCCAGCCCCCACCACCCCCCCACCACCCCCCCTACTCTATCTCTGCAAACAGGCCATCACACACCCATCACACAGGCTCAATCCCGGGGTTTCAGATGGAGGGAGAGGAGATGAGTCAGTGAGAGCGAACAAGATAGTGATGCTCATGGGAGCAAATGTCAGATTTTTGTTTTCGCTATCAGATTTTAGGTCAATTGAGAACACATGCAGATGAGCGAGTTATCTGATCAGCAGTTGCTTTCTGTTTGACACTTATTTCTTTATTAGTGGGGAGGCTGGGTGAGTGAGATCCTCAAACTGAAATTCTATCAAAATGGCTTTACGTTACGAAAAGCTCATGATAGTATTACGTGTACTGAAAACACAGAAATTTAAAGGTATCATGTTGTCACTTTTCACTCAGAAGGGACAAAAAAAACAAACCAAAAAAAAAAAATCCCAACCTTATAGCTATTGTTAGATGTCCTCCATCACAATCCACTGTTGTACAGTGTTGAGTGTCATGTTGCAGCTTTGAGTACATGGTAAATTCCTTAATATTGAAAGAAGCTATGACTTCCTCTGTATTGCAATAGAGTTAGATGGGAGTAGGAATTACACTGTGTTCTAATGGAGGGTGAAAAGGACCAGATGCAGCAATGAAAAAAGCAATCAGACCCATTCTGTGTAAAAATCTGTGCCAAGCTTGTGCATCAGGGCCTCTGTGCGGCTCATAAATTTTGACATGTGTTGTTGGTGTCGGCTGAGAGTTTTGGTACCTGATTAGGATTCTTCCACCACTTGTCCCATTTGTCGGTGTAGTTGGCAGTAATGGACAGATAACCAATGGGAGCATCAAACCACACGTAGAACACCTGCAGAGAAGGAACGAATCACAAAGATGCACAATGAACTGGCTAAAAATATCACAGACGTGATTTCAATGAGGTTTACTCGTGCATTGGTGTGCAGAATTACAACTCTGAAGAGTGCACTAAAAGAACAAGTGTGTGAACATGTTAGCAGGAATCAAGAATGAAAAGTATTTTAGTGAGGCACAAGTTTGTAATAGGTATTAGCAGCCCGTATTTGGGGTATCTTTGTTCAGTCATGTTCTACAACTCCAGGATTGCTCCAGTTTCCTTCCACAGTCCATGAACTTGCCTTTAAATATAATTAGTGACTGTGTGTGCCTTTCTGTCTTATAATGGACTGGAGACCTGTCCAGGGTGTAACTTGTCTTTACCCAGAGTCAGCTGGGATTGGTTCCCAGACTTATAGAAGACTAAATGATAATGAAGATGGATAGATGAAATGTTTGAAAGCGGTTAATGAAAAGCATTTGAATGTGAGATATTTCATTAGCAGCCTGACATTAGAGTCATTCCCACTGTGGTGGATAACAGCTGAGCTGTGGCGTTTTAGTACGTTTCATCAGGGAGGAAAATTGGATGGCTAATCATCTTTTCTTCTGGATGCTGAAATACTAAATTAAAAGCTCATTTGTGCCCATTACCAGCAGGTTGTCTGAAGAGAATGGGTCATATATTTTAACTCCATACACCTCAACAGACCTTTTCTTTAAAGTCTGGGTGGGGTACTGGTGTTCCCCACTTCAGGTCCCTGGTGATGCAGCGAGGTTTCAGCCCGTCTCTCAGCCAGGAGCGAGTGATCTGTTTGGCGTTTGCTGTCCAGTCTCCGCTGCTGGTTGACTTGTCCAGCCACTGCTCCAACTGAGTCTCGAGCTGCAGGGGAGAAAAAGGGGAGATCTGAAAGCGCTGACAAAAAACAGGCAGTGTCTTATATTTAAAGCACGGGTTTTAGAAAAAAGAGATACGATTATTGTGGCGGAGAGGTGATTAAGCCCCTGATGTGAATCAGGTGTGCTGCCTCACCTCTCTGCCCATAAAGGAGGAGACGCCCGGACACACGGTGGGACAGACAGAAGTGACACAGGCAGGACTGCAGAGTCTGCGTGGGAGAGTTTTAAGTTTCGTTTGGTTTTCATTTATTGAATAAAGAATGATTTTGGAAACTCCTGACTCTGCGCCTCTGTGGGGGAACCCAACGGTGGCGGGCACAACTGCCACAATTATGTAATAAAAATGACCACAGGGATGGCTGCCGTCCAATGCTACCTTTAACTTGCTAAACTGGATTAGTCCATCACCGTCCCTGTGACCAAAGGAGCACAGTCTGAATGCAGAATGGATGACGTGCGGTACTGCAGACCAGCATGAAAAGCTTACCTTCGGCAGGTCCAAGAAAAGGTGTTTGGAGGAGCGGATGACTGGAGTCTGTCTGCAAACTTTACATTGAGGCTCCTGTAGCAAACAATAATTATATGTGATTAGAACAAAGTTTAACCTGAATTATTACAGACCAGAAATGTGCAAACTACCATCATACAGTCAACTTTATCAACCTGAGCTGGAAGTGCAAATATAAATTCCAGTTTCTAGTTGCTTTCCATTTTAAAGGTTTCTGAATCACTTGCTTTCCTTAGAAAATCATACATTATGAAATCAGCCTGATTATGTATACATCCATCAAAGTTCTTTCCCTCTTGGTCTACATTGAGTCATAGTAGCAGTATTGAGACCACAACCTGGTTCCAGACAAATCAAACGATATAACCTCCGAGACAGGCCTGGAAGGCTTCTTATGGGAAATGACCATGGGCCCCTATTTTTCCAGAGCTGCTTCAGATGCTCCTCTAAACTCACTCTGAGCTCCACGGCATTGATGAGCCGTCCACACTTGTCGCACTGATCGCCCCGAGCTTCTGGGTAGCTGCAGTGTGGACAGATACCCTCTACGAAGCGGTCGGCCAGGAAACGCAGGCAGTTTTCACAGCGAAGTTGCTCCACTGTGTCCTCTAATAGGAAGCCTCGTTTGTGGAGCCGCCAGAAAATATCTTGAGATATCCTGAAACAATGAGAGAGAAGCGGCGGTTCAGAAGTTGTGTCTGTGGAGCGAAAGGGTGCAAATCCAATGACAATGACCTTTCAAAGAGAGCGGTGTAATAAAACACCTGATGAAGGAATAGGGTTTACAGTATTGATTTGGAAAGACAATATGAAGTCAAACA
The DNA here is from genome assembly GCF_963422515.1 of Blennius ocellaris. Taxonomy (NCBI): domain Eukaryota; kingdom Metazoa; phylum Chordata; class Actinopteri; order Blenniiformes; family Blenniidae; genus Blennius; species Blennius ocellaris. The sequence goes on along the minus strand of NC_137653.1, from coordinate 10,492,387 downwards.
GTATGACACCCAAATCTGGGGGTAATCCTTAGTTGCTGAGTGGTAAATCTAAAACATAACATCCAAAGCACTTCTTATGAATCAAGTTGAAAGTCTTTAATCTGCAAGCTGTTTTCATTTTTCAAAGAACATGGTGCTGGAGCATGGTGTTTGATGCCTTTTATGTTGTACTTTATCAAAGCTCGGGTGCAAAAACAAGTTTTTTTCTTTGTAATCCTGTTCAATGTACAAGCACCAAGATTTAGGTCTAATCTTTACAACAGAAAAGTGCTGCACTTTTGTGTCCAATTTTTCATTCCAAGTCGGAAACTCTGCAAAATCCTTCACATCCATGAATTATTTTGATATCAGTGCAAATAAAGAGTGATCTGGCATTTCTATACAATTTTTGCCTGCAGAAACTAATCATGATTGAGAAAGAAAAAGTTCACAATACACAAAGAACATCCAATTTATTCCAGGCTCACTCTGAAAACTCTAAAATAAGAGCACAATTTGATTAAAGGGATATGGGGCCTAAACAAGCCCCAGTTTAAGTCTCGTCATGGGGACCTTTTCATGTGGAGTTTACTTGTTCTTCCTGCACATGTGGGTTTTCTTCCCAAAGTCCAAACTGCATTTCAAGTCGACAACTGACTTTCTTTTAAATTCTGTTGGTGTGAATGTGAGTATGTGCGACCATCTAAACTTGTGCTGCTATTGGCTCTAGTGCCCAGTGACCCTGAACTGGATGAAGTGCAATAGAAGATGGAGAGATAGAGGGCAATATAAGTGTTAGGTGATGCAAGTTGCACATAATAATAGTATTTGCAGATGTTGTTTCTTAATTACAAACTTAGAGATTTTTTTCCCCATATTACCTGAGAAGAAGGCAATAGTAACTGCCATCCAATAATCAGGACTATAATCTCAGAGATGAAAGTCTGAGGCTCTCTGGGAGTAACATTTATGGCTGAGAGGACGAGACAACCACACCAGTATGTATGGCAGGATTATAATAATCCTATGTTATGTAATATTATAGTATCTGTATAGAAGTCAAATAGGAACATGTCTGTTCTTTGATACCATACTAGAACCATATCAAATCAATGTCAGGCTCCTAAAGCTATGTTTTTTTTATCATTTCAGGCTTCCACGTTTAAAGTTTCCTTAACAGAAATGGTGAAATCAAAGTATATTCAGTTTTTTCTCAGGGCTTTGGCCCTAAACAGCCCGGCTCACTCACTCCGTCTGCTTCTCTGTGGTGGTCCTGCCAAAAAAATCGAAGTCAATCTGGAACCATTTGTAGATGCTGGCGTGAACAGCATGGTACTTGTCACAGATCTGCTGCGGTGTCAGGCCCTCCTCTCTGGCCTTGTTCTCCGTGGCCGTGCCGTACTCATCTGTGCCGCACACATACAACACGTTCCAGCGTCGCAGGCGGCCATACCTACCAGAGGAGTGACAGATGGAGTAAATGGTGCAGGAGGTAGCGCACGCACGCACGCACGCACGCACGCACGCACGCACGCACGCACGCACGCACGCACGCACGCACGCACGCACGCACGCACGCACGCACACACACACACACACACACACACACACACACACACACACACACACACACACACACACACACACACACACACACACACACACACACACACACACACACACACACACACACACACACACACACACACACAGAGAGAGAGAGAGAGAGCGAGAGGAACAGATGTGGACAAACAAAATATGTTGAGATAAACAACAATGAAGTTTTTCAATAAATTCAATTTAAAGGAAGTAAGAAAAAGCAGGTTATGGTATGATAAAATTAAACAGTCAATTGATAATATCATTGAGATTTAGAATATTGTGTCATTTTATTTTTTTCTAATGCAATCTTCAGAAAAAGTCTGTACATTCCTATATACACATATAACACCTGTAAGGGACAAACAGTTTGTTTTTTGTTTTTTTTTAATAAAAAAAACCACAGTATGTGCGTATTTGTGTGGATTTCTCACAAAAGACTAAATCTGGCTCACTGTTATCAGTATTTGTCTTGCGGTGTCCTTCATAAATAACAACAACAGCGATTGTGGGGATAACTTCGTACCTGGAGAAGACATCACCACTGAGGACGCAGCCGATGATGTTGCCCAGGTGAGGGACGTTGTTGACGTAAGGCAAGGCGCTGGTCAACAGGATGTTTCTCTTGCCCTCCTGTGGAAGACTGAAATACAAAATAAAAAAAAATAATTTATCAAATCTCAAGAGTAGTCTTGATGAAATTCATTATTAGTCTGATAAATCATATTAACACTTTGATCTATTATAGTTAAACTCACTCTAATGTAGAGATGAACAATTGTTTTTTTTTGTCGCAAAAAAAAAGATTGGATATTGTGATATTTAACACCCATTTTGAGATTGATGTAGTTATTTCGACACAATTGCAGAGAACATCACATCCCTCCTGTAGGACGGTTTTCAAAAGGATTGAAAAGTACTTGCATCATATTTTCAAGTAGTTACTTTTGATTTTTTCCTACAGGCACTTGAAATTAACCTTGTGGCTAAAATTTGCCAATAGTGTAGATGAAAGTGTGTGTGACTGTCTGTGTTTTTCTAGTGATTGACTGGTGACCTGACTAGGATGTTCACTGCCTTCAACCATAGCCGGCTGAGATCGGTCCCAGCTCACCACAACTGAGTAAAATTAAGTGATGAATGTGTCTATTTAAATTAGATGGATATAGTCCAAATAACAATCAGAGTACATGGCATGATTCCTGCAACATCCTTGTTTACAATACACAGTACATCTCCACTGCATAGCAATCGGAACAGAAGTGATGGATTAAAATAAACAGTGTTAAAATGACACTCACATGGGGTGCTGTCTCTCTATAGGCTGAGAGTCAGCGCTCAAACCCTGACACCAGGTGAGAAAAGCAGCTTCCATCTCCTCTGCTGAAACGAAACGCTCACCTTCTTCACCCTAATGAGGCAAACAAAGCATTAGTTGAGAACTAAAGCAACATGCAAGATCAATCGCCTCTACAAGCAGATAACTGTGATCAGAGCTCTAGATTCTGCAATCTGCTTGGACAAAAAATAAATAAATAGCTGCTCCTAAATTTGATTGACAATTCTGAAATCCTCCCACACAAACACAAGAGTATAGAGGATACTGAAAGAGTGATGTAATCTTTACATGTTCTATATCCTATCCCAGGTCTAAATTTCACTTTCATTGAGCCAGTTTATGTCTCACTGGGAGGCTGCACCTGCTTCATTAAAAAGCACTGTATAGTTAAAGTGAGGTGACTTCCCGCTTTCTCAACCCTAGAAAAAAATTACTTTCATTGAAGTAACTAAAAACACGGCAATGCAGTAGAGGCAACAAAGATGTTAACGGTAGTGCGTAACCAACGCATGCTTGCACTAAAACATCTCTAACCAGCAATGGAAAATCTTCCTAGAAACCTCCCAGGTACATAATTTCCTGAGGCGTACACACATGTGAACGTGGCACTGAAGCTCCTTTGCCTACTTTGTGGTTGAGTAAGAATGCTTGAAGTCTAATAGTTATCCTGATCTAGCAGATACCTCGGCAGGGTTGCTGTTGCATGGCTGTGTGTCTCTACACTGGCTGCTCTGAGGGACAGGCTGCCTCTGCATGTAGCTCTTCATGCCCTGCAGGCCTTTCCCCTGAAGCACTTTCTGAGCAGCAGACTGGCAACTGTGCATGGCAGCCACACGGTCGAACCAAGACTTCAAAGAGTTGTGTTCGCCTAAAAAAAGACAAGGGGAAATGTAGAAAATGGGGAATGGAAAGGAAAGGGGGGATGGGGGGTTGGGTAGAAAGAGAAATAAGAAAATTTACATATACATAAAATAATCTGATATTTTTTGTGGACTGGCTTTTATGCTGTATAGTACTTACCCAACGCTAGTTTAGACTCTGATAAAACAGGGTAGAGTGCTGCCCACAGAACAACATCAGCAACTGAAACTGCATCCTGAAACATGGTACAGATTCATCAGTAAAATTTTAGACTCTACACACAATTTAAAAGTCTTAGAGAATCTGGAAGAGGTGTTCAGGTTATTTTTGACTTTCTGCATAAGAAATAAGCAGGAGGGAGACAGTTTGCAACATGATGACTCATGTGCTTAAATCAACAGCTGGGAACGTCTGAACCAGGTTTTTTTCTTTTTTTTCTTTTAAGTCGTTCACAGAGGCACGCCAATCATCAAGATATATGTCACATTCTTGTACTCATGGAACATGTGAAGGATGCTGATGACTCGTGGTCACACAAGGGATGCAGAAACCACAGAATTATTCCCCTCCCCTTCCTCACCAACACTCATACTCAGACATATCCGCAAGGTAAACATTGTGCTCACTCGATGCAATTTTACACTTAATCTTTAGAGTTTAATTCACAAATCAAGATGGTAACACTCACAAAGTTACAACTGCTTGTTTAAAAAAAGGGAGACAAAGAAATAACAGCCAGAGGAGATAAGGCACAGTGGAGATGCTCATTTAAGCTCAACTCAACTTCAAATGAAGCATCAAGGGACTGTGACTGTTTAACTTGCTGACTTACATCTCTATAATGAACGGGCTTCAAGGCTTTGCTTGAATTAGTACGTTTATGCTCATATTATAGGTGTATTGACATAATATGCAACCTCTTTACATACAATTAAAAATAAACTGTGACACTGTACCCCAGTTATATATGGCGTTCCTCCTTTATTCAAGCTTTGCTCCAAGACATTTAGGTGACCTAGAAGGAGGTTAGAAACCTCTGATCCTTTTCCCTGCAGTACTGCCATGTGGAGTCCCTGCAACAGTGCAGGCTGTGAGAATTGGGAAAGAAAACAGGTTGATCAGAATTAATCGAGTGACAGCAGGTGAAGTAGTAAAACAGAAAGGGTTGAAATCAAACATTTCCCTGTATCCTCCATGATGAAGCTGGATGGATTGCTTTACTGCACTGTTTATACAAGAACCTGAGTTTAAGTCAAGGCTGTTAAACTCATTTCCCTTCTGGAGTCACACATAGACAAGTTTAAATATTGAGCTGGATCAATGAACAGTTCATATAACAACCTCCAATTAACTACCACTCAATAAAGGCGACTCCAAATGTCTCCCTTTGAGTTACTTCAAAACACTACAAGGACATTATAAAAAAGTGCAATTTTAAAATTATATCATTTTCAATAACTGCTACTGATGCAAAATGGTGCAAATTTCTGTTTGTAACATTATAAATGTTTTGCAAAGATGCAACTATGGCTGAACTTTGTGATTTCTTTGGTTTCCTAAATCAGCCTCCGAGACCAAACATGCAGCAGTGTTTCTTTTCTAAAGATTCTTGGTGAGTTTTGGCTACTTGTTTATGGGGTCGCCTTTGAACACGTCAGCTTTGTCAATATGTACAAAGAATGATTAACGCGTACAAAGGTATAATATCTGTAGTTAAAAAGTTTCAGTTTCAAATGCTGAAAATACAAACAACTCATCAGTTACGAGTCGAGCGGTTTCACACTTGTTTTTTTTAACACGTGACTTTTGTTACAGTTCTGCCATGATAGGATTCAAAGCTGTAATGGCAGGGTGTTGCTCCCTGAGCATATATTTGAGACCCCTGGTTTAAGTTATTAAGCTGCGAGAGTCTGGATGAAACACTGAAAGCGGATTCTGCACAAAGGAATGTACAAAGACATGAATGGTGAGAAGGCTTTCACAAACAGGTCAACATTTTTGTCCAGCAGGTTAGCAGCAAGCTAGAACTGTCTTTATAAATGGATAGCTTACCTGAAGATTTGTGGCCTCCCATTCAAGCCACTGGTTGCATAGCTCACTGGATTCTTGTCCATTTACTTCAAACAAGTATCTGAGGTAAAGACACATGACAGAAAAAACAAAGTCTTGTCAGTGATCTTTTACCCAATGATTTTCTATTATAGTTTATAGTGTGGTCAATATTTTTTTGATCATAATGAGTTTTGGCATTGGAGAAGATAATCAGACACAGTATTGGGGCTGGCATGGAGAAATATCGAAGCTGGAAGTATGATGAGTCATCGACTGACCGGCAGATTGCATTGGGACTGAAAAGGTGTCGTCCACTGGGGAGGAGCAGGGCTGGCACAGCTGGACGGCTAAGAAAGGGCACAACTCTCTCTGAGAAAAAAAAAAAAAAAGGCAAAAGACAAAGACTTGGTTTAGATATGTTCGATTCAAGGCACAGAGCAGCTCATGTTTTTAGATGAAATATCATGGTTTGGTTTATTAAATCTGGCTGGAGTGACACATTCACTGCTGACAGTTTAGGGATAAAATACCAATGCAGCTGATTTAATTTTTTAATTGAATAAATGAAACATTTAATAACAAATAAATACAAAACAAATGTATGTTAGAGTTCCACAAAACACACTGTTGTGGTTTTAGGGATTTCCTCCCAAAAAAACAAACAAAACAATTTGTGTGACTTATTATGGAATTAAAAATAAAAATGATACTTTATCTAGTTGATCATGGGCCAATTATTAGGTAGACCTGTACAAGGCAGTGCTATACGATGCAACCACTTAGAAATAAGTTCTAGTTTTAGAAACTTTTCAAGTGTAGTGTTTTTCACACTATCAGAAGGGGTAATAATCATCCTCTGTGTTTACTGCTAGCAGGTGGTAATGATGTGCTTCAGTACTTCAAAGCGAATGGCGTTACTAAGCTTCAGCTCCTCTCATGTATGAAAATGGCAGAGTAAAACCAGTCAGCATAGTGTAGACCTCTTAAACCCAGCCTCATTCATAAATATGTGGTTAAAGTAACAGCTGTTTGATAGTATCAAGCAAGACTTATTATTATCTTTGCGAAAGCAGTAGTTATAAGAAAGCTGTTCAACTGGATACCAGTTAAAATGAGTCCAAGTCCTTATTACGGGGTACTATTCATGCATTCATCCATCCATTCATTCAAGCATGGCAATCACATGCCAGATGGTCCTGGTGATTCATCTCTGTCCAGCTTCCAAGGATGACTGGCTCACATCTGGCTTCAATCTATAAGTTTGAAGCTGGAATGTATCCCCATTTAATTACAATCTAATACACCGCAAGGTCCAGAACAAATAAGTTAATCTGGATGAGAGACAGTCTCATCAGTGTGAATTTACCATGAAACAACACACTACATTAAATATAACTGCTGCTATATTTCACTTATGCAATAAATGTGGGCTGATGTGTATGTATCTAGATGTATTTATGTTCCTGATCGTGAAAAAGCCTCTCCTTTGATTCGTCAGTGAGGAGAAATCAGTCAATGGATAATGGTTTCTAAGGAATTATTGTAGGTTGTTACCCAATCAGGATTGGAACACTTTTGTAGTTTTCATGCCCTGGGTCATCTGTGACAGATCTGTTCAGTGCAGCCTGACCTGAATGCCAGGAGTAACAATTCTAGTGTTCTCTTTTTCTGATGTTTTCATTTCTTTTTAAATAGAGGTCACACAAATAGAAATAAGAGATGGAATGGTTGACCTTCCCATGATTATGTTTTGGGAGCACACCAGCAAGAAACAATTCAAAGCAGTTTTGAAATTTGAGACAATTTTAATGTCTGACACGTTAGAGGACGTATTGTGGGATTTATTGTGTTTTCCAGATAAATAAAGAACAGCACGATGACTCGTTTTCTCAGCATAAAACCTACTGATGTTAGCAATAAAGATAATAGAAGATGATTTGAAATTGTGCTTTAAATTAAATTTGTATTGTGTTATAGGGACAAGCAGAAACAAACAATACGAACACTTGACAAAGAAAGCAGTGCCAGGCAGTAGGAGTCGTTTCCAGCTGCTTCTCAGGTAGCTCCTGTTTCTCTCCATTCACTGTGACCAGCACCTGTCACTCTGTGGGGGCTAAATGCCCACCAAGCTGAGCTATTAACCCGTTATATCCAACGATTACCCCACAAGTTCAACTCATAAACCACATACAAACATCAACTAGCCACCGCTGTGCTAAACACGAGTGTTTGTGATAGTGAGCAGTGTTAGGTTGACAGAGTAATGCTGAGCTAACCATGCTGCTTTACCTTCGTGGTTGACATAGTGGACGCCACATTGAACTCCTGTCACTTGTAACGCGGCTAAGGCCTTCAGGCAGTGCGGGTTACCCTCACTGAGAAACAGCTTCATCTGGCCGCTGGTCGCTCCTCCGCTGTGTGACCGGTGACTGGTTTAAAACGTAGACAGTTTGCTTTATTTACTTTGAAACACGACGTGTAGCTACTGGTGGTAACTTTGCCGGTGAGCGCGAGTGTCCACGCTGATGCAAGCGCTGTCGACGCGGTGAAAAAATGGCGGAATTGTAGTTTCTGGACCGCCCCCGTGTCGCTCACATACAGAGAAACACTCCGTTTATAGGACTACATTTCCCTTTCATATTTCGCGAGACGCTCTCCGCGAACTTTCAGGAAGTTTGCTTGTTTTAAGTTGTGGCACAACACCGCCGGGCGGGGCGGTCCGTTTTAGGACACACATTGTATTCCGGGCGACGCCGTATAGATAAATGCGCGCACCACAGATCCACCTTTTGAGCGATCTGATTGGCTGCGGGTAAAATCATATTGCGAGATTGCACCCAATGTTTGGTGCTGCAGACCCCGTGTAGTGTAAGCTATTTTTTTATCCGCTTAAAGAGCGAACAGGCTCTATCATCACGGGCTGCAGCCTGCAGGGGCGACTTTAGTGCCCATGCGTGACTGTTAATTTGCCAAAGTGCACAGAGGAGTTGTTCCCTGTGCCTCCATTAGGTAAATTATGTGAAGTTACCAATACCCTGGAGAAAAGAGCGCAGCAACTTTACCAAGACGCAACTGCTGATCTCTCTGCAGCTCGCTCCCAAAACACAGCAGAGCTGTCACCGCGTCGCTGCAAGGTGAGTGATGGGTCCTGCAGAGGCAAATCTCCGCATTTATATTTATGCAACATGATGATCACTGTCCGGGATTTATTCTACTGTGGTATAATGCACTATGCACCTACAAACTATGGGATAGTTTGTATGCGTTTTTATTTATCCGTTTTACAGGAACACACTTTTTGTGTTATTGCCACACTTGCCCATTGATTAAAAATGAATTTGAACACTGAGTAATTTAAAAGCAACATAGTATTATTATTAGTATTATTATTATTATTATTATTATTATTGTTATTGTTATTGTTATTGTTATTGTTATTGTTATTGTTGTTGTTGTTGTTGTTATTATTATTATGATTTTTTTTTTATTTGATACTTCGAATGTTTCCTTCATGGAAGCAGTGAGTGCCCCCCCCCCCTCCCCAATAACATGCATTTAAGCCGTACTTTGTTTTAGACATAACCAATTATCAGATTAGTTTCACCTACTTTAAAGTTTGTGTAAAAAGTTGCACATATCCTCAGTATAATGAAGACAAATACTATGTGGACAATCTTTGTGCCAAAAATATGTTTTGGATTCAGCAGGTGAATGGGAGATGTGTGTGTCTCTTGGGAAAAGAAAAGTTGTAAACCACTATTCAACTTGTCTTCTCTGCTTCCAATAAGAGGTGAACAGTTGCTAAAATAGTAACCTTTCTTTTTCCATAACTCTTGAATTTTCCATTGTGTTAAACATCACGTGTCACAACTACTCAAATATAGCTGACGCTGGATGAGAGTCATACAGGGCCAATGTAGAAACTCGTCACACTAAAACGTTTTAACCTCCAACCATTTCCTGTGGAGAGTTTCCTGTTCAAACTCTCCCATATGTGCACAACATCTGATGCATTGTCTTCCTTTTAGTTGCACACAGTGTGAAACTAAAAGAAACTAAAACTAAAGTTTCCCCTTTATCATCTTTTTAAATGTCATGCTGATAAGAACTTTTTAATTTCATCACTTTACATATGTGGTGTATTGCCTGGAAATATTTGCATGCTGCGAGGTAGCCCTCACATGCTTCGCAGAAATGGTATGGACGGGTTAACCACAGGGTGTGATGGAAACAGTTTGACTGACGCATTTTTGCCGTTTCATAATCATTCTTAAGTCCATACAAAGCAGGAGATTTGCTCCATTTTCGCCAGCCTGTGACGACACAGGCTCGAAAGATTATTCTCCACTTGCAACTTTGCTGATTAAAAGTCCCCTGTACCGTGTGCAGTATTAGGAGGAGAGTTACAAGTCCAATGTAATCACTCGTGTGCTCGACTCAGATTTCTGCTGAGGATGTTATTGGGAGATTGAATGACTGAAACATTTTACACTGTTTTACCGCTGAGCTTACCCGGCTTCTCTGGGCATTTGAGCCAGTCTGCGATCTACATCCCTGTGTGTGAGATGTATAGCAACTTTTGCATTCATATTCTCTGTTATGGAGCAAAATCCTACTGTGGCAGATCATGAACGACAGTGAAAAACCTCATCTCACTTAAGTACTTTGTACAAAGCAGGACGCAAGCCACAAAACAATTGCTCCTCTACCTGTAGCTTCATGACATCTGGTCCTTTAACAGACGTAAATCCCCACATGCGACAGATGGATGCTTTGTTTTTTGCTATTCATTTGCTGTTTTGTCCCTTGTTTTTGCAGCATTGTCATTGCCACAAGTTTCTGTTAATTCATCACATTTATTTGCACCATTTGTTTGTCACAAAGCATTCACATGAGCTCATCATGAGATTTAACATGTCTAGCTGGAGTAGGCTCCATCTCCCTGATACCTTTATTCAGGTAAGCTTCTACAGGAAATGAATGTCTGAATTTAAATCCAATGTTTCTTCACAATGTAAGTAATTGGTGTTAATATCTTTTTGATAAACTTTAATGATGTTGATCAAATGTGAAGGCCTGATCTACAAACCTTCCAAAACACAAAGATATATACAGTATATGAATAAAACGATGTAGTAAACCATCTCCTCTGAAGGGCAAACCACTTTTTTAATACATTTTATGAATTGACTTATTAAACCAAAATATTGCCAAACATCTTTTTGTTTATCAGATTGTTGTTATTGCTTTAACGTTTGCTCACCTGCTGCTTCAACTGACCTGATTCAGACTTTTTTAGTTGTTGTTCTTTTTCTTTCCAGTTGTTTTCTCCCAATTATCTCTTATCTTGTATTTTCATTACTCACACCAGTCTCCTGCATGTTCCCCCTTGCTGCTGCAGAACTGTCATCTTTTTTTTTTTTTTTTTTTTTACATACAAGAACGAACCATCTCAATTTATTTTTTGCACTTTCCCACCAAACTGTCCAACATGATCTGCCCCTCTAATGTACTTTAGTCATAACTCAGTCCTTCTGATCATTCCCCATTGAAAACCTCATCATCCTCAGCTCTCCCACCTCCAGTTCATCTTACTGTCTTGTGGTCTGTGTTCTAGTCCGAATAGACATGGCTAACAGGCAAGCCGTGGACCATATGTGGCCCCCGTCCCATATTTTGCAGCTTATATGCCAATTTCCAAATTCCCAAAAAACTATTGGTTTCATATGTGATGGTGGAGTACCAGTGTGGTCATTTCAAACACGTTTAAGCTTGTCATCTTTTTAAATGACTCCAAATTCCTGTTTCCCTGGGTTTATTTCAAGGCAAACATGTCAAATGCATTCATGTCGATTGAAATCAGAGATATGCAATAAGTCATGCAATAGCTATAGATGTGCTTGGTCACAATTTGGCCCCCTGGAAGTGTGGATGACTTTTTTTGTGGCGACCACAATGATCAAAGTTGCCACACAACTAAGCTGGTCTCACTTACCATCCTTTAAACCTGCCCCTCCAGTCTCGCTGGGAGCCTTTTATCACAGATCAAATCTAATGTGATTCAGAGAATTGTCTGGGAAGTTTCAAGTCATTCTATGTTTTGTTTTGTTTTTTTCCCTTGACGGCTTCATAATGAGAGGTGTTGCTGTAAATGTAGTATTAGCTACTTCTTGTATATGTTCTTCCAAGGATTAAACATGCTTAATTGTCTTAACTTGCAAATAAGATGAAATAAGATGAATAAGATGAATTGCAATCCCGATAGGCCACCTCGTGGCCTATAAAAATGTAAATTTGGAGAAAGGAAAACAAACTTGGGAACAATAAAGTATGGAAGATGATCAATCACAAATTAAAAGTTTGAGTTTATCATAAATTGAACAAACAAAAGTCATGGTGGTGAGCCAGCTGAGGAAATGCGTCTCACCACAACAATCAGCAGCATCTCTGTTTAAGGCTGAGCTGAATTGTATCTATTTTTCAAACACATTAAAAATTGAGGGAGTGGATCTCATTTTTCTATGTTAATTTCTTAACATATTCATCAAGGAAAATATGCTAAATGGATAATATGTGGTATTTGGCACCTCCACAAGACATAGTCCTCAGCGCACACTATTGGTGGATCATTACTTTGGGCCTGTTTTCGTATCCGCAAACCTTTTTTAGATCAAGCCCCAAGTGTTTTTTACGCTGTTGTCAATACGTAAGGCGCTTCCCCAGACATAAATACTGTGGTGTGTAGCAGCTCCAGTTGCATTCACATCTGTGCTCTGTTTTAATCCAGATTAATCCTGCTTCCTTTTTTAGTATCACTGCGTTTCAATGGGTTGCATAGGTACAACTCTATAACCATCACCATGACAACAGTGATTATTGGCAATGTGCTGAGAATATAACTTTAAATGACCAGGTACCCTGTATTGACTCTATGTCACAACCTTGAACTAAAGTTTTCCTCTAAGTTAAATTAATTAGTTGACTCAGGTCTACTCGATTAACAGCAAATCAACAACTCACTGTATTTCTTGCTATAAAAAAAGAAAAAAGAACAAAACAAAAAACCCCAGCTATTTTTCAAGCAGGATTATACTTCTCCATTTATTTTCTTTTTTCCATATATGCACACTAGTCTGTTGTTTCTATAATATTCTCAAAAAACTCCATACTCTTTACTCTGTAGCATCAAGTACTTGAACTTTCGATTTGAAGGTTCTGTGGATAAACACTTCCACTTATTACTAATGTCTGACAGAGCCTGGCCCTTATTTGTATTTGTGTAATGTTGCTTTATTGAGCAAATAACCCCTTTAACCCTGTGAAGGCATCAAAGCCGCGTCTGTGAGTGTGCCTCCTCCCTATGCCTTTAGCCTTGGGAGGTTTAGCTGCTCTTTTCCTTGTGCCCCAACAGTATCGTGCTCACTTTCAGTTGCACACGGCTGAAAGTGGGTCTTCGACTTGCCTGATAGCTTTTGACAGCTCACTCTCATCCCCGGTGGATCAATGGAGCTCAGCGCTCTTCATTAGAAACATCAATGTACCGCACATTCCCACAGGCTCAGAAACAACCCGCCAGCCCAGCCAGTGAAGGTTTATTTTTTTCATTCTGTGAAACATCAGTCTTGACTTGTATGTGACATTTTATTCACTTCAGATGGAAACTATTGGAGAAATAAGTTGAAAGAAGACCTGCTTGGTGCTCGCAGGTTTTTAGTTTATTGAGTATAACGCACATTTTTTGTTTTATTATCACATTCCATATTCGAAAAAACAAGATTCTATCTGTTTTATCAATATCTCTAGTAATATATCAATTTGCCATTTTTTTTAAATCTGTTTCTACAATTACTCTTGGGACTAATCTTCAACAAAGAAATCAGTTTGCTGCAGTGTTTCATGCTGAATATACACTGAGAAAGACAAGATCCTGAGTCATTGTTGTTGGCGCTGATTAATTTGAAAGTTGCATAAAGAAGTAACTTTTAAGCAAGTATTGTGATTTTAGTTTTCAAATGACTCGATTTGATCTGCTATTGTTATTTGATTTAATTTTAAACTGATTGCTATTCAGGTTTAAGTTAAATCAACAAAGCAATTAGTACAATAAATGTGTTTTGACTTTACAGTTAAGTTCTTCTAATGTTCTGAAATGTTAATGATGAATTGATTTTCTAACTGTAGATTTAAGTAAAAAAGAATGATTGGAAGTCTTATCCTGCACAGAAAAATCTCGTTTTATAACGGGCTTATAACTATTATGATACCACAGGACTGTTTTCAAAGTGAAATCATAAGGTGAGATCCACATTTTATGCTGTTTCTTTGTTTAAGCTGCCTATTGGAAATAAGAAGCACTTTCATAAGCTTATTTCTATTACTGGAATAAGCGTATTACTTATAAACAAGTGTACCAGTGGTGTATTTTTCACCTTCAAGTAGTGTTTTTTTTTTCTGTAAGATGCACAGGCTAATTAAAAAAAAAAGAAGTGACGCTTAAATTAATTCTTTTCAAGAGTTTAAAATGCCCCCTGGGCAATGCTATGCCACTTTGCCTAAATGGCAAAAGAAAACACTGGCTTGTCTGGTTGTTGTTTATATTCAAATGGGGGAAATGAGAGCTTGAATGTTATACAAGTGAACTCTCTGAAGGAGTCTGCTACGTGTCGATGCAGGCTGCAGGGTTCATTGTAAACACAAGTATTGCGTCAGCAAACACTTGAAATGATGGCATCACACATATGAAATGTTGTTATGTGCAACAAGAAAGAAAAAGAAGAAGAAGAAAAAAAAAACCCAAACCCATACTAGAGAAGCTGCAGATGCTAGTTGGTCACAGAGGTTGTTGTCATGATGACAGTGGCGAGTGTGAGCCAATGGCTGCTTTACTGTCATCATCTGCTGTTTGATTGGCCCTCTGATAATTTACTCAGCTAATCACCGGAGGGATGCATCCCACCTGTTTAGTCACATATACACACACACACACACATACACACATATACACACATGTTCAGCAGGCAGCCATCACACTGGGAAACACAGTGTGTGTTTCAGTGTCTCTCTCTGGTCTGATCATCAATAATGCATGGCTTTGGGAGGATGAAAGGCTGTTTTGGCTTGAGGCATGTGTCTCATATGGAGAGAGAGACATCAGCGCTAGTACTTATAACTGTACATCCACAGACAAAGTGAATTCTCCCTTTTAAGGCTGTCCTCAGCAGAACTGCTCATCAGGCTGAGAGCGGACAGATTTTAAGCTAAACATGTTGATTAGTTACTCAAATACAATGAGGACGGTAATATTTACTGAAACAGTGTTGATTGTGGTTTGAAATGAAAGGACAGAAACCAAATTGCGAAACTTTGACTTAACTTTTGGCGTGGCGGCATTAACACTCCATCTTAGCCAGTTTGTCAAAGTAAGTATTAAATCTTGAGTCATCAAAGCTTAAAATTCCACTTAAGCGAAATAATATAACATAGTGCTTGACTTAGCATTGATTTTAAGCACATTTCAAGGAGCTTCTGTACTTGTTCTGAGACATACTGCTGTGTTACAACTCCTTTTACCCATAATGCATGATATGATGCAATACTCCATGACACAGGCATCACCTGACTAAAACTTTGGAGCCAGTTTTCCAAACAAACTGGGATGCTTGTTTGTCTGTGGTGATCACATACAGGCTGCCTTCTGTGCAAAAAAAACTCAGATATGAGGCGTTGTTTGGCTGACGCAGTGATGAAATCTGCTATCCTGGTAACATGAATCGACTCCCTTTCACTTTCTGCTTTGGTAATTAACATTATTGAACATTGTGTTTCACGTTTGGAGTAAATACAGTACGGTGAACGCGCAGCCGAGTGTGTGTTAGCGGATGCGCAGAGTAAAAAACCTTTGAAGTTCCTCATTCAGTCCATACTCCTCATCCCCACGTCTCAGCTCTCTTTGAACACCATGTAGCCATGATTATTAAAGCCGCCCTCTTTCGACTTCAAACGTATGGAATGAATATGGATATGACATGACACCAAACTCTCCACCATCAGCCTTCACTCCGGTGCAGACCTGCCGCGCGGTGCGGTTCGGTCACCTCGCCGATCCCAAACAATCGGTGGGAGCCGAGCATGTCATTCATTCATGAGCTTGTTTTTGAATTGAGGCTCAAACTATTTGGAGTGATTATTCTATTGTGAACGTTGTAGCATCTTTTATTTCTTTCACCAGTCCAACTTTATTTTCCCTGGTATTATTTCAGGTGCCCCATCATCCCTTAAATTTGTAATTTCTATTTGTTCCATTTCTGTTCCAACCTTTTATTGGATATCAAGATCAAAAACACCATACTGTTAATGATTTTGATTAACAAACAGTGTATTTTCATACCTTTCACACATCAGCACAGACTGAATAGGTGTGCTATCATGTGATGATAATTATATTCAAACAGATGTATTTTGATTATGACTGCCGATTTGTCACTCAAATCAGTCTTACTTTGTGCCAATTACAACATTATAACAACACACACACAACATATTCTGACACTTTCATTAGGGGAAAAAGAAAAAATCTCAAAGACTACCAGATCACACATAGGAAACAGTGGGAAAAGAAAAACACCATTTATCGGAACCAAGCTCTGCAGAATCAGACTCAGAGTTAGCAGCCTTTCTGAAGCACTGGTTGGAGTTGGTGAATAATACAAGAAAAAGGAATAGAACAGAGAATGACAAACAAAAAAGTTGACATCTGACAGCAAACTAATCAACCTTCTGGAGACTTAATGGGGTAACGCACAGAAATCACAAACTCCCTGTTCCACAGTCTGAGATCCTGCAGGAAAGTACAGAGAAGAGAGAGCACAGACTACAAGAGAGAGAGATATACATGATGTTAATTACACACAAAGGTAACATGAATTTCTGCTCATTGCAAAACATCAGAGACACTCAATGCAATAAAGAAGGTCTCGCAGCTGGCTAAACCTATAGCAGCTTAACTGAAAAAAAGCTCCAGAGTGACCTAGATCAGCCCCAACTTTAAGCTTTATTTAATACGCTTCATTGAATAAGTAATGGAAACCTTGAGCCTAACTTTAAAAGTAGAGACAGACAGTGTTAGCCTCCCTAACTGAAACTGGGAGCTGCTTCTGCATGAGAGGAGCCTGATAGCCGAAAGCTCTGCTTCTCATTCTACTTTTAGAAAACCGAGGAACCTCCAGTAAGCAGCACTCTGAGAAAAAATTCTTCTGCTGGGGACTAACAGATTTTCACGATAGGATGCATCCTGATGCGTGATGACTGTTTAGCACTGCAGTAATCACACTTCTGGATCTCTCGAGAAGCAAAAGTGGGTTTTTTGCCCATTGTATTCACAAACCGCTCAGGCTTCATCATTATGTCATCAGTTGATCCGTGACTGGCTAGATAATGTGGATGCACGGTCCATGTGTCCCAGGTTATATGTCTGCATGTCACATGTAAACATAATGATTTTTCTGCTCACTGCATTTCAGGAAGTCTCTTCTCTGCTGTTTATATGGTGCTTATATGATGACAACAATAGGAATGCACTTCATTGATTACCATTAAACCATTCATCATTTTATGACCAAAGCCTGTTTAATGCAATAATACATAGATGGATGTATTTTAGTCTGTCAAGTATTTTTGTAAATTTGTAGCAAAAGATGTACTCTGAATAAAAGTTGATTCCTTATAAAAGTGTATTGGTACTTTTTGAAATTGTTCAAATAAAACATACAAAGGCATCTGGGCATTTAAGCACATACGTAAGATTAGAATATGTAATTTGTTGTTGACTTCATTGATTTATAGACAGATTTTTGTCTGGTCAATAAGGCTTTCATCTCATAAAAAAACCTACACCCATATTCACTGTATATGCGGTGTCTGTTAATCAGCTACCAGCCTGACTGATAGCAGGTGCACTTTTGAGTGTTTATTGACATCTAAAAAAAAATCATGCAATTTACATGTGAGAACACAAATATGAGCAAAATGTTCCCTGCTGAATATAGTCCTTTGCCACTTCCATCCACATTAAAATTCCCTGATACCGTATACGCATAGATTTGAAAATTTTGCACTGCTTTATTTCCACGAGGTGTGTTAAGACGTCAAATACTGTCTGAGGTGATTCTGGTATATATTGTAATGTCTGCTTCAGTGTTTACATCCATGTGGTGTGCCTATGATCCCCATTGGCTGACCAGCCTGCCCTGTGTTTGGATCAATAGTTCAATCAATCAGCAGAACAGCTGGTTGTGTTTGTTTCATCAGGGCCTCCGTCACTCTGTCCCCACCCCACTCTGTCCCCACCCCACACTGTCCACTGTGTTCTTGTTTCTCCAGTTCAAATATGGTTTATCTGCATGGATGGGTAACAGCCAGATGATGCTCTCTCTCTCTCTCCAGCTCTGTTTTCACGTGTGAGGCAAAGTGCTGGCTGAACGAGGAGAGGTAGGGTCAGCAAGGGTTTATCGAGTAGACGGAGGATCATTTGGCGTCACAGGATTAACCGTGTGTTTGTGTGTTTGAATCTTTTGATTGTGTGCAGGACAGAGCTGCTAGCTGGTGTCCATTTTTCTCCCTTACCTTTCCCAGAACCCCTCTGCTTTTTGTGAACATGACAAAGGGTTCCTTGTTGTGATTTGGTGTGTGTGTTTAAAGCTCATGGGACGTATGGATCTGACTATACAGTGAGCCGGTGACCTTGGCATCGTAGACTCACTCTCATCACTTCTTGGTGAGACGCCCGTTCTCTCGCTGGCTTTCTCACATGCATGCTTGCACAAATTGTATACTTTCCATTTCTTCAACTCGGTCGGACTTGGATGCACACAGAGTGAGTTGGAGTGAAAGCACTCAAGCAAAGCCAGACCGGCACATCACATGCAGCACTTGTTCTGAGTTTTACTCCTTTCTTACTTATTTTACTTCATTCTTATTTTTTTATCTGTCTGTGTTTTCTTTGCTGTCTCTTCAGTTTTTGTTGTCAATGACCCATCACGAGGCCACGGTCCTTGGCTCAAGCTTCCTGCGTCTTTCTCTTCCACCATATGTCTTCTCTCTATGTTGGGGTGTGTGACGCCAGTGGCTTCTCTGCTGCTTTGTGGCCCACAAATAGAAACACAGTCTGGACTCATTTTCCATTTCATAGACTGTCGTTCAATATCGTCACACTTAATTCTGTCTTCTGATGAATTCAGATATTTACTACATTCTTGTTGCAGTTGCTCCCCGAACAGCAAGTAATGCACCTCGCACCATAGACCTGGATTGTTTTCACTAGTCTGTCATTAAATTGAGATATTAATCATTGTGCTACATTAATTCCACCTCAATGTTTTTCTTAAAATCATTTTGATTTCTTTTTAGTCAAATAGTTATTCAATTTGCTTTGATGAATCAGACCTGACAAATATATTTTAAAATCATGAGTCATTGAATGACGAAGGATCACAGCATTCCAGTTTCTTTTTTACAAACAGTCTCTATTTGGTAGAATCATACTAAAACCCACAGCAATAAAATGAAGGACTTTCACTCTATCCTAGTAGACAAATTGGTATGAAACTTTATCGAAATATAACTTTGCTTATTCCATGGCCGATGTTTTTGTGCCAGTGATGATAAGTGATGCATGCCTTTCAAATTTTAAGCCAGATACAACCGTGTACTCTCAAAAATATACATTACATGTCCATCCGCCTATCTTCTATACTTGTTTTATTCAGTTCAGTGTCATGGTGAGCTTTAGCTGTTCTAAGATGGCCATGTTGTACAAACATACTGCATATTCATTGTTATAGTGATATAAATATAGAAAATATACATATAGGAAAAGACTGAACTGAACTGAGATAAATTATGTTTCTATGCACTATAAACACTCTGTAAATTAAAAATGACAAAATTTCAGCCATGAAAGAAAAAGTGTGATTAATCACAAATGATTCACAAAAAATTATGTGATTAACTAATTAAGGAATTCTATTCACAGCCTATAAATACCTTTTGGCCATTGGGGAGAAGTCAGAAGCAGAAAAATTAAAAAAAGGAAAAAAAGTCAACAAACTGTTGCACTTCTGAAACTCTTTGTGTAGGAACAGCAGATGCACATATGATTAAAAAAAATTAAAACAAAGGAGACGCACATGGTTGAGTCACAGCTGTTATAAATTAGGGGCAAGCAAAAGATCAAGTCCAAAATGCAAAGACATTGACATGTATTTCTATGCATTTTCTATTATCCCTTTAATTTTCCCAATACACAACATTATTTACATATTGCATGTTCACCTGCTAAAATTCTTTTTAATCTAAAGTAATTTGCTAGTTTTGATCAACTGTCAGCAATAACTTTCAAGATTTAAAACAATAAATGAAATCACTCCTGCGGAATGAAACTATGTATGTATGTATGTATGTATGTATGTATGTATGTATGTATGTATGTATGTATGTATGTATGTATGTATGTATGTATGTTTTTCCCTTCTGAATTGAATCATTGAAATAAATCAACTTTTCAATTATATTCTCATTCATTGGGATGCAAATGTATTCTCTGGGCCTGTGGAGGAAATTCTCATTGTGAGGCAAGAGTATGTTTTTGCATGCAAGACTGTGTTTTTCTATATATCTTTTTTTTTTTTTTACCTCTTTTTGCCAGTGAGTTTTAAAAAGCGTTGAAAGTCAGGAAGAAGAAAACAGGTGTAACCCTCTTCCTGCGTGTGCATACAGAGTAGGCCTATCAATAGGCGTGTCTGTATGGTTAAGGATTTCTTTCAAATCGGAGGGTTGTTTTTTTTTTTTTTTTTTATATTGTAAGTAGTCAATAACACATTCCTAAAGTCATGCAGTGGGATTGTTAAGCCAAAACAACTGCTAATCTCTGCTTCAAGGCTCTGTTTTGTAGCTATTAATGCTTGTCACAGAGCAGCACTGCAGTCTAAAATGTTAACAGTGCAACTCACCATGTCCTCTTATGAGCATGCAGTTAAATAATCATGTATATAACTAAACCTGTGATGATGTCTCACTCTGGAGAACAAGTAGAAAGGATATGGGCCAAACTGTGGTTGAACTATGATGTGTCTTTGCAGTTTCCTGTTTACTTCTGACTTTTCCCTTTATCGTTCCTGAGCTACCTGCATGCTTAGAAAGGGTTTTGAAAACTACAGCTAAAGCAAGTCAAATTTTCTCTCCAGAAAAGAACACAAGATGTGCAAACATAAATAAAAGTCAAGCACAATTTAACAGCGGCATTATATTGAGTTTTCTCCCTGGACAGGTTAAACATGGATAAAATACATCCTGTGGCTGTCATTTCATATCACAGCATAGAAATTCCAGGGGAACAAGAACAACTGGCTGTGTTTTTCCCAAAACAAAGAGTGGGCTTTTAGTGCACCAAAAAAACTCAGCTGTGAAGCAGCCAAGAGCTTCTTTATATATATTTAAAGGGTTGCACACAGCACACCCACATCAGTGTTTTCGCTTGCTCCAGAGGGGAGCTCTAATCACCCAAATGAAGTCAAACTACCCATGTATGTGTACGATGACTCCATAAGCCATTTAAACATTATTTAACAAGTGTAAGGAAAGAAATGACGAGGTGTTTTAGGAAATCTGTTTGATCCCCCAATTGAAACACCATGTCAAATTCAGCAAATACTGTATATATTCAATGTTTTTTTTCAGATATGTATGATAATTTATGTTAAAATTCTTGGCAAAAAGTTGAGCATTTATCTGGTTTGCAAGCCAAATCATTTGATGGATATGGTTGGTAATGTGTGCCTACTCCCTCATTATGTTGCCCATAACTAATTTTCTGCATTTATAAATACGTATTAAAAATGCTCTTACTCACATGTTCACAATTCAGCAGACAGGGAGTTGATTAAAAAGTCCTTTTTAAAAAAAAAATCTGAACCTTCTTAGATAATGTCCAGACAAAATTATAGGACTTAAAGGAGCCCCATAATTTATCAAATTTAAACAACACAAAAGTAAAGAAATACAGTATACGTTTGGTCGATTATTGCTTTGTTATTAAAATACTTTTTGGCAATTGATTTTATATTGTTTATCATTTGTTTCCTTAAATGCTGAGTATTGAATCCAACAAACAAGAGTGTAATAGTGAAATTAACTGTTATTAAGAAGGACTATTTGGAAAATGGTAGATAAATACTACCCTCAAATTCAGCACTGCTGCTTAACCCCACAAATGCATGTTTCTTACAAATGGTAATTTAAAATTGTCATTTAAAAAGAAATAAACAGGCATTCTAACAGTATAAGATTTATTGACAAGAAAGATTGTGGCAAGAAAGAAGTAAGTGATCTCCCCTTGGTAAATTTACTATGTTATGCCTTCATCACAGCGCTGACTTGTCACAGTACAGTGATACATACACAGGAACAATCCTGCATCTATGTGTTTGGAATTTCAGTAGAATATAAATATCCACTTTTATAAAGAACTTTATCAATCGTCTGTTGAGTTAATCTGTTCGTAATTGGTTGTGATGTTTTCACTGTCATCACATGTTGATAACTTGTTTTGGATATCGTCCTGTGTACTTTACAATGAGATTCCTGCTTGCGTTTGCCAGTCAGTCGTCTGGCAGACAGTCCTCCAGGCCATATGCTGGTACTGAGGGGCTTTACTGTAATTCTCTGTAGTCGTGGGGGTTGCAGATTCATTCCTGTGCTTTAATAACAGTGGGATTATCAAGGTTCAGCAAGCCATCCCTGCCCTCCTCTCCATCAACTCCAGGCTGCATTCAGCTTGATCCACTCCTTCCCTCCTCTGGTTCTCCACGTCAGTTTATCTCAGACATTGGGACCCGTCCTCTCCTCCCTTGTGTTGCCAACTTGCCATCACTCTCACAGACATATTCCAGGTGTGAGTCAGCCTGTTTGCAGGCATCTCGGGATGTTTCCTTTTCGTTGTATGTAAGTTTGTGTGTTTGCAGAAGTGTGGGCGTGATCACTCCGAGGCTGCTTTTCTACGCGTCTGGCAGAAAGTTAGATGTTCTCTTATGTAAGCGGGTCTTGGCTGGGTAAAGCAAGGGTTTAGCTTGGGGATGCTGGCTCAGGTGGAGAGATGGAGACAGATGCTATTTTGAGTATACTGTGCTCCTTACATCCTCTAAACGCATGAGTTATTCACTCACATGGGTCTCGGTTCTAACGGGATGAAAGGACAATAGCAAAGTGGTGCACTGTGGGTTTGTGCATGTCTCTGTATTTTATGTTCTGGCAAGTAGGTCCAAATTACAAGTGGGAAAATGGTTGATTCTATATATTTATAAGTAGCAGTGACGGGTTGTAACAATTCTTTTTTTGTTAAACTTTTTTTTTAATTGTGTGGCAAAAACCTATGGATCAGGGGAGGAGTGATGTCTCTTCATAATGAAGACATTGAAATTATCTTAGAGCTACAGAAAGGCTGGTAAGTCTGTTGACATATAACGATGATTAACAACAAAAGGTCCAAGTATTTATTTGATCATTTTTGGTTACCTTGTCAAAAAACTGTTAAAGTTGTGTTTTCAGGTGACTTGTTTTTTCTGAAATCAAATTAATGTGAAAAGGGAAGAAAGGAATTATTGCATTGATTCTCCTGGATTAGCAGTAACAGACATATTTTAACACAAAAATAATTATATTCTAATTTGCGCAGAACCCGCTAATGTTTTTTCCATGGTTTTCCTTTTGATAATCCAGCCCTCTTGTGTATTTCAGAGCATGGCACTGGCCTGGTTCCAGTCTCACC
Organism: Blennius ocellaris; assembly: GCF_963422515.1. Classification (NCBI taxonomy): domain Eukaryota; kingdom Metazoa; phylum Chordata; class Actinopteri; order Blenniiformes; family Blenniidae; genus Blennius; species Blennius ocellaris. The sequence goes on along the minus strand of NC_137653.1, from coordinate 10,468,739 downwards.
TGCCCTGCACTGTCCCAGCCTGCAACATACATCAGTGCACTCCCAGCCAGCCTTGCTGAACCAGGACTGCGTGCAGAGCCATGCTGTCCGGTACGTGGCGGCGCTCTATGGGGCATCAACAGCCTGTTGCAGCAACTGAGATGACGAGCAGGGGGTTGACCGTGTGCGGGGTCCCCACCGGTACGGTGGTCCTCGAGGCCCAGTACGACTACAACTATCGAGGGGCTGATGGCCGGCAGGTTTGCATCAGGGAGGGAGAACGCTTTATTCTCCTGAAGAAGACCAATACTGACTGGTGGCAGGTGAGGAAACAACTCTTATTCTTTCTCTTTTCAGTTAAGGACTTTTGGAAAATCTGGATTAGCAAAATAACCACAGGTTTCAAATAAGTTTGACATGACAATTGTCCAGAAGTAGAAAAGTAGAAAAAAAGGCATCGCAGGGTTTTTATTTTAGAAGCGAATAGTCATTTGCAAATAGATTCTGTAGTGCAACTGTTTCTAAATGCACTTGCCTCTGTCTCCATGAAAACTTGGAAAATGCAACTTTTCTAAAACACATGCATAATTTAGAAATGTTGCACATGTTTGGGCTTTGGGTTTTCTATGGGGCTGTACAATTGCAAATATAGTGCAATGTCATGCAACTGTATATATGGGTAGTCTTAATATTAAACAGCTCCAACTTGTGTTCTGCCATGCAAAGTATAGCATTTTTTTTTTAGCATTTCTGGTATTTCTTTGTGTACATCAGTAACTAAAGATTAGAGTCTGAACATGAAACTTTTCTAAAACAAAAATGTAAAGCAATGCCATTTCCAGTCGCTGATTCTTGTGGTTGTCTGTCTCGCAGTGGCAAGACAGAAAGTCTGTCCAAGTGAAACTTAGAGGAGTACAAATGGGCTTGGACCCCCTATTCCTTAGGGGGAAAAAAAGATTGATTTTCTTATAAAATTATTTGAAAAACAGACAAAAAAAAAATCTATGAAAAATGTTGACATTGGTTTGCCACCCTTGGCTCCAGCTCCTAACATCAATAAATTATAAATAGAAGATTTAAGGGTAATTATATTTTTGCTAAAGGGCTATTCTTATTCAATTTTCAGGTGTCGTGCTTGCACACCCACTTCATAAATCAGGCTCATGTTCTCTGGAAAAGAGATGCTGGTGGTCGTGTCACTATCTGTGTTATAATAGTTTGTGCACCTCAGTGCAGAACAATGATACAGGTGAAGCTCATACATCAGATTGTTGCTTCTCTGGAATACATGATACCTCATGAATCTCAACTGATCCACCAACCAACCATCTTACTCGTTGTGACACAAAAAGTATCACGTTTCAGTTGTGTGATGGTTATAAGGGTCACATTACAGTTGATAGAGGAAACTGTTTTGATTTTACTTGTTGCATCTTTTAAAAGAAAGTATTTTTTATTAAGAGATATCAAATTTTTTAAAGTTTTATTTGGTGAGTTGAGGCTCAGTTTGGAGCGTCTGCTGTTTATTATATATTGGTGAGTCTCAGAGTAATCAAACCTATAAATTAAAATGAATACATTCATGGGTGCCACAAAAATTGAACATAAAACATGCTCCACCCAAATGATCAACAAACCTCGATATTAAAAAAACGCAAGCTATTGTCTTGATTATAAATCACTGCACATTATTTTCTGTGCACTATTATTAAAATATTCAAATTGCTGTGTAGATGTCTGGGGTAACAATTATAAAAGTTCATTGCACCCACTGAAGAGCAGTAAAAGAAGCATTCATAAGGTTTGATATCACGGTCATGCTGATTCATTCTTTGTAAAGTTGAAGTTAACTTATGGAAATGATGGAATTACAAACAGCACAAATAATGTTTAAAGCAACAACAACTATACAAACGTTCTTCTATGACTGAGATAAAGGCTATATGACAGGAATCTTAAGAATTCACAGTAATGAAAAATGTTTGTATTTCAATGTAATTTTTTTCTTTTTAATATATCAACATGCAATATTTTGTTATTACATGGACGAAACAGGGTTCAAATGACCTTTGTAGGTATGGGATGAAGTAGAACAAATGTATACATTTTTCTACCATCGCCTCATCTTTCCTTTCTTTTTTAATGTACTTTGTGACCTAAAATTGCATCTTTATTAACAAAAAATGGAATATTAAAAAAACGAATTTACAGTTGTGCATTTTTTTCTCTAGTATCTCAAGTATCTCTTTAAGTGCCCTATAATTGGTCAAATATAATTTAAAAAGAAAAGAAAAAAGTGTAACACTATTTTTTGAGCAACAATGTCAAACTTGCTTACTGACTACAAGAGTTAAATATCAATATGAGCCCTACAAAGAGGAGCAGAATTTTTTTTTTCCATGCTCTTTGATCCTGTTTGTACGGTTGACAGTGGCAGGGAGATGGAGCTTTTCACAGGTTACAATAAGTAAAAAATAAAAATGCAACCTGGACAGTTCATCACAGTGCAAACACATAGCGACACACATTCACACAAACTAAAATGTGTTTTAATAGACTAATTCATCATCTCACAATGTGGGAATAGGCAGGAGAAACTAACACAGCGAGGAGATGCAAACACCATGCATTAAGCTTCATCATGATTCAGGAAACAAGATTAGATTAATTCTCCAATAAAACGACGAGAAGATCAACTGACCAACTAAGTGACATTGATGTAGATTTCCCCCAGTAATAATATTTACATGTTGATCTGTGTGTCTGCTGTTTGGCTATAGATCATGTTGGTTCAGGGAAGCAGCTCTGCCGTCAACCTTTGAAGCCTGTGAAAAGAGAAGTTGTGTGTTCCCCTGATAACTGAAGCGGTGGATATTTCCGCTCAGGCTCCAGTCCTCCCCTGGATGTGTTGCCGCTTGGTTGGACTGAGTGGATTTCTGTGGGAGGAAAAAAATAGCGAAAGCGTGCGTAAACCCGTGTCCTCTCTGACAGGTACGGCGGATTGGAGCAGCCAGTAAAACAAAGCCGCTGTATGTTCCTGCCACCTATGTGATGGAAGTTCCGATTGCACCGATGCCCTCGCCTCAGCGCCTGGTCATGTCCGCGTCGCTCAACTCCAACCTCAGGATACTACCCCGGGTGTCGCTCTCTCCCAGTCCGGCCGGGTCCGTCTCCAACGAGCAGCACCAAGGTAAATGTGCGGGGACTGAAAAACAAAGACGATCCCACCGAATCAAGTCGATGGTGTCACACGAGATGTGAAAGCAAACGTGTCAATGTCAAAATATGAAAGCAAAGTAAAGTTTTTGGTGATTATTTCTCAAACATTTTGCAATTAACTAGTAACACAAACTAAATATATTTTCATCTCTAATTATTTCAGACATGTTGACCACAGGGCAGAGGCCAGAAGCACAAAAATCTAAGAAAAATTACCAAAAAAAAACTAAGTCAACAAACCTTTTTTCCTTCTGTGGTAAATCCTTTGAAGTGCTCCAGTGTTTCCCAAATGTCTTTTATGGGCCCCTACCTTTAGATATATCAACATATCTTATCTCTTATCTGGATATACTGCACTCATTTCTTATACACAAACTCTGCTGCGCTTCTTTTTCGTGATTGTTTGAAATAAACTGCAAATTTAATCTCAAACAAGTCAAATGAAGTTTAAAATAATCACATCAACAGTGAAGTTTATTTAAAGTGCATCAGGTCTTTCAATTATGGCATTGTAACATTTCACTCTTCAACATTCAATGTTTTCAAATTGCCTTTCTGTGCAAAAATAGCTTTTGAAACACAAGCAATGCTCTAAAATATATATAAAACAAAAAACCTGGTCGTTTCAAAATCAAACAGGATTCAATCTGAAATGAAGCAGATCAGTCCAGGCTTTAGACATCACTCGATTAAGCTGTGATGCCCCCCCCCCCACACACACACACACACACACACACACACACACACACAGACACACACACACACACACACTTTGTGAACCACCAATCTGCTTAAATATTTATCGCACATCATATTGTTATTGAATAACTCCACATTACGGCATGTTTACCCGGTTGGACAGCCCAATTTTTACTTCCGGTCAAGGTTGAATGAAAATATTTCTGGTATCTTCTGCAGCAAATAAATTCATCTATCGCTCCATGGAAAACCTCAACTCCAGTAGTGCCTTGCAGGGGCTGGGCAGCAGCAGCAGGGTGGGGGGAGGCCGCTCTCTGCCCCTCTCCGGATTCACCTTCACCCCCAACTCATCCGGCTCCCTGTCCGGCCACCTCGTGGTCCCTGCACCCCCGGGCGGTGGCCACACGAGCAGCCAGAGGACGGTGCCCATGATCACCCGGAGCCAGAGCTCCAGCAACCTGCCGGAGAACGTGATGGAGAACCCGTACGACGAGGTGGGCGGCGGCTTTGGCGCCCGCGGTTATCACAGGGTCCCAAAGAAATCCTGCAGCCAATGGGACGTGGTGGGAGCTTCAGGCAAGAAAAATCATCTGCAGGTGAGACGCAACATGAGCATCATGTTAATCAAACATCCACTTCGCAATGCTGAGACAGTGGCAGCAGATGTGCAACGAGTAGGGATTTATTTGAAAGGCGCCTAAGAAAAACAAAACGCATCAATTAAATGTGTTTTAAAATATAAGTGAGGAAGGACTTTTAGCTCTCACACATTTAAATTGAAACTCTAAACTCACTGCATATCATTTTCTGTCATTCTTGTATGTTCTCCACATGTACGTCTTGGTTTTCTCTCACATCCCTTTTTGGCCAATTGGAGCCTCTGTGCCTAATTTACTAAGATCTCGCATAAAATGTGCTAAATTGCATGCTTAAATAAAGATGTGGTTTTACTGAATGTGGGTGATCACCTCAGAGAAACACGAGTGACATCACATGCAAACGTGAGCATTCAATTGAGGGATTTGTGTACGTCAGACCCTCTTGAGATGAAAATGATCTGCTTGAAACTGAAATGGCTCCATGGTGATTTACTTGTGTTCGCCACAAAATGATTGGATGGCGCATCAAGCCTCCAATTGAAAGGTGATAAACATGGAGTCGGACGTGTTGGTGGAGGAACTGGTCAAGCATATCAGACCATCACAGCACATAAATGTGAATTTCACTAGAAAAGAAAAAGGTGATGTGGGAAACTATCTGTCACAAAGTCAATGATGTGAGAAATGACAGCATCAGAAGGAATTCAGAAATCATTTCAAGTCCACAAATTGAAATTATGGCAAAACATCTGAGGAAATTCCTCCCATAAGAATCTTAGCTGAGTGTACAAAATAAACAGTAACACTACAAAAAAAAACACCAAAGCTTCACTGAGCCGACAGAGTTACTAAAGACCAATATGTGGAACCAGAGCAGTGGGTTACAGACCCCGAAACTAGAGTGATGGGGGCTCAAGCCGATTCCAGATAACACTGGCGAAAGGCAGAGTACATCCTGGACAATCTAAACAAAAGAGATGCATTAAAAGACATGGCCAATTTACAGTTTATCAATTAATTTAATGAGTATTCTTTGTAAAGTCGGCAGGAGAACATACAAAGTCCACACAATCCAGTCCCAGTGCTAACCATTTAATCTGTATTGCACAACAGACACTAATGTCAGAGGTGATTGGGTTTAAGGAATCAGATTTTTATGTGTGATACTAAAAACAAGAAACCTGCTGATGATCACATTTATCCAGTAATTAGTATGAAGAACAAAGAAGGTAAATAACAGAAACTAGTTCAAGCAAATCCACCCCACGCATGTGACGTTGAAGGAAGGAAGTGTAGGATTAGATAAATTTTTGATTTCCTCTCATTGGCAAATTCTCTAATCTCTGGGATTTACAGGTCATAACTCCAAAACTACCCAGCTGGTGTTTTGTTTTTGGGGTTGTTGTTTTTTAGCATTAACACTCTTAACAACAGGAAAATAAGTTTGTAAGGGCTCAATGTATTGCATGTATCTCTCAAGGCCTGCAAAGATATTTTGATGTTAATGTTGTACCTTCACTTAAACATGTTCCACTGTTTTCTGAGAAATGGTATGAGTTGATTGACTTCTGCAGTGACGGCACAGTTTGTATTTGATTTACGTCGGTACTTGACCCCAATAATCCTCCTAGAACAGCAATCAAGTTAGTATTGTCGTGACGGCAGCGCGGCCCCGTATTACATCAGAGGGGATTACACAAGACGTCACTGCTGAGAGGAATACTCAAGGTTACCCTTCTGTCAGCTGAGGGGAAACTCCCACAGCCGAAGGTCTGCACTGTCAGTCCCAATGTTTCCACTGAACCGTGCAGGCACAAGTGACTTCCGACCGTGGATAGATGTGATCTCAGTAGAAATGGCAGCACTGTTTTCCCGTCTCTTATCTTCGGACTTTCGTGTCTGAGTCTTTGTGTCTCTGTGTCCGTCCCCTCTCTCTCTCTCTCCCTCAGGACCCCTCTTCGTTCCAGGCTTTAAGCAGGATTATTGCAGCCACACTCAGGTCATGACTCTGTTTTTCAAACAGAAAAAAAACGACTTTCAGACACCTCGCTCTTTGTTTGCACTGTAAATGCTGTCAAATTCATGATGATTTGCCAAATTTGGGATGAACTTCAATTAAGCACGTCACCTGTAACATTGATTATATGTGAAATGATTAACAGTTTGATAACAATTATTTAGAAAATAATCATGTCGCATTATTATTATTATTATTATTTTTTTACTTTTGTATTTGGAAATCCATGAACTGGAGCCTCTGGGAGCTTTAAAAGCTTTAATGAAACGAGTAGCATTAGCAGTAGGGTGCATCACATTACCTTATCTATACTGTATATATATATATATAGATAGATAGATAGAACACTTAACATGCTATATATTGTCCAATCCTATTGAGCATGAAGAGACCTGTGATGCAGTTGTGCGCTATTTTACCAATAACGTGGTCACATTAGTATTGACGCCATTGAAGTGTAAACACACACACGCACCTCCCACTAAACGCTGTGCACAAGGTAAATAAAGTTCCCGCATCCATCTGCAGTCAAACATTAACTCGTGGAAGTTAAACACCAACATTAAGTCGGTTTTTTTGAGTTTCTGTTGCAGGTCAGAGCCGCACGTTTGTTGTCTGTAAATATAGTTTGTTTGGGCTGTTCGTATCATCGGCTGGATGCATGGCGACAAGGTCGTAAACCTCTGTGAAGAGTGGAGAGACAACCCGAGGTCAACCAAAGAAATAAAGAAGAGCACACACACACAAACAAACACAGACATACATTCATATGCAGGCACACAAAATCGTAGACTAAAACATACACTGTCACACAAAACACACACAAACTCACAATGATACAGAGAAGAACCCAATAAAGACACACAAACAAATGAACAAGAGTTTATTGAACTGCACACAAATTACAGACAAAGGCAAACCAACAAACACAAAAATCCCCACAGAAGCATACAAAAAAGTAAAAACTCATCAAATCAACCACAAACAACCTGAAACAACTAGAAACAAACACAGATAAACTCCCACTTTAAAATGCACAAATATATGCAAAAGCACATGGACCAAAACCAAACGAATCTCACAGAAATACACAAAAATGCACACAAACACAAAATCACTCCAAATCCCACAAAACCATATAATCCAATAAACACACAACCCCTCAAAAGAACATGCAAAGATTCCACACGCAAATACACAAAGATTCAAACCAAACCTACTGAAAATGACCACACAAAGAAACAGACAGCTTCTGCAATTTTATGATGTCTTCAAACTGCTGAGTATTTCAATTAAATAAAACTGGAAAAACTTCAAATAAATTTCATCACATGTTCATCTCAAGCTGATGAACATTGGAGAAAACATTTTCCTTTATGTTTTTGTAAACAGATACGTTAACATTAATTAGGCCTCAGTTTTATTTTTCATCACATCTGTTTGAATTTAAAATCTAATTCATAATTTAGACCAAGCACAAACATGTTTGGTGAAGCTCACTTTGGAGTCGTAGCGATGAAGACTCGCAGTCAAGAGTGTCAACTGATCATTACATTTCATGTGCTTCTTCCATCTTTACATTCATGTTGTGGTATATTAAAGTCAGTGTTAAGAAGATGAAAGCTTATCCACGCTAGTCATAATTGTACGGCTTCATGTTTTTAATGGATCAAAGTCTTTTATCAAAAAGCTTGTTTAAAAGGCATAAAAGTGATTTGCACACAGTGCTGCCCTCTGCTGTAAACCACAGTCCCATCCCATGTTTCAAGCTCAAGCACACAGTGATACAGTAGTGGGCGCCTTCAGTTATTATCTGAAAGAATGAGTTATGTAACAGGGTTCACCCTGAGGGTCAATCAGCCATTGAAATCTGATTCAACTGTGTTTTATTTAAAGATGACATGACGTGTTTATTCTTCTATTCTTACAAATAATTCGATAGGATTTAAAGATTTTGCTCTAGTCCAAGCTGTGCTGTGTGTGCGTGTGCGTGTGCGTGTGCGTGTGCGTGTGTGTGCTACGAAGCCATAATGTGATGGATTAGTGTGCAGTTTGAGACAGGAGGATTTGTTTGTCCGCTATTGTTTGGGGCTGTTGGAGTTTTCCGCTTTTTAACACACTGACATGGTGAAGACGCAACAGTCTGCTCTTTGTGCCTCGTAATATCTGTGTGTACATTTCTCACACACATGGGAAAACTCAAAAAGAACCATTAAAACGAAAATAAAAATAATGAAAATACTGAAAAGTATAAGAAATGTTGCTTTTACTGTCACTTATCATACTGCTCATGTGAAACACTTTCTGAATTAATTTAGTAAAGTAAATGGACACATACATGTGTAAAGAACATAAAGTATTGCTTCAAATATTGTTTTTTAAATGTACCCCTGAAAAGTGAAATATTTATCAGCTTGTAGCTGTATTTGAGATGAGTGAACAAACGCTTACCGATTATTTATTCTTCATTGAGAGAGTTATTTTGTACAATGTGTCAGATGTGATCTTCAGGGAATCCTATTAATAGATCAAGTTGCACACACATGTGCGTACTGCTTGTTTTTACATTTTATATACAACCATTTCATGAATCAGGACCATAGTGTTTGACATTAACAAACAAACATATTCAGAACAAACACAAAAAAACAACAACAAAGATGAATGAATATTAGGAAAGACAAAAGCATGAATAAAAATGAAACGTAAAAAAGCGTTGTATCGTAGTGTCAGAGCATAAACAGAAAAGGCCCTTCCACCCTCAGTGTGACAGTGAGCAGAGCCATAGTTTAGGATTTTAATGAGACGGAAGATCCGAGATTTACCTTCACGCTCTTCCAGACACGACTTTAAAAGTTCATCCTAAAATCTCTGAATTCACTCTGAAATGAGCTGGGAGCCATTGAGCTGAAGATCAAACAGGAGTGAGATGTTGCGGGATCTGATGCTGCATTTTGAACAAGCTGGATGAAAGAAACTTAGATTTTTACAGCTTTGAGGGAAAATAGGCAGTTTTTTGTGTTTTGTAATGTTTGTCTCCTTTTAGAGTCCAAACTTGATTCCACGATGCTGAGAGTGCCCTTAATCATATATATTCATGATCCTGTTGTCTCCCATTGTCCATAAGTTCTTAGCAAAATCGAGTCCACAAGAAATCCTTATTTTTCAATGCGTCTTTCTTTACAATATCCTCTTCTATTCTTTCTTCTTTCGCTCTCTCTCTGCCTCCCAGGTCCCCACAGAGTCCTATCTGTCCCAGCTGTCATGGCAGGACTCTCCTCTCTACACTGAAATGCAGCCAGAGAAGCGTCAGTCGCAGCTGGAGCCGCCCAGTCCTGCTCCGGGTCAGCAGCCTCTGCAGATCATGGACCTGTGGGAGCAGTACTCCGACCCCGCCTCGGGGAGAAGCTACTATGTCAACAGCATTACGAAGGAGAGGTCCTGGAAACCCCCTCGACGAGCCCGCCGTCAGACTACTGACGGGGTAAAAAAAAAAAGCTGCCTTTAAACTTGTATTTTTGTGAAACATTTTGCATTTTTTTGTGGGTCTATGAAAGTGTCTTTCCTCAAAGGAGTTAATAGAAAAGGTTGAGGGTGTAAATTGAAAGCGAGCGCTCATTGATATGCTTGCATGGTTTAACTGTATCAGCACTAAAAGGGACCTTTTTTTTTTTTCTGGCAAAGAACTTCATAAGGCCTAAAGGAGAGAAGCCTCCTTGGCTTTTTTTTTTCTCCCCCCTCTTTACTCACTGCATCACAGGACTGGTTCTCCACAGCAGGAGCCTCATGCACAAGGGGAGACACACAGTCTGAGAGGTCGATACGCTATAAATTTCACTTTGGCATCAGGTCACATTGAACTTGAAGTGGTCGAGTTTAGTTTTGTCATGAATGAAATAACGACGTAGTTGCTTCCACTGTTAGCCGCTGAAGGTCAAAAACATGGAGTCAAATGTTGAATGAAAAAAAAAACCCAGGACTTTTCAACATTTTAAAAATTTACATTGAAAACAAACAGAATAACTCAAGTATTCTATGTGAGCAAGTGTAGGCCACAGTAGAAATGGAAAACTTGAGGTAAACTTGTGCAGTGGTTAGCACTGCCGTCTCACACCAAGAGGAACTCTGTGAATTTGCATGTCATTGCTGTGTGTTTGTATGGGTTTTCTCATAGATTAAGAACTAGAACTAATATGTGACTGCAACTGAATTTTTGGGTTACAGGTTTTAGCTTTTACTGTAGATAATGTACATTTTTACTCAATAGCCACAGTATTTATAAAGTATATGTCATTTGCCTGACAGAGTGAAGTTCCACTCTTTGTCCAACGGAAAGATTTCCTGTGAGTTTTAGGTTAAAATCTACTGTAATTCAGGTTTCTCTTCTTTTTGCCTGGTTCCATTTTCAGGTCAGCGCAGTGCAACCACAAACGTTACCCAGAGACACCAGCCACCTATCACTACCACTTTCTGGAGCTGGCAATGGGACCGTGCACAGGGTGAATATACACTCTTCTTCTCAGAAGATTGTCCTGACAGGATGACATGGCAGGATGTGAGAGAATTTAGAATGTCGAAATCACTTTTGGGGTAATCAGCAAAAGGCTGAAGTCATTCTTTTTTTTAAGTTGTGCATTTATATTTTTGTCATTTTCATTAATGGTATATTTCCAAAACTCCTCAAAAGTATCAGTACACATTTCTTCAAACCCTTATCTCCATTTCTAAGTTAGAAGAAGCAGTGGAGAAGATGGATATATCTATTAATGTGAATTTAGCTGCATTTTGATGCTTATATTCTGTTAAACAATAGTCATTTTACTTCTTGATGTTGTAGTTGCTTGCGAGTGCTGATGAGGTGACTAAAACCTGCACCGCAAGTTGCCTCATGCAGTAGTTGAGATGGATGAATATAATGAACATATGATGAAATGACAAAATGAAGTACTTACATTTTAGTGTTGGCATATTCCTGCTTGTTCTTCTTATTCCTGTGTGATTCTTCTCAAGGTAATCCAGCCTCCTCCTTCAATCCAAATACATGCATTTCGGATGAATATAAAAGGTTGTGATGCATTAATATGGGTTTTTTTTCTGATGGAAGTGTATTGGGAACCTGTTCATACTGTTTCCTACTATTCACCCTGAGTTTATATGTATAGACTCAAGACCCCTATTAACAAATTTTATTTAAAATTGTCACTCAGCCAGACAAAAAAAATAAAACCTTGATAAAAATCTAGGTAATGTTGTCTATTTACCACTCCTTCACAGTAGGTGGCAATAATGCCTCATATTGTGAGTTGGCAGCCTCTATTTCACACTGTAAAGGAAAATCAACAACATTTACATACATTTGCTAATTGAGCATGGCAGAACACAGGTGATGATTTGTCAATATAAATATTTTTGTGGAAAAAGTACAACAAATGTGAGGCGTTGACATGTGGAAGGATCAAGGCAGTATGTATTGAAATGACATCTGAGTAGCAATTTTATTTATTACCATGGTTAAATCTGTTACAAACTCTGGATTAAGGAAGAGTCCCATTTCTAATTAAATTATAGCTGAATGGGCTCACAGCATAAATATTTACCTGTTTTTGTGTGTTGGTATATTGTAATATATATGGTTTAACTAACAATTAGGAGTCAAGCTGTTTCAGCAAAATTAATTTTTGATTAGGTTAGACCTGGTTCCCTGAAGCAAGTTTGTGAACCACGGTTAAAGATTGATGAATCAATATGATCTTTACATTCATGAAGTTTATTCTTTATTTAAATGCATATAGGTTCCTTGTGTGTGTGTGTGTGTAAAATAAGCACTTAGTCTCATTTTCTTCCTGTTGTTCATAACATTTTCCTCCAAAGTGTGAAAAACGCTTCATATTCTCAGCTTGTAGCTCTTTCCTGGATGAAAATCAATATATAAAAAAAAAAAATGAAAATCAATATTAAAAGCGTGTAGTGCTGCATATTTAAGTGCAAATCACTGTGCTTTGATATCTGCACACATGCAGGTCAACCATCAGTCAACCACACACACACACACACACACACACACACACACACACACACACACACACACACACACACACACACACACACACACACACACACACACTTTGCCTGTTTTCTATGAATGTATTCATTTGAAGTCTCCATCTGTCACCACAGTGCACCTGCACCCACAGACCAGCGCTGCGCTCCATTTTACAGCAGACAGAAGTGCTGAGTGTGGCCGAGTCTCGCTGCCCCATTATTTACTGCCCAGCTCACTTGCCGTATCTGATCATTTATTAACTGCCCCTCTGACCCACACTTCCTCTCCGAGGATGTTTCTGTCAGGATCATCCTGCACTTTAATAACAAGCTAATGCCTCTTGATCTGATGCAGATGAGCAGAAGCCATTAGTGCCTCACAGAGGCAGATGGGAGTGTTTTAAATGCAAAACGGGGTAAAACATTTCTAAATATAAACCTTTCACTGAAGCTGCCTTTAAACTCTCCCAGACCTTGTTGCTGTGTCACAGTAAAAACTCCCAGTGTATCAATTATTTCACCTACTTTGCAAACCTCATTTTAACCCCGTTATAGCAGAAGTAAGCATATTTTGTAAATGCTGCTGTGACTGAAATAAAAGTTTTGAATTGATTAGAATATACAATTTAAAAAATATATGTAATTTAAAAAGATGTTTAAAGATTTATATAACCCGAGTTATATAAATCTCTCTGTATCAGAGTTAAGGGACTTGCACAGTGGCAGTCAGCAGTGGGATTCAAACCTCCAAACCTCTGCACGAGCATGCTTTCTCATATCCACAGCTCCAAATCAGTGAATCACTAGCCAAATAAAATGAGATTCATGTGAATTACTTGTAATAGTGTGACAAAATTATACTTAATACTATTTTGCTCATCTTTAAGGAAATAATTTAGAGGGTGTATTTATGCAAAAAAAAAGACAAAAAATGTGTCGTAATGGTTATTTTGACATTTTGACAACACAAGTGTGTTTATTTACACTTCGAGGATTTAAAGTTTTTAAATGACCTTTCGTCACTCCTTTTTTTTTTTTTCTATCACGAGCTGTCCTATACAGAACTCTGTCAATGCATGTCAAACGAGGAAGCACCTCTGCTGGTTCAGATGTTGAGATTAGAGACTTTAGGCAACAGCCGCAGAAATTGACCCGTCCAGCGAATCAGTGACGACACCTACGTGGTGAAGCCACGCAAGCGCCATGATCCAGATTGCTAGAGATAAGCATTTTGCATCTCAAGGTTGTATTGCCTCAATGTTGCATCAGTGTTTCAAATTTAATGTTGCTCATCAAAAAAAATACCCACATGATCAAAGCAGTGATTCCCCTCGTCAAGTCAGTGTGAGATGCATTCGGTTGACCTATATGTGTCACTATTTATTCGGAGGTACATGTATTAGCAAACAGGAACCTAACTACGGTATATTTATATATAATGCATGCAGGATGCCGCTTGGGTTTTCAGCCCAGGTGTTAAAGCCCAAATGGCCCATTTTCCTTGTCAGCAGCAGAGAGCAGCCGATAGTCCGTGTTTTATTTTTCACTTCAACTTTTAACGTTTTGACGTCTACCTTTTCTTTTATGTTGTCCTGTGCAGGTTTATTTCTGCTTTTAGAAACAGTTCAGAGATCTTAGTGTAATAACAGCAAGTGTTTTCATCCCAGTTTATACTTTTTGCTGTAAAAGATTCCAAGATATATATATTTTTTTTTTTTATCTAACATTTATGTTGATTTTTACATTAAAACTGGAAACTAATGTTCTAATGAGGAGAAATTGCTGCTGTTTGATTTTTTTTTTCTTTTTTTTAAAAAAACAGAACATATAATGACATAACAGAACAAATAATGAGAGGGTAATGTGGGAATTACCTTTGTTGTTTCAAGTTGGAATCATTTTATGAGATGCCAGAGATTGTTTTAGATTAAACATGTGATTTTTGCAGACTGTATCTACTGTAATGTGATAACACCGGAAAAAGCTCAAAGTTCATTTTTTAGATGTCGATTCATTCATTCATTGATTATCACAATTTCTGAATGGCAAACGCCACGCTCAAAATGTTCCAACTGAGCTCGAACTGGAAAATGTCTCCCTGTGAGATGAGTGCTCGAGCCACTACACTACCGGGCACTTTCTATTTGTCTTTGAAACTGTACAGGAGGATTTCTTCACTTTTGTTTGTATGATATTTTTAGGTGGAGTTGACTTTTTCTCTGGTTCACTGTTCCACTTAACTTTAACTGCTCCGTGTGGTTTGTACACCTGTGACACCTCCACAAGTTGGAGGTCCACTGGAGTTGTCTTATTATAGCAAGATGTTCTTGCATTGGTTTTTGTTTTTATAGAAGTATGTTACATATGAGGTTGACTCTAATTTAGGTAAAATGTTATTAATAACTTTTGGCTAATTATCTAAAGAACCGTTAGCTACACACACACACACACACACACACACACACACACACACACACACACACACACACACACACACACACACACACACACACACACACACACACACGTGTGTGAATTTGTTTAAACAAGCTGCATTACTCACCATACTTGTGAATTAACATGCACGAAAGCTCTTGTCATTACCTGGGAGATGACAGGTTTAAGACTATTTAATCTAAAAGAAAAACAAATGATGGACATGTGTCATTATTGTACTGAAATCGAGAATCTGAATGCATCTTGCAGCTCTTGTACAGACAAACTGTGGAATGGTGGTTACTGTGGGGACATTAAGCAAACCTCTGTTGCATTTGTGCAGTTGATCACACACCTTCCTGACTGAGCTGCTGTACATGAGTGTGATCGTGTCGACTGATAAAGTCAGCTTCCCTCTAGAATGGGGAAGTGTAGATAAGCTGAGGCAGCTCGTGGAGGTGAATGACTTTCATTCGTTTGCACTCAGACAAAAAAAAAAAAAACACGGACATGACAAACGAAAAACAGACAAACGGCTGAGTATGTGAACTCGACGGAGAGCTCTCAGAAACTAAATTCAACCTGGATTTTACAACTTGGTGACTTTTTATAATGAGCACATACGCTGTAAGTTTTCATTTTGAAATGTATTATTGTGTTGTTGAATGTGATTCATTAAACCATTACTGGATCTTCCTTATTACTGACATGGTGGTACACAGAAATTGTTCGTTTGTTGTTTTTTTTTGTAGTTCAGACTCAACGTTTTTGACTGAAATACTGAATACTACACAGTGGAGGTTTCACTTTTGCTGAGTAGCAACTGCCTCTCATTGACGTCGGTTGAGTATCGCTGTGGTTGATGGCTGTCGTAGTTTCTAAAAAAAGCAGTTTTAGTTGGCAGAGAAATTGTTTTTACTGCTGTTGTGTGAGTTAGCTCAGTCAGAAACATGTCAGCATTATTTTTTTTAATGTGAGTGTAAAAATCAGCCCGCACAGCTACTGTTGTGAATCAGACTAATAACAGCTGAAAATGGCAATTTATTTTTCTTTTGTCGTCCCTAATGAAGGTCAACTAGGTGGGAAATGAGGATCGCTTTTGTTTTATTGGGAGTAACACATATAATAACTGTTAATCTTAATCTGTTTTGTCATTTTAGTCTCTTTTCTTTCCTCTCTTTCTCTTCAGTTGTCACCTGATTTCCTCTTCGGGAGCCACCAGAGGAATACAGACGGTGGCTGGCAGATGAAACAGGTAACCCTCGTCTCTACCTCCTGCATTCTTTTATCACCACGGGGCATCTAATGCTTCTCACCTTGACTATCACCTTGTAAAAAAAAAAACATCAAACACTAAAATAAAAGCAACTTTTTTATCAATTTTGCATACTCTATTAGCATTTGCTTGACACAATGGTAGAACTTTGGTGACTTTTCCTGCCATGTTGACTTTGTTTTGCTCTTCCTGCTTCATGTCTTGCGTGCATCCAGTATTTTATTCTTGCACAGACACGTATATTTTAATGTAAAGAAATTAATGACTAGCTTGTGCTTCAGTTGACACCTTTGGTTTTTTTTGTGCATGCACTGTGAAGGTATTCCTCAGTGTTTTGTCAGTGTTAAAAGGGCTTTTTGATGGGAGGTATTTTCCTCATGAAAATCAATGAACCCAAGTTGTTAGATTTGCAAAAACTGCACCCTGACTGTATTACTGTAGAATACATTAAAGTAGTGCCAGCTACGCTCTTTAGATTTTCGGAGATCAGCATTTATGCATATTAAGGTGGCGAAATAGCAACTCATGGTGTAAAAAGAAAGGCGGTTACCGAAGCAGTTCTTACTGCAACATGTTGCATCACAGTGGGGTGTGGGTGCACTTGGTTTAAAGCCCTTTTAAAGGCCTCCTCTTAGCAAAGGAGTAGATTTGGCTCGCAGTGCTAATCCTCCTTGCATGAAGAGATGGCAAACATTAGGAGGGATATTCAGTCTGATTGTTGAAACTGGGTTACAGAGATTGGGTACTTAATTATGGCTGTTGCATGAAAGTTGTGTCAAATTTGTTTTGCACACGTGCGCAGTAATTTGTATGTGTAGATGCATGAGTGTGCACGGGTAAACATTTTGCATGTAAAACACCAGGGCACTGCAGCTCATATATGTATTGTGCACAGTGCAAGAAGGTACATTTTTAGTTTATCAGTCACTATGGCTGCATATCAGTGCCACTCTACAGAGAAAGCTGGGAGTAGATAGCAAAACATCATAAAGGAGTGGTGCCGAGGCGATGCACTTTGCAGCTAACACAATGATATTCCAACAACAACAAAAAAAAAGAAATTATATGAGTATGCAAATGAGCATTCGCTGCACCAGCTGTGGCACACTTCACACTAGAATTGTTATTTAAAATGCTATATAAAGTCTCTTTTGCATTTCACTAAAGGAAGAAGGCTGAATAAGCTCATCAGAAAATACATTACCTTCTTTTAATCAGAATAAGGTGTCAGAAGTAGCTAATGACCTTGTCTTTGGTGCAAATTGTGCCAAAATAGCCGACGTTTTTTAATTTTAAATTTTTTTAGTGAACCTCGGTTATTGTATCATAGGAGCATCAAATAACGTGCAAGCCAACATCAGCATGCCGGAGGGTCGATATTGTGCTATTTATATGGAAAACATTATCTTTTTAAATAGGGGTAACTGTTGTTCCTGGTTTATTTAGTGGGGTGAGACGAGGGAAAATGAAAGATAGCTTCTCCTATTGCTGGCTAAATAGAATTTGCATATTGTGAGTGTGAAACTATGACAAACTTCTGACTGAGAGCTGCAGAATTTGTGTCTGGAGAAGCGTCAAACTCCTGCAAACATTAGTCTGAAGAGAGAGACTGGTGATGATTTCACATCTTTCTGCAGATAGACAGAAATAAGAAGGATAACATTTAGATTACATTTTTAATTAAAATTGTTATCTGTAGGTTATTATGATTCTTAACTCCTTAACAAAAATAGGTTTTATTTGTGTCCTTTTTCAATGCAAAAGTGATTATATTTGTGAAAATATAAACATGGATAGAAGACAAAACAGTGCTCAAGTCAAGGTTTGTATGAAGTTTTATAATAACACAAGAAGTTGAGGTAATTTATCTTGTTTTAGGTTTTGTTTTAAATTTTGTGTCATATGGGAAATAAAGAAGTGTAGCAGAACACTGCACACTGTGAAAAGGCCTTGGCCTTTATGTTGTCCTTTACTGTTACTGGTTTGGGATTTTAATTGTTTAGACATTTCTACTTATTAAACACTGGATTCTTTAGGCAGAAATACCAGCTCAACACTTCAACCAGCAGTAAATATGATATAAGAGACGGAACTTTTCACCACCGTTGCTTGTATCTCATTCAGGAAGCAATATCAGTTTACAGAATCAGCTTGCTTTTGCATCCAATTGAAGCATGTTGTAATCATTTTAACGGTCATGCACATTTAAATTTCCCTTCCCCCCCCCTTTTTTTTTCTCTGCTCCACATTTTTGTGACTCACCCCAACTTTTGACCCTGAAGAGCATGCAGCGTGCCGTCTCCTCTGACACCCTGAGCACCATGGCGTTCAGTAATACCGGCTCCCAGAGCTGTAACACGGCACCCATGTATGATGTCAAGCAGCAGCTCAGCCACTCGCAGTCTATGATCCTGTCTGAGAATGGCAAGGTATTCATCCTCGGCACGTGCACACACACACACACACACACACACACACACACACACACACACACACACACACACACACACACACACACACACACACACACACACACACACACACACACACACACACACACACACACATATGCACACGCACGTACACACGCACATGCACTCTCACTCACAAAGAAGAGAGAAGGTAAGTAGACCTCCACATGGATGTACTGCTCAACACAGGTGATGCCCTCTTGTATTTTTCCAGCTGGGCCAGCAGTGCACAGATTACTCCTGCAATGTGACCAACATCGTCGTGGAGCCTCCATCTCCTGAAAGCTCTCCAGACAGCGACGGCTGCACACCGGTGAGGAAATATTCCTTGTACTAGATATATATATGAAAAACTTCCTTCAGGAAAATCTGTTATTCTTTGCTGTATGGACTGATGAGGTCCTCTTGCTTATGGTTTCTATAATCTCATGAGAAACTGCTGTTTTTCTTTTCCAAGGAAAATGTGTATTGGTACCATTTGCACTTTTTCACTTGTAATAAGAGATTAATAAATAGGGCCTTCTCAAAGTAATAAAAAGAATAAGAAGCATAAGAACACCTTCACAATTTTCACAAAGTGTTCATATAAAGAGTTTAAATGATCAAGCTCATTAGTAACAAAGATGATAATATTTTTGAAATAAATTATACATAACAGGAATAAACAGCCCAAAAACTTTAATTGAGAAACATCGTATGACACAAAAGTAGCATGTTCTTTTAAAATATAATTCAACAAGCTATTCAAACAGCATAACATCACATAAATGTGCATCCTAAGTACCGATTTATCTCCTCAGGCAAGTTGTTCCAAAGTCGAGGCCCCCTGATGATTAAAAAAAATAAAGCTTGATCCCCTTTATGCTTGAGTCTTGACTTTGAAACAAGCAAAATGTTCCACCTGATGATCTAAGGGTGGGAAGACACCACCCTCCTCCTGTTTGAACGCTTGCCTCATTAAATCTGCTCGATATATACTGTATATATATATCATCTCTTCACAATTATAATTATTTCACAATTTATCATGTACAGCAAATTCAGCATAAAACTGTTTTAAGAACGTAATTGACGTATTTATCCTCTGCTGATCTTGACGTATTCTCAAAAATTACAATCCTCCTGGGAAAATGAATTCCTTTGATCCCCTGATTTCTTGACAAAGAAGACAAACTCCACCCCCTTTCGCAGCAAATGTTTCATAAATCCTATTTCTAAGGTTTGACACCAAAATTACAATTAAAATAACCAAATATTTTATAACCGTTGATATATACTGTGACTCTAGGATGTGCGTTTATGAAGAAATCCCCAGCAGTTCAGTTTTTAAACTTTTCTTTTAAATTTTTCTGAAAAAACCCATCTCTTACTGCAAAAACCCAGAAGTATTTATATGACGAGACAGACTTCCTCTCTTTCTCATAAAACCGCCGCCACCTCTGCTTTACGTCAGTTTGTTCCTCACTGTCTTCATATACTGTACTCAACACTCCATCGTTAGCATTAATTCAGTTCCCTCGCACCTTAAACGGGGCCATACCGCAGTGGGAGATTTTAGAGCAGTTCCCCTCCTGCTATTTTGTGAATGATGCAACACTGGAGTTAAATGGGTTTGCTCAGGATGCGGTGTATTACACAGAGGAAAAGCCCTCTGTGCTACTTTACTGTGAACACTTCAACTTGTCCTCACATAGTTTTTTGACCCCAAAGATCCCTGGTTACTCTTGAGTGATTCCTTCAGTCTGACATCACACGTGTGAGTGAGAACTGTGGGTTTTAACGTATATTTGGCATGTGTGTGTTTAGGAGCTGGAGAAAGCAGGTCGATTGAACAAGACGAAAATTGCTGAAGGAGGCAAGAAACTGAGGTGAGGTTGCTTTCATCTGAGACAGGTGAAACTAATTATTCACTTTGTTTGAATCTACATGAAAAAATAAATTAAATATGCATTGTATTTGGTGGATTGCAGGAAAAACTGGAGTCCCTCCTGGGTGGTGTTAGTGGGGAACAGTCTGGTTTTCTTTAAGGATCCTAAATCACAGACACCTTCCAGCTGGGTAAGACTTTAGACAAACTATAATCTTAATGACTTTAGTCATTAAATCTTTTCTTTTTTTGTGGAGTTTTTGTTTTTACAAGGCACACAAATACCTTTTTGACACAAATTTTTATATATATTAAAAAAAACAAAAACATCTTCATTATCCATGTTAACACCATGACCACATGTGGACTTAGCAGGAAAGAAGATCAATAAATATTCTCTGTGCTTGTTACTTTAAAAATGGTAATTAAAAAAACGTAGTTGATGAAACACTTGCCTTGAAGTTATATTTTAACAGATTTGCGTGTGTTTTTCATTCAAAGAAACCAGGAAACAGTCGACCAGAGAGCAGCGTGGATTTAAGAGGAGCAAAGCTACACTGGGCCAACGAGCTGTCCAGCAAGAAAAATGTCTTTAAGGTAAAAGAAGAAAAAGCAGAACAACTATCTACATTGATCTCAGGATTCAGAAAGTGAACTTTTTATTTATTAACGATCATGTTTCTCTGAACCCTGTTTACTACATACACAATACATTCCAAAATAAATGAACAGATAAGAGCTAAGTGCTAATTTCCTCAGTGGGAGATGTGAGAGTAGGAGGTTTTCTGTTTCCTGGTCTGTCTTCAATGACCCACACTGAGGAAGCAGCAAAAATACATTTTCCTCAGAAATGAGTCAGATTAAATACAACGCAAGTTCCCCACAGTCTGTACAGAAGAGGGAATTTTACACCTACCAAATGTCAATGAAGTGGATAGAAAACAAGCCTGAGGACTTCATACAATGCTCATGTAAAATATAATGTTATATAGTTACATAAAGTACAATATGATAGGTATTAACGCACTGCATTACAATATGAAGTGTCTCTGATATTTTGCCAATATCACATTGTCATTGTATTTCTTGTTTTGTTTTTATTTGTTACATTAGAAAGGAAGTAAAAAAAAAAAAAAAGTGTTAATGGGACAAAACAGGTGTTTGTAATATTTTGGCCACTTCATTAGCATATATGATAAAGGCAGAAAATTACTGACTCATATGATGCAGTACAGCTCAATAGGGCTGGAAACACAACCAGAAGAAGAAAAAAAAACAAAGTAAATTTACACTGTTATGAAATCATGAGGGATTGAAATGATCTGAAATTGTGTGTTTTAGCTGAGAACGGTGACAGGCAACGAGTTCCTGCTTCAGTCGGAGACCGAGTCACACATCAGGGAGTGGTACAACACCATCCAGAACGTCATCGACCGGCTGGTTAGACGCACGCACGCACACACACGCACACACACTCACACACACAGAGTACATAGAGTACTTTCCATTTACCACTTCTCTATTAGTGGCTAAAATGGTTTGTATTAAAATAGTGTACTCAGTAAGTGACATTTATAAATCCATGGCTTCATTTTAATGTGCAGACTGCATGTCAGTTCACTTGTTAAGTTTGACCTACATTTTTCAACATTTCAGGTTTAAAGATAAACAAATTTGTGTTTTGAATGTAAATGTCTAACATTACGCCTTTAGGAATTGTCAAATTGTGTTTCTAAATGGAGGGAAAAATATCCATCTTACACCACTTTTTGTGCAGCCTGTCTCCAAGCATAACTGCGTCCACTTCAATATCAGCTTCTCCATACCACAGTTTCTCACTGAAATCAGCTTCTCATGAATTTGGTAGCCTTCCCTCTTATCTCAGCTCGACTCCAATTATAGATCTCAAAAATGCCCTTTTTTTAACCCCCACCCACCCCCCTCCTTCTGCAATATTTTTTTATTTCCCCGAAAGAAGCTGCTCTTCAAACAACACCAAGTTCCAAAAGAAGACTTCAGTGATCTATAAATCTGCGTTATTCCAAAGTGTTCACCATGTGTGATTGCCTGCATTGAAAAATTCAGTTTCTCCTGATTGTTAGAAACACATTTTAAATGCCCACTTGACGAGAGCACATTAGATTATCTTATAAGAAGCGTTGAAACCAAATAATACCATGTATTATTTGGTTTCAAGGCTTCATTACAACATCGTTTCCAGAAACATGCTGGTCTACAAATACATCAATACACATACAACAAAGGCTGCATGATGTTCTGCTGCAAAGGAGCTGTTGGGTCTTGATCTTTAATAAGGCCCACTGCCT
Source organism: Blennius ocellaris (assembly GCF_963422515.1). Taxonomy (NCBI): domain Eukaryota; kingdom Metazoa; phylum Chordata; class Actinopteri; order Blenniiformes; family Blenniidae; genus Blennius; species Blennius ocellaris. The sequence goes on along the minus strand of NC_137653.1, from coordinate 10,445,807 downwards.
GCATGTTTGAGGGTTTTCTCAGCTCCAACATTCTTGATGTGGAGCCTGATGATAACTTTTTCAAACAATAACTAAAATTTCTTTAGAATTAAAATGATAGTAAAATATAAATGAGTCAAACATGGCTATAAAATCTGTGGTGATCAAATGTAAAAACCCAAGTTCTCATTAAGCACAAAGTATTTATCGGACATGACCATTTCTGTTTCAACTTCTTGAATTATTTTAACCCGTGGGAAGTGAGGCAGAAGCTGTTTGCCATTTGAAAATAGTATGCTCTTTGATTTGTCAGTGTTTAATATAAATTTGTGTCAGACAGGACAGAGCAGTGTCAAATGCAAACTGCATGAAATAAAGGTCTAGTAAAACTGAAGAAGATTAGCACTACGTAATCATATATTCAGCATATTATAGGACACAGCGTCAAGAAAATTATCACAGAGGATATATATGTAAATTGTGAACAGGACTGGTCCCATATGGCGCCTTGAGGCACTTCCTTTAAAAGAAGAAGAAAGAACAGCAGCCTGGACACACTGTGTTTAACTGGATTGATAATCAGAGAACCAGTCTTGTGGAGTCTATACATTTATTCTATGTGCTTTAGATGGTGATATATCATTCATCACTGTGAGGGGAAAATCACACAACTGGAAGGTGAAATTCCCTCAAACCTATGACAGAAAATCAAATGTGCTGGTAACTTATTGTCTTCCAGGACCGTGAAAACCCGTTAGACAATGTCCTCCTGTACTCCCTGAGGAGAGCGGGCAGCGTGGAGTTGTTGGACCACAGCGACGACGATGACAGACGAACATCCCGTAAGTCAGCCTCCACGACGACACCACTCATTGCTCCTTCCTTCATTAATGCAACCGTCACGAGCAGCCGCCACCCACCCTCCTGTCCAGTTTACTCTATCTCCATCATCATCATCGTCATCATCATCATCATCGCTCTCTTTTCTAAACTTCCACACAGGCTTCTTGCATCCCTCCATCCTGTCCTCCATCATCTCCTCCATCCAGCCCACTTACATTTTCACTCAGCCCCCGTGGCAGATAATCCCTCCGTCAGTCCTGTCTCATCTCCGCCGCCGCCCGGCCCTCCCACTCTTCATTCTCACCACCATCCCCTCTCATCTTCTCTTCTGCCCCACGGCCGGACGCCCCGCACTGACCTCCTCCTCCTTGTCTTCCCTCTCCTCCACCTCCTCCTCCTCCTCTCCTCCCTCTGCAGTCCCTCGCTCGTCGTCCAACCTGGAAAACACAGAGAGGAAAAGAGTGAAGACCCGGCTGAAGAAGCTGATCTTGAAGAGACCCCCTCTGCAGGCCCTGCAGGAGAAGGGCCTCATTAAAGGTGTGATTTCTTTTTGAAGTTGGAGACTTATTTAAATGAAAGTATCCTTTATTCAGCAGTATAGCAGGCAAATCACGGAAGTGCATGTTCTCTATCGCTGAGCTGTTAATATTACAAGACTGTGCTCTTGCAGCAGAAACTATCCGCAGGACTTTTTTGTGAAGTTTTGCCATTTAGTGGAACTGCATCAAAGTTATGATGGCAGGCAGGAAACCTCAACGTTTATCCTGCAGTGATACCACATCTCGCTGTGAGCGGGAAGCCGTGCAATACTCCTCGTTTGTTTCGTAAGAACTTTAAGTGATAAAGTTTCTCGTGCCACTAACAAAAGCATCAATTATTCATCGCTCTTAAATGCTCAAATAATCCGCGAGTTTAGCATTCACATATGCATCCATACAGAATCACTATGTGTTTTATGTGTCTCCCCGCTATGACACATCTGCTTCAAATGAATGACTCGTTATCGGGCCGCCGCTGAGCTTGATGACGACCCATTTATGTGAAGCATGTGTGATGAAGCGGTAAGACGTACTCAACATTTACTGTTCCAAGCAGAAGAAATTCAAAGCACACTTACTTCCAGAACAGCGCAGAACAAACAGACAGTAAAGACAAGCATCTGATTAAATGAAGAAAATCTGAACCCTTTAAATGCTTGATAACACGCATGAGACTGTGAGGCCGGTATCTCTCCTGATATTCAACCCCAGCATACTATGAACAAATACACAGGTACACACTGGACAAATTGCCAGTCTGTCACGGGGTAAACACACAGTCACAAGTAGTCTCACGCTCACAATGACACATATGCTCAATTTAGAGTCACCAATTAACCTCGACTGTGTGCGTTTGGACCGTGGGGAGACTCCACAGTACCCAGAGAAGACGTTTGCACGCACAGAGAGAACATGTAGACTCCACCTAGAAAGGCCCTCAAGCATAGAATAGTCCTATTCATTTAACTTGCAATGAGCTGCTGTAGTGTGAGGTTAGGACAGGACGAAGTAGCTCAAAGAGCGTGACACAGAAAACTAACATGTTGACATGAAAAAGGTTATTTACATGCCACAGACCGGTGGTTTCAGGAAGAATTGATAAACAACTGAAGCTTTTAGGTAGCTTTAACACTATTAATAAGTCTGGTTTATCAAGTGTGTGACCTCTCTGACAACCTCTTCATTTACATGGTTTTCTGCATGTTGAAGAGCAAAGCTTTATTTGTCACACACACAATTAGCACTTTATTATTAAAAAAAAAATTTACATCCCTAAGGAGCAGTGTGCATTAACTGTGCAGCTTCCAGAGAGCATGTATTTGAGGTGTACTTGGCAACTCACAGTGGTGATGTGACAGCTTGTGAACTAAAGCTTCCTCCTCTCACCTTGAGGCCACCACTGCCTAATTCTTGTCTGTCTTGTTTAATTTCACAGGAGCAGTGATACACTTGGATCTATAATTACTAAACCATTGACAGCCTCAGTGAAAATATACAGAGTTTCTTTGGTTCACACATTGTAATACAACAACAAAAGTATACTGTGGACAAAAGGCTTGCATATGCTTCGCCCTATAGTCTATATACAGTGCATTGCATGGCTTGTGTTGCATCATCACGTGTGAGCTTACATGTCTGCTGGGAGCTGAGCCAAACATGGAGGTTTTCTCCCTGAGTGAACACAAAACTTATCAGTAGATTAACTTCAGCTTGAGGCTCTTACATCATGTCTTAGTAAGAAAAAAAAAAAAGAAAGTGTGTGCAGTTTTCTGAGATGAAAAAAAAAAAAAACCCTTCTCAACAGACATGAAAAGTGTGTTTGTGTCTGTCTGTCATCACTCTTCAGATCAGGTGTTTGGCTGTCGTCTGGAGATGCTCTGTGAGCGAGAGAAGAACACTGTCCCTCGCTTCGTCAGGCTTTGTACCGAGGCTGTGGAGAGGAGAGGTACAGTCGCCGCCAACACGGACCCCCGCTAATGTGACTCCTCCAACTTTAAGGCGGACTCACGAGAACCAGCCCTCAGCACCCTGTTTTGAACCTCACTTGACAGCAGCTCCGAGCTCGTTGGTCTCACAACTCTGGCATAAATCATCAAACCCCAATTTAATGAAAAATGTTTGTGATTGCCCGACAGAGAGCAGCTTGGAAGACTGCGATTAAGAGGAAAAACTCATGACAGCTGCCAGCCAGAGAGATAAGAGATAACTGAGTTGTTGAGAAACTGTTTAGAAACAATGCATCAATGAATATTTCACAAGTAGAAGAAAAACAAAACTACCTTAACTACATGGGTTTGATGAATTAAATATGTCTGGGGAATTGTAGATCTTTAAGCTCTGCCACACCGAAAAAGTTAGAGCCAAGTAGGAGATACTGTTTTAATTCTGTTTTCTGTGTAAAGTTTATTGTAGATTTGGAAACAATACTTTCCCAAATGTTTGAGGAAAGAGACTTCACATCCATATGTGTTATATATATATTGTGTGTGTGTGTTTGTGTGTGTGTGTGTCTATATATATATATATATATATATATACATACATACATACATACATACATACATACATATGTGTGTGTCACATATCCAATTTATCTTTCAATTTAAACTTCATATTTGCCAAAGACAAATGATTAGTTTTATAGTTAGAATAATCATTATTTAAATAAATACATTGGTTTGAAAATTCAATGGAGAAGATACAGAAAAACAACTCAAGATGTCAGTTCTATTTTTGCATATCTATTTCCAGGTGTTTCACAAAGTTGTGAAGTGAAAAGTTAGCCATTCGCTCTCTAGATTTATCTACGGTATTATCTAGACTATAAGGCACACCAAGTCGTGTCTGTCCAAAAAAATGCATTGTTAAAAAAGAATAAGTATCAATTTTGTGTATAACTTTTCGTTATGATTAATCCCAAGATGTACTTGATTCAGACCACAACTTGCCGTCTTTGTTTTCTTCATCACCGAAACAGTTTCTCTTCTTCTCTACAATTCCTCCTAATTTTTTTTCTTTCACTCTCTGGATTCTTTCTGCTGCATATTTTTAGTTCAACTTTTCTTTTGAAGCTTTATGTAATTGGCGACATTGTTATATTGAAGTTTTCCCGAAGGTACTTCAGTATTCTTTTGTTATGCAGCACCTCCTCGTGGTCTAAGATGCTATACACTGATCAAGAGTAAAACAAATTATTATTACTATTATTAATTTGTTATTTCTCTATCATTTAGAGAACCCCTAAGTTAAGAGGAAGGAGGGTGTATTTATAGGGAGACATGTGATCATTCACATGTCTTTTTCTCATTTTTTCAAGTTGCCTAAAAAGGCAAATTGCCCTCATGCTTCACTGTTCTCACACATCTTTGGCCACTTAGGCAACATAACAAACCTCCTGGGCACATTGAATTATTGATTTGCAGAAAATGTGACCAAAACAAAACAACAAAATCACCTCAAACTGCCTTAAAATCTGAGGAAACCATTTCTAACCCTCATTAAACTGTAAAGAATGGCAGATGTGACAGTCAAATTGACGTGTATTCTTACAAAGCAGTGGACGTCCCGTATCATCTGACCTGCTCTGTGTGTTGCGTTTCAGGACTGGAGACTGACGGCATCTACAGAGTGTCAGGAAACCTGGCAGTGATTCAGAAACTCCGGTTTCTGGTGAACCACGGTGAGGATGGAGGAGGAGGAGGGGGAGGAGACAGAGGAGGGGGATAATAATGATGATTGTGGGTAATTCTATCTCTGATAGAAAAAAAAATGGAAAGAGAGAGAGTGTCAAAGGTAGAAGCGGAGAAGTGGATGCAGATTGTTGTTTTCTTTTGCTGCTTGGTGCCATTTTGGATACTACGGGTAAAGCGGAGCACACCGCTCGCACTCACTGTCTACCTTCCACCGCACGTCGTCCCTGTGATGAAGTGGACGCATCAGAAAGCCAACTGAGTTACTTGTTGGTTTTTGCAGAGCGAGCGGTGACTACCGACGGCCGTTACATGTTCCCGGAGGAGTTGGTACAAGGTAGACTCGAGCAGATGAGAAAATAAAACAGCCGCTTTCACGTCTTTACCCGACCTTCTTGTTTTGTGCATCGTGCGTTGCATAATGTGAACACCTCAGTTTAAAAAAAGAATATACTCCCAAAAAATAGCCGCTTACAGACTGACATGCGGAGACAAGCTGCCACCTTCTTTTTTTTTCTTCCTTTCTGTGTGCTACCATTTGCTCAATGTATGTGTGTCCCTTAGGCTTTTGTGCTTTAAGTTTTCTGATGTAATAACATGCAGCAGGTTGTACAGCGAGAGCTGGCGCAGTCCACGGCTGCCACCAAGTGGCTGAATCAGCTTGTTGTCGGCGCGCTCTGATCCCGCAGCGACATCTCACTGACTGATGTTTCCCATAATGAGATGCGAGATGAATATTGACCTCATTGATGTTCAAATTAAACCCCACACTTCAGCTCTGATGATCCAATTTGAGGAGCGTTAGTCAAGCCTGCGTTTAAAAGCAGTGTGCTTTATCCTCAGAAGTGCTTGCGTGTGTGATTTTGTGTGTGTGTGTGTGTGTGTGTGTGTGTGTGTGTGTGTGTGTGTGTGTGTGTGTGTGTGTGCGTGTGTGTGTGTGTGTGTGTGTGTGTGTGTGTGTGTGTGTGTGTGTGTGTGTGTGTGTGTGTGTGTGTGTGTGTGTGTGTGTGTGTACACTTTCACAGAGCATCTCTATCTCCCTCCTGCAGCTACAAGCCTTCATGTCACGCTTCAGCACTGAAGTGAATTCATACTCTGCTCATGCTAAATAATGCCATGACCGTAACTTCACTATTTAGACTCTAAAACTCCCCGTCTCTCTGTTTTTATATTCCCTCGCCTTTCATTCACTTCCTCTCACCCGGTCTGTTCCCCTCTTTTCTTGCCTCCCTCCCACTTCTCCTCCCTCCTTCTCTGTCCCAGAGGAGAAGCTGAATTTGGACGAGAGCGAGTGGGAGGACGTTCATGTCATTACAGGAGCTTTGAAACTTTTTTTTCGTGAGCTCCCCGAGCCCCTGGTGCCCTTTGGCTTCTTCACTGACATCGTGGAGACAATCAGTGAGTGACCACTTTCACCACATTCAGACTGGTTGGTTTATACTGCCAGATTTGCACAGATTTACTCAAAGTGAGTCATTTCATACACAGAAACTCAATATATTTGATCAAATGCACCTCATCAGCTGCCAATAAAGTATGAAACCAAAAAAAGTGAATAACACGCTTTAGATTGGAGGTTAAAAAAACGTTAAATTGACAAATTATGCAGAGTTTTTTGCATTGGGACTGTATAGCGTTATGGAGGTTCGCAGTCTCACCTCATAGAGGAGTTCCATGATATCAGGGGAATGGGTAAAAATCTTATTGAGTACTGTGACAGCGTAAAAACTGAAGTAGGAGATAATGCCTGGTTACCGAGCCGTACACCTGGTGCAGTAGGATTCCACCTGACTGACCAAATATAGTCACATTAAACATAATTTCAATCAACATTTTGTGCTATGGACATTATATGTGTCGATATCACCTTAACCATCAATTTGTGACAAGTTGGCCAACTATTTCAAAGTTTCAACACACACAATTAGAAAACACATCAAGAAGTACATTTTTAGAAAGATCTCAACATTTAGGTACAGTTACGCTTATAATAATACATCCATTAATCTTCACATATGTACAGGGAGAACATGCAAACTCCTCACTGAAAAACGACATTTTAATCGCTCAACATAAGTGAATAAACCTATATCTACACCATAACTTCCAGCACTCTTAATCCATCTTAATTACCCTGCGATAATACTTGTGAAATTGGGATTATTGCAGTGTGTTTTTGCTGCAGATTGAATCTGGAACTGATCAGGTGTTTTCTTGCTGGTATTACATGGCGGAACATTTCTTACCATGCGTGCTCACGAGCGTGCATATACTACATGCAACTTTCGAGTATTTTCGCACTGGGGTTGCGACAACAGATCATTTTCTTGCAATACAATCTGCCTCCTGTATCCTGCATCCATATGCAGTACATTTGTTCTTTAAAATGCTGTGTATTTAAAATATCTGGGAAAAAGTTGTGTTCAGAAGCTATGTTGTTTATTAACGAAAGGAAACTGTATTGAGCAGAAGAGAAGTCTTCATAGCAATATTGTTCTGCACTTCTTTCACTTCAAACAGCTTTCTAACATGGCAGCATTTTCCACACCTGCCTAAATCTTGTGCACAGTACCATATGTCTATAATTAAAGATATATTCAACTCAAACAATAAAAGAAAACAGCACATCCGTATAAAAAAAAAGCATGGGCTCCAAAAGCGAGACAATAATTATATACTGACAAACTGTGGAATTTATTGAGTTGTGTTGATCTTTACGTTTAAGCGCAGCCTTGTTTTCCATCCTATAATCCTCCATCTGTGCAAGTATATTTAAATCATGCTTGAATTGTTACACCGTCATTTTAAGAAAAAAAAAACATTATTTTTGAATCTTGTGTGCCAATGCCACGAAAACACTGAAGCCAACAAATCATATTTCACTTCTTTACAACTTTGTTCTCTGGCAGCTCATTTATCGTCACTGATGTACATCTGTTGAGAACAAGCCACAAATATATAGTTTACATTAGTGAACATGAGGGTTTTTTTTTCATTGGGAGAAAAAGCCAAAGTATTTTTTTTGTTGCTGTTGTTCTGGAAGAGAACTGCAAAATGGCTACCTCTGTTTCTGGAAAATGAAGCTAAGCTGTATGTTTTCTAACATTGCAGAAAGTGGACATAGACAGATTTCAAAATAATTGTGACAGTCATAAAAATAGTAATAAGAAGAAAAGGAATGTGAAGATAATGACAGAGAAGAGGAAGAAATACGATACAACGTTGAAGATGACTACAACAATAAAGATCAATATGATCAAGAAGAGGAAGAAGAAAAATGAGGGGGAAGACGACAAAGACCATCGAAAACGGTCAAAGAAGAACAAGAATAACAGAAGAGCAATGAGAACAATATGAAGATGACGAAGATTAAGACAAAATTGAAAAAATTAAGACAAAAATAAAATATATATAATAACATACATTGCAGTAATGTGGCACAATATTATTATTATGATTATGATTATTATTATTATCGATGTTGTTGTGAAAAGAGACAATTAAGAAGATGATGATGTCAAAGAAGTAGAAAAGGAGGAAGAAGCAAAAGAAAATACCACAACAATGAAGATAAAGAAGTTGATGTGGAAGAATTAGATGAAAATAAAGATGAAGAGGAGGAAGGAAAAAACAGATGGCAAATAGGAAGGTGAATAAAAGAAATAAGACAAAAACAAGAATTAATAAAAAAAGATGATGATGAAGAATGATAATAATTTTGATAAAATATACATAAAGTGCAAGAGATGCATATTCTTGGGCTTTTGGAGTAAACGCAAGAGAAAACACACAAACTCCACCATGGGAGTCTCTGTTGCGACACAAAAATCCACTCTATGTGCATTAGTGACTTCACTTTACTGGTAAATTATCCGATTTAATGATAATTGATTAACTGAATTAATTAATCTTTTGTTGACTGTGTTGAACACATTAATTCTTAGCAAATTTCATCACTCGACTATAACTGCTTGAACTGTGTGATACGGCATTTTGAATGTATTATCTCAAAGACAAGACAAAATACTGTTTGAATACTTGACATAACAAGATACTGATCGTGAATGTGAGTTTCAATTTCTGTACACTGCCCACAGTGGTGATGTTTGATACTTGCATCAGATGAGATTTTACATGTGTTATCAGTGGGTGAATATGTTAATCAGTTTGTCAGTGCTATTAAAGTGCATGAAATCAAATTCAAAAGATAAAGTGATGATGATCGTTTCTTTCAAACGTGTAGATCATAGCCATTTTTTCACATGTTTCCATATGTACATATAAAGGTGATTATATACACAGTTCCCATATAGATGTACCCACATCCCTACTGCTGTAGTGTACATAAACCCACTCAAACAGTTAATCTCGTCTGAAAAGGAGGAGGAAGAAGCAAAGCGTACTTAATCCTACCCCTTCTCCTATATTCCAACTTACTGTTGAATATGTATCCGACACGTCTCTTGGTGTGTGTGTGTGTGTTGCAGAGATGTCAGACTACATGGACAAAGTGGATCGCCTGAAGTGTCTGGTGCTGAACATGCCTCCTCCAAACCACGACACGCTGCAGTTCATGTGTCGCCACCTCAGACGGTGAGAAGAAAGCGATGGAACAGATGTGTCTTCATTTGTTTCAGTGGCCCTTAATGTGGCTAAGGTCAGAAAGTTGAATTTTTTTTTTCTGGACAACATGAACAGATGCTCCTGTCCTAAAGTAAGATCTCTCCTCCTCATAATGTTTCTTTTTTAAAATCTGACCACAAGAGGGGGTAGTTCCCTCGTCGGCCTCAGTAATTTTCTGTCAGGGATTCTTTGGCAGCGGCTCTGAAAGTATGCCAGAGCTGTACCAGGACCACGCTGTTGTTAAGTTTGGGTCCTAGTGAAGATGAAAAGCCTGGAGGAAGATGAATGGTGTACAATGTTCTGTGAGCCAGTTCCTTTTACAGTACATAAAATGTGTGTTTTTTACCGCCTATGGTTTTTCCTTCCACTCCAGGGGTGAGCGTTCGTGTTCTGAGGCCCATGTTTGTGCCAGGGTGTGGTGGGCCCCATGAATTTGTCAACTCTGTGTCTTTCTCCCATTTTCTCTCCGCTGTCATTCCTCTCTCCCCTCGCTCTGTTTCTCATTTATTATCTCCCTGATCAATCGTTCCCCCCCCTTTCCTCCTTCTCCTCCTCCTGCTCTCGTGCTCTCTTCTCCAGCTCCTTTCCCTCCACTTCCCCCTTCATCCTCTTCCTTCTCTTTTCATTCTTCCTTTCCTCTTCCTCCCCTCATCCTCCTTTTCTACCCCCCTCCCTCCCTCCCTCCTCTCCCGCTCTCCTTTTTGCCTCGAAGGTCCCATGGGAGCCTTGTGGTTCGTCTGCTGGAAGGCATACCAACACCGCCGCCGCCACCGCTGGAACCTCTCTCTTCTCTCTCTCTTCACCCTCTTCCCCGCTCACTTCTTTTTTTTCCCTCCTCCCTCTCCTCTCTCCCTTTTTTCCTCCTCTCCTTTTAATGTGGAAGTTTTGAGCAATTGCTGGCTACTCCTGTGGCTTGGTGGGAATGGCATTTTTAGAAGAATGCCTCATGCTGTGGCTTTAACCCATTCCTGCGTCACCCCCATGTCTCTCTCTCTCTCTCACACACACACACACACACACACACACACACACACACACACACACACACACACACACACACACACACACACACACACACACACACACACACACACACACACACACACACACACACACACACACACACACACACACACACACACACACACACATCAACATAGGTGGATAGAGGCAGTGGATTTGGAACACTTTAATGCACAAATCTATGTCATAAAATCCAGATGGATGTACGAGAACAAGCACGCTAAAGCAAGAGGTCACGGGCGGATCCACCGACTGATTCTCTTACTTTGTGTCCACAGTTATAAAGATGTCACATCTCGACCACAAGCACGAAACTGTATCAGCATTTAGCATTAATCTGTACTCTTTCTATCCAAAATGATGGTTTCTACGATGGTTGAGCGCTCCTACCGTGTCTGTAAGAATAATGTCAGCGTGCTAACATGCTCAGGGTGCGTGTGCTCACAAATGATTAATTATTGCTTAATTTTTTTCGTCTGGTGTCGAAGCCTGTTGATATTTACTGAACATAAAGGGAAATTGAACCGAGTTTTAATTTTAAAGGTACGCAGAACTAAACACAATGTAACACATAAGTTAGCAAAAGGCTAACAATGTTTTTTATTTGTGTTTTTGAAATGGAGCAAACACATTTTTCACATGGTTCTAAAGCCTAAGTGGTCGCCTCACTGCCTTCATATTTAGCCACTTGTCAGCTGCCGTTTTTTTTTTTTTTTTAACTGCCTCTAAAAAGGTTCAAACTCAGAAGTGATTTCTGAAAATGTATTTCATGTAATATAATAAGAATTTGAGCAACATTTGGTAATATCCGTTGTTGTTCAATATATATTGAACAGATAAACAGATCAAACAGGAAGGATGACTTCCTCACATTCATGCATTTAAGTAGAAAACATTTTAAAAAGTAAGAAAAAAAGGTTTAACTCATAAAACTAATGTAAATGTTCTCATTCAAACATGCTTTTGAGAAGTCGATTTATGTTTTACAAATATTATATGATATGGTACTTGAGTGAGATAGAATTGTACCCAAATTAAGGATTTTTGATAGAAATTGTAAAATGATTCTCATTTTGGCCAAATCAATGCTTTTCTATAGTTTTATTTCTAAATATAATAATATTTAAAATATCCTTCTTTCACAAGTATTTTTTTCAAGTATTTCGATGTGTGTCCTTTAAAAAGTTGACCACAGAACTTTCATCCGGCATCTAATGGAAAGCTTCATAAATTTAAGATAAGATGGTTTCTATCTTAATTCTGTGGTATTTGATGTGGTCATAAGCCAAGATTTTGACCTGATGGTGTCGCTTTACTACACAGACAGTGTCTTTGACGCAATATACGCAAGGGGAGTTGTTGGGGACGTGAATGTGTGGAGAACATGTCATGCCTCCTCTTCCAATAGTGGTTGAGACATTTCACTGAAAGCCACAAATGTCAGTCTCTCACTGGCCGTCGATGAAATGTCATCAAAGTCCATCCATGAGACGTTGTTGAGACGTTTCAGTCCACTGTGGTGGACCTGCTGACACTGACTGCCCACAAATGTGGCTAAACATTTAAAGTGTGTTTTTTTGTTGTTTTTGTTGTTTTTTTTTAAATCTCTTTTAATTTTTTATATTTGTGTTGTGTCTCTGCAGAGTGTTGGAGCATTCGGACACAAACCGAATGACCAGCCAAAACATCGGCATCGTGTTCGGCCCCACACTGATGCGTCCGGAGCGCGACAACGGCAACATGGCCGTGAACATGGTCTACCAGAATCAGGCGGTGGAAATCATCCTCAGCGAGTTCGAGCACATCTTCGGGACGAGAGGCCTCTCCTGATCAGGCAGAGGTGGCGGCTCCAGATCCCGCCAAAGCACAAGTATTGCAGCGTTTGTCCCCTCTGCCTGTTGACTCATATTGTGTAAAATGGATTTCACATCAAAAGATAATTACAGGGTAAAAAGAGCCAGGACAGAAAGCTGCTAATCATGACATCTGGCCTCCATATAAAGCCATGTTAAAACAATAATAGTGAAACGAGCCAATTTTAGCTGCAGTACTTGTGCCTTCGACTGCAGATGTGGAGCCCTGCCCCGGTGTGCTCCGCCGCTGGAGCAGACGCCTCCAAGTCACTTCTCCTTGATGTTTCAGACTCGGATCAGGACAAATAAAAAGCCATAAAAGTGATAAATCTCCTTCCGGCTTGCGCAGCAAGCTGTGTTCATGCGTTGATAAAGAACTGCAAGGAAGATTGTGTCTTAACGGAAACAAACAAACAAACGAAAATAAACTTAGCAGAGCCATCTCACTGTGAAAAACACATGCACCAGCACCCTGTGCAACGAGGACTGACAGTTCCCACCTGCAACGTTGGACATGCACATGCGGCAGGCTTTTAAATAAAGAAGGAAGCAAGGTGGATGTGCAAATGTGGCCGCATCTCCTCTGGCAAAGGAAGAGTTTTGGGGTTCATTTCATAGAACTCCTTCAAGCATGATCTCAGTGACTGGACAGCTGTGACAACCGGCCAGCAAATCTTCCTTTGTACCAATTAGTACTTGGTAGTGTTTAGACCCTCAGAGTTTCCCTCATTGGACAAAGTTCAATCTGTCTTCTATTTTTAATAATAGTGCAAACTGTTCTTATTAAGTAAAAAAAAAAAAATATGGCTGTGTAAATATATGTGTCGCCAAATTCAAACTGATACCTGTGCTCTCAAACAAGCTCCAACCTGACCGTCGACTCTCCTGCAATAAAAACACGTGAACGAACTGATCTGCTTCCATGACTGTTCAGTCAGGATGTGTCCCTCTGGTTTTTTTGTACCCGGCGATGGGTTGCGTGAGAGATAATGGAAGCGTGTGGAGGTATGTGGACCTCGGAGAGTTGGCGGGCGGAGGCATCCCCAGTGATTGGTGCAAATGCTGCTTTTAATAACAGAACAAAAGGGGAACTGGAAATGCATATGTTTTAAAAATGTGGATCACCCCCCCCCCCTTTCAGAACCCTCTCACTCTCTCACTCTGCGGCTTGGGTAATTTTATATTGACTGTGGGTTTGGCAAAAGACAAAAAAGAGTAGAAGAGAGGCACTGCTAGTGTGGCAGGGGGGCGTCGTGGATTCTGCAGTTTTATTAGATGTATTTATTCATTTTTATGTTTGTATTATTTCAAGTCATGTGAACTTGTTGGGAGGCGCCCAGCTTATGTGGAGCTGATTGATGGGGGCGTCGCCCAAACGAGATCGTGTGTGCATTTCCAAGGACGTCTCTGAATCTGAAATTACACAAAACCAGGCTTGTTTATTTGACCCAGTTGCATGTGTGCAGTCATCTGGGCGTTTGACTCCGGCTAATATGGCAGAGCCTCCCTCCCTTGACTCCAGTGTGTCGGAGGGTCCTCATCTGGTGATCAGGCAGCTTGAAAACATTGATGACTTCTGCTGTTTGTTTTGCCGTCACTCCGTCGCATTAAACTGCTCTCAGACTGAGCTCTGTCGTGTGTTTTTATTTCATGTTGGTGTGACCGCGATAATCACGCGCTCAAATTATATCAGCTCTTCAGACAATCAGCAGGCCCCTCACCCCACCCACCGCCCACCACCCACCATCCACCATCCACCCACCTGCCAGTGGACTGTATGCAACAGTATTTCTTTCTTTCTTTCTTGTGGATATATGGTGACGACCATCAGTTTCAACAATGTGTGCACAACAACACATTTCTGACACGTGGACTGATGAAATATAACAGTGAACATTTTTTTGTTCAAAACCATTTTGACATCTGCGGGTGATTATTTTGTTTGTTGCATCACTGAAGCATTTATTAAGACAGTGGTAAAGTCATGACATGTTCTCATCTGTTGTGTGTTTGCGATTCGCTGCGAAAACTTCTCAGAGCTAATTCAATTTTTGTGATCCATATTTGAATGAATTCATTTGGAGGGGATACTTTCAGGTTTTTGGCAGTTTTTTAACTTTTGTTGGAGTTCACTGCTGAATCTCTCAGTTATTTCATTGTTTCTCAGTGACGTGTGACAAGTCAGAGAAAGAAAAGGACTGATTTTGTTATTCTTACACTAAGATAAGACAAATATTAACATTTTCTTGAGCACTGTGCTGTTCAGATGCACTGTATCTCTATCATTCATTTGATATCATTCTTTGTGTGCTGCTTATGAGTGAAAATGCACCCTAAGTTAAGTATGTTTACTGGGAAAAAAGGCAATCGGCACCCTAATTCATCTTTTGTGCGCTCTCTGAAAAGTTTTTGTTTTGTTTATTGTCCCTGCTAACTCCAACAACAAATTTCTGCCCTCGACTCTGTAACAGATTTTTTTTTTTTTTTTTGTAGGGAATAAAAAGTCAAATCGTTCTTGTGCAAGAATTGTTGCATGAGACCAGAATTGATTAAAAAAAGTTGAATTACACATTACCTGTGTAAAGGGAAAGACTGCTAACGGTACTGATGGAACTTAAAAGTACAATTTCTGAAATGTTAAGAGTACATACAAAAGTAAAGAAAAATAGTATTTACTTTTAAGTTATTACTCACTTTGACGTGAGTGGATATTATTATTGACACTGATTCAACTTGTGATTCAGCTGGGCCTGATTTATTGAGATCCTGCATAATGTTTGCTCAATTCCATGCCCTCGCAAATGGATTGAGCTTTCAGTTTGAATGTCTTTAGCAGGTAATCACCTTTTATTTGGGAATTCAGCCATTATTGGTGTAACTTGATCACTCTGAAATCCTTTAACTTCGGCAGCTTCTGTTGCAATAAGCTGCTTTGATCATTAGAGGTTAAAACAAGTCACAAGCCAGTGAGAAGGAAATTCTGATATTTGTCTGCAAATGTAGGGAAGAAAATTCAAAAGTACTTGAGTAAATATACAGTCCAAATCCTACTACTGGCCATCTGTGTTAGTGACTAAAGTGTGTAGAATGTCACAACCCAACAAAACACCCCTGTAAACAAACAAGCCAATAACACACTTGAATAAAAGCAGCTGATGCACGAAAACTGCAAAACCTGCACCTCACTTGTTGATCTTATGGTTCGCTGGCTGCTACCGTTAATCTGAAACCTAATGTGTCGGAAAGGCCTCTGAGTCTCTGAACTTCTCAGCTGTGCACACAGGTTTACAGATCTGAAGCGTACACCTCTGATGATTCATCCTGCAAATGTACACTGAAAGAAAAAGTCAAGAGTAACAAAGTAGTCAGTGGATCACAAGTGCTGATGGAAACTTAAAGTGATCGGCCCAGGAAACGGCCAAACGTCACTACAAAACTAGCAGATGTCTGTGCTTACATTTCAAATTAAATCAGCCATGGCATGTTTTATAGTGATATCTATTCCAGAGAGTACTATTTGAGGCCTTTTTAGATTTGGAATAAGTTAATAATCCAATATTGTGTCATCATCATTTTAAAAATATGTCTCTTTTATGATTAAATCTGCCCGGTATGCTGGACTCGCTTGAAAGGTTTTATTCACAATAAATGATGTAAAAACGTTTTTTGTAATAGATTGTAATAGATAATAAAATTAAATGAAATACATGATTCTGTTGACAAAGTATGTACAATTTTATTACAAATATCCACAAACATGCAAAAAGTATATAAAAAAAGTAAATACAAAAGGCTGCATGAGCACATTTTTAAAAACAGCAATTAGAATAAAAAAAAGTGTGCAGATGTTGAGTGAAAGTTAAGAAACAAACAAATAAAATGCTGTTACTATTTGGTCAAAGTTATCAGGTAAGACACTAAGCAAGAGTAGGATGGCAGTTAGGGTGTCACATATACACGTTTTTGGTGATAAGCACACACACGCACGCACACACACATACACACACACACACACACACACACACACACACACACACACACACACACACACACACACACACACACACATCATGACTTTGGCGCCCGGTATGCAAGAATGTTGCAAGCTCAGTCACACCTCACACACAACCGTCTTATCTCATCCCACCAAGGCTTTGTCGCGCTCCTCACAGTGTCTGAGTACATCTGAAGCACTTTTCACGTTGACTACACTGCAGTCAGAAAGAGGAAGTTCATAACTGTCGCGAGCCCTGAGTCCTGACCCTTCTCGTCACACCTCAACAGACAAGTGTGCGATCTATTATTATTATTCCGGGGGTGTGAAAATAGGCCCGAGCACATGTAAATCATTACGAGAAATGCTTTGTGCATTAAATGAAATCAAGCATTTTTTACGCAGACGCACGAGATGAGTGCAAACTGTATTTGCTCCCCTTGGTGGGAAATATAAGCCTCCCCCTCCCATAAGACCGAATTCATCATTTCGCCCTTTCACCACCCTTTTCAAATGTGAAGAAATGACTGTCCCTTTTTGCAAGGCGTACTGTACAATTAAAAAGGTGCAGTCCACTGCTTGTTCGACTGAAAAATAAATATTCACCTTCCTTGTACTCCCTCTGAGATTAAAAAACACTGCTGAATAATTAAAGCACCACAGTTGACCTGAAGAGACGAGTTGGTTGTACCTTATGATTTCACAGCATAAATGACAAAAGTCCTGCAATATATTCTTGTGGCTTTTGGAGAAAAGAGACAGCTGCATGTGCATTTTTAGCGAGAAACGTTATCGCTGTTTAAGATAATACAGCGGTATAAGGTTTTTAAATAGTTTTTTTGCACCTATTAGGAGGAATAAATATATTGATGAGGCATCAGGTGACTCGGTTGACATGGCTGCATGTCAAGGCACTAAAACAGTTTTCCTTTGCAGAAACGTGTTTTACTGGGCTGGCTTTTTCAACACATTCACTGGTGTGAAATGTCACAAAAGAAATTTAGGAACAATATCAAAATCCTGGACAAAGAAAAAAACTGTGTTGTGCAACAGGCAGAAGCAGCAAGCGTGTAAAATAGGGAGTTTCTAAAATGTCACATCTGGATATGTGATAAGACCTCAGATCAGGCAGCCCAGTTTTGTCCTGGAACACATCAAACAAACAAAACAGCAACAATAAATCATGATAAATTGCTGTAATTTGCATTGTCACATATATTTTGTTCATATGGCTTAATCCACTTTAAGGCTGTGACTCCTTTGGTATTTCTGTGCATTTTTCATGTTGTGAGATAGTTTTAAAAAAGCTGTTACATACGTGTAAAAAAAAAACCAAAAAAAAAAACATTATCAAAAAGTTTTATTATTTACAAAATAGGCTTCCTGATAGCTTGTGACAGTTCCCCTAAGTTTTTATTCTGGGTAACTCTGTTGTATCCAAGTTCAGTTCACATTTATCCAAGTCTCCATTCTGCTGCACAGTGTCTTGCTTCCAGATGTGGCTCTCGGTAATGTCCATATGGTTTCCCACATCATAATCATTTCTCTCACTTTGCACTCCATTCTCCCCTGTAGGTGATTCTTGGACAGGGCTTCCTCCCAGCTCCTCTGCTGCCTGTGACAAACCCCTACGTGCTGCCTCCACATGGCCTCCGACAGCTCTCGTCTCCTCTTCCTCCTCCTCCTCCTCCTCCTCTTCCTCCTCTTCTTTGAGGGCATACGGACCTCCATCCAAGCTGGAATCACTCAGGAATGAGCGGGGAGTTTGGGTCTCATCCAGAGACAGAGGGGCATCCTCAGCGAGGCGCCCCATGTGGTTGTTGCCCAGCCCCGGGGTGAGAGGCATCTCCTCTGGATCCTGGTCTGGATCCTGGTCCTTGCTGCAGTATGCGTAGCGGTGGTTCATGTGCTGTGAGTAGGAGCCCGAGTGAGAGAAGCGTTTGCCGCACTTGTCACATTGGTAGGGCTTCTCTCCAGAATGCAGCCGGCTGTGTTCAATCAGGTGGTGCTTGTGTTTGAAGGCCTTTTTGCAGATCTTACACTCGTGGGGACGTTTACCTGAAATCAATATAAAAATGTATGAGCCTTTTTTTTTTTTAAATCATTTAAAAAACAACAACATGCAGTTCACTGATATTCTATTTTGTTTCCTGTCTTCATGATTAATTTCCCCTCTTGCATCATGCCCCGTGCTTCTCCACTTTCAGGTCAATTTATTAAGGATTTGAATCAGTATTGATGTGAGGCTGTGTTATATATGTTAACGTTCACTCAGTTAAAGCCCTGACATGTTTGGAGTCATGTATCCTCCAGGTCAAGCCTGATTTGTCAGACTCATGTTCAAGTGCACTTCCTTTTGCTGTCCCTTTTGGTGTCTGGGAGCTCCACCCTCCATGCGTCTCACCCTGTTGATGTTTGAATGTTGATAACTGCGCCTCCCCACTCCCTCTCTGTCTCTGTCACAGTATGCAATGCCTTTTGAGTTGCCAATTTGTCTTAAGGTGGCAACACACAGTCCAATTCCATTTATCTGGATTCAAGTATGTGATAGAAAGTAAGATGGAATCGCATCTTGCTACTAATAATCAATAGAAATGCGGCTGAAAAGGGCATGTCGAACAAAGCGACACAGTGCTCAATCAATAATTTGCAGAATCTAAAACGATGGATGAAATCCACCTTCTCAATTTACTTCAGAGACCAAATTTGTTCCTGCACATGAATGGCAGCAAAACTATTTTATGTTAGCCTTGTTTGATAATTTAGGAATGAACATAGATTATGTTTCGTATAATGTTTTATCAATTTAAAGAAAATATATATAATATATAAAATCCATGTCACACAGTGTGCTCGCTAATAAACATAGCGAGACTAAGTTTATCTAGAAGTCATAATTCAGACTGCTGTAGGAGCCTTACGAAGCCAAAATTAGTGTGAACAAATATTAAACAGATGTCTGTGTGAGTTTCATACCAGTGTGCTCGTATTTGTGTCGGAGGAGAGAGCTGCTCTTCTGGAAAGTTTTTTCACAAATGTCACAAGCGTAAAGGCCTTCGTCTGTTTTCTTCAGTCTCTTTCGCCCGGGCCCTCCTTCTCCATCGAAGCCTTCGTCAATCAGAGAAAGGTAGTCCAGAGCACCGCGGTTTAACACTTCACCCTGATGGCAAAACATGACATTTGTTATAAGAAATAATGTGGAGGATTCTATGGATTTTGAAAATTTTGGGGGGTGTAATTTACAGCTTTTAAATATTTCACACATAGTTTTTTGTGTGTGCATTCTACATATAATTGAGGTTCATGTTTGTACTCACCATCAGACCTTGTCTCTCCTGGTAGATCTTCTTCAGTGTTGCCTCTGCGTCTGCCTCCATCATGTACGCCATAGGAGAGAGAAAGCTGGGGCTGCCGGGTGACTGGCTGAATGGAATCGGTGTGATGCCGTCCGGTCCTGAAAGTCCTATACCGGGCTGGCTGAAGATGGGGAACCCATTATATAAGGAGGCTGGAAATACTGGAGCCCCTGGTCCACTGAAAACTGGGTGCTGGTGCAGTGGGAGATGTGAAGTTGGACTCGGTCTACTGGGCCGCGGGGTCCTGCGCTCTCTCCGCTCTCCTCTGGTTGAGAATCCGTTGACAGCTTTGTTCCTCCCCCCGTGGTCTGAGAGCTGCTTGGGTATGGAGAGATCCAGAGGCTCGTGCTGTGAGGAGCAGAGAACCACGCTTTCTTTCTGGGGCGAGCTGAGTTCAGGAGGACCGCTGGAGAGGTCGAGACAGGCAGGGGAGCTGAAACCTGAAGAGGGAACTCTTCTTCTACCACGTGGAGATGTTAGCTCAGGTGACTGCTGCATCAGCTGACTTGGACTGGCTTTTTCCTGACTTGGCCAGTACATTCGTGAAGACAAGGCATCGTGGCAAGACAGTGGAGGGGAGTGCATGGCTACCAAAAGCTGTTGAGGTACAGATTGCCAGCTGGGCTTGAGTAAGGGGGACTTGTTCCCAGAGAGGCCATTAGTTGCTTCATTTGGTTTGTTCCTCTCTGGCTGGAGAGCAGGTCTGGGGAAGAACAAAGGTGGTGAGGAGTGGTCTTTCCTGTGAAATCCCTCAGGCACTTCTACGGCTTCTCTGTTGACCTTGCAGAGGTATCGCTCATGCTGCAGGAGCACGGCCACATTGGGGAAAACCTGCGAGCACCAGCGACATGTCACACCCTGAGCGCATCTTTCAGCTTCACCTGATCGCACCAGCTCTCTCTTCCTGTCATGCTTCTTCTCAGGTCCTTCTCCATTGTGCAACGTCTCATCTAAATCCCCTCCTTGTCTGTCCATTGCTTCTGTCTTTACATCTCTGTGTAGCATCTCTTGCAGCATCTGCTCAAATTTGGTCCCAGAGTGGAGATAAGGCAGCAGAGAGGTCCCTTTCAGCATACTTGCCCTCAGAGACAGCTCTGCCGTGGGGTCCCACAGCCGGGACAGGTCCGCCATGCTGGGGAAGCCTGGTGTGTTTTGATTGAGGTCCTGCAGCGAAAGCTGGTGAGGTTCCGCCGCCATTCGACCCAAAGACCTGCTATTGTCTTGATTTTGTAGAGATAAAGTGGAGCTCTTGTTATTCCCGGTTCTACCCCCGCCAGCAGAGGGCGATGTTGGAAATGAGTGGTGGTAGGAGCTTTGGCTGTGTCCGTTAAATGCCCCGCTGGCTCCTCCTGTGTTTCCCCCTCCCTGCCCTCCACCACTGAGGCACTTTTTGCTGCTCAAATGGGAGCTGTAGGAGCCGGAGTGAGAGAAACGCTTCTTGCAGTTGGAGCACTCGTAAGGTTTCTCACCTGAAGGATGAGACACAGGCGGGGGCATTAATCAAAGAAGCGCTCAGTGTGGGAGTGTCTTTACACATGACATTCTGGTCGACTTGTGAACTACTTTAAGTTGTTTTCTGTCAACACATTGATTTGGGTACAATTTCAAAGCGTGTAATTAGTGTAATAAGTAAGGGTTAGTGATGCAGAGAAAACAAAAGCAAATTGATGGGTTAGTACGACTGTTTTGGTGTTTTCTTTTACCACTGTGGATGCGCAGATGCTCTTTGAGATGGTGTTTGTACTTGAATGCCTTCCCACATTGCAGACATTTGAACTTCCTCGTCTCCAGGCCTTGGTCCAAAGTCATGGCACTCTAGAACAACAGGACATTGTTATCATTTTTTTTTATATTACAATATTTTCAGGGTTTGTAAAGGTATGAGTGTCAAGCTCATTCAAGATATATATATATATATATATATATATATATATATACTGTGTGTGTGTGTGCGTGTGAGTGTATATGGTGTTTCTTTCACCTCACCTTGTCTTGTGCTTGGTTGTGAAGTGCAAGGTGCCGCTCCATATGCGACCTAAGGGTGGCAGTGTATCCACAGAGTGGACAGATCATGTGTCCCCCCTCCCTGTCCTGACAGTATTTGACATGGTCCCTCAATGCAGCTCCTCGCTGATACAGCCTGTGGCAAAATGGACAGGCCTGCTGGGTCCGGCCTGCATCTGGAATCCAGACAGAGGTGACATTTTATACGAGCGTTTACATTTTTATATTTTCATGCAATGTATCATCCCAGCTAAAACATACTGTTTATGGCCGCAACAGTGGAAAATGATGTACAAATACTTTGAGGGGAGTTTTCACAAATTTGTACATTTTCCATATAAATATCAATACTTTTTGTGAGCGTTTATTTACATACTCAACACAAGTTGAGCATGCATTTCAATTTGAATTTGGTGTGATTTCTGATGGATCTCATAATACCTCCCAAAACAAAGTTTGTTATGTTTATCAAGTAGTGTATTACATCCACAACAAATAGAAAACAACAAAAAACAACATCAAAGACATAACGAACATGACTAAATGAAGCTGAAGACCGAGAACTATTCGTCGCATGGCTGAAAGTGAACCAGATAATACTGACATTAAACTGCAAGGACACCTTTCCAATCCATAACCTTATTAAAGAGCAATACATAGCAATGAACGTTATTATTGAGGGACAATAAAACAACAATAAAACAACAATAACATGTTGAATCAGGAGTATTCAATCACTGAGAAGTAAACTGTACAGGGCCACAATACATGTTGAAAGAACACTTGTGTCTCACTAACAACCAGTTTATATATAACCATGACAAACTGTATCATACATAAACTACTTTCACACAGGTTTTAATGTGTAGTCCATATACTGAAATGTGAGTAGCTGGAATTTGACAATAATGTTTCGATGTGAATACACAACAAATGTATGATCATACATGCTCCAAAATGCTAGACATTACCTGTATTGTCTCCAGCTGACAAATAAATGTAAAATATATGTTTGCATTGACAAACTGTGACATATAACATTCTTATATACTTGAATTATTTAATATTAAAAATGTATAAAAAAAAAAGTAAAGAACAGATTTGTCTGGAACTGCTCATTGAATTGGCAGCCTGAAATGTTTGATAAGATAGAATCAACTTGTTTTATCCCACATGGGGGAAATTTAAATGCTGTAACAGCACCATTATAGACGATATAGTGAGTGAAAAGAAAACAAGAAAAACGAAGTACACACAACCTCACACACTTGCATTGACACTTATGGGCAGTTTTAGAAACAGCAGTGAACCAAAAGTGCCTGTTTTTGGACTGTGGGAGGAAACCAGAGTATCCAAAGAAAATCCATGACTTCACAGAGAAAGAGGATATTCTCTTTGCAGGGCAAGAGTTCTAAGCTCTACCTCACTGTATGCTCATAGAAATGATGTATTTTTTTTTGTCAATTACTGTTCATTAGCATAACCGACCTGATACACTGAATGTCTTCACCTGTGTGTTTTGGGTTGGGTTTTTTTACCGCCGTGCAGCTAAAAATGATCACCCAGATTTGTTGATTTCCCAGGTTGCACATGAGCCTACCTGCTCCTTCAGGTGAGCAGTGCTGCGCGCCGGGTGACCAGATGGCGGGAGGCAGCTCCTCCCTCCGGCTGTCCGGGCGGTGCGAAGCCGAAGAGCCATTATGGTTCAGGTGATCTAGGAGATCCACCGAGGTCGAGGCTTTTCTCAGCTGGGCCAGGATTTCATAGTGGGCAAGGTCGTCAAAGGCATTCTGGGAGTCTGAGTTCTTACCTGAAGGACAGGCAGACAAATACAAATGAACAATTTGCAGGTGAATGGAACTGCAGGCAAGAGTGTCAAAAGTTACATTTGCATACAAATGGTACCAATATTGCCACAAATGCGCTGGGCTTTTTTCACATGAAGTCATTTTCATTGAATTCATTCAAGATGCACAATACATGTTAGTGCTGTTTGCTCTACTTCCTGATGTGAAGAAAGAAGGGTTGTCAAAAAGTTATGCCTCCTTAATTTAACTTAATTATTGAACCGATTAAATGAAAAGTTGAATTTGTTCTCTAAAGTCATAAATTGTTGCATGTGAAAAACTAGACGATCCAGTTAAGACATCAGCAACATCCTGAACCGTGGAGTCATAAGTCTGGAAGTGAACTTTAGAATTTTTCCAAACTGAGGTTGATATTTGAGTTTGATGATGGCGTCAGTGTATTGAAAGTAATAGAGCGGCAGCTTTTCCCAGAGTATCCTTCGGGCTATAATCAATCACACTGTTTCTCTGATCATCTCATTGACAAAGTTCTGGTGGCTGAGGAGCCATTACTTTTGATACACTTGTCTTTTTCTTCTTTTTTTGATCTGCTGCTCAGGAATCAAACCAATACTTTTTACTGCATATATGTATAGAAACTTTTTGTTGCTGTTTGCATCAAAAAGGCGTGTGTGTGTGTGTGTGTGTGTGTGTGTGTGTGTGTGTGTGTGTGTGTGTGTGTGTGTGTGTGTGTGTGTGTGTGTGTGTGTGTGTGTGTGTGTGTGTGTGTGTCCGTGTGTGCATGCGTATGTGTGTGCAGTGTGGTTTGAAACTGTAAGGTGAGACTATTCAACTAAATCTAATGGGTCTAAATTGTTTACATAAAGACTGACGGATTAAAAAAAAAAAAAAAAAAAAGTGAATTCAGAGGATTAGTGGGCCCGATATGAAACCAGATTGAGGAATTCTTCCTCGTTTGTGTCCTTCGGCGGCAGTGACAGGCAGACAGAGAGGCAAAGCCACAAATGTACATGAAGAGGAGTGGGCGCCTCCTATCACAATTCAAGCCAATCAGGGTTGCTTACAGCGACTTTGAGGAAGATTTTTTCAAATGTTTGCAGATGTTGGCATATTTTGAGCTGTTTCTTTATGTGGTGTAGTGAAGAGCCCGTGTGGTTGAGCGTTGTAAAAACTCAGCTTTGCCTTCATCAGGCACGGCCAAATCACACGAGGCGAGGGAGCTAAGTGATTGTTAGTAGGCAAGCCGCGTGAGCCTTTGATCTCTCCTAAATAAAAGGGAAAGCCTCACGTCGTGCAGCGCTGATTTCAGTACCGTAACGTCACCTCTTTGATGCGTGGAAATATTGTGACATTGTGTGGGATGAGTTCTTTTGTCATGCTTTCAGAAGGCACCCTTTTCAAAGAGAAGAGTGAAAAAAAAGGGGGAACAGCTTGTAGGGAAGGCACGGTTTCACAAGGAGCTGATATGAAGGTGTATCTAGAGGGCTCAGGGAGGAATCATGAGACTGGCTTTGTCTTGCGTCAGAAAAAAACACTACAAACTTGTTTACACACACAGAAGTGTCACACACAGACGCCCAAAATAAACATATTTCATTTTATATACACATTGCTTTTCGATTGTCTCAGCTGAGCCTTTGTTCTCTGGAGTAATTCCGAAAATGACTCACAGTACATCCTCGCCGGCTCCGGCTCTCCCTTGCAGTCAGTGGATGCGTAGGTGGCGTCTCCCTCGGCCTTTGGGCCTGACTCCACCTGGCCCCAGCAGTTCCTGCTGCCGGGGCTGATGCTGAGGGGCCGCCCGGCCTGAGGGGGGCTGCCAGGTTCGTCCGTCCCCTCGCTGAGCGTCACGCTCGTCTTGTCCAGGCTCTCCTGGCAGTCCTGGGGCTCCAGGCTCCACAAGCCCACCTCATCCTCCCCTTCAGAGCCCAGTGAGTTCACTTGCTCAGCATCCACTGTGAGAGGAAAGGAAAAGACAGGAGTTGAAGCCAGCAGTCGATGTGAGAGGAATCCAGCGCACAAAATTCTCATTATGACTTAGAAATCCTATGTTTTATTTTCAGACGAAAGCCAAATATTACCAACATCTGTCTTTCATCTATGTTTAAAATGATACATTTAATATTTTTTGGGGTGTCAAAGTCAATAAATACATTTTGAACCACGGCTCAGGGCCCATTGACATGTGTTTCTTAAGATTTCAGATGGCATTCGCTGAGGTGCACTAAAGATTGTAACCAAACCACAAACAATGTGACACCATAAAAAAAAAAACCCAAAAAACAAGGAACTGAAATTAAATTAGGCAAAACACAGCAAGAAAATTAAAAAAGAGACTTTTAAACTGTTTCAAGTACATTGATTAACTCACTTCAGTCAATATAATTTTTCACTTATAAGCAATTTTGTGTAGCCTTTAGTTTCTATAGGTCATAATTAAAAACAGCCATCAAACATTCTAATTAAAACAACCAAAATTAAAATGCTAAGCTGTTTTAAATGTTGACAAAATAACTTCTTAGAGTCTTACAACCCATCCAAAGCATCCAAATCTACAAATAGTAGGCAATAAATAAGATTTCATGAAGCCAAAAATGATGATAAGAAGAAAAACAATTCAGTCTTTTCAAATAAAATCATTAAAAATGTGTTATGTCTGCGTGTAGCAGACGGGATGAACTACTTGGAGTCACAATTTGTTCTTGTCAAGGTCAGAAATCACCACATTAACTATGTTACTTTGGCTGTTTGACATTTAGTATTTCTGTGCTGCTGCTCTGTAAGTGCAAGGAATTATATTGTCTTCCAGTGAAGCCGTACAATGTGTTTCTTATCATGAGATATTTCTAAAGGCTTTGCGGGGTTTGTTGTGGGGATTCCAATCAATACAAGGAAATGTAATTGCTGATCAATGTCCAAAAAGAATACTTTTACTCTCACTTTGCCTAAAACTAATGTGGCTATTTCAAAAGTAGTTTCAGAAAATTAAAAAGCATAAGATGGCGTTTTTGTTTCATTAACAACTGATTTAAATCTTTGAACGTGTTCATTTATTACATGAATACAAATGTACGTTTTCTTGAAGCATATAAAGCTGAAACAAACACATTTTGTGCAACTGCTGGAACCCATTTTTCGCAGTACATTT
This sequence comes from Blennius ocellaris, assembly GCF_963422515.1. Taxonomy (NCBI): domain Eukaryota; kingdom Metazoa; phylum Chordata; class Actinopteri; order Blenniiformes; family Blenniidae; genus Blennius; species Blennius ocellaris. The sequence continues at coordinate 10,418,948 of NC_137653.1, read as the reverse complement.
TCTGTATGGTGTATCGCTTGTGCAAAGACAAATAGAAAGGAATGTGGTGCAACAGTAAAAAGAAAAATACATAACATATTGTGATTTTAAAACGTTTCCCGTGTGCCCAGACTGAAGCTACACCGCAAGGGTGCATGAGTTTTTCCCATGGCAAAGACAATAAATGACAATCACAAACACATGCCTAGGATTTCAGGCTGCAGGCTCTTTCTTTTTTTCCCAAGATTTTTTTTTGGGGGGGGGAGGATGCTATGTTTTCCCTTCACTGATTAGCAATATCTAATCACAAACCAAGTAAGTAATGACCATTTAAGAGCAGAATCAGGTCATTAGAGACAGCTCCACCAGGACTGTGCCAACATACATGCATGATGAGTACAGTATCTACATGAGATCCCAATACAGTATCAGCATGTGTCATCGTGTAACTTTAGTTTTTGTTCCTTACATTTTTCTCTTCAGGTCACAGGGAGCACTTCATTCGATTTTCACCCCCAAAAGCAAACGTTGCAGCTCATTAAATCTGATAAGATCAAGATAATAAGTAACCATTAAAAGGTCAAAACAACAATGAAGTCGCTGTTGGCATGTTTTCATTTATGTCTTAGTCATTCCAGCCTGAACACTCACAGAGTCACTGCTGCAGCGGTACGGAGGGGCAGCCCACAGCCGCACACATCGAACATACTTGCGAGTCGGTGTGTATAATCCTTCTGATTAGTATGTGAGGTAATTTCAAAATGTAACACCTACACAAGTATCTGTTTGTATCAGCGAGTGGTGTATCCTGCCCCGGTTCCATTACCCCCTCTGTATGAAGTGCGCTCATGTGAGATTGTGATTCAGCCTGTGGCCGGCCACCCATCGCATGCTTCATACAGAGCTGCTCCGCTGACTCGGGGACGGGAATGACTTGCTCTTATTGGGGGTGAAATTGGTCATCAAATGCTCTTTACGGCAGCAAGCAGTTCGGAAAGTTATGAGAGGTAGTTGAGGTCGACTGAGCAGCCCCGCAGGAGATTCCTGGGATGATAGGACAAAAATTATTTTTTTAAAGAAAATCTGGTCTGGATTAGCATAAAATTGGCTCTAATTTTCTCTCCCATGACAGTGAGTGACACTGAGTTTGCATGTGCTGCCATTAAAGCACACTGGGCCGGAATGGCTTTCATTATCTGGCCTGCTGATTTATTTATTTGGAAAGCAATTGCATCCTTTAAATTGGTCCTATTTTTTTCTGCTGTGGCTCAATCGTTAAACCACACTGGATTTTTGAAATTGCCTGCAGGCACCGTAAAGGTACGGAGGGGCTTGAAAAAGGGACAAAAATTCAGAGTTTTGAGAAAGGTGTAGGTATTCTGGAGTCCAAATAACAAGAGATGATCCAGCTGAAAAATGTACACTGCTCTGGTGCATGCACTTGAGGGTCTGTGGGAATAATGTGACTCATATCCAGAGAGGACAGAACCAAGCTGTGCTGCATCATGCTTGATGATGTCGATCGCTCATTCTCCTAGGTCTAGAGGCATGTTTGAGACAGTTTTGACAACAGCAGTGTGTTCAGATCAAACAGAGCAGCTCTATTTTAATCCGTCTGCCACTTTCCCAGCCTGATGGTGGCTGAATATCTGAAAGATTGACAGTCCACTTAACAGAGACAAGTCAACTCTCTTCCTCGGTCTCTCTCGAAGCTTGGGGAACCAGGAATGCTGAATTTAAACTTGAGAATACAAGTGAAATTTTTTCCAATGTGGGCTGCGTCTAATGACTCATGATGCTCATCAGAAATGCAGAAATTGATGACCAATAGTAGTTATCTTGTTATTTCCACTGTTGAGTCAGTTCCAAAGTATGGGAACGAGCAGGACCAGAACAGTTTACACAATCTTGTTGACAAACACACACAACCAAGACAAAAACACACCCTTAACATCTCTCGTGCTCCAGCTCACAGCGGGGCAGGCGTCGCTTCAGTGCTCGTCTCCGTCGACTCTGTTTACGTACCCGGGGGCATCTACTTACTGTACAGCAACACGCTAAACTGCAGTTTATTTTATGATGCACACATGTGATCTGGTATTGGCTCAGTAATTATGTGGCTAAATGGTAAGCATGCAATAATTACCTTGAAATTAACTTGTTTGTTTCTTTTGGTTTTAAAAGGCAGCAAACAAGGCCAGGCCCAATTTACCACGCTGTGTTACAGTTCCCGTCCTGGTGATTTTTTACAATTTAAGGCCGTTACAACAAAGCCGGGATAATGATATCATACTGTTAGTGATATTTAACAAGCTGGGGGCTTCCTTTTTTCAGGCAGTGCACATCAAGCAATAGCAATAATTGAAGATACTTTTACCTTTCTCCAAATAATACTTAAAAAATAAAACAAATATAGCATATATTTGCTTTATTAACACTACGATATTTTCTATGTATTTTAATTCATTTTTGATATAGGTACATCAAGATCAGAGCCACAAAAACATCAGATTATATACGAAAGTGTCAAATTGGAACATTTTCACAAATTATGAGAATTGGAGGAACAAACTTAACATAAAAAGCTGAGTGGCTATGAATTAGGGTTATTCATTCAAAATGCATGCTTTTAATAGTTTCAACTTTTAAAAAAAAATGTTTTTTACAATGTTTGAGAAATGATTACATTTGAAATGGGGTTCATTGACCTTCCTTCCAGTGGTTGTATTGAAATACCTCCTTGACCACAAAAAGTGAGATTGGAGTTGAAGCGACTCACACCTAGACTATCATATATCTACTGTATGTAGATCAGGGGTGTCAAACATGTGGCCCGCAGGCAAACAGAAGCCCACAAGAGGGTCAAATCCAGCCTGCAAGATGAAGCCTTGTACAAAAATTACAAAGAGAACTAAAGTTTAAATCGTTAAAAAGGTGAAAGTTGTTTGTTGCATTACCAGGAGGCCTTTGTTTAAATGGCATAATGTAAAATTTCTATTCATTTTCCATTAAAGTTTTTCTGGTTCTGTAAAAAATATTAAATTAAATTTTGAAGTAGTCACAAATTCTTTGCATAAAAAACAAAAGGGAAAACATTCAACATTTTGTGTTTTTGTAGATTTTCTACATTATTATGCTAATTTTACTGGACTGGTCCACTATAGGCTAAATTGCACTTCATGTGGTCCTTGCATAAAGCTAGAGTGGCACTCTGGAGTTTGATTTGTGCTTTTACATTTACAACATGCATATTATTAAAATCACCAAGACATACTTCAATACAATTCTGTTTGAGAAGCAACCATTTTTTCCACGGACACCTTTTCTTTTTTTGATCAAACAAATTATGAATAAATGCTAAACAATGCATTTAGCAACTGCACATAAGTGTAATATGACACAGGAACATTGCAGGGATATCTGATGCATTTAGTACTGGTACATGTAGACAATAAAACTGTCATAAAGAAGATGTTCAGTCAACCTGAAGACACAGACTCATACCTTTTAAAAAACGTTGTGAATGAGCTCTTAAACATGTATTTCTGTTTTTAAAAGACAATCATGTCAACATATTTAGCATGTAATAAAAACCAATACATGGAGCTTAGATTGAGGCGGTTTCACGGGTGTTAGAAGACACTCATGATTTGCTGGTTTTAACTCAATAAAGTACCACAAGAGGGTCATGGACATACTAAAGTAAACACGAGCAGAAAAACGTGTGTAACCTGGATTTACAGTACCTATGAGAGCAGGTCAGAGACGAGGGAGATCCATGTTCACCAGTTCAGAGTTGCGTCGACAGCGAGCTCATATCTTTAAATGTGCTGCTGAAATAAATGATGCCAATTGTATAAAAAAAAACCTGACAGAAACCTGCTGCCTGACATTTTGTACAATGAGTCAGGCGAAGGACCGCAAACAAGAACAAACACCTCCCACCTGATCTCGCTCATCTTCAACTCTCTCTCTGTGTCTCTCAAGGAAATGATTTCAGGACTTGGAACCTGCTCTGGTTTCGTTGCTTTTATCTTGAGAATAATACGTATTTGTGGAAAATTAACTGGTCAATGTGAAAAGTAATATATATAGATTTCTTTCTTTTTTTTCTTCTTTTTTTTTTTGCCATTGGACCATGTTTTATTTTCTCAACTGGAAATGGGGCACTGAATTTTCCTCAAAGCAGTTCCCTCATTTTGGAATACAACTCCTAATTTCAGTTTTTCCAAATGTTTTATGGATTATATCACAAAGGGTGACAGCAAATTGAGGATTAAATGCTTTAAATTACATGTTAACCAATAGGAATGGTGGCGATGTAATGCTGTGCTGCACTTTTACTGCATTTCTGTGGCCGTTGAGGAGGAAGTGCAAGCATTCTTGTCTAATGATGGTGAAAATACCCGCAAACACATTGATATGAAAGTTTAAGTTTAGTTCAATTGATTGCCGTTCTTCCTCAGATGGCAAAGAGCCAGAATTTTCCTTTTTTTAATTTTAGTATTTTTATTTTTTTGTGTGTGTTTGTAAAGGACTTCTAGTAAGAAGCGATGCACTTTGAAGAGATGCTACATGTGGTACTGCAAGGGATCCTTTCTCTTCTTCTCAATTGCAGTGTGTTTGGCACACGGCTCCGTGGTGTGTGTTGCAGAAAGGAGGTAACAATGGTACATGAAGGAACACTGCAGAGCATGAACTGCGCTAAAAGAAAATAAGAAAGGAGGGAGAGGCGTGAGGACAGGCAGGGGAGTGAGGAATTTGTTAAGAAACGCAGTCAGAAAACAACAGTGTCCGTGGCACGAATTCTCCAACTGTGAAAGACACGTTATGGAGGGAAATTCCCCCAACGTGCACACACACACCCACACACACACACACACACACACACACACACACACACACACACACACACACACACACACACACACACACACACACACACACACACATGGGTATAGAGAAACATTGAAAAACAAACAAACGTGACTTGTGGGCAAAAACAGGGAGCAAGAGCAGCTTGTTGCAGCAGAGGTCCACAACATGATCAAAGCAAAAGAAATACACAGCAATAAGATCATGTGTACATGTGTGTGTTTCTGCGCAGAGCTCCAACAGAATCAGAGCTTCACTCAGAGATACAGAGAAATGGGAGCCCAATGCAATGCCACAGCAGCAAAAGTCACGGCTCCGTGCCTTCAGATGTCCCGCTCATTAGGAGACACCACCCTGTCAGAGTATTTAAACCCCGGCCACAGAATGTGCAGCCATGGGGGCAACATGTGCACTCTGAAAGACACCGAGGAGCGCACAGCAATCAGCCAGAGAAGTAAACAGAAAGCTAATTTCCCCATATTGATTAAGACAGAGGGGCCCACAAACTGAAGCTTCAGTGTACTTTGCTGTTTGTTATGTTGGTAAGTACGCCGTATTGAAACTATTTTGCCTTTGTTCGGTGCAACTTTTAATGATTCTGCTCAATTAGGGCCCTTGTGACAAAAAAGCAAAAAAAAAAAAGAACAGAATCGCTTTTGGCATTTTATTAGCTTCAAAGCCACAGCGACATTCACTGATACTCACAAAGTTGATTTGTCAACAAGTTTTGTTCTTAGTGTGTCTGCGCTGGTGTTAGTTTCATTATTCACACATGAGCTCCCAGTACGATTTCAGAGGATGCTCAGCAAATCAAAGTATAGGCCCCAGAAGACAACGACTGCAAGACGCTGTGTGTCGTTATGTGTGTGGCTGCTCTGGAAGGACTTTGAAAATAGATTGATATCAACGTTACTGATCTGTTATTCTCTCTCTATAAGCCACATCACTGCAGCAGAAACACAGCCACACATGCTGAGTGGAAACCAGCTCTGATGTGAGTACACCAACTGAACAAATTAAAGCAGCAATTAAAAAAAAACAACTGCAAAAACCACCAGACAGTTAACAAAGCAGGGACTGTATGTTGCAGCCTTTTCACCTTTAATCTTTCTCGCTTTAAACAAGTAATAAATCTGATCTCCTCCTACTCACTTCCCTCATGCGTGCCACACATCTTTGCTTGGCTTCAGCATTAGCCAGACACATGTATAGTGCCTTTATGTGTGTGTGTGTGTGTGTGTGTATGTGTGTGTGGTAACAGTTCTTGGTATCATGCAACTGTGCAAATTCTCCTAAGATACAAACATACAATAAATGACTCAGATTCAGAAACGGGTCACCCGGAGTTGGGGGGTAAATCCCACCACTGAGGTGTGTGTGAAGCAGGGAGAATCATGTGGCTCATACAGACGTACCACTCGAGATGAAGCATGAAAAGAAAAAGAAAAGGGAAACACTCCTCATGTCGTCTTGAAGATTCTGGCCCAAGCTACATATTCTTAGACTGTGGTGAGTCACCTCTACAAATCCACAATATACTTTTGAAGCCTGTAATGATTTTTAACTGAAGTTAAGCACAGACGCCTCAACAGGAACTTCAAAATGAGTAGCTTTACTTTTCTCACAGGTACTTTCAAAGGGAAGTGTGACCGGTTTAGGACATTATCATCTTATCTTGTGTTGCTGATAATGGTACCTCTTTATGTGCAGTCACGTCTTTTTCAAATATTGTGGGGAAGAGACTTTTTGTTGCTTTAAGATATGCCTTTTAGCTTTGGGTTTACGTTGATAAACTGACACAAACCACATAGGGTTAAAATACAACAATTATTTCACATTTGTCTGTCTGTCTGTCCCCCAGGATATTCAGCTATATTAAAATACATTAGCCAGCTATATTTGATATAGTTCAGGTGAAGAAAACAAAAAAACTACTAAACTCAACAGTGGCTAACTGCTCTGCCGCTGACATGTGTAACAAACATCCATCAATAATAAAAACACATTCAATAGTTCTTTCTATTAACTAAAAACAGGACAAGGTGAGAGTTGAGAGGTGTGCAGAAACGCAGATGTGGTTTTCTGTCTCCTTCCTTTGAAAGTTTCCTGTGTGCTGCAATATGTTTGCTACCATGTCTACCTGTCCTGTCGGCCACCACAGAACCAGAAAAGAGAGAGGAAAAAAACAACAACCTTTTTACCTTGATTGACACCAACCTTTTCCTCAAAGCAAATCAATGTGGCTTTCTGTCTGAGTGAGACTTTTTGAACATCGCAGACACCTGCAAAAAAATTCTGATTTCTGGCATCAGAAAAAGATTATAGTAGCTTGCAATTATAATAATTTTTGTTTTTTGTTTTTAAGCTTTTTATATAGGTTGGTTTTTTATTTATTTATTAAATGACGATATTTCTTATGGGTTAGGGTTATCATTTGCAATTTATGTATGATTTCCTAACTTTGTGAAAATTGTGAAAATGGGCAATCGACTCAGACTCCTAATAATAGCAACATTACCACCATTGTATTTTCCCTGTTTGACATTATATATAAGGGTATATACTGAGTGTTAACGTAGAACTAGAGCGAGACGCAGTCCATTTTGAGACATATGAAAAATACATACTAAAAGCTCCTTTAGGCCTTCTTTCATGCAACTCACACATCAAATGTGAACGTGGGCTATATTGCTTTTAATGGCTATTCGGGGAGATTTTGTTTTTCATTTTTAGGATATCCGGCATAAAATATTTGTGGCTGCAGTCAGATTTTCATAATAAATAAATAAAATAAAATAAAAAATAGAAATAGGATATATTTATGTCTATTTTTTTCATAATTTTAAAGAACCACTGAATAAAAAGTCCAGAAATATTCTACAATAACAACGTTAACTTACAAGTCTATCAATAAATGACTCATAACTGGTTGACTGGTTGAATTTTGCCGCATGTTTCATGATCTGATTTCAATGATTTTCATTGTTTTCTTATTATGGAGGCGAAAACCATCCAACCAAACAAAATACTATTTCTCCTGACTGATCAAACATGAAATAAAACACACTGCAAACACAATTCAGAATGACCCCAATATATATATACACTGAGTTGTTTGACTCACCTACTGTGTTTGTGACTCACGCGCAAAGACAAATTGACTTAACAACTGTATACATACTGTGTGATTGTGTGACTGTGAGTGTGTGTGTTCACATATGGAGCTTTTTGGTGTTATTTGATCACAGTGTGGGCCGCATCGCGCCCTACGTGCATCTGCTGCACTGGAAGCGAGACCAGCGTTTGGTGAGAAAGGTTAGCTCGGTTAGAAGAACACGTTATTTGGAGTTGGCCGCTTGCCTCCTCCTGTGGCCCGCGATGGTTTCCGTGTACCGAGGGATCGGTGCCGGAATGCAGTAACGGTCACAGAGGGACCCACGCACTCACCACATTGTGAATCAAAACCCAAACTCCACTTCATTAGACTCCTGTCATTGCAAAGACTCTCACACCACTCTATAAATACCCCTGTCTCCCCCCTCCAAATTTGTTTTCCCTCTTTTTTCTTACACATGAAAATGCTCAGGGACCGTTCCAGTCTTCTGATGTGGCTCTTTATTTTGTACGTTGGCGCAAGAAACCACACAATAGTGGCTCCTTTTGAATATTAAAACATTCTCTGTCAGGGTACAAAGGTTCTGAAGTTTTTTAATAGGGGTACACGCTAAATAAAACCTCTCTTTGAGCTTAACAGTTATGCAATGTGGGATTTGGTTAGTTCGACTTGAGCAGCAACCTTTAGTTACTACAGGAGATTTGTTTTGAGGGTCACACAAAAATGCCTGGTATCCCACTGGCTTTTGTCTCTTCTAAACATCTGTAAATAAAATCTCCTCGAGGTGTTGTGCGTGATATAGTGTTCTTGAAAAAAGGGAGTTTACTGCATAAAAAAAAAAGTCTTAATGTAACCACTTAAAGCAGATTTAAAACACAAGATATAAGAATTTGAACGAACCCACATTGAGATATAAAAGATCAGAGCAGACCACATTAAGGTATTCGCCACACATGCATGCACAGAGACACAATAAACGTTGACTGCTGCTACAGATGACAATATTAATAATCTTGCTTTGGCATTTCTGATTTAAACTGTTTGAGACACCGACATCTAGTTAGTAGTTATATGTTCAAATAGTTGCTTTTCAGTGAGACATTTTGTTCTGTCAGACACAGCCTCAAGATGAGACCATGCTTTCCTGTTCCTGCTTGGTTAACATACAGACGGGGCGCCATCCTCTGGGTCACGTCGACATTACATCTCTCAAATGTGAAATGATGGTGCCGAAATCCAAGTGACCACATGTGACCTCGAAGGCTTTGTAACATGGAAGATATGCCTTCGTAATGAAGCAGCTATTCACTCACTCTCTCTCTCTCTCTTTGGCCTTTCTGCGCTTTTCTTCATCACTTACTATCTCCTGTTTATAAAACAAGCACAGAGACAAACTTCTCGTCACTCCAGTGTTTTGTGATCACGCAGTTGTCATTATGCATGAATCGTCCACATAACATGTCAGTCAGTCTCTCGCTCCATGTATGTGTGCAAGGTTGTGTGCCCTGCATGTGAAGCCGAAACCGACGCCTAGAAAAGAAACTAATTAAAGTCATGGAGAAAAATGCAAAGGCAGCAGAACCGCACAAGAAAGTGTGTGCATGTCATTACTGACCTGGCCCTTGTTGGAGAGAAAAAAAGAAATGATGGCGAGGAGAGAGAGGGAGAGAGAGAGAGAGAGAGAGAGAGAGAGACAGAGAGAGAGAGAGAGAGACAGAGAGAGAGAGAGAGAGAGAGAGTGTGTGTGAAACCTCAACCAGTGAAATAATGTACATAAAAAAGACTCAACAAGAAAAACGTTTAAAAAGCAAACTTGGGGAGTTTAAGAGGATCTTTGATGTGTATCAGAAGAGGAAAGCAGCCTTGCGACTCGGACGACAGTAATTTTAAGTCAAAGCAGAAGGCTGGCTGACTGGCTGCCTTACTGGCTGGCTGGCTGACTGCCTGGCTGACTGACTGTGGTCTTTGATGGCGCTGGCTGTTTGAAGTGGTTTTCGGGGGGATGGGAGCAGCGTGTGGTGTCAGTGGGACAGGGGAGGCGCTCAGGGAGAAGAAGGGGGGGAGCATGATGGCGACCGTACAGGGCCGGGGGGGGGGGGGGGTGGGGGGGGGTATATGCTGGGAGGAGCAGAGGATGGATAGATGGAAAGAGAGACGAAGAAAAGCAGTAGGTAATGGATGAAAATGGGGAAAAAAAGAGCCAGTGACAGGGATAAGAGGTGAAAGAGCTGAGATACACGGAAACCCAGATGAGGCAGGATCAAAGGGGTGATAAAGAAAGAGCAAAAAGGAAGAACACTAAAAACAGGACTGAAATGAGTGACTTACACAAGGAGGGAGAGAGGACGGAGAGGGAACTAAAGTCAGAAAAAGTTCTGTGGAGGTGATCAGAGAAAAATAAATAGATTGAGGAAGTAACCCCAGCATGTCTGTGCTTCACTGTCTATATGAGGCCTGGCCACATTCACACCTATAACTTCTATCATTTAGATGACGTTGCCTCCCTCTGATATGATGCCAGGTTGCTTTATGCCTTATTTCCCCCTCCATCCCTCCCGCAATGCAGGACGTATGCGCTGTATGCTCATAACTGTTTCCTTGAGGTAACAAATGTAGCTGCACTGCTGAAAGGGGGAAAAAAAGGAGATCGGTTCTGCATGAGTTCAGGGTGTTTTTTCTTCTCTTCATCTTGGCTTTTTCTGTGTTACATTAATAACTGACATGTCAAGTTAGAACTCTTTCATATGTTTGGTGATTTTAAAGTATACCTAATTAATCATATAAGAAGTTCTTTCAGTGAGATGAGATAAGAGATATCTGGTTGATGGTACGTGATGATAATGACTGAAGTGAATTGTGACACACTGCACGACTTCCTTTCTTACTCAAAATACTTCCGATGCATGAATCCTGCTCTTTATACCTGAGTTAAAGATTCATTCACATGATCTTACACTTCAAAATGCTCACAGGCACCATCCAGAGTGAGCAGTTTATTTTGTATTGATTGTACCCGGAAAAAAAACAACAAATTATGTTTATAAGCAATTAATGTTTTGTTACTCTGCTAAGAATTAGTTGTCCCTCCTATTGGGACTGTTGGTCTGTGATGCTGCAGAGTATTGTGTTGTAGATCTTGTGGTTATTCAGTGCCGGAAAAACATCCACGTTTTCTCCTGAAGAATCTAAATGGAGACAAAATGGAATATTTTTGGATAGAGAGAGAGAGAGAGAGAGAGAGAGAGAGAGAGAGAGAGAGAGAGAGAGAGAGAGAGAGAGAGAGAGAGAGAGAGATGTGACTATTACAGGTGGGCCTAGAAATCAGTGAACCATGTTCTCTTCACCAAGGAATGTGTTGACTCCCCACGATGTGTATGTACATTATCTATCTATCTGTGTGTGTGTGTGTGTGTGTGTGTGTGTGTGTGTGTGTGTGTGTGTGTGTGTGTGTGTGTGTGTGTGTGTGTGTGTGTGTGTGTGTGTGTGTGTGTGTGTGTGTGTGTGTGAGAGAGAGAGAGAGAGAGAGAGAGATAGGTGGTACCAGGTAATCACAGGTACAGGGAGACACACACACACGGCACGGGGGAGTTGGCAGGCTGACCTTTCACACACCTTCCTCGGTGTCGGTCCAAGTTTTTACAATTTTTTTCCTCACCTTGCATGATAGAAACAGCAAAAAATGTTAGCAAACAGGGTTTAAGGTGGTAAACTGAACATGGTTCAAATGGACTGTCCTTTCAAAAGGAAAGGAGACAGCACTTTCAGGACAGACTTGGTATAAGCAGCAATTTTCCAATAATTAAATGCAAAAACAAATGCCATAACCATAGTAACAGAGATTATATATATTTTTTCATGTCATTTTCCCTGGCTGTATTAAGTTAGACCATTGGCCAATAATAAACAACCCCTATGTGCCTTTGACATGGACTCACAAAGTGTAAAAATTACTTGGATTGAGTATTTGCTGAAATTTGTTTCTGGCTAAGAGAAAAATGATGCAGCAGCTAAAGCGAGCAGCCTTATTGCAACCAAAAGAGTAAAAAAGTCCATTAACTGCAAACTTGTTCACTTCGTATTTGAACATCTCTGCACTGAAACAAAGCAACACATTTAAAGTAGTTGTTACTTAACTAGTATTATGCCATCATTTGACTTGTCCAGAAAACTTGAAATCAAATTTGGTTGCTGAGTTTGACATGATAAATTGTGCCCAATAAAAAAGAAACATTCAATGAATATGTGCAACGACAACTAGTTTAGTAGCCAATCACCCTGGGTCACTGTGTATCATCACATGATTTTATATGTTTACATAATAGAGTCAGATATTGACATTTTGTCCTTTTTTCCATGATGATGCATTTTAAAACTACATACACTAAAAATACCCCAAAACCAAAACCTAATATTGTTTAGTCCTCACTAACACTTTCCTCCTACACTAGCCACAGCCACAACATTAAAACCACATGTCAAACATTGTGCCGATCCCTCTCGTGCCACCAAGACATCTCTGACCCACCAAAGCACCGACTTTATAAGATCAAATGGCAGATCCTTTAAATCCTGGAGGTTTCAACATGGGGTCCCCTCAGTCTGACTTATTTTCCCGGCACATCCTACAGATGCTCATTTGGATTGAGATCTGGGGAATTTTAAGTCCATGTAAACACCTTGAACTCTAGATATGATGGTTTCTAAATGATACCAGAGACCAGAACTTCTTTTTTTTTTTTTGCTGTGTCGCAAGCTGAAATATTCTACAAAGAGTGGTGTTCTGCATGTAAGAATGCATACCTACTCGTGATCAAAGTAACAGGCGCATCGATGTGGCTGATTATTCAGTGCGAAGCTGTCTGCTCTGGCACCATACATCCTGCTGCCATCTTTCCCCAGGTGAACAACATTCACACACCTGTTGATGTGGTGTGAAAAGCAATGTGACTCAAGACTACACTGAAAATCACTCTCATATTGCCATTCTGGCTATGTTTCAACATAGCCAGAGTCTTGTGTTTCAACATCTATGAAGCCCAACACAGAAAACTATAGAAGAATATATATGGAGTTACTCTCAATAATATTAAGCGGTTAGATCCCTACTAATTTGTGCTGCTTTTTTTTTTTTACACGTTGGATGGGAGAGTGTAACTCTGAATAGGAATCAGTTAACTTCTGGTCCCCATGCCAACACCACATCATCGTTGTTTGTTTGTGCCACATTAACCACAGCTTAACAAAAAATATTGGACTAGTTGCATGCAACCACATTTTGACCTTTGTTAATCTTGCTGAAGTCTTTATGCCTCCCTGTTTAAATGTAGCTGAACTTGTACATTTTTATAGTATTTCCCATCTTTCAACTTTGTGTCATTGTAACTCACTGTGTTTTAAACAAGTAAGCACAAGCTTCACCTAATGAAAATTGTGTGTAATGTTATGGAAGAGAGAGAGGAGTTGTTTCAGAAAGGCCGTCATTGGAAACAACAAATAAACAAACAAAAAACCTGACAGTTGATTGAGAGAGAAGCGACACAATAGTAAGAGGTGAATTAGTTGGATTTTTTTGTTTGTTTGTTTTTTAAGTCATGAGTTAAAAGAAAACTACTTACTAGCAGATGCAATGTTTTGTTGCATCAGAGGTTAATGAAGGAAGTTCTAAAAAAAAAGAAGAAGAAGAAAAAAAAAAAGAAGGCAGTCCTTCTCTTGACTGATGTTGATATGCAGCTAATTTAACTTTTCCTCATGTCACCCCTGCTTTATCTATTTCCTTCACTGGCATATACTGGCAAACTCTCAGGAAGCTAAGTGGGCCTGCCTGCTGGGGCGCTTTCTCCCTGTCTCCTCCTCTGCCTCTGCCTCTGCCTCTGCCTCTCCTCTCTCTCTCTCTCTCTCTCTCTCTCTCTCTCTCTCTCTCTCTCTCTCTCTGCCACCCATCTGGCCCTTGTAATACATGACAGCTGAAGCAGGGTTTCCAAATTTAATTTGAGGTGTGATAAAACAGCACATATCTATAAATTGTGTGCGGAGAGCTTGCCTATCTGGACAAGTTTTAAACTCTTTCTTCTGTTAAACATGTGCAGCATATCAAACACACAACCCCAGGCTGTCTGCAATAAATGAAGATCCCCAAATAGACTTAATGGTGAGGAGCTTTGCCAAAGCAATGACAAAGTACATAACAATACCACTGCAAATGGAGTATGTCAAGAACGCAAGGGATTCATTTGCAGCATCAAACTTTACAGAATGTAAACCTTTCTTCCCCCCCACATCATAAAAAAGCTTTAATGTGAAAATAAAAATGCCTCACCATTAAGTAACATAAATAAAGCTGGTGTTAACTGTGTGACTAGATATCCTGATGGATACACGCACATACACACCTCACGATCTCTGGGACTATTAGTGTTATCTTACAGTGGAATGGGTGTGATCCTTAGATAAACACTCGGCCCTCAAGTTTTTCATGAAGCTATTAGTTCTCCATTGTTCTAGTCTATTAGGGCAATCTAATTTGTTCCTGGTAACTACACTGGGTTTAACATCCATTAAAAGATCAATTAGATTGCTTTGAAGACCTGTTTAATGAATGTGATCAGTCTAAGAGAAAGGTGAAAGCAGTTTGTGAAATATATGTGTGTGATATATGATCATTGAATTTTTTGTAGTATTTGTATTTCGGTCTCATTTTGACAAGATGGGGCCAGCAACATTCACAGGCAGGAGCTTTTATGTTAGAAACCCTGCAGTTTCCATCCATCCAACCATCCATCCATCCATACGTACACAAATGTACACAAATTTTGAGTCACAATTACTCTCAAACATGTTTTGGACTCTCGAAGGAAACCTCACACGTGCACAGGAAGAACATGTAAACCCCACAGGCTTGAGTTTGTGATATTCTCACTGGGAAGCAAAATTACACAGTGAATAAAAAACATGTCTTATAGGTCTTCGGCTTTACGACACGTATTTGACTTTTCTCCAACGACCTCCACACCAACCATCCATCTCCCGGGACAAACGTCACCAGAGTCCTGCCACCAAGAGTCTATAAATGACCAAACTGCAACCCCTTTTGATCGCTTTGAATTTGCAGAACCCCAATATGTTGTGGCTGGTCTACAACACCAGGGCCAGGCCTATAAACGCCCGTCACTGAGTTAAGAGTCGGACTGGCTGACTAATCAAAATTACACCATCTGTCAGCCAAATGCCACAACTTTCAGAATTTGTGTCACCTTAAAGTATTTCAACTGAAATTAAAAGTCGTCTAACAGTTCATACAGTATTCAAAAATACATTGTGTGTCAACCGAAGCTGTGTCTAATAGTATGTATTTCCATTTGTGTACATCAATATAATACACTACATTATAATACATCTACTTCTGCAGTGTCTGGCTTTAATGCAGCAGTTAGTGGGGCTGACCTCAATTACCAAAACATTTGCTGGGTTTGTTTGCTCAATTCTAATTAAGTAAATAAGCGTTTTGGGGCTTCATGCACCATATCCTTCATTTATATTTTGGGTTATTCAGCTGCAGATTCTTCCCCTTTAACTATTGAGACAAGATGGTAACCACAGTGGAGCTTTTTTGAGCACACTATCAGGGCACTGGATTGCATACATAAATGGAATGAACACACTGACATACTCCACACTGAACATGGGAATGTGAAAATGTTGAATTAAAGACAAACAGTGCTATTCTTGTTGAAAGAGCCAATGCATTCTCTGACACCATCGTCCCAGTTATTCTTCAGTGATTTTTTTTTTTTCCCTGAAGAGAGTTATTCAAGTTGCCTGGAAGAATGCCTCCCACTTCTACTATTGCAATATACATTGCGGAACAAAACATATAAATCAGAATGTTAATGCCTGCCTTTTTCCAGTGCTGTGTAGCTGCATTGGACAGAATCACCAGTGTGGCAGCCATGAGGCAAGAACATACAGCAGGACTGCTTTGGCTCCATCGGAAACATCAGAACAAGCAATAATTGAATAAACATGTGAAAAATACCAGAGGGACTCAATCAAGGGATTCCCCATTACTGCTCTGCAGATCTGGCATCAGACACACAAAGCAAGGACAAGAGAATCCTGTGACACTTGGTGCTCTGGGAATGTGGAGGAACAAATAAGGAAACGCTCAGATTATCCCACGTTCCGTCGTCCATCCTGTCTCTTCTTTACCCCCACACACCCCTGAGGTCCCCCATCTCTTGTCTTCTCACGCCGGAGAACTGTTTTTGCCATCCTCAGTCCTGTCAACCCCATCAGTTCCCCCATCCCTGTCATTCTCCCCTCTTCTCTTCTCACTCTCGCCCTCCCACCCGCCGGTTCTGACGCCTGAGCTTGAGCCCCTTGAAGAGTCCCGGTAATAAACTGTGGTGCCTGGGCTCTTCATTGCTGTCTCGCTCTCCCCACCCCTCATCTTTGAGCGCTGATACATCTGCCGTTAAAGTCGGCCCGGTCCAAAAGGCCCGGCCCCTCCTCTCTGTACAGTACAAGCGTGTCAAGTCTTCAATGTTCCAGTGTTTTCCCTCTATTCTCTCTCTTTCTTTTTCCCCCTCTTTTTTGTTTCTTGAGTCCTTTGTGTACAGTGTGCTATGCTCACTGTGGCAGCACTGTGCCAGAATCCCCCCCCCCCACACACACACACACACACACATGCATATATGCACACACGTACACAGTCAGAGACACACAGCTGGGCCCCAGCTGCATACAAAGACTGGGGTTTGGAAATCAATGAAGGAGAAAGAAGAAAAGGGGAAAGGAGTTTAAATAAATTGGCACTTGAAAAAAGGAGAAAAATGAGAAAGGGAGAGGGGAACAGAGAGCGGGAGAGAGCGAGAGAGAGAGAGAGAGAGAGAGAGAGAGAGAGAGAGAGAGAGAGAGAGAGAGAGAGAGAGAGAGAGAGAGAGAGAGAGAGAAAGAGAGAAAGCTCTCTCCTAAAAAGACACATTCACTCTATAACAGTTTTAATGAACTAACAAAACATGAGAAGCCAGGCGCTGGGACTAGATACATTTGTAAGAGGGTGCATGAAACATGGCCTGACATCGAATTTGAGAGTAAAGTTTGAATGAGTGTGATTAGTTTTGAGGATGTCGTCTTGGCAAAGATGCTGCGTTGGAGAGAAGGGGAAATCCCATACACAAAGGATAAATTAAAGAAAACAACTGAAAAACTTGAATCTAAACAGTTGAATACTCTCATAGTAAATAGCCTCTACGTTCCTTTTGCAACATATCACAGGAGTCAGAAGAATATATTTATAACTTCATTAATTTGACCACATTTAGAAGAAAAAAATTTTTTTTCTCAGGTTTCTTGAGAAAATAATTTCGCTTTAAAAGTTTTTTAAATATGTAATATTTGTAAATTGCAGTTGGGTTAAAAGCATTTAAATAATTTAAACTGTAGATAATTTCAGAACAATTAAACTCTAAAATGACCTCGCTGGAGTCGGCACACTGTGCTTGGAGTGTTGAACTATTGGCTGTTGTCAGCGCTTTGTTAATTAATTCACACAATTTTGAAATTTAAACCTCTCTCTTGCAGTCAGTAAATATAGGTCGTCGTTTCAAATGTACATATTTCCTTTCTCGATCCCATGACTGTTTTCAATCTGCCCGGAATGAAGAGTTGTAATTTCCTCACATTGCTTGATATTGCTGAACATTGACGGTTTTATTGGGGGAGACAGAGACATAATCAATAGGCGCCTTGGAGAGAGAAGAAAAGCCAGGCTATGCTTTTTCTCTTTCTTCTGGTTTGGAAAAGATCCCCAAATCGCTGTCTTATGAGACGGGCCTGCCAAATTCATTTGGTTTTATCAAGGACCTTTAACTTCATGCTCACACAGCCGCCTCGAGCCCAGCATATTCACGATCCGACACACAGCTTTAATACACAGGGTTTTTTTTTTTTAATACTGACATGAGGATGCATACACAGCCAGCACAAACTTTTCACATGTGTGTCATACGCCATGTGTAAGAGAGTACACCTAACTGGCAGATTCACCATCCAATCAGAAAGACATGAAAGAAATGCGAGAGAAAGCACAGGCGGAACTAATTCCTGAAGTAAAAATAGATGGTGTGTGACACATCAAAGATAACATTCGTCAACATGACATTTAAAACTGTTTCAAGATTCCCAACCGAGTATCAATTTAGAACCAGTTTCCTGTTTTCCTGTTCGCTTTTTGAAAAGCGAGTTAGAGTCGTTCACATCCAGTCACTTCGACTGGAAATTCACTGCAGGTGATGGCCTATCTCTCCTCTGAGGTCTCTGCAGGAATTAAAGGAACTGGACGGTTTTTTTGCTGGTGGTCTGATAAGTGACAGGCCCTTGTCAGTAAGTGTGCTGCGCAGCTGATAGCTTTCACAGTGGTGTGACGCTGTTGATTTGTGAAATAGAGTGCGGTCGGTCGACAAACTGCTACGTGACAGTCAAAGGTGAGACCGTGCGTGCGTGTGCACATGCACACACACAACAGTCAATAATGCAAAGGAGTCCAAGAAGCTGACACCCAACTGACGCTTCACTGAGCTTCACACCTTTCTGAATAAAATGAGGAAACACTCACAGCAAACTAATAAACAAGCAAACGGACTCCTGACAGCATATAGACTCATGCCGGCTGCCTGTCAGATGAGAAGCAAACAAGGACATTGTTTGGTTTGTCATGGCTTATATGACGAGAAGCCACCAAGTGTGATCCTCCCCGAAATGATTGTCAAAGGTGTCAGGAAAGAAAGTGCCCATACTCCACTGACACCTCGAGCCAGGCCTTTTGTATCAGAGAAACTCAAGCTCAAGGATACCAACATTCATTCATCAGCAATAGACTTCATTGCTGAATTTGTAATGTTTAGGTTCACATTACATTTCTTTAGGCTGTAAGTGAAATTTGCGATGAAGTTTTAAAAATGTACAAGTAATGGATAGGAAGGTTTACTTGTTGAATACCAAATGTGTTAAATTCATATTAGTAGGCAAGTGTGTATGTGTGTGTGTGTGTGTGTGTGTGTGTGTGTGTGTGTGTGTGTGTGCGTGTGTGTGTGTGTGTGTGTGTGTATTTATTCCCTTCCCACATAAACACAATGCTGCCAGATGCTTGCAGCACAAAGTCTTAACAAATTCTCTAACTTGTGCACGCTGTCTTAGAAGTTCCTCTCAGAACTGCTGTAGGAAGTGCTTTCACAGAAACTGATAACAGACGGTCAACTGAGGCTATCCACTAAATGTTGATAAGGTAAAGGATAACCATGTAATAATTACAAATGTTGAATGTACAGGATAACAGAATAATCCCCAAATTCACAAGGCAGGCAATCTCATTTCAAATGTTGGGTATTTGTTAAAACAAACAAAAAAATGTAATAAAAGATTATTAGCAGAGTTATCTGCTTATACAGTACAATACAAATATTTCAATATTCATTATCTATGTTGATGTGTCGCTTTTAATTCAAATGCAAATAACTGATAGATCTGTTAACAAAAAAACTATCACAGGGATGACACTGAAGTCAAAAAACGTATTTTCGTTAATTCTGCAGGCTGCTTTCAAACGAAATCACACTTAAAAAAAAAAAAGTTGTATCAAAATTACAAATTGGGTTGCACAGTAAGACACCAGCAAATAAAGCAACAACAGACTAGAACGTGTGTGTATTCCTGAAAAGCCACACAAAAAGGAACACATGTAAGAGGAAGACGCGCTGAAGTACAGAGCAGTCAAATGGAAAAAAGTTTGGAATTGATCAAAAGTTAAAGAGGAATAATATTAATGATTGGATTCATTAAAAAAAAGTTGATTTTACTTCTTTTGAATGATAATTTAAAGTTTTCTTTACATTTAATCGTGTATATAAAAGAAGGGGGCATGATAGTTGCAAAACAAAACAAAAAACAATTTGTATTGGTTTGTTTGTTTTGTTTTTTTAGTTGCATTGTATATTCCGTGCACGACTGTGTACACTCAGGTGCAAGAACCCAAACGACGTCCATTAATTACTGCTCATCCCTGCAGTTAATGCTGAAACAAGCCGTGAAGAAGAGGGGGAAAGTGTCTGAGCCACATTGTTCTTCTCGTCTGAAAATCCCCCCCCCCCAAAAAAAGATATCGATGCGACTCCAGCGTCTTGAAGTCTGTGTCCACTGCACCGACATCATTTTACCAACTTCTCCAAAACTTTGCAGCGCTTTTGTTTGTTCCTTACCTCTATTCCTCCTTGGGTTGGCTTGTTTCCTGCGCTTCCCCCTGCTCTCCTCTGTCATACCCCTGCTTTCTTCTGTCATGACCGCGCTTTATTTCGCCTCCTTCAAGCAAAAAACACGCAGTTTGTCCAAGGGGAGCGGTGCGGTGCGGTGCGGACCGGAGCGTGCGTCCTGAGCGGCTGCCTGAGAATGAATGGTGCTGACTGAAGGCATCGCCCTCGGTCACAGCGGGGAGACGCAGAACCTTGATGGGACTCCAAGCGGAGGCGACGAGCCGTGCGGAGTGATGTCAGCAGCAGAGGTTGGCCCTGAGGTCAGTCTTGGCATCGTGCGGACCTACACCTTCCCCAAAGCAGCAATGCGGGCAAGATCCGATCATTTATGCTTGGCCCATAAACCCCCCTCCCGGTATACTTTGAGCGTATATTATTCCAAATTCACTTTTGCGCCTCCTCTCTAGTGAGGAAACCCCTGAATGCTCGTTTCATCCACTAAATAGACACAGTGTTAAACTTTTCTCGTCTGTTGCATGAATGTGCCCAACTCCATGTAACTGAGAAGACATGTTTTTTTTACAGTTTTATTTTTGATAGTTTCGTTCACGAGCCTGTTGCCAATCACGCATAGCTTTAATGAGACTGTTAACTCCATCCTCGAGCACATCTTGCAGGTTAAAGTGAACAGGTACCCCCCCTCCCCCCCCCCCCCCCCCACCGCCCCTGCCCCTACACTGCGTCACCCTCCCCTTTCAAGGTTTTATAGCCCAACTGTTATGCGCATCACCTGCGCCCCAGTATCCCGGAGAGGACCCCGTCCTGCGCCCCCCATTCACCCCTGGACAGCTGTAGGAAGTAGTGCATTGATCGCCCTTTTGTTTTGCAACCTGGGCCGTAATCTGTTTTGCAACTGAAAAAAACATCCGAAATAAACCTCTAACGCAGCGTTCAGGACCCCCACCTTGGATTCTTCGAGCCCCCCCACACCTCCCCCGTCCACCTTCCAACAATTGTGACAGATAATAAGAGCGAGCCGGGTCGCTTTTCACGGTGCATAATGCGCCTTGCCATCGGGTCTATGCGGACTAAACAAACAGGGATCTGACACAATAACACAGATTAAGCGAGGTGAAGACAGAAAAGTAAAAGGAGGATTATCTGCATTGAAGTTTAGAGAGGATCAGAACACACAAGCCACACAGAAAACGTATATTCTGATAATCTTTAAAGTTTCAGGCATCAACTTTAAATCATAGTAGGATTATTCCACTCAGCCAAAAGTGCCTGAGTTATGTTATCTTCGTTTAGAGAACTTTCACTCAGGATTTACAGTTTTGACTGCCAGTCATTCATTTGGGATTTTTCAGTTTTTATTATGATATACTCCTTAATGTATTGATTACTTTGGCTGTTATGTTCTACAGACAGTACAATGCCAACTCTAGTGACAATGTGTTAATCCTTAGGGGGGATGGACTGAATTAAATACAACCTTTGTCTTGGTTTAACTGATTTGAATTATTATGAATGAAAGCAACCATCACCTAATTTAAAAAGACAAATGCTTTAGAAGAAAAAAACTTTTTCAGTTGTATAATACACAGAGATAAAACCACTCATTCTTGATAATCAGCTATATAGTTTATTTTGCATTAAACTAATAGGGAGAGTGAATCGATTATTTTCAAAATGGGTCAATTTGGATTGAGTGTAAAAGTTTGTTCAAACGTTTTAAAGTTGCTCAGAAAAGGATTTTCAGTAGAGATCAACAAAGTATATGCAATAAGGCTGCAGAAGAAAAAAAAATATTACTCTTAGTTTCTCTGTATTGTGTTATACTCCCAAGTGGATACAACCAATATATTCCTGTCGCGTGTACAAAAACTACAAAATGCAGAATGACTGCATTACTACTCCAGCCTGTTCTACTTTCATCCAAAACTAAAGACCACGTTGTAGAGGAGACCTTTCACTCTGCATCATAAGCTCACTGTGCAAAACTAAATGTGTCCCTTCATTCCCTCTCCCAACACGACTGCTGGGGGTTTGTTTCCTAATGGATTCTGGAAGAGAAAGCATCCTGAAGGTGGGGAGGGAGCAGAGGCCCAAAGACAGAGAAGGACAGAAAGGGTCATCCACGGCCCTTTTGTGGCGAGATGGATAGAGGAGAGGGAGGAGAAAAGGAGGGAGGAGAGGAGGTGGATGAGGAGGGGGCAATAAACTTTGCTACCGATGAGGGTCACAGAGGTGCAGAGGTGCCTCAGAGGTCCTGGGAGCTGTTTTTAAATTATGTCTATATGAGACCGTGCAGCGAAGGTGTAGGTGGATATGTTTTATTTTTTAAAATCTAATTTGCCCTACTTTTGTTTAAATGTTGGACATATTATCAGAACGTTAGTGCAATAAAGTTGTTTTGTTGAACAGTCTGAAAATCGACGACAAGTCTGTCGAATGTTTTATGTTCTAAATACGGTTTAGCAGAACTGCAGCTTAAAAAAAAAAATGCAGTGGTGCTTTGGCACTATGGATTCCTACTGTCTTGTTAAAGCAACTATTTACTCTCTTGCGCACACACACACACACACACACACACACACACACACACACACACACACACACACACACACACACACACACACACACACACACACACACACACACACACACACACACACACACACACACACACACACACACACACACACACACAGAGAAAAAGAGGGAGCATGAAGGAAGCAGTCCCACTGGGGTTTTGTCCCAGCCTGTGGTCTATGGGTTCAAAGCTTCTTGCATGGGGAGGAGAGCCCTTACACAGCATATTAAGCAGGAGTTAATTATATGCCAACCTAAGTGACAAAAGGAAAAGAAAGGCCTCCTTCTGAATGGCAAGACAAGAAAAGAGAAAAGTCATTATGTGGCCCACTTCTTTGCATTTGAAAAACTCCGTTCTTATTTTGGCATTTTAACACAACAGGAAAAGTAGAGATCAGACTGGATCTCTGCATCAGTCGTTTAACTTTTTTTTTTTTTTACACTAGATATTTAAGAATAACATTCTGGAAAGCTTTGCACACCCACCCCCCCCCCCCCCCCCCCCCCCCCACACACATATGCACACTCACACTAATTCGGAGGACATGAATCTGATGTTCTTGCCATTGTATTGAAAAGACTGAACATATACAGCAAGCCTAATTCTGATCAAATCATAAACTCCCTCCGATTCAGTGCAAAGTGCAGCAGGTTTCAACAAAGGAACAATTCAATACTCAATACACAATGTGTGGTGGCTCTCTGGTGGTATCATCAGTAATTTCATGCCTTATTTCTCCAGCTGTATGTATTTAACATGCAGCCATAGGATTGTTAATTATAAGAGCATTTTGCTATTAATGTGACCCCACCCTCCTCAGGCAACACGCCCCGTGCGACTCCTTTTGTGGAAACAGGGCTATTGTTTCAAATCACAAATGTGGATATGCCAGATTGCAAATCAGTAGTCCGTCAGGAAAACTTCCCCTCGCTTTGGAGCAAATGAGTCAGCGTTCAGTGTCGCTGCCAGGCAGTAGTGGCTGCCGTGAGTCTACTGTGCCATGCCACAACACCACAATGCCAATATAGTCTGAGCACACTGGGGCCCCTGAACCCAAATGAGCCAACACTGTAGAAAGTAAAGGTAACGACAGCCTTTCGAAGTCACTGTGATCCATCTTTTCAAAAATCAACCCCACACGACAGATTAAGTGGTAGTTTGACGGTTGTTTTAGGAAAGTATAGCACACAATTTTATTTTTTTTTCCCATATTACATTTTTACACGGGAGTTTAAATTGTACTGTCACTTACCAGTGGAGGGTTAAAAATATCCATGCTGTTTTAAAAGAATGTTGTAAGTTTAACCAATGTCACAATACAATGTTTGAAAACTACAACTTAAATGTGCCTTATTACACATGCATTTAATTTCTTATTCAACCACAAATAGGCCTATTGGTGCCTTGAGGAGTAAGTGTTACGTGGGGAAAAAGTCCCTCCTCCAAGAGGGAAAAGCACCTCTAACACACTGGGAAGTTCCCACTGGAAAAGTCGGAAATTTCAGAGAGCTCAGAGAGCTCAGACAACCAGACGATGTTTAGTGCACATGAGAAATATCATGAGATGAAAGAAGCCTTATCACAGCTGGAATACAAATAACTAGGCTTCATTAATCTAGACTACATTAGGCTACCTGTAGCATATATCACGAACTTGCTTTAAAAAACAAAAAACAAAAGATTGTGTTACCACAGTGTTATCACACGTGTAAAAAAAGGTCCACAGGTATTATTGACATATTTCTTCAGGCTTGTTTGGATGATGACAATAGTGTCTGTCATTTATCTGCTGATTGTCACAGGCGTGACTGTGTTGTCATTTCACCACTAAACTGGGAAAATGAACATTCCCCACTTCTGTTCCAGTTCCCAGATGCATGAACACACCATATGTGCGCAGTATAAACTTGCGATGTGCACTGCAATAAAGAAATTGCGAGGGTACCGTTAAAGTTGTTATCCTGTCATAAGGATGACTGGGCTCCTAAAATAAATATAAAATGTCACGGGATGATTAAAGGGATGGGGGTATAAATTTTTCTCCCTCTCCTTCAGTTTGAGGGGGGAAAAAAAATCACTATTTGGTTGAACTGTTTGTGACTCATGTTCGCACCACTGTAACCTGTGATGTACGACACACAAATAAACATGACTTCACTTTAAAGAGTCACAGGCCAACACCATTGGGAACCACTTGCCCTTTCTGCAGAATACGACGCAGAGTTTTCCCCATCTCTTTTTTATATGATGTCTTGTAAAGCCCGGATTGTTGTTGATAATA
Source organism: Blennius ocellaris (assembly GCF_963422515.1). Taxonomy (NCBI): domain Eukaryota; kingdom Metazoa; phylum Chordata; class Actinopteri; order Blenniiformes; family Blenniidae; genus Blennius; species Blennius ocellaris. The sequence goes on along the minus strand of NC_137653.1, from coordinate 10,393,860 downwards.
TTTTACGAGCATGATTTGTGCAGTTTTTCTTACAGCTCTCAGTCGGCCTCAGTGCCAGTTCCCACTGACCACAGAGGGCCCGTCCAGGCACTGATGTCACCAGGAGCAGCCGCATTTAATGCTCGTTCACTTAATCTTGGCAGATCACTAGAGCTCAAAACAGGCTGCCATGAGGTCTAAATCATATCCATAACAAGAGGTTTTCTAATTATCCTGTGGGGCATCAACAAAAAGGAGGATGATTTAGGATGAATGCCTGTTGCTTGGCCATTTGAATAGACTTTCATAAAAAAAAAAAAAAAAGTTGGGTGTAAAATTGTGCAAAACACACTGGAGCGTAACTGCTTCCAGACAGACTATGTATAGAAACAGTCAACTGATGTTATGGTGGCTTCATTTGTTGTAAAATACATTTAAATAAGGTCTGTGCTTGATCTCGGGCTATACTGCCCTCTACTGGAACAAACGAGTCATTGCATTTTTAGAAATTCAGTCTCATTTTTACATGGAAACGTGGTTCATAGATTAGAGTTTTTTCCACTTCTGGTAAGATCAGAAAATTAAGACATTATACAAAATATCCTCCGATCTATTGACACAAAGCGTTAAAACAAAAAAAATAAGACAAAGAAATGTTTCACAAACATTCTGCATCCATCCCAAACTGAACATGTTTATTCATAAAATGATCAAATATAGCACATATGTATAAAAATGTAGAAAATTGTACACAAAATATAACACTTGACTTTTTTTCTTAATCTATTATAGTTATTGCTACTATTATAGCTTTCTGTTGCTAAAGGTGATATTCTTTTGCCAGCAAAAAAGTCAGAATGAAGGATGACAGTTAAAAAAAACACACACTCACAGAGAAGGCAACATCCATAAAGTTCATTAATATAAAAAGATAATTTTATACAAAACATCTCATACATTCTAAAGAAACAGCACTATCAGTCAATGTTCATGCCCTTATTGCTAGTGTTAGTGTTGTGTTAAAATAGACTATTTGTGCATTTCCTTTCAGTCATTTTTAGGTGTCTTTGGTAGGCTGCAGACCTTTTTATTCTTTTCCAAATGAGGAAATATTCTTTCATACAAATACTTGGCAAGATTAAAGGTGACATTGCTAGTAAGTTTTGAAAAAGTCACATGAAATGTATTTAGAAACACTTTAACGTGACTTCAATGTCGCACAGGGGTCACTCAAATGTGTTTTCTTTTGAAAAAAATACTGTGATGAATCTACATTGCCATCAAAAATGAGGTTCATGTGAATAGTTATGAGACAGGGATCTTCCACACAGTGCTGTCATCAGTGCAAAGCCACAGTATAAAATTTGTTCTACAAGGAGCTGCAATGTATGTTCATACAATACAGCTCATTAGATGCAAAAAGTACCTCAATATGCCCATATTTTATATATGCACTACAGTGGTAGGATTTGTAAATTGTAAAAAATAATGCTTTGCAATGCCTTACTATTCTGAGTTAGTTGCAAAATAACACATTTTTGGGATCAGCGCCAAAGTACATTGGCACCGTACTATGAATGTACCTCAGCTCCTCAAATATCAAATCCACCCAATCAAAGCGTAAACCAGCTGTATTGAGTTTCCATTCCATAGCCATGGCCCTCAGCTCAGTCAGTGTGAGTCACAGTGAGGATTAAGGTTGAGTAAAGGCATTATGGTTGATAGTATTGGTGAAGTTACTGATACATATTATGTTTGGGCTTTGCTCAGTCAATGTACCATTGAAATCATAGGCCACTTCTCGTCTTGCAGTACAAAGAACAAGTACAACAGCTGCTTTAGGAACACGTACAGTAAACATGTGGAGTGCAAACTCTCTGTCTGGAAAGGCAATTCCAACATACATGTAATGTGAACACCAAAGATTTAAACAAGTCCTGAGTGTTTGTGAGTGGGCACATGTGTGGGGATGTTATGTATGCAAATTCATCCGTGCAGATGTGTGAATACTGATATGCCACTTAAGCATAATGTGCTGCTCCTGGCAATGAAGAAGTCTCTAGCAAAGAAAGTGAATTTTTAGTAGCACCGAGGAATAATTTCTCAATCGATGAAAGCATATCTTTCTCACCGTTTTATCCATTCTTCTAACATCCCATCCTGTGAACACTGGCCTTCAGAATCCATCCATTTCTCCAAAGACAGAGGATAGCTATCCAATGCCTCATTGTCGTTTACATGTTCAGAATATATATGACTTATTTACATGAATCTTTCTCTGCTCCACCATTACCAAAATCCTTATGTGATTGGAATGCCTGTTTAGAAAAAGCAATGCATCGTTTTGTATCAGGCAAATAGCTCAGCGCCCCACAATAAGGCACAAATGATAGCAAGTACCAAGGCAATGAAGTTACAATACAGTGAGGGAAGCTGTTCAGGCACCTTTGGTTTTAAGATGTTGGGGGTGGGGACTCAAACGCATTTAACCTGTATTGGGACTCAACTTGCAACCAAAATGTAGTACAACATGTGGTTATGTCTGTTACCTGGTATCAACTTAGCCCTTAATGATTCAACATTCTGCCTGAAACAAGGCAGACATAATGGGGCCAATGCATATTACAGCACAGACGACTGACTAAATACATAAAATGTACCATTCAAACTTTGCCTAACCGTACAGTCTTGTAAACGTACAAGTAAAAACCACGATAAGTGACAGAGATAGTGTAGTTTTTTTTTGTTTTCTTTAAACCCCAGGCTAGTATCACTGGAACCCGGCCATGGCCAGTGTTTGATTGTTTGCTTAAATGTCTGCTTGGCCACTACAGAGTCTTCTTCTAAGACAGTGTGTTCAGGTATTTATTTTCTCCAGCCAGTGAGGTAAGCATGGATGTCATATCACCAACAGCCATGTTGGATAGGCCGGCGCCTACGGCGAGGCTGACAGAAGTCTGGGGGGTGGTGAGGCGGGATGAGGCCTGGGAAGAAGATCCTGCCTGCCCTTGTAAGGGATTGCTGACGGGGCTGAAAGAGGAGGAGTCGGCATCATCGATGATGGAAGTGAAATCTATGCGAGCATTGTCCAGGTCCAGGTTTTCTAAGGCATTGGATATAGGCCCAGACTCAGTATAAGGAGCCATAGGGGTAGATTTTGTGCCCCCTACTGGGTCCAGACCAGACCCCATACTATGCTGCTGGTTTAGACAAGCCACGTTTGGTGAATCCATGTGTTTTTCCATTTCCATGTTTATCTGACCCGCGTAATACATGTTGTTGTTATTGTTGGATGGGGAGAAGATTTCGCTCTGTGGATGCTGTGGATGCTGGACCGGAGGAAGGCGGACTCCTCGACGTGGACTAGAAGTTGAGTGGACAGGGCTGAGGTGGGGTGGGCTGCCAAGATAGCCTCCTCCTACCTGTGACAGGCTGTTCTGGCGGCTGAGAGGTTTCCGTCCCTGAGGAGGCCTAGGAACCACCATCTCCTGGTTATAACATGAACTTTGAAGACCTGTCAGTTGCTGGTCTTTAGGTGTTACTGAGCTCGGCACTTGGCTGTGGGCAGGCGGGCTCATGACCAGGTTCTGGTTGGGATATGGTGGATAGGCCTGACCGGAGAAAAGGTTCTGGTTTGGATGTTGTGGACTATGTTGCATGATTGCGTTTTGAGCACCCAGGTCCATATTATCAGAAAGAGGTGGAGGCTTTATTCCAGTCTGCTGCTGCTGCTGCTCCTGTTGCTGCTCCCACATGAGGGCTTGCTGGGATTGTACATAGTTCCTCACCATCATCTCCTTCACCTGCATCATCGGGGTTTCCGACCTCTGCCCATCAGCCAGCGTGGAGCCAGCGCAGCCCAAACTCACTCCACCTCCACTGGGGAAAGAGTTTTGGTTTGGCGCTTGAAAGTCACAGCTGGGATTGTTTGAGTTCCTCATCATTACCTGGCCAGCCTGCTGTGGGTAACCTTGTGTCTGTTGCAGAAGCATCTGTTGTTGGTGGAGCTTCGCACTTTGACAAGCATCACCATCTCCCATCCCTGGGTGGAACTGCTGCTCGGGCTTGATGACAAGTTTACGGACTCTCTCAGAGCTGTTGTAAAGACCCGTCTGATTGGTGAAGTGAGATGGTGTCTGCTGAGGCTGCAAGCTAGGATCAGAATACTGCATTGCCCGCTGGTTCTGAAGAGCGTGGCTGGAAGTCTGTGCTTGGCTGCGGTTGTCATTCCAAGGGCCTCCAGCATCTCCTCCCTGGCCTAAGCTGGGGTAATGTGGGCCTGAGGGACTGAGCTGGCAGGTGCTCATACTGTACTCAGCCTGCTGGAGAAGTGAATTTGACATGCCCTCTGGCTGAATAGGCCTTGACTGGACGATCAAATTTCCAGCGGCCCTGGAGGTGACCTCCGCGCCTTGGTTCTGGTAGTGTCGTGGCATGTAACTCTGATCGGGGCAGCTCAGAGAATCATGGCTTGGGGATAGCTGATTCGAGATCGAACTTCCACCTCCGAGGGTCTGATTCTGTTGCTGGTATCCTATGAAGTTTCTTTCTGCAGGCGCCATCATCACGGAACGATCCCTTGCTTCGGCAGGAGCGAGATGGGGGTCCATGCCCATGGCCTCCATCATTACATTCTCGGTTATACTGGGTGGCCGAGGAGAGTACATGTGGCGAGAAAGACTGGAGTCAGAGCCACGATGCTGCAGTGCATTTCTCCGGCCCATCATAGCCACGTTATTAAGGCTGTTGAAACGCTTCGGAAGAGCTTGCGGGTCAGCTGCTGATCGAACTGGGTCACTTGCTCGCCTGATGTTGTTACCCGCAGCCTGGTGAGGGTACATAACCCCAGTGCCATATTCGGTGTTGTTACTGTGCCTTCGAGGACCACCATGTTGGAGAAAGGGAGGAAGGGGCTGACCTTGGTACTCACTCAAAACACCTCCTCTTCGAACCGGAGTACCCGGTTGCTCCATGTTGGGTAAGGGAGTAGGTGGCGGACCACCAGTGGCTGCGGCATATTTGGCCTTCAGGCTATACTGCTGTGCAGGGGTTAAATTCGGAAGACCGGGCAGCCCTCCGCCTCCTCCTGGACATGGAGCTCCTCTGCGTGTGGTCTCAGGAGACAGAGGGTCACCAGCCGCCTGTTCAGGGCCGAGGAGGTGACAGCCTCCCACTGCTGTACCTCCCATCTGTGAGACGTCACTAGAACGTCGGCTGGACAGGTATGGAGACACCATGGAGGAACGGCGGCTCACAGTATAGGCGGAGCTAAGGCTGCTGGTGCCACTTCCTCTCCTGTCATTGGTAGAGCAGGCAAGTGTCCCTCCTCCGAGCTCGTGATTGGACAGCTCCATAACACGCCGATTTGAGAGAAGTGGAGATGGTGCACACATCCCCATACTCTCCCCAGAACCTGAAAAAAAATATTTAAGAGGTATCAGCTTAGAAACCGTGCAGCAAGGTAAAGTAAGAATTCTATTCTTCTTATGTGGGACAGTGAAAATAAATTCAACAATTCTTTATCAATCATAGTGTGGTTATAGGAATCCATTAAATACATGTGCGCCAAGAGGAACCACAGTGCGTACCAGTTAGGGCTGGAAGCTTGTTGCTGGCGCAGCGACCAGGAGGGGTTGGCCTGCGGATTTGTTTCAGTTTGTCGATCTTCAAATTCTCAAGCCTCTTCAGAGCCTGTGCTGACATCCCCATTGTCCCGGGCTCCCCACCTCCTCCACCTCCACCTCCACCTCCTCCTGCGACTCCATCTTCCAAAGCAGTGAGATCTTCCAAACTGCCCGCTGCATTGAGGTTCATTTCCACACCACTGTCATTGTTGTTGGCGCTCCCTAGTGGAGATCGTTCACTACTGCAGGATGACTGACCACCAGGGCTGGGCTGGGACTTCTAGAAGAGGATGAGAGAAAACCATACATTGTTACTTTTACCCTGATTTTTTTTTATTAGTTATTAAGTTGTTCATTGGAAATATTGTGCAGTATTTATTACTGTAAGCACAGAATGCAACTGTGAATTTTAAGCATGTTTTGTAAGAGTCTACTGATTCTGTCAGATCTCTGTGTCTGCCTCTGCGTGTTTCACCTCGTATTTCTAATTAACCAATGGCCTTCTCCCTCTGTGTGCTCCTATCGTTGTGTTAAACCCTTGTGTATTTAAACCCTCTCCCTCAGTTGTCTTTGTCGGTTCGTCTTGTCAACATGTCTCACCTTTTCTGGTGTCGCTCCTGTGTCCCTGCTTTTTCCTTGTTTTTCCTGGACTTTTGTTGCAATTAGGGTTGCAAAGGGGCATGGGAAGTTAAGCTGGGTAATTTTGGAAATATTAAAAATCAAATAAGTATCTATAAATTAGCTGACAATGCAGGTGGCCACCTGAATAAAATGACTTTAGAACAAATGTACTTTCAATAATAAACTTTGAATAGTCACGAAATGAGATTACAATCAAGCACAGGTTGCTGTGTTGAGGCCTGCATGACAGATGGATCACATATTTTAACACAACAGACAAAATTTTAACTCATAATTCATATTACCTACAAATAGATTGGTAGTAATTAATTTCAGGGGATCAGAGGAAGTAAATGGCCTTTAAAGTAACTTAAATATGTTTTAAAAACACACCATTAATAAGGATTCCTCCGACAGTAAAGCGAGCTGCTAACTAAGCACTTTTTACGGGGTGACTGAAAGCGCATACAGAAACCATTATTCATTCACAGCAGTCACACAGGTGGAGGTAAGCTGTGTTGTAGCCACAGCTGTGCTGGGCTGCTGACAGTAGTTGTAGTCTTATTCATCATCATGAGAAGGGAACATGAATGACAGTTGAAGGTGCTAATTATTCCCTCTATTCAAAGGACATCGCGAAAGGGAGATATAGCAGGTTCTTTGACCCCTGTTGAGGGCCAACCTTGAATTTTGTGAATTTCTGTTTTATCCCCATAAATTCCCATTAATTCCTATGGAAAGTTTTCAGCTTTGAAAATTCCCAGAATTTTGCAACCGTAGTTGCAATAAACCTGGTTTTTACGGAACTTCCTGAGTCTGTGCTTGGGTCCATCCACAGTCCACCTGCATTCCCTGACAGTTTCTTCTGTTGTATCTGACAATTATTTTGCAGTAACATTTAAAATTTTACAGTCAAATGTTTATTACTGTGTTTTCATACTTATTAAAGGTATCTTATGTATCTGTAATGTATCTGATTGGTTATTCGAGGCAACAAAAAATGTAATTATTTTGATTCCCATTTTATTTTGACAATGCTTTTATGCCCTTGTTAAGACAACAGTAAGATATATATTCATGAAAATTTACCAGAGTGCTTTCAGGAGCCAACAGTTTGCAGTCTTCTCTGCGAGTCTCCTCCTTCTCCAGCAGCAGTTCAGAGTTTGGGGCTCCGGGGGTCATAGCTGAGCCTGGGGGTCGAGGGCCCGTGTCTCCTCGATGCTTCTTGGTGATGTGAGCCTCAGGGCCGTGTACCGTCTTCACATGTTTACGCAGAGAGCTTGGGTCTGTGTATCGCTTAGTGCATCCAGGAATCTTACATACATACGGTTTCTGTAAAAACAGCAGAGCGATGAGTCAAACTGTGTTGTTTGGTTGTACACAGCAACATTCCCATTTGACCTATTTATTATTATTATCAGGACAGAAAGTATTGTCAATGTGTGGTGTTTCAGTTTTAACGATCAACACTACAGTACCTCATTGGAATGAGTTCGGTTTTGGTGCTTGGCGCGGTCTGAAGCATTGGAGAAGGCCTTGTTGCAGCCTTCGTGTTCACACACGTACGGTTTCTCTCCAGTGTGAGAGCGCAGGTGGGTCTTCAAATTCTCCAGGCGAGAATAGGCCTTATTACAGCCTTCAAACTAAAACAGAAAGCATTATAAAAAAAAGTTTGAAAATGGTTCAAAAACATCAATCGTGGACAGTGAAAGAGAAATACCTTCCACATATTTTTTTTTTTTAACAAGTTCCCACTGGTTCATTGACACTTTATTTGAGCTAGAGTATATTAGGTAGACTCATGAACTTTAATATTACTGCCCCATCTATCTATATTATACTTATACTGAATAAATCATATAAGAATAGAAGTGTTCAGAAAAAAGTGCTTCAGTAAGCTGTGGAAGCACTGTTCAAATAACTGTTCAAATAATGGACTACAAAGACTAACTAGATGAATACTGTACTTCAGAAAAAAACCTAAAAAAGGTCAATATTTTTCACTTAAAAACACACAAAGGGCATGTATGCAGATAAACAGGAAGTAGAGCGCACTATCACATTCACTCACAGTGCACTTGTGTGGCTTCTCTCCCGTGTGTCTGCGCATGTGAACCACCAGCATGTACTGAGCTTTGAACGGTCTCTGCTCTCGGGAGCACTCCTGCCAGTGACACACAAACTCCTTCTTCTCGCCGTGGATGTGCTCATTGTTGATGTGCTGATAAGGAAACAAAATGGCAGGTGCAATGATGAATATTAAAAGTGAAAGACTGGCGATACTTCACACTGGTGAATCAGGTGAGACATAAAAATCTAAAGGCACACGGTGGTTAAATGGTTAACATTGTCATCTGAAGTTTATTTATAGAATTTACATGTTGACCATTGAAGAAACACAGATAAAACTAACCTACATAATTTATCCACATTGTGAAAAAAAACAACCTTTTACATTATTACATTTGTTCAAATTTCAGAATTTAGTCAAATATAATTTAATTCATGTTTTGCATAAAGCAGTATATAGGGTTAGGGTTATAATATTCATCTAATACTCAACAGAAATGTTCCAAAGAAGACTTGTATGAATTCGGTAATATTTCCCCCCAATTTCTTTTAAATAAAAAATAAATAAATCCAATAATAGATGCATACAGGTGCTTTTATTATGAAAAAATAATAATTCTCATGAAAAACGTATATTTAGTTATAAAGCCAGATGAAATAAGTCACCCACACTTTTTTCTTTTGTCTTCACACATAAAAAGGATGAAACAGGATGAGATCCAGAGCAATATTACAATATATCTTGTGCTTATTCTATCAATCTTTTGCCACTTTTCTTACATGAACGAGCTGGTCCTGTGTGTCAAACTCCTTGTTGCAGCTCTCCCAGTGACAGTTGGTCTCATAGACAGCCTCTGGTTCAGGTTTCCCATCCTCTTTGTCAAAGTCATCTCTACCGTCCAGCAGACCCAGGAGAGGATCCTGATCACACATACAAAAGAACATCAAGTGAGACTGAGCTCATTCTGACTATTTACAGAAAAACTAAATCCACCATGTGCTTTTTTTTTCACTGAGACAATCAATTTCATCAGTCAGCTCCAAGTGCGTATGACCTTAACTCATTGTTCCTGAATCCATTTCATTGTGATACATGACACACAAATTCCTGCTACATCCCTGCATGCCATATTAAATCTCTATGGCGGAAAGTAAAGGGACAAAGACATGAATGTACCTGAGTGCCAGTGGAAGAAGGGCTGGCTACGTCTCCTTCTGACCTCTCCTCCAGGCTCTTTACATTCATGCCATCGATCACCCCTCCGAGCCCTGGCTCCGTCTTCAGCTGTGAGCAACATATCCAGAATATGATATCACCTTTGTAATTGTCAACATTTTAAATTTACTGTGATTCTTTTCCGTTCATCAGCCTGAACTGCCTGGATCGCCCCGGCTGCTCGATGAGGCGAGTGGGAGAGGCGTCTTACATGTCCATGCTTGGGCGCCGCGTGCAGCCGGGGATTGTGGGGAGGCAAACGGGAAGCTTGGCAGGGACCTGGTGTGTGTCCACCCAGTGGGGTCCCCCCGCCTCCTCCATACATGGAGCCCTGATGTCTGGATTGACAGTTTATATTGCTGGAATAACCCAGTGACGGGCTGTGAGGCACAGAAAGAGACACACATGTGATGACTCTGCTTTACCTGACGGAGCCAGCCACATATTTAAATATATATCAATACAAACAGAAGATTTCCTTTGAACTTGTATTTTTCACAACCAGACTTTTCTTTAGAATTATTTAAAGTGCATATCATGGTTCATCCTGTTCAGGGTGAAAGGTTATAAACAAGAGCGAACAACATTTTGAGACCATTTATAAACATAAATAGAGAGGCCAACCAGATACTTTCCCTCTGCAAATCAGCTCTGGAGAGATAAAACAAAAGAAAACTGACCTCATGGCGCTCACAGAGAGATGCCCGTACGAGCTGGCTCCGTTCGGGTTGCAGCGCGAGTTGACGAAGGCCACCAGAGAGTTGGGTGAGGTGCGGATGACCGTCTGCAGGTCGACGCTGGCATCGGACAGAGGGGAGATGGACAGGGCGCGCTTTTTACTCAGCTTCAGCATGGAGCGAGGAGTGGAGAACCTCGAGCCTGTGACAGTAAGAGCAGGCGGGTCAGTTTTGGTGCTATAAAATCATCATGTATGTTTCAATGCAGTGTTTATGAGTGTGTTTTCTCACCATCACCAGGCCCAATCTGATCAGTGCCGGGCTGAGCTGGGCAGAAGCTATGATGAGAAGACATCATGTTGTTCTGGTTACAGTAGGGGGCACTATTGCCTCCTGTAAAATATAAGAGACACAGACTTTGCCATTAATTTGTCACTTGCACACATTATAATTAAAGCTACAAAACAAAGCAGATTACACAAAGTAAACTACATGAGTATAAGTAAAATTATATTAACAAAAAAAGGAAAATGTGTCAAAGCATTGAATAAAACAACTTGATTGCAGCTTTATTTCTACCCCATTATGAATTTAAAAACAACAAAAGTTACAATACGGGAATACGTATTAGTTACAATGATACAAATTTTTTATAAATAATATAAATATTATAAATTTTATTTATAAATATTACAAATGAATAAATATATAGGATATAAAAACTTGAGTATCTGTTATTTGTTACTTCCACCCCTTACGGTTACATGGTGCCATATTAGTACAGATTTTATAAATGAAAAAAAACACCTCAGAAAAGTAATCAAAATTAAGTTACACTAATATGGACATTTTAAAGTTGTTATTTTCCCCTCTTGTGATTTAAAAAGTATCAAAAAAGATCAGATATTAAAAATCTTAGTTACAGTAATGTTAACATTTGCAATCTGTTACTTTTAGTTGGAAGTTGTAACTTATACATTTGTTCTTGAATTGGAAATAAATGATATCCATAAAACAATTAAAATAAAAGGAATATATGAGCGTGTGGGTCGTTAAGAATATTCCTTCAATACAATAATGTGAGTATTTGTAATTTGCGACTTCAACTTATTAATGATTTTGAATAAAGCAAAGTAGAATACATGGTTATGGATTGTATTCAATGATAGGCAATAACATGTACTTGCATAAAGTACTCATAAGTACTTCTCTATTGCCAATAGTTGTGATTCAGTTTTAGATGCTTCAACATTTCTAGTCTGAAAAAACTGGTAGTAGAATGACGTGTGTATTTTTTCTTAAAGAAGTGCAACTTGCAGGTTTATTGCATGGAAAATGTAGCAGGGAAACAGATTGCACCGACATCTCAACATCATCATCTCGTTACCTCTGTCGAAATCTGTGAGTATTAGGTTCAGTGTCTCAGGTGTCCAAAGTATGTCCAAAAATCAATGGCTGAGATTAGAGAAAAAGATACTGTGACTCACCCTCGGTGGGCGGCATGCTCCTGTGGCCCATCATGTTGTGAGGTGGCGGTGGGGCCTGAGGGGGCCTCATATATTGATCCATGCAGTGGCCGATCCCCTGCCCCGGTCCTGATCCGTGGGTCATGCTGGGAGTCATGGGATTGTACATCGCGTGGCAGTCCTGTGGGGCGCCGTCGAGCAGCGGAGCACGCAGCAAAGACACATCGCTGTAGGGGGACTGGTCGGAGGGGGCTAGGCTGCAGAGAGTAAAGAAACACAATCCTCAATTAAGATCATTAGGATCATTTTGATTTAGATAATTAACTGTGGATACATATTTTATTTAGTTATAAGCTATATAAAATTGAGAATAGGTGAATTATTTGGTGGGAAAAAAATAAATGCTGCTGGATAATTAATAACTTTATGACTATTTGCCCCAACTGAATGAAAATGTAATTCCTAGTATGCATTTTTGCCCATGTATTGCTTTCTGAATATGGCCCGCTAGTTAGGAGCTTTCTATTGATTTTGTTTACTGTATGTTGTATCCGAGACAAGAGCAGTGTTAATACAATTCTCCTTTTTAATCAGTACTGCCTTAAAGATGATAAAGAAACATTTTGTGCTCCTCATAGTAGACCTTCATAACAGGGGGATCACAGGGGGATAATCACCAGGTTTAGATGAATTTTCTCACTCTGTGATACAATAAATGACAAATACATAATCGTCAACTCAAATTTGATCAAGATGCAAAGTAGCAACTATAAGTTATAATGGAGAGTCTGTGCAGAGGAATAATGGCTGCAGGTCACAGAGGGTCACATTAGATTATTTATAATTAAGCCTGGTTGTGTCTAATATGATACAAGCCAAGCAGTACAAATAAGAAGTTGTCACTTAGCTACATTAACATACCACAGCTCTGAACACAGTCAGGATTTTATAGCCTTAGTGCTCATATTTTAACTTATTTTAAATCTGCTCTACACTGATTGCAGAGAGAACACTGCTGTTATGTTTGTGTTCTTGCAGTTATTACGTGGTTTATTGATTAAAATCAATGTGCCTATCTTAGTGTTACTTATCTCATGAATCATGAGCTCTCAAGCTGCGGATTAGTAATAGATTTCATTGAATTATTAAAATTAATCATTCAGACCTAATGAGGTATAAAAAGTATAAACATATTAGGCAACTGGAATTTCTTCTGATTTATTGCAACTATTTGTGTAAACAAAAGCATAGTGAAAGCATGTTTTCAGTGCACTCGATTGATGTTTTTAACTTGACAAAGCGAAAAAGGGGGAAGCCTAAAAGAACATGTGTGTCCCCATTTGATCATATATATAAAGTACAGATCAGGTTAGTCACTGTATTAGATTATCATTTGTAAAATATACTTCTGACGTGTCCAATAAATCATATTTAATGTTTTTAGCATGAATATGGATTGATTCTATTTTCCCCTTGAAGATGTTGAAACAGGATTAAAAAAAGAAAAAAATAGCATGAAGTCTCTGAATATTCCAAAACTACACCCTCAGTTTGAAAGTCAACCTGCTAACGAGTTCATAAGTATCACTGCTTTAAGCTGAAGAACTCAACAAGCTGTGATCCTGAGCACAACCTGAGCAGATGAAAGCTCCTCTCTAAAATTACTGTGACGTCTCCTGTCCACCACTAGATGCCGTATAGCCCTCGTCGTGCTCCAAATGGTGGAAACTTTCTCTCCTCTCTGGGTTTTCCCCCCCTCACCAACCTATAAAAGTGAAGCTCCTCTGGAAGTTTCCAGTGCTCTTGTGAATTTCAATGTGTTTTCTGACGTTTCTTGTCTCAGCGTTCGGCTCGAAATCTGCCTCTCCTGTTCTCTTCCTCTTCCTTTCTCCCCCTCTCTTTAAAAAGGACAGACTTCATCCATCCACCTTCTCCTAAGTCGTCCTTTCAGTCCTTCTCCTTCTTTCACCATCATGTGTATTCCACACAGGAGCTTAATCTGTCCTCTCTAATCCACAGTGTTGTGCCCCCCCCCCCAAACTGAAATTACCTCCCTCCTGTTCTCAACCCTTTTCTCCTCTCCCATTCACTCTTTCTGTTGTACTTTTCAGTTTCCTTCTATTACTCCCTCATCTATCCCATCTATCTATCTATACCCCCCCACCACCCCCCCGGCTCTCCATCCTGTCCGGCCACCTTTCTCTCCAGCCCTCTCTGCCTCTCCCTCGCTCTGGGTAACCTGAGTGGGGCGAGAGGCAGTCATGCAGAGCGCAGCAGGGCCTGGTCAGCCTGTAATTAGCAGCTGTCAGAGAGAGGCCGAGTCCACCCGCAACCTGGGTGGCATGAGAGCGGGAGGGAAGAGAGAGAGAGAGAGAGAGAGAGAGAGAGAGAGAGAGAGAGAGAGAGAGAGAGAGAGAGAGAGAGAGAGAGAGAGAGAGAGAGAGAGAGAGAGAGAGAGAGAGAGAGAGAGAGAGAGAGAGAGAGAGAGAGAGAGCTCTCTCCTAAAAAGACAGAGAGGGGAGGGTAGATATGTGAGGAGTGAGGGGCTGAGCCAGCGCTGCGTCCGCAACAATTGCAGAGAGATCTGAACTTCTGCATCCTCGGAATATCTGCGGGGCTTAAATAGGAACCATTTCTTCCCATCTATGCTGTTTGTATGGGAGCTGCTGTTTGTTGTAAATTACAATATTTGTGAAAAGAGTGAGATGACCCGTGTAGCGCCTCCACTCCATATAAAATATAAAAAAAAACAAACAGTGTATTTCTGAAGGTGAGCTCAGAAAGCTGACTCATTGTGAGTTGAAATGTTGTGAAGACAAGCATCTTGCGAGAAAAACTCTCAAACACGCCTCCTGCAACTCGTGTAAACATCTTCTGAACATAAACAAAAATGTAGATGTATAGCAGTTTGTGGGTTCTGGAGGAGTTGCGCGTCGGAGTCAGAGCAGTGGAATTGTGGTCAAGACCATCATGGTGAGGTCACCAGGTCGCCAGCGGTGTCAAACGTGCGGCTCGTGGGCCAAAACTGGCCGACCAGCGGGTCTGATCTGTGCCATGGAAAAACCTGACACAGCCTGTCAGAATTGTTTATATTTTTAAGGGAATTTAGGAGTTAATCGACCTTTTATTATGCCATTATTCAAATATTTAAAACTAGACTTTTTAATGCAAAAGAATTAGAAAATGCTGAATGTGACCATAGATGGACCATAAAGGGTTAAATGTGAATATTTACAGAATTTTCTCATAAATTGTTGCACATATTATTGTTGTTATAAGTTATAGTGTTATTGGACCGGCCCATCTGAGATGAAACAGTATGTATGATGACCAATAAGAGAATGGAATGTGTCTCAATAGGTACCTGTGTAAGGAAAGGACAAATACCTTTAAAGACTTATCTGGTAAATTAGAAAAAATAGCATTTTTCCTTTTGTGAATGAGTTTCTTCTGTAGTTGATATATTGTGTTTTTTAAGTCTAACATATAAAGTTAAACTTCTCAGGACCTGATCTTTTAAGATGTAAATTAAGCTGCATTCCCATGAGAGGAAGAGACAAACCAGACGGAATTTAACACGCTTGACTTTTAGCTATAGCTATAGCTATAGTATAGTATAGTAAATGTATATTTCATGGAATTTTAATGAAAATCTGGAACATTTCCATGTAAAAAGAGGCGAGAGGAAGGAAGCCCACTGCTGTCTTACCCTCTGGAGGGCTGGTTGGGTGAGTTCTCATAGTAATACAGCCCCTGATGTGGCTGCATGTCCACTGGCATTGGAGCTCCGGGACCTGCTGCTCCCCTTACACCCTGGACCTGATGCACACACACACACACACACACACACACACACACACACACACACACACACACACACACACACACACACGCACACACACAAGAAAGAGGGAGAAGGACACGGTCAGGGTGAAGACAGGAAAAAAAACTGAAAAAAACAACAAAAAACAAACCCAACCCAACCAAACATAACTGAACCCCACCAGAAAGAAAAAGCCAAATACACAAGAAACAATTGTGGCTGGAGGGAAAAAGGAGACGTAGGATGATGATGACAGACAAAACCAAACCGAGTCAAACAGTTTGAGGGCAAAATGAAGCACTAGGAAAGGCTTGAGTCATACTTATCTCAAACAGAGTGGGTTCTAATTCCATTACTTAAGTCAAGTAGAAGGTTTGAACTGTTCCGAAGCGTCAAAAGAAAAAGTGTCCATCATCAATTAGTTGATGCTTTCAATATTAAATCCTGACAAATACCTTCCAGCCAACTGACTGAGCAAAGTAGTAACCTTGATTGCAGCGTTTAATGTGTCTTATAAAACAAAAGTATTATGGAAAGAGTAAAAACCTTTTCAGACAAAGTGGGACAGAGTTCAAACAAGATATCTCCCAAATTATTGTATATTTAACAGGTAAAATCACAGCTGTGTAGAAATGTGATATAAATCTGTGTTTCAATTCCGTTCAGCCCTGAAATTTTGAGATATGTGACGTTTTCCTCAAACAACGTACTCAGAGTAGTCGGTAATCTTTCGGAAAGCATAGATATTTGGATAAACATCCACTTTATAACAGGATATGAAGAAGATGAGAGGATGGATAGGAAGTGTTTTTAAATAAAAAAAGAAAATGTCTGAGGCAGTTTTTTTTTTACTTTTTAACTATTGAATATGTTTAACTTTACAGCAAATATGGAGTGAAATAGGGATGAAAGAATTTATGTATTTGTTTATTTCACCCCTGAGCATTGCAAAAAGAAAATGATGCCAAATGCTGCTAAGAGGATGCAAAGTTCATGCTGAAGTGCATTTTGGCAATTCCACACAGTGTTTGTGTTTCCAGCAGCAACAGCAGCAGCTCGGTGCTTCGCTCTGCAGACAATTCACGGCACCGACAGGAAGAATCGTCATGAAAAACACAGGAAATCCAATCATTTTTCAAATTTAAATATCAGAGAAGTCAGATGAGTTTGAGTCCCAACATCTCCTTGAAATCAAATATATTTAAGCAATTTGAACAATTGTGATTGCATGATTAAGTTTTACAAGTTCCGAATCCATAAGTCCAAAAAATAACTTTCCAAAAAACGGCAACGAGGTGACGACACAGGTTAGAGACAATTTAGTAGCCATGTTGCCTTAACCAAACTTCAAAAGATTAGACCAAAGCCGGTGACACAAACAGTGGGTTTCCCTATAATCTCTCTTCTCCAAACACGCCGGCTGCGCCTCAAACACTGCTGACAGACATTGAAAACCTGCTGCAACTCAAGCAGTGATCAGCTTAGAAAAAAACAAAAAAAAAAAGACTCACAGAGGAGGAAAATCTGGGTCTCGCCTTAAAGCTTAAAGGACAAAAGTGTAGCGATGCAAGAAGCACAAACAGGGAAAAATGAAAGCGGGACAAAGCAGCCTTTTGTGGGGAAACTCGTATCGAGGAGGAATCTTTCAGCGGGAGTGTATGTGAAGGTAATTCTAGCTCAGAGATCTCGGATAGAAGCACCTGCTCATTACATCCAACCACATCAGTGCAGGTACTAATAGTGAAGACTACATGTTTATGGAGGCAATTAGGGACAGAAAAACTTTAAAATCAGTGGCTCAGCTGGGGCAAAACAGGAAATGGTGAAACAAAACAGCGCTTGGGGTTAAAATCTCTGATTTAAACATTCATCTGAGATACAGAAGCTGCGGATTTAGTGATCATACGTAATCAGATTACACGTCAATCTCACTCCAATCGCAATATGTAAACACTTCTATCTGATTCTTTGATTGATTAATGGCATTGGAAATGCAGCAGAAGGTAAAGCGGGACACAACGCAGCCACATTGTGCAAAAAAGCACTTCTTTCTAATCCGTTTAAAAACAAAGAGAAAATCCATCTTATTGGGTACAGTTGGATTATCATGTTTTCATATCCATTTTCAAAACTTCCCCTGAAGCTTTATTTTAATAACACAAACAAATGAGAGATCCACTGTAAATCTGATTGTGATGGGATTTTTTTTAATCAACTACAGACAAACAATTTTAAAAAGGAAGACTTAAAAGGCAAAGGAGAATCAAACTGATCCATGTAATAAGATAATACAAAATTAAGATCAGAAATGACTGTGGTAAAGTTTCAAGAACATAAATCATTAAATTTTTCTCTGAGTAAGAAAGAGTCTAATTTTACTAGTATTTATTTTTGCCACTTTGTTTATGTGCATTGCAAAGCTATGGTGGAATGAGTGAGTATTTTAACAATTTCCCATTAATACACTCTGTGAGTGTTTTCATGGTCTTGTCTTTGATTTGTAGCACTTCACTCCCAATATCAAAACATGTAAAAAACAAAAAAAACAAAAACACATACCGTGTGCTAATCTGACTAATCTATGCTGCATTCCTGTCCAGTATTTGGAAACTAAATATCACGTTGCTCCTGTTCATGTGACAAGTGTTGAGACGAGGACCGGGGAGCTCCTGTCTGCTGCAGATGAAAGTGCTACGGTTTCAGGGCAACAGGCCTGTTATGTAGTAGCACATGTGTTAAAAGGGCAGCAGGGACCTATTTAAGCCTACAAGCCACCAGAGGGGGATTTGGTACGCAAAGTTTAGCGAGAACCTAAATTACGTGGGCGGTCTGGCGGGCTAATTGCATATATTCAGCTCAGGCTTTGGATGTGTGTATGATAATTAGCAGGAAGTGCTAAATAGAGATCTTAGGCGAGCAGCTCAGCTGTCCAGAAGTCATAAATACCAAGATGTGTGTGTGTGTGTGTGGGGGGGGGGGGGGGGTGTCCCCTCAGACAGCCCGACACACACTGTCACAAACTGGCACACCTGTCAGTCTCGCCAGGGGGAAGCATGATAATCCCACCAAGACTACAGAGAATGTGTGGGTGAAGGAATGAGGGTGACAGTGTACAAACCGGGGCAGTTTGTACGGTGTAAGCCCCGGAGCAGGTGTGTATTTGAGGAGAGTTTTACAGACAAGTGTATTTGCAATGAAGAGGGAGAGTGTGTGTGTGTGTGTGTGTGTGTGTGTGTGTGTGTGTGTGTGTGTGTGTGTGTGTGTGTGTGTGTGTGTGTGTGTGTGTGTGTTTGTACACAGTGTGTATGTGCGTTAGATGATAGATGGTGGTGGATTGCAGAGTAAAGCTGAATAATATATGAGCCCACCTGCACATAAGCAAGCGAGGAATTTTTTTTTTTCTTTTTTAAATATGTTTGTGAGTGTTTCCCCCCGGGAGCGAGGCAGCGAGTGAGTGAGAGTGTTACTGTTGTAGCTGTGTGTACACACACTAAACTGTGTCTGCTGTGATTAATTCACGCGGTACACAGCTCACTCTCTCATCCGGGGAAAGTAAACAGCAGCGGCGCACTAAGTCTGAGAAACCCTGTCTGCTTGCTGTAATGTTTCCAGACTGTGTTTGCAAATACGTACAGATTAGAATCGTTAATTCTGTGATTCATCTTACTTTCACTAAAGGTCCGGATATTAAAAACACCTTCTAACATATTGGCCAAAGCTTTAAAAATAATCAAGCTTGAAGATCACATCAACAAAGAGATGGAAATTCATCACAGTCGTCGTATTGAATTGTGTATTTTGCGTAAATTTGAACACATTTATGACAAAAAAGAAGCACATGGTATATGGAGAGCCAGAATTGATTGTATTTAGTCAATTTTTTTAAATTGTTTTGATGGAAAATGTAAATGGTCACATACAGTATCAGAAATACTTATATCATAAACATCAATCAGCATTTACAGAACTATCAATAAAACATTCATATTGAACTTTGATAAACAACATTTTGATTCAATATTTCGTTTTTTCCACACACATATTAACTTGAGCAGCCTTGTAGAAAAACAAGCAACAAAGAAAAAAAAAAAAAAGAAGTCCCATTTGAATAAAACTATTCTGACATATCAGATAAAGTATGATGAGAAAAAGTTTCACACAAACTTTGATGATGAACATGAAGCATTTGAACTATTTTCCAGTAACAAATGTGTTTAAACAATCAAACGCTGATAAAAGACATACACGTCTTTTACTCTATCCACCTTTTATCTTGCTGTATCCAATTTAATTGACAGCCAGATGGAGCGTCAAACACACATGGAGAACACGCAAACACTGCAGAGGAGAGCCTCAAGTCTGGACACGAACGAGGATGTTGTCACAATGAGCCAAGAGTGCAAACCATCTACCTACCGTGAGCATCTGTGCACACAGAATTGTGTTCTGAACATCGGCCAAATGAATGATTTCATACATGTGGTGCTGACGCAGGTGTTGTGGTGTTGTGCTATTCTCGGTCAGTGTTTTGTGAGAAACTACAAGCAAGTTTGCTCCAAAGTGTAATTTTGCGGCGCCGGGTTGGAGAGGGATGGGGCGGCAGCGTATTAAAAACCCCAAGGCCATAAATCAAAAGGCTAACTAAACAGATTTGTGGCACGGCGAGCCGGGCAGCGAGCGAGGCGCTGAGGACGAGATGTTGAGCCAGAAGCCCCAAAACCTGCCCGCGACAGGTTTGCTCACCCTGCAGCATCCCAACGCACACAGAGAAGCTGTAAACTCGCGCAGACTCATGTTAAGAGGAAACACAGAGAGAACAGGCACAGGGACACGGCAGCACTGCACACAAGAACATTCACTGCATTGGACTGTTCAAATGCTATAAAGATCAGCAGTGTATAAAACACTCTGATTGCTTTGTGAAGTTTGCATGTTCTCACTGGTGATGTAAAGGGTTTCTGCAGGTATGACGGCTTCCTCCCACAGTCCCCAAAACATGCTTTTCTGTAAATCAGTAACTTTAAATAAGCATGACTGTGTGCATTTAGCATGTATCAGCTCCAGCTTACAGTCGTCCTTCATGCCATTAATATATGGCACTCACTAATACATTCAACCACAATCAAATAACTTTACGTTGCATTTATACACCATTTTATTCAGATCCACTTCTTTGATTGGCAACATACTGCTGAGTATCACTGTAAAGTATTGTTCACAAAGAAAAAAAAATACAGTGAATATTATTTATTAAATGCAATAGAAGAAAAACATAATGTCTCTTACAGTAGATGTGGATTCATGCAAGAGAGCAACACTTACTGGCATCAGCACCTAATCAAATGTGTCACGTGATAATTTAGTAATGTAACTTAAGACTGTAATTAATTTACATCAGTATTTTTTGGTGGGACAGAAATGTTTAGGTTAAAATAAAAACAGTAATTCTCTTACCTCTTTCTTTCGGTTGCTACACTTCTTTTTTCCAGCATGAGACATGCTCATGAACCTCACCCTGAAGACCCTGACTCCAGTTGAAAGGAGATATTAGCTACGATTACCTCAACTGCTGGATATTTTTACACATCCCCAAGCAAGTCTCTCATCCGCGGTGCAGCCTAATAAATTTCCACTCCAGCTTACCTACTTACTCACCAAACCAACACAGCTTCCACCACCAATAAATAAAGTATGGCTTTGTATGCTCAGTGGGCTGCTACTCACTCACGGTCAGAAACCCAACCACTGTTTTGCAGCAGAAGCTGATATTAACCAGCAGATCTGTGTGGCAGGAATCAAAATTCTGATTTACAGCCACACCGTGTCACATATAAGAGAAGAAATACCACAGTGACTCTTACAAGTGATCACATGGCTTCAAAAGGAATGAAACACTTAGCTGGGCTGAGTTATGCTGTCAGAGTCTGGCTTTGATATAGTTACTCAAACCCTGAGTAGATACTGGCTCCAATAGACATCTAGCTGACCTACTTAGTTTTCTCCGCTTTTGTACTATTAGTTTTGTATAACTGCCACTTATGACCATTACGTGGTTAGATCAACAAAAGTTACATGTGTATGGTGCAGACATTATGATGGGAGTACATGTACACTATGTTGGAGAAGAGCTATCAAATTCCTTCTGAACTCCACCATTGTTTCTGAGGTTGATCTACTCGCACACATGCAGAAAAACTATTGACTGCTACCGCAGTGCACATGTGCCAGGACTACACTTTGCACTCTGGAAGCCATTCCTAAGTAGTAAAAGTTTTAGGGGGCTCAAAACTATCAATAACTAAAGATTTACTCTTTTCACTTCTAACGCAGGTGGTGAGAGGAATAAGTAATTTCATCCTATTCAACAAGTGTAATTACTACAAAAGAAAAATATCAAATTAGTGCACGGTGATGTCATAAAACTCATTTAGCGATAGAAGGAAATCCTCTGTGTTTTCATGCCTGGAAATATATGTTAGATGAAACAAAAAGCTAAAACAACCAACGATGCAAATTAAGATTCATTTGCTTTGCCTGTTGAAGATGAGCGATGTGTTATTAAAAAAGTACAAGCAGTGGGTGTAGCTTTAACTGAGAAGACATGCAATGAAAAAAAAAAAAAAACGTGTTTCCACCAAAGATGAGCATTCACAAAGTACTTGTACACTGTCCTAACATTTAGCCTTGAATTTGCAATAAATATGATCTGATCAGGTAGCAAAAGTATTAGTCTGCATCAACTTCCACAGCAGACAGCAGAGCTCTGTCAATGTCAGACACAATATAAGCAATTCAAAAGTGTAGAAATAGAACATTTGGAAACTGGGAAGTGGGAAATGAATGTCAAACATGAACACAGTCAAACTGAGAATTTCACTCTGAAAAACTGGGAGGCCCCGTAGAAAGTCAAGAGAAGTGCATAAATGTAGAAATCGTTTATTCGATTTTACTTTTGATTGGAGTCACAGGCACAAATAATGAGGCTCCCTCGCATCATGTCAACGAAATGGCGCTCCGGTTCATCTCAACGTTGCAAGTCAGACAACAGTGCATCTGTCCGTCCAGATTGAGTTCTCAGGTGATGGTTCGTGTTTTGCGGTACACAAAGAGAAACATTGTTTGGTCCGGCCCAGTTTGGTCATTTGTGACATTCTCATAAGGTGGCGATCCTCCTCCCAGTGAGGACGTCTCCGGAGAGAACAGACATTTCCACAGGTCATTGGTCACGTCAGACAAAAGAGCCCGGCTCTACTCTGCCTCTTCTCTGGGGTGTAACGCTAAACTGGGTCTTGCACATGTGCCCACCCTCCCTCCTCTCTCCTCTCCAAATATATAAAAAATACTGACACTTAATGACATTCTTCCTCGACTCTTGACCTCATTTCTCTTTTCCTTTCAGGCGGGAATGTCGGCAAACGGAGTGAATTTGCCGGACGATGAGTTACTTTGACAGAAAACAGAGGCACAACTTAAGATGCGTCTTTGGGGCTTGTTTCACTTAGTGTAAACACCCATCTCAAAGTATTTTGTCCTCATCGCTCTCCCCCACCCTCTCCCTCGTTCCCCGCCGTCCTCTTCTCATTCGGCCTGTTGCACAGCTCTGTATCTCCAACTATCTCCTGCTTCTTTCTCCCCCGCTGCCACAACCCTCTCCCTTCCCTTTGCTCCCTCCCTCCCTTCACTCCCTCCCTCTCCCTGCTCATTCCTGCCTCTGCGACCTCTCCCTTGCCCCTCCCCCTCCTGGCGGAGCTGCAGTCGAGGTGGGTGTTCTCTGGCTGTTATGACTTGGGAGACGATAATGGCAGCTATAATGTAGCCAGCCGTTCCTGATGTGGCTGGGCTTGTGGGGGATTCTGTTGTGTTAGTGCTGGAGACGGAGCTGGAGGGATTGGGGGTGGGGGGGGATTTGAAGGCGGGGCCCGGGCCCTCAGCCAACCACAGTCCACATCCTACATAATTTTTTTTTTTCTTTCAATATTTTTCACCCTGGACCTTCTCTCCCACTCCCTCGACTTTTTCTTGCCCTGTTGTTTTCTTTCGGTGGTAAACTTTGTTTTTAAATTCTGGCCTTGTTTTTGTAACTCCCCCACACACCCACCCAGCATGGACTCTCCTCCTTTTCCTGCTTTTCTCCCCCACCCACCCCTCTTCTTCTTTTTTTTTTTTTTTTACCCCTTTTACCCAGACTGGGTGAATTCCTCACAGCTGCTGTAATGTGATGGGGGCCAATGGTGTGAGCACTGAAAAGGCCACAGGGCCGGAGACATCACTGTAATGTACAATAAGCCCTACTCACTGACCTGCTGCGGCAAAGATTAATGTCATATCTACTTGCTTCTTACTCCTGAGTTCGATTGAAACCATTTTAAAACTGGGTCTGTCTCAGTCTGACATTTTCAGAAGTTACCGTTCCAAAGTGAAGACTCCCTTTGGATAAGCAGGCTCATAAGGTGTGCAACACGTGCGTTTTTTTGGAGTCACTTGCAGTAAATCGTCTCATCATAAAAGCATTCTACTAAGCAGTGCTGCAAAATATATAAAACTCTGAGTAGAGCCATATGCTACTAGGTGAACATTCAATATGCATTATTGTTGTTTAATAATAAGGAAATGATTTAATTGTCTTTGTGTCTTGAGATTACATTTTAAACTAAATCTACTTTTATTTACCATTTGCGAATTGCAATTAATTGCACTTTTCTTTCATCTTCAAAACTCTGTAGTTTCAATTTGGAGAGAATGAAGGCACAATGCATGGAAACACAATTCATCCAATTTGCGATATATATCGTGAATCACTCTAATTTGAGTTTTTCTGTACGGCGGTTGCATGGTCTCCCCCGTGTATGATAACATGACAAACCGTATGGAAATCCCCGCAAAAAGTAAAAAAAAAACAAAAAAACAAACAAAAATGTGCACACAGACAAACTCTCTTCGTGTTTTAACAATGCAACTAATCCTGGTGAAATTTCCAGTGAAAAACTACATTCATGCAGCAGAGAAGACCTTTTTGAGAGTCTTTACCAGTCAGCAGGTTTGTGTAACAGAGTTGACACTATAACCCCAGTTTCAACCCGGCGGAATCACACCTTGCACATCGCCGTACTGTAAACTGCAGGCGGAGGAAGCCGTGGTGCTGATGTCTCACTGCTGGGGCTCTCACCTTGTGGAAATGGCAGAATGAAACGTTGATCCCTTGTTGCTACATAGTCGGAGTGACTGATGACAGACACTGGGGCACCGGGGTGGGCGGGGGGGCTCGAGCACAGCTCCTCAACATGACTCAGAACAGTGGAAGAGTTAATCCACTGCAGCAAAGTCAAAAAAAATGTTTAAGTTCAAGTAAGATATATATTTAGCGACCAAGGTTGCAGCTGCAGAAGAAAGAAAGGTTTTTACCTTATGTCATGTGCAAGAAAAGGTAAAGGTACTGACAAATACACCATTTGGTTGCAAAATGTGCAGTGATTTGACGGTGCCTTCACTACACAGTCCTGATTACTGTTTTTACACCTTTGGAACTGATGTCTTCATCAGTCAGTGACTTGGAAGTATTTGTTTTAGGATTAGGAGCAGTTCACAAGCTGAGCAGCTCCGCTCCCTCAAAGGCAGTTTAACATTTGTCAGCTCATAGATTTCAACCAACATGTTCGATGTGTCTCATCCATCCTCAGCTCCCTTTACTCTTTTATAATCACACTTTTTTCTGTTCTCTCTCTCTCTCTCTCTCTCTCTCTCTCTCTCTCTCTCTGGGCCACCCACCCGCCGTCCTGCACATACCTGTGGTTTCCTGTACCCCGCTCCTCTCCTTTCCACCCTCTTCTCTTTTTACCTCCAGCCTCTGTTTCTCCTCCCCCTCCTCACACACTCATGCTTCCCCCCTTTTACTCTCTCTACAAAGTTTTCGACTCTTGTCTTGTCTTCCCTTCTTTTCGTTCCGCTACTTCTGCACAAACCTCTCGGTACTGGATAGGTAATGCCCAGACCGCAAGTATGTCTTTGAACTCCTTTTAAGGATGGAAAAATAGAGGAAACAGGGGGAGGAAAAGAGGAGGGAGAGAAGGATGGATGGATAAAGCAGATGAGGAAAGGTTGATTCAAGCAGCTGGCTCCCAGCTGTGGAGCCAGGCAGCACAGAGAACCGCTCTATCTATAAACAAGCCCAACCCCCATTTTGGAGAAGAGAAACATTACAGAGCTTTGTCACTGTGAGTCCAGCACTTCTCCTCACCTTTACCAGCTCTCCTGGCCATCACCCAGCTCCTGTTTCTCTTTCCCTCCCGTCCTCGCTGCCGAGCTGCACCTTTATCTTCCTCCTCCTCCACTCACCAATTCCCTGTGTCAGTCAATCATCTTCTTGACACCATCAAAAGACATCGCGATACACAAAAATTCAAGTGGAATGAGCAGCGAGCATCTGAACATCGCCAGAGAACAAAAACTAGATAATAATCTGTTCAGTTTACGGAAAGACCGCAGTGATTATAAGTAAAATAATAATCCTAACAGTCTTGGGTGGGCAGGCAATATTTATAGCGGGCCTGCTGCTACTTATATTCGTGCTGTATACCACAGCTGGAGGAGAGAGAGAGAGAGAGAGAGAGAGAGAGAGAGAGAGAGAGAGAGAGAGAGAGAGAGAGAGAGAGAGAGAGGCCGCACGAGGGGGTATTTGATTGTTTAAGTGTGCGTGTGTGTGTTTGTGTTCGGTGTGTGGGGGGAAACCGCAGCCCGGTCCCTCCAGAAGATGACCGCGGCAGACGAGGCCTGCAGGCCACCAGACCAACACAGTGACCACAGCTCTGAGTGACTCTCACAGAGAGGAAATGGAGATACATGCGACAAAGACAACTTACGTGAAAAGATGCAATGAATCGAGAGAAGAATAAATCTGAATCTGTGGAAGACTGACAAACAATGGATTTTCAGAGATCTTCACAGGCTAATGTGTATTTATGAAGGCCGTCAAATTTCTCAGTGGACAAGACAATTCCGGAGCAATGGTTGAAGCTGTATGTAACTATCGAGGCAATGTGCATGTTTCAATGAAAGCCTGAAGGGCAAAGAAAATTAAATATACCAACAATAAACTACTGGCATGCTGCTTTTTGGTGTAGACTTCCTTCGCTGTTGTTTTCATTACTGTCTTGAAACTTGGCGTGCACCAAGTTCCAAAGTCAGGTCTGCGATGCCATGTTGTTTGGACAGGCCGACAGTCAGTTGGTAGAGCAGGTAGAATTTCAAGCCAAAGACTTGATTTACGTCTCTCACTCTCCATATGTTGAAGTTTCCTGAGGCGAGACTGAACCCCGAGTGGTGCCCAATGAGGTGAAAGCACCTTGCATGGCAGTCATATATGTAAAGTTCATTATACCCCAAAGAACATTACACACACTTTATTGCTCTCTGGCCCTCCAATATCTTTCTTATTGAGTTGAAGTCTGGAGAAATACATATGAAACCCACCTACAAAATTCATGAACATCACAAAAAAAGAGTCAATTGGATTATAAACCCACCAGGTTCTAGAGATCTCACTAATCCCATTGTTTTCTTTTTTAGTTTACACAATACATGCTAAAAGTATTTCTGAAATGATTTTATGATATACTGACTTGAGGGAAGTGTTTTATTTGGTGGATGCTCTGTAGTTTTTCTATCTGAGTCTATTTTTATTGATCTGCTTGGTGTCCCTCCATCAAAAATAGAGCCGACACGTATTTTTAGCACAGTGGAGCACCGTGAGAGGGAGGCTGTTTCTAAAATGTGTCAAAGCACGTTTGGTGAAATCAGAAACACCCAATCTCGAGGCGTTAGTCGACCTCAATGGCCGCACCAAGGTTGAGACGCGACGCATTCAGTAAATGAAACTCTGATTCCAGTAAGTAGAAAACACAAGAAAAATGCATGGAAACTAAACTGTTTCAGCTTTTTAAAACACACCACAGCCACACATCACTGCTTGACTTAATGAAAACACAAATCTAGTCATATTTAGTCCTTCCTCTTGCCTACATGACTTTGAATCCAACTCAAGCAGCAATAGGTAGGTCATCGATCCTGTGTTCACTTCTTCCTCTCACTTGGTTCCAGTTGAATTTCTGCAGCACACTGTTTAATTGGTCTCGACAACATTTTGGAGAGTTTAATGGATCTATTGCACAGAGGAGTCTGGAGATGAAGCTGTCAGGTAGGAGAGGAAGACACAAGAAGTGATGACCAGTGCAACCTGAAACAGTAACTTATTTATTTTTAAAGACTGCGTGATAGTCAGTGAAACAAACCACAATTCACACAGTAGATGAGTTACAGAGTACAACTGTACACTGCAATGTGCAGGTCTCCTGTGTGGTCCGGCTCTTAGCAGCTGACTTCATGACTAATATATCGCAGACGTTTAGTTCAATACCCAGATGTTGGTAGGAGTAAGGCATCCGGGCCTGCATTAGCTTTTAATTGGCTGGGATCCCTAAGCTGATGTTTGGAGATTAGCATGTGACTCAGGGAGAAGCACACACACATGCGCACTAAGAACCCCCCCCACACACACACACACACACACACTTTCCCTGAACAAATGAAAGGCTTGGCTGGGCTGTGACAGGGTGGCAGTCTCATACGCTGTCAGGAAGAGACGAGTCATGGCTGTCCAGAGGAGTCCACAAACTAAACAAACACAGACAACGCACAGCACGCACACATAAACACACACCCATGCACAAAAACATACACACACGGAGTTACGTCTTTGAGATCCCAGGACTGGCTGACGCCAAGCGGCAGCCGTGATATGTGCCGAGGAGATTATTACAACTTCAAGTAAAAAAAGATGCATGGTAGAGAGGGAAGCCTCAGGGGAAACAGGAGGACAGAAACAGCAAAACAAATTTGCTCCAGTACATTTCTCCATCATGTACACACAAACATTGTGTTGATGGTAAATGTGTGTGGAAATGCCAAAAACTAATTAATTGTTCACAAGTAAAACAGGGTTTTGAATTGAGTGTCAAACTATGTTGATACACTCAAAAGCCATGACTTGTCCAGTATTTTGGGTCACTTGATTAAACCGTACAGACAACTACCTCATATGCTTATAGGTTTTGGAGCCCAAAAAGCCAGTAAAACAAGGCCACACAGATACACTGAACTTAACCACAACTAGTCCTAATCCAATTTTAAACAAACCATACCCTCAAATTGAAAATGTGAGTGTGACGAGATACTTTAGTTTCCCACACACACGCACGCACGCACGCACGCACGCACGCACGCACGCACGCACACACACACACACACACACACACACACACACACACACACACACACACACTGCTTGTACAGCTATCTTTCCCACAGCAGTGCATTGATGACCATTCATTTTGAACAGCTTAACCCAAACCTAACCCCTAATCCATAACCAATTAAATGTTTAACCTAAACCTTGGAGATTTCGGGAAATGTGTTTTGCTTCATTACAGCAGCGCTTTGGCCAACATAAGGGCTATTGGGCTTAACAAGGTGGGTGTTTCCACAGACAAAGGTCTCCGAGAGGTAACGGAAACCTGTATACACACACGCACACGAACACATTTACATGCACACAAATGAAAACACACATATCGCAGACACATTTCAGGCTTAACAGTCAAGTACCGTAAACACAAACACAAAAAAAAACAGTCGGGATCAAAAACATGTGCAGAATTTCACCCATGCAGACTGTGACTCATTTAAATCAAATGTGAAATCAGCTCTTTGGTTGCGAACATGTTTTATAGGATTTCTCATGTGTAGTTGTGGGAGACCTCACACATAAAGAATGCTGTCACCAGTTTGTCACTTATTGTAACAGAGAAAATCATGGCCAGCATGTGTAATACATAAACAAGGGTCCAGGAAGACCTCAAGACAGTCACAGGTTCTTTGATCAAAACCAGACATATTCCTGCAAGTTTCCTGTTTCGAACGTGCTGAAAATTTGATTTTTGCTGTTGTTGTTGTTGTGGGGGGTAAACAAAACACATAATCCTATGAAAATGTCTGATTAATAGCTGCAGATTATTAATTATACTTGTTGGGTGTGCAAAAGGACAACTTCACTTTTCCACTTCTGTGTGAGTGTTATATTACAGATTGAGTGTGCTGCAATAAGAAGAGATATACAAAACAGCCTTCTTCCAAGCTCTAGAGGCAGATTCAGTTTAATCTGTTATAAAAAAAATAAAAAAAATGCAGTAAACAAAGTATTTAAAGTCTTTGCAAATGTTTCATGTAATACATTCAACATGTTCCAGGAAACATTGTGTTGGGGTGAGAAAGGTAAACAAAATGGTGTTTATGCACAACAAATACTCCACTCAGTAGGGATAAAACACTATATCTGAAGTGTAAGGAAATAGTGGAACAAAGGAGGACTCAGAGCTATTAACTCCTGCTGGTTCCCACATCAAATCTAAAATGGTTCATTGTAAAAAATAACTTTTTGCCGGGCACTGTAAACTTGCATCCAGTAATTCAGGCGCAGGGGGAGCAGCTTATAAAAAGCAAAGGTTTGCACTGACACTTTCCACAAAAACTAGAGCCACAACCACAACAGGTTGGGAAGCTTAATACAAAGCGCTTGCATCAAACAGCTCCAGACTGACAAAAGAATAAAGTCTTTACCAGATTACTGAAGTCAGAAATTAGACTGTTTTTTGTTTTTAAACTACAGGCAACACTGACTAGTAATTACTGGAACGAGCGCCACCATCCATACGTCTTCTATACGCACATTATAGAAGAGGGTTGCTGGACAAATAGACAATTAGAAAAACACGTGTTTTAGACCCATGGATGACTTAAGAGTCATCACTTAACCTAACAAGCCTCACAAGTATGTCTTTGGATTGTTGAAGAGAGAAAGCAATCCCTCCATCCTCTCAACCCTTTCATCCAGCCTGGGGTCGCAGGGCCACTGGATCTCCAGTCGATCACAACGCAAACACAGAGAGGCAGACAACCACACACAAACACACACCCACAATTTCGAGTCATCATTTAACCTGAAATGCATGTGTTTTGGGGCTGAGAGGAAGCCGGAGTGCAGAAAACCACACAGAAGGAGGGAGAGCATGCAACTCTGTGCAAAATGATCGCAGGTTTCGTCACTGTGCGATGAGAGCGCGAACCTCCTCATCACTTTAACGCTCCACAATAATTTCATGTGGAACTTGTTATCAGAGTGTGAGACATTTGTGTTTCCTGTCACGGTGCTGCTGCTGAATCACAGACTCTAAACAGATTATTTTGATGCCACTTTCAAAACCAGTCATTAGATTGTCCACTTGTCATCTGAATCGTGTCACCACTTTCTATTCATCCTTGACACTCTCACACATGCTGATATTCACTCCGAGAGGCAATTCAGAGTCACCAGTTAACCTGAAAATTGAAAAAAACTGGATTACCCTGAGAAAACCCACACATGCCCAGGGAGAACATGCAACCTCCGCAAAGAAAGGCCTCTTTTCTCTGTGGCCACACGTTCAAACATTTTCAAGTCAGGATTTTCCACTCCGGCTAAATGAAACGTTTAAATTTGGTCAACATGTGACCCAATAAAGACGATTCACAATCTGTGAAGTTGTGTAGTTTATGTTGGAGAGAAAAAAAAACGAGGACTGGAGATATGTTGCAATCACAGAAGCTCTCGGCCATTTGTGCTTGTAAACACTGATCCTATCTCATCGCATGAGGAAGGGGCTCCCTTTCACCGTGTCTCAGCCCTAAATTCCTGCTCGTATCTCCATGCAGTGCTCAGTGATGCGCAGGGAGCACATGCACGCATGCACAAAATAATCGCTCTCCACAGTACACACTGAAGCACATGCATGGCCAGTGTTTACAAGGTGACAAATATTTACACACAAACTGACATAATATACCTCGGAATTACACAGACTTACATTTATGTACAAACAGACACTCGGAGAGGGTGGCTGGTGACCCTGAGACCTGAAGTGACAGCCACAATGAGAAGAGTCCGGCAGCGAGTTAATGGCTCACTGAGGACACAGATTACTTTTCTCCAACGATCCTTCCAAGAGCTTCTCCTTCACTTGCTCGTTGTCACATTTGTACCAGAAACAGCAGGGATACATGTTTTTAATAGAAAGACATGCAATTGCCTTAATAGTTATCACTATATATAATAAATAATATTTCAATCATTATACTGTTTCAGAATGGACCAAATGTGACATTTTACGTCAATAAAAAATACCCACGATGTAATTATTTTACCCTTACATTTGACAACATTTTATAAAGTAACCTAAAATACACCTTAAACAACAACCTAAAATTACATCATATTTCAATTTTTTTTACTTTTGATCTTGTGTTACCAAGTGAAATTTGATCAATATCGCATGTGGGTCAAATTAACAATCAGGCTCATTGACTGCAAGGGTGTCATGTATCATCTCTAAAACAAGGTATGTTTTTGTCTGACAGTTCATCCACAATCTTCTGATTATTACTGTTTAATTTATTTACTTTATTAGAGTTTGTTCCGTTTATTTTACTATTTCACTTAATTTTGATGGTCATCAATTTGTATTGAGATTGTTTTTTGACAAACCAGTTTGTAACATTTTCTGTTTGTTTGTTTTTAAAAGATGCTTGTAAACAAACATTATGTTGTGAGTTGATCATTTTCTGTAGTCAGTTAAATCTTTTATGTATAAAAAAGCAAAAGTAAAGTTCTCTACTAGTCAGTTATCAGTTTTAAAAGCCGTAAACTGAAGTTGTTTGACATCATCCTTTATTTTCAGAGCATTTACCAGATGAAGGCATCTGAGACAATAGTCGCTCAGAAACATGTCATCCTCACACAACAGCTGTTTCATGTGGTTTCAGTCAGATTTCCCTCCCACAAAATTAGAATAAATGCCGACCTTCAAGTAGCTGAAGTCATTAAAAGGAGGATCAACAAAAAAACTCATTACATAAACGCCATTTAAAAACTTGAGCGTTGAGACTTGACGTAGGCGAGCACACTTTTACCACTGTTTCCTGCCGAGAGGAAAAAAGAGGCAGAGTGATTCACTTGAAAAGGAAAAAAAAAAAAAATCTGGCAGCAGTAAATGTTGCTGTGCAGCGGGTGACTCAAAGTCTGTGTGTGGTATTCATGCCCTGGTTTCTGTTTTATAAAGAAGAAAAGGGGCTAAATCAGAAGGGATGGAACGACCGAGAGAGACAGGGGCAGGGAGGTAGAGAAAATGTGCTAGACAAAAGGAAACAAGTGCAGAAAATCGAGCTGGTGGAAGAGGAGAGACTGAAAAAGAGAGAGAGAGAGGGAGAAAATAGAGCGGCACTATGCTTGAGCAGTCCTATTGACGGGCGAGAGAAGGACCAGAGAGCCATTGTTGAAATCTCATTCCTCACTGTATTGTCCGACCTTATCAATGCAGGGTCACCAGGAACAATGGAGGAAGCTCCCATAAGTTCTCGTTTGTTCAGTGTCGCAGAATCAGTCAAAAACTGTTCACGGATAATATATGACACCATAAATTATTCTGACGTAGCCAAAAAAAACCCAATCACTTCTTTTCATTCACACCCATTTACCACTGAGTACTTTCGATTCCAAAATACCTATTTGGACAAAATAATATTGTTCGTAGGTACAGTATGAAGGTACTTTCTGTGAAGGGGACCAAGGTTTGAATCCCAGATAAAATTGGTTTAAAGTATAAGATGAGAAGATTTTCTTTATCATCCTTTCTACAAACACATTTTTTTAAACTTGCACGTTGAAAGACAATGTAAGCAAATGAAAATGATAGCCAGACTCACCTCAGTGCAAAGTTTCCTAGTTTGTGAGATAAACCATAAATATATATGTTTCCCATGGCGTGCCTTACTGGGTCATTCACACTTGACTGACCCACTCACTAACTATGCTTTCATTGCTGTTGCCACATTGACCGGAAGTTAATGTTTAATGTGATGCATCGACACTCATTGTTAATCGACATATTTAAATTGGCGCATCACCCCAACACTCAAAAAATGTTATCGGCCTCTATATTGTTTATCAGAATTTTTTATTCTCTAATATCAAAATCGGCCTCAGCCCCCCCAAAAAATCCACATCGACGAGGCTCTACTTTTTAATAACTATAACACCAACCTTCTGCGGGTGTAACGGTGTGCTCAAACACTTGGAAACTGGGATAGTTGCCAATTGGAAAGGCTTCAGTTTCCTCACACATGTCAATAACGAGGAAGCATATATCAATCTTTTTAGTTTCTGCTGAAAAACGCGACTTCCCACATTGACTAAAGAAAAATCGGGTTGTTTAAAGTTGTGAATTTCTTCCCAGTCAAAAATTAAATGTTTCTATTATTGCAACGAAGTGGAAATCAGCCAACAGCCAATGCTTGTAACACGTATCTTTTTGATTATAATAAACACACCACACCGGGGACTTGCAGAACATTGCATACTGAGCGTTTGGATACCATCATCAAACTATCCAGTTTGGTACTGGGTTTGAAAGTTTGAATATTTCACTAAACTCTATCATGCTATCGCGGTTAAATTATTAGTGAAGTTACTAGTGGATGTGACTGTGAGTGTGTTTGCCCTGTGATGGACTGGCAACCTCAGATGGATGGATTTGATTGTAACGAGCAGACAGTAAATTCTGCACTAAAAACACAAACCTGCTTCATGCACAATGCAATCCTCATGTAAAAATAAAGAGAAATGGGTAAATAAAAAGTTCATTGTAAGGCTGACATTCATTCTTGACTTGTTACTATTAAAGTTCACATAACTCGGGCCAACAAGAAAGAAAAATAGAAATCCACCTGTGCGAGGGACAGAAAAAAAACAACAAAACCCTCATCTTGGGTCACCAGACGTTTCTTATTCATTACGTGCCATAAAACCTCACAAAGAGAGGGATTCCAGCCCTTCATCTGCCTCCTCATTCTCTCACTGGCTCTCTCCTTCTGGCTCTTCACTGGGAACAGAGAGGAGAATCATTCAGCGGTTGAAAAGGTTAAAGTCTAACTGTAGGCTGGAGTTCCTGCGTCTGCCGGGGGCACCTGAAGAGGGGCAAACATTTACCGGCAAAGAAAAGAGGGGGAGAGGGGAAGAAGAAAAATCAAGCCTGCCCGAGAGCCACGGGGTCCGCGGTGAGTGGTGGTGTAGGGCCCTCGGAGAGTTTGTCTTGTAATTGAGTCAATTGTTGACCCCTGTTCAAGCTGCCTCGGCAAATCTTAGGAGGAAAAGCTTCCCGAATAATTAATGTTCTCTCTCTTTCTTCCCCTCCTGCTCTTCATCTAGCCATCTACTACTCCTCTTCACTTGCCCTCCCTTTGCCATTCGCTTGTTTTCAGTTGTCTCAGAGGATAATTGTGCCGTGAGTAAAAGGCAGTCGTTTAGGGAGGGAGGGGGGTTTTCAGGGATCTGCTGAGGCTTACAATCTTCTTTTCACCCCAAATCTTTCTTACCCCCAACACTCGCTCTCTCTCCTCTGCTGCATTCTCTCCCTTTTTCATTCCTCCTTTTGTTTGCACCGTGGGATGAATTTTAATCACTCTACTCTCCTCCTCCAATCTCAGTTCCCCCTCAGTCCCCCCCACCCCCCCTTTTACCCCAGTATTGCCACTCAGTATTGCACCCTATATATCCTGCACTGTAGCACCTTCCTTCCTCGCCACTCCTTCACCGATCGTCCCCTCGAAAGCGAAAACAAAGGCGCAGTGCTCTTTGGGAGTGCAAAACGGGGGAGTGTTTGTCACTTTTTAGGCCAAATGTCTTACAGGCACAGGGGATGGGTTGAGAAAAGGAGAAGAGAATAAGAAAAAAGTGGGGGTTTGAGGAGGTTGTGGTGGTGTGGCGGGACCGAGAGAGGAGGATCACATTCTGTTTGTGGAGGAGCGATCATTTTTAAACGCCTCCTTCATTGGAGGGACACTTTGTTTGCACAAGAGGCTCTAGTGTTGTGCTCCCATTGTGGTGGCTTATCCCGAGGGACAGTGCAAGCCAGGGACACTGTTGTCATTTACATTTCACACATTTACTAATCAGCAGCTGTTCTTGAAAAGAAAACTGCATTAATGCAACCTTTATAGAAAAAAAAAGAAGTTAGAATTGAAGCTAAAAGCTTGTTAATATAAGAAGGCTTGAAAGAGAAAGATGTTAAACTTCTTGGTAAGAGAAGACCCCAAAATGTTTTTCCTCTTCTTCTTTTCTATTTCCTTCCGCGGCGGACATGTGAGTCACGTCTGACTGAGCAGGCTGACGACATTTAAAGGACGACAATGAGAAGGTCGTGAGACTCCTCCATTCTTTACGATGACAGGACGTCGTCAAAAAGTCTTTAAATTTACACGTATATTAACCGAAAGACAGCATAATCCTGGTGGTAATATTATGACGAGATATACAGTTTGCTTGCATTTGTACTTTGACTCGATTTCTTCAATTCAAACCTCAAATAAATGATCATTAATCTCTCAGCTGTGGTTAGGAAACTTAATTGCAAACATATCTTCACAACGATAGTTTACATGCTTAATCAAAGCTTTACAGTGTTGTTTTATTATTCCCTGGTGTAATTTAATTAACTTCATTTAGTTTATATCCGTAAGTCTTGGGAACGGATTACTGAAGATGCAGTCAGGATTTATTATACTTGCCAAAATTGCACAGTTACACAAGTGAATTAATATTATCTGTCACATTAAATGATAAATACATGTCACCTATGGTGATTTACACTGTAAGTTACATTTGCTGATTCATCCACATGGCAATGGCTGCCATGCAAAGTTAAGCAAAATGCACACAACATTTTCCTCAAGGACCCTCCAAACAACAACTCACACTGAGTCAAAGTCACCCCAAGTGTCAAGGATTTAACAGCAGTGATGCATATTTAGTGTCAATTACATTTTTCTTTTGGTCCAATAGGA
Source organism: Blennius ocellaris (assembly GCF_963422515.1). Lineage (NCBI taxonomy): Eukaryota > Metazoa > Chordata > Actinopteri > Blenniiformes > Blenniidae > Blennius > Blennius ocellaris. The sequence goes on along the minus strand of NC_137653.1, from coordinate 10,357,405 downwards.
CAAATTCTACATTTTAACAAATATGATGTGTTATTTTAATGTTTAACTACTAATCAGGATTAAAAATAGTTGCAGAAATGAAGGTTGACATTAAAAAGTCCTAAAAGGATAAAAACTTATACAATATATCAGGACATATTTTGCATTTTCTTGCTCGAAAAAACAAGCGACTTCACATGAATGAAATATGATTAACAATTACAACAGCTCACCAGGATATCAATAGTGTTTATCATCAGTAGTTTCAATAGTTTCTCTTCAGTGTTAAGTCTGCAGTAGCCAATCACTGCAATTAGTTGCCACTCATGCCTGTGTTGATCCATAGCAGAGTCCCATCCAAACTGCTCTCCTCCATCTCCCTCTTCACGTCCTTTTCTGCTGTCCTTGGCCCTCCTCGTGGAGTGTTTGTTAGGAAATCCTGAACAAACCGCAGCTGTTTGTTCTCTCTTTGTCAAACGACGGGTTTTTATAGACTTCTACTATTGACAATCGTGTGACTCCAGTTGGCCTCATACAAGCTGGATAACACTGTGCAAACAGGTGTATGTACACACACACACACACACATTCACAGTCTGTCCGAAACACGCTCGCAACCTGTGTCCGAGTCACCCCGAGCGCATCGCGAGGCTGCCGGAGAGAAAGGAGAACTTAAACAGAGGAGAACTTGCATTGTCTTGCTGCAAATGGTTCTAAAGGTTGTAAAGCATGCGTGCTTTGATCAGAAGGGATTATCCTCAAGGCTGCAGAGCAAACATCAAAATAATGTGGTTCAAGTTATGTCAGCAGCTGCATGTAATGGTATGAGCGAGGAAACATTGTTATTCTAATGATACACATTTTCCTGGCTGCAGGAACTTTAGGTAGTAATGTTACAGGAGCAGCTCCTGGCTTAAAAAAAAAAAACAACAACAAAAAAACGTTGCTCCGTGGTTTTGAGATTGCACAGTATGGCTGCACAATATATTGCAAATTTATAATCCTTGCAAGATCCACATTTGATGGACAGAACTGTCCATCAAATTTCAACATTATTTCATACATGGTGGCAGGAAGCCTGAAACACTGCTGATAGAAACTGGAAAATTAGGAGCAACACTGTTTTAAAAAAACACAAACACGCTTATATAATCTACTTTAGTGTTTGAATTCTTGCAAATCATAATGTTACTGCAATACTTTTTAAGAGTTTCCATCTGATCTGATGGAAAGAAACAGCGGTGGATTTTTTTTTTTAAGGTCAATTTAGATGTTTTTATATTAAATCAGTAATGCAATCATGACATATGGGGAGATTTCTATTATAAGATTCTATTTACACTCTGTAGATTATATCTTGTTCTTTCACTTGTTTCTGAACTTGTTGAATCTTGACTTTTGTAGCAACTAATAGTATTTTAATGTCCAATAACAATTTTAATAAATTTCAATATCAACTAACAATGACACAGTACCTGGCAATAATGTAATATTGTATTTCTGACCAATTTAAATGACATAAGGCAATTATGTCATAAATTGTCGATAATGTAATTTTTTTTTCAATAACCATAATCAAGAGCTATTTTCTATGCATCCTCGTTGAATGAATATGATGACTATTACATCAAAATAGGTTTAGGCTTGAAATAAATCATATTTCCAAGTTATTTTTTTCTGTCTTTAATACATTATTGGTTGCAGTTAATACATTTTCAAAATGCTGCTTCAATTATTAACTAATTGGAAAAATGATATTATGATATCGGCTCTGATATTTCATTACAAGTTACTATATCAGTGGCTCCATTACATTTGAAATTGCCCAAATTATTACATTATTGGCCATTATTACATAATTAGTAGCTTTGATTCAGCAGGGGATGAGCATTACAATGGGCCAGAAATACTACATGTGTCATTACTTTTGTTACATAAAGAGAGGGAAACGCATAATAAGAAGAGGGAGCACAATAGAAGGAGATAAAGCTGGCAAAGTGTTGGAAAAATGTATGTAAATGCCTTAGTTTTGTTAGTTTCTTTGAGATTTAGTTGATTCCAGTGTAAAATCCTGACTGCAGCATACACACCACAGACAGGGGGTGTTCACATGCTCCAAGATGTAAAGTATACGTCCTTTGGGACATCTAAATCACACGCATACAGTAGCAGTTGGCACCATGGTGAAACACAACTATAGCGACCTGTCATCATTGCCATTCACTGGCTATTAGGCTGAATCCAGTTCACTCAAACCGGAGAAAGACAGACTCTCCAGATTCTTTTTTTTGTGACTCAGAGAAGAAGAAAAAAAAATGGTAAAGAAGGGAGGTAGGTAAAAAGACACCAACTGCAAATGAGTATGAGAGAGAGAGAGAGAGAGAGAGAGAGAGAGAGAGAGAGAGAGAGAGAGAGAGAGAGAGAGAGAGAGAGAGAGAAGAGAGAGAGAGAGAAGAGAGAGAGAGAGAGAGAGAGGAGAGAGAGAGGAGAGAAGAGAGAGGAGAGATGAGGAGAGAGAGGTTTGACAAAAACACACAGGGAGCAAGAGCAGAGCTTCTGTGTCAATGGACGAGATCATGGATGCCAGTTAGGGGGGCTCAGCCTTTGGCACAATGGACCTCCCAACTGAGCCAAGACCCTTAATACCCATACTCCCATTTCACACATATTTTAAAAGCACCCAATACAACCCACATCTATCTCCACTACACCCCCCCCACACACACACACACACATCCTCCAGCCATGCCCTGTGATTGCAGTCGGGTGACAATGGCGTGAAAGTCTTTCAGCGGTGCAGCTCGGGCCATCAGGACACCTTGTCTTTGTGTATTGTAAGACAATAGCAACATCTCAGTAACAACAATACAAGCTTCCTCTGTGCTGGCAGGGAGCTGTAAAGAATGACAGGGGCATCAAGCGTTGGTGATAAATGGTTCATTATCATGGGATCTGAGGTGAAGTGTGGAGCTGACAATGAGCCTCTGTGCTAAAATCCCAGGTATCAGCCTGTTGTGCTCACGACTAAAAGGTGTTTGACAAAAATTTGATTTCAGGCGGTGCAAAACTGTAAACTTGAAGGAAAAACTTGACTCCAATCTGTTAAAACATGATACATTCCAAAAAAAGACTGCGCACAAAGATCTTTAAGTCTTTCTGGGTGTGAGCCGGTCAAAGCAACGTGAGAGACATGCAAATATTCCTCTTATGTAGAAAGAAAACATCTTGCAAAAAAAAAGAAGAAAAAAAAAAGGAATCGTTGGGAGCTGGGAGGAAAAATATACCTCAACATCCTGGGCAGTTCCAAGGGAATTCTGGCTCTGACCCAAACACTGGAACAGGGTGAAGAAGGCCAGGCTTTGTGGAGTCGCGTGGTTGGGAGCGTAGTGACGGGCGTTAGGTAACAGAAATTATTGGCTCCGGCTAAAAGGTGGCTCTCTACAAAAAATGTGATTTCTATTGCTTCATTTTTGTACATGAGAAAATATTTCCCAATTCCACTTTTTGTCTCCTCACTTACTGAGCCCTGAAGCTCATTGCATCAGCACCCTTGGGGCATTGTCAGGCCGACGCACCAGCCTTTAGTCATGACCTAGCTTAGCTTCGCTCGCCTCTCGACTCGGCTACCGGCCTCCACTCGAGCAGACCCCCTCCTCCATTTACAAGGCTCTTCAGTAGCCGGCTGGTTGCTAGACAATGTGCTTGGTTATGTGGGTTATGTAAAGACCCTCCTGCACACAAAAGCCAATGTGGGCGCCTGTTATGTGCAGCTCTTCAGAGCCCCGGGTCAGTTAGCAGAAGAGCTCTGGCGCGAACACTCCAAGTTAAAAACCTTTGCTCTTCAGTGTGTTTGCTGAGAGAGGAGAGGAGAGGAGAGGAGAGGAGAGGAGGAGAGGAGAGGAATAATCTTCCTAATTGCTGATTTTGCAGTGCCTACTTTGAATCAACTCCTCTTGTTGACCAGTTGGATGCGTCAGGAGTTGTATCAGGTAAACGGGACATATGCATGAGAATGTGCACATACTAGTAAATGTGAACAATTTTTGATGATTGCAGAAGACTGATATTTCTAATGATAGCATGAGAAGATCAAAACTTGGAGGACATCAGATAGGAAGCAACGAGTAGAGGGTAAAATTAAAGTATTCTCGCAAAATATAAAGATTTACAACTTCAATTTTGGGGTAAAATTTTATGTATTTATATCATTGCATAATGCATTATATATCATAATGCAATGCTTAACTAGCACCTGTCAACTAATGCCATTTGTTGCCTACAATATATTTCATCTCGATGAGTTAAATGCACAGAGTTTAGAGTTAATCACATGGGTTTACTCGTCTCAGACGTGACAGCTCTGCTTTACTTGGACTTTAAAATACATTTTTGTCTGCTGGTCAAGTATATTTCATCACTATGATTGAAGGAATAATTTCATCCCTCACTCAGCAATAAAAAGAATTCAAGAGAAAGGTGGAAGCCTGGACCAGAGAGTAGATCCTACCCCAGTCTCATATTGTACTCTGTCTATAGAGAGTACACACTGAAGTACTGTATGTTTTTTTCACAGCTCACAACAAGACTCTATTCGTACTCTCCATAGACCTGCATATATACTATTTGCAGACTTACATTTCTGGCATTATTACAAAGTTGTACGTTTGAACTTTCTTTCACCAAGGACATGCATCTTAGCTGAAATGATTGTAATTCTATATTTTATTCTAATGGCTCCATATGTGAAGCCAGAGTTACTTTTATGTGCATTTTCCTCGGTCAGCCAGCGTAACATTTCCAGCATAAAGTAGAACCAGCCACAGACCAGAGTTTCCTTTCTGTACCTCTGTATCTCTAGGTAATTCATATAAACTGTATGGTGTAACTTGTAAATATCCAGCAGAACCCAGCACGCAGTGCATTAAATCAAATATAAATTCAAAAATAATGAGGAAAAACACAATATTAAACTCTGATTGCTGTTATTCTTTACTTGACTTCTACTCGGCTGCAGAACAGAAAGCATGCATGTCTGAGTGAAGCCATATGGAGCTCTGATAGAACAGAAACACATGGCTCAAAGACTAAAACCTGTTGCTTTTATAGACAGATGAAGAGAAGATAGATGTTACATATCTGACAAGCGCTCCAGGTTTAAGTCAGTCTGGTTGGTCATGGTGATTTCTACTAGTTTAATGCAGAATAACGGCTTTGATTTAGTGTGTGCAGTCTAGGTTTACACACAACACATTTTTTTTTTAATCTGCAGAAATTGTGAGAGTACGTACCTGTCATTTGTCAAATGTTCTTGTCAGCAGTGGGTTTTTTTTATTGAGTATTTTGTTTTGTTTTTTCAATCTGAGAAAGGAAGCAGCTTCTTCCTGTGTGTAAAGGTGACAACAGACAGCGAGAGCCCTGCAGGCAGTGACATGGTGGTAAGCCACACACCTCAGACACCACCGCCAGTCCGCTCCAATGGCCAACCAGCAGGGGGAAGAACCACCGGGGTTGGTAAACTATGCCGCAGTGTGTGCAAAGGTTCGACTTCAAGACACGCAGTTTTGCTTGCACAGAAAAACACACAGAACGAGTTGATGTTTGCACACCGCAGACTGTCGCCTAATGTTCCTCCAGTGAGTGATCAGGCATGATGTGGAACCACACAAACATGCCAAAGCCCCTGATGGTGTGAAATTAAAGCACTCAACAGTTTGTTTTGAGGTGAAAAAAAAACCCAAACAAATTGCAGAATTGCTTTACAAAGTGTTCAAAATATGATGGTGGACATACATTATTGTGACAGTTTTGTTGACATTAATCTCCCTAATCACAGATAGAGGTTAAAGTAAACATTATTACATTGATAACAGGATAAAGAACACTTGGAGCAGCTAGGTGTAGAGTTTCCTTGTATTATGGAGTGGTGAATTGGCATTTTGGAGATTTTAGCAAAAGAGACTAAACAGTCTAATGACAGCAAGGATCTGCACTAAAGTTATAACAAAGTGTAGCGCTACATGGTGAAGTCTGGACTGTGCAAAATCACACTAATATTTACAACCGTCAAAAGTATTGACGTTCTTTACTGAAGTCAAAGATCAGATACTTGTGCAAAAAAATACTTAAAACTACAGATCCAACCTCTTTACTTCAGTAAATAATATTCAAATTCTGAAATGTACTTAAGGGCTGCTAGTTGTGGTCTGGGTTGTTGTGTGCACCAATACATGTACTTCACATGAAGATAGAACTATTGTGTGTTTATGTGCGTTATTTGTTTTGAAGGCATGCAATATTGAAACAGGTCATAATGAGGCAGAACTTTATATAAAACACCATCAATTCCATAAAAAAAAAAAACTTGTGTTTTAGGGAAGCTTTTTCTTTAATTGACCATTATAGATCTAACTTAACAAATATCAATATTTATTTTTCACTCTAACTCTGAATCATCCTCACAAAAAACAAGTGACGAGCCATTTTACAGAACATGAGGGGGGAAAGTGTCGATATTGATGTTCTGATGCACAAAGTAAAGGTATAAAAGTAATCATAAAAATAAATACTAAAGTACAGATACCAAAAAAGCACTTCATTACTTGCTACCTCTGCAAAAAGGCCATCAAATGCCAAGTGTAATTAAAAACTATGATATCTCTAACGTCAAACAGGCTTATGAGTGGAGATCTTGCGACCTTTTCGTGTCTCTAAATCTGCAACCAGAGACGTTACATCTCTCCCGCCTGTGTTGATCTCCCCACAAACAAAAACCAACAAAGACAAAAGTGTATTTAGGCAACCTGAGATGAACCTGGAAAGCAGCGAGCGCTGACTAATTAAATTTTTTTATCGTGTTGTAGACCGTCGCTGAAGCCCATAGATTAAAAAAAAAAAAAAACATCCATATCTCTGAACATCTAAACACACACAAGGAGAAGGCCAGCTATCCACAGACCTATAGGCGCTCCTGTGCACACACTCACACTGACATCCCGTCGCCCTCGCACAAACTCCGTCTGACAAGCTGGAGCATGTGTGACAGAGCTGGCTGGTTGGAAACAGACATCCCGTTGCCCCGAGGCTCAGCTGGATCCCACAGGAAGCCGGAGTGTGAGTCGGGACACACAAGATGAGTTAGACAGGCAGCAGCCACAAGGATTCAGCTCACCATTAACTAGAAGGCTCTAGTCCCCCCATCCATAATTGTAGCTTTATAACAGTGATTTGTCAGTGCAATTCAAGTTACATGAAAGTTCAAGATACTTAAACTATGATTACATAAAACATATGCACATAAAACTTAAGAGCAAACCAGGCAAGGGCTTGTAAAGTGAACTGCAAGTGAGTCCAGCTCACAAAGACAGAAGATTCTGAATGCAGCTCATATGATCCAATACTCAAATGGCTGAAAATCAAGGAAAAGCTGGATTTTGGGCAGTAAACTTTGAAAACAATGTTTTTGGATCAACAAGACCATGTGAAAGTGTTAAAAAGCTGGATTACGGTATATGACTCCCAAAAAGTACATTATATTATTAATTTGTATCTTGACTGAATCATTTACTCCGTTATTACCTTCCCAGAGACAACTAAAGGTAAAAATGATCTATTATCATGCAGGTTTAAGATATCATATAAGTGCTCTTAAAATATAAAAAGCCCAGTGGATCAGTCATACACTGCATCTTCCAGCTAAACCATCATTGTAGCTAAGTTGAACAAGAACAGATAAATGTGTCTGAGATGTCTTGAATTGACTGTCCAAGCAGTTTGAAGTTGCAAAAAGAACCAGGGTTGTTTAGTGCATTTGTTTTGGCTTTCAGGAATACTGTATATAAACTGCAGTGTTGTGAGGGGGTTTGTGAGAGATCAGTTCTCTTAAATTTTGCCCCTTTGACTGAACTTTATGACTTGTTAGACTCCATATTATCTTGTCACTTGTGGTCACATGTAACCCAAATTAAAAAGTCAGCGCTGACTGCACATTTCATCGAAAACTCTGTAAAGCACAGCCGTTCAAACGCTGTACCAATCACATTGTGGTATCCGACAAACAACAAGCACCACTGTGGTCCCAAAAGTCCAGCGATTCACCAACAACTATCCCCCTTTTTGCACAACATCCACATGTGGGAGCCTTGGCCCACTGTGTGCGCGCAGGCAGCAGGCATGCACACGCACAACTTTTAACATTCACACGGGCACACTGACACGCATTGAACACAAGTGCTCACCACATTTCTGCTCCACAGCTGTGCCAGAAGACAAGAGTCGATAAATAACCCCTTTGAAGGGGATCCTGTGGGTTTCCGCTTTTGAAACTTTGAGCGTCCAGCGATTGTTCGCCACAGCGAAACAAATTTCCGCTCATATCCCGAATGAAGTGCTGCCGTCCGCACACCGACGGCTCAAAGGCTGTATGTATCTGTCACACTGTCAGCAGTCCGGGCCTTTAATGGACTACAGGTGCCAGCTAATAAGGGCCAATAAATGCGCCGTAGCAGAGCAACTGCATGTCCAGTCCGGGATAGAAATAGCCGGAATAGAGAGGAGGGCTACCGGCTGGAGAAATAATCACTGGTCGGGAAAGTCCGACAACCTGCTCCTGACTCGTCAGATTAGAAGAAACTGGAGTGACACTGTGAGGGTTTGTGGTTATATAGAGACAAGAGATATAAGCTAAGATTGGTATAAACTGTAGACTGTTATCTCAAAGCAATTGATTGCAGGTCAGCTTGGTTATATGTCCAGTTGACCTGATTTGATTGGTTTAATGTTTCCTACCTGGACATGCAAACAACTATGTTTTATTATAAGAGGAAACACAAGAGTTCAAAACAAGACAGTGTAGTGACAACAAACAGACAAAGACAATACCCCTTCATGGGACACTCACTGAAATACTTATCGATCTAAAAATATCCTCCTCTAAGTTATTATCAAAAAAGAGAAACAAAATTATAAATATATATATAACATACAATATGACATGAAAGTTGGTCAGGATCATGTTTTCTCAACATTTAGAACTAAATGTTTCTAAATGTGAAACATTTTATGATTTCTGAAACAAGTTTTAACATTCTGATGTCATAAAATGTCCACAGTGCTGCTGTCTTACATGTTTAGGTGCTATTTGTTACAAATAAAGTATCCAAAGTATCACTTAAACATGTTAAACATGTTCTCCCAGATTATGCATGTGTTTTCTTCAAATCCTTCTATCCCTCTAAAAATGTGCATTTGAGGTTCATTTGTGTCTCACTTGTCACCACAGTCAGCTGATGTCATTAAACACTGGTAAAGAAAAATAATAACACATTGAAAACACAACACAAAAACCTTCTGACACACAAATTACAAAAGTATATTTACCCGTACTAAAAGGTCCACTTGTGCGTTCAATTTTCCCCTGGTTCACTACAAGTTCACTCATTTGAACAAAAACCATAAACAAGTAGCCTAAAAAAACAACAACAACAACATAAAACCGTCAACCTCAATCACTGAAATGTACCCATTTTCAAATACTTCCAATTAGCGCTCAAGATAAACTTATAATAGAATAATAATACTGTATAGGGAAAAGTAGAACAGGATTATTATGTGGCATTATTTTTCTTCTTTTCTACTTCACTAATAAACAGATATATTCTGACAAAAACAGCTTTTCTACAACAATATGCAACAAATCATTTGAATAAATGATTTTTCCTGTTTGTTAGTTTGTGTTTGTGTCTGTGGCAATGACCTGTATGTCATGGCTTGATTAGTGGAGCAGGTTGACTTCTCACCCCAAGTAAAATGTACTGTGTAAATAAAGTCCATCCACTATTCTTTTTTACTCTTGGTTATTTGCATCTGCATCCAAACAGAACTCAAACTTAACATTTGTATTCAAACCTAAATTAATGTGAACCTCCAGCAGTGTGAACAAAACACGAGACAAGTCTTGTGATCAGCCTGTAAAAGAAAATGCATAACAAATTTACACACGAGCAGCCATGCAATACTTTTCTTTTTTTTCAGAGGGTGAGGTGGGCAGCTGTAGCCCTTTCCCAGCATGCACTGGGTGAAAGGCGGGGAATCTCCCCGCACAGGTCGCCCGTCGAACACACAGCGTTCGTACGTACGGTGTGAAAAGAAAAGTGAGCGTGGATCCCTGTTGACCCTCTGTGTATTCAGCTGAGTCTGCTCCCATAAGCCCGGCATAAATACCCAGCATGGTACTGCGATCCTCGCCGCGACCCAAAGACCGAGAGAATCGCTCTCACAGCCCCGTCCTTTCACTGTACCCTGCCCTCTCCCCGACACACACAGACACAGAGGGGCTCTTCCCCCACCAGTTACTCCTGCCTGCTCTCACGCTCCCCTCAAAACTTCTGCTGGCAGGTGCGTTACGGTGCAAGCACCTGTCTAACAAATGAACCCCCCCACCACCACCACTAACCACCATTACCCCCACCTGGCAGGAAGGAGGCAGTGATCGAGACAAGAGGAGCATCCAAAGTACAGGAGTACAGGAGGCAGCAGAGGAGGAGCAGGAGGAGCAAACAACAGCTCTGGACCTGAAAAAACAACAGCTGCGACATTGTCATTCCAACATTTGTTTCGTGCTGAGTGCAGCAGCAGGTCAGCTCACTGCAGGACTGACACCAGTGCAGGTCCTCGCTCTGCATCCTCGACTCACACAGGATCAAGCACTAGGAAGTTTGAACGATGATTTTTATGATTCAGCAATGATTAATTATAACTGCAAAGACTACATGGACAAGTTCAGTCTTTTTGCTTCTTTCAAATTGAGATTGCTCTAAAAGATTTTGATTTTTAGGTTTTTCCTTTTTCATTCAAAGCCAATTCTTACTTTAAAAAAAGCACAACATACAAAAATTACCGGTACTTTATTTTTTTTAGCTGAATGGCGTTTCGGGGTGTTCCTTAACTGTTTCGAAGCAGCAACCAGAGCTCATCCATTTTTACCAATATTTACACCAATGGTTCTGATAGATGAACTCATGTGCTGAATATGGAAATTGACGATTCCTGTTCAAAATGCCTTTGGCAATGTGGAAGCAAAATATGGAAAACTAATGTGGTTAAAATATCAGCACAATTTCTTTCATAATTAAATACTTCCGATTCCATGATAGGGTCCTCTTGGAAATCACTGGATCCTACAATGAGTGTAAATAAATCATATTATTTTCTGACCTACTCTGTTATTTGAATAAACCGTATAGGGATTGGTATGTGAAAGGCACGCAATCGTTTTGATACCATGGACTAAAATCTGCTCTGAAGTTATATATAGTAACAGATTTTTGTGACAATGTGAAAATGACACAAATGCATTCTCACTACAATCTACACTGTGATTCCTGCTACAAGCTACAGCAGAGAATCGCATGGCGATCAAGGTAGCATGAGTGCTGAACCTAAACTGTTTGGAGAAAATTCTAATATGGTGCAATGCTGAAACACATCTTTTATATACTTTCATACTAAGTACACACATTCATGATTTTCACATTGCACTGTGCAGCATCGAAATAACTTATACGACAGATTGTAGAAACCTTCACTGTTTTTTTTTTTTTTTATATATCTCTAATCCCTCATAGTACAATAAAATGGCTTTAGAAAAGGCTTTCACTGCTGCCCATGTGAGGAGAAGGCCTTTTGCTTTTATGGAAGTCTATTTTTCAAAGTATTAACATATTCATTCAAGTTATAATCACTGATGTATGTGTGAAATTGTGGAAATAAATTTGGGAAATTATGGTGATAAATAAATATATGAAATGAAATGAAATGAAATAAATGTATTAATTATGTGTTTAAATAAATGCATTGGCACATAGGTATCACTTTAAGCCACGTTTGAAATCCTATAAATCTAGCACTAAACAATACTGAGTTCAAAATGCAGTATATCAGGCCCTTTCCTGTGTAAATGACAAGTTTTAAAATAGGGATATACATTGTAAAATTTCCCAGCGAAGCTCTATGGTGAAGTGAGGTTCCAGTCTGGCAGCAGCTTTACCTTCAGTAGACAGTGTGAAACAGCCCCACCTGCAAGCATCCGGTCACAACCTGTACGTAAGGTCACATCTCCAGGTCTTCTCCGGGAGAAACACCCCGCAGGGAGCTTAGTGTGTGGCCGAAAACAGGGGCTACTGATGCTGAACAAACAACAAACTGTACCGTCAAGTTTCACCGTCAGGAACACGGTTTTAACTCACAGCTGTGCCGCTGTGTCACTTCGCTCCTGCGTTGCTCAGAGAGCCATCTCCTGGGTGATTTGCATGGCCCCCATGAAATACTCACACTCTCACACACACAGACACACACACAGACACACACACACAGACACACACACACACACACACACACACACACACACACACACACACACACACACACACACACACACACACACACACACACACACACACACACACACACACACACAAAGCATACATGGAAAACGCAGTATACGATGTGGCTTTTTTAACCTTGGACGGCTCTCATACATGGGAGGCCATGTTTCATGTTTCACCACACTCACTATAATCATGTGTGTCTTAGAGTCCTTCTTTACTGGCTCTCTTCTTGTTATTTATTGGCTACCAGGAAACGAAGGCCCTCCTCATGTAATTAATGGGCACAATTATGTAATTGAGGAGTGGTCTGCAGTTTGCTGCAAACAGGACCAGATGTCCCAATGGTCGACACGTTCGGCCCCTCTGATCACTTACAGTGGGGTCAGCGCTCAGACCGAGACCTCGCTTGCCCCCACACACGGCTACCCAGACCCACTTTTCCTTCTCTTGTAAATAAAGACTTAATGGTTTACAAGCTTTCCAATAACCGTAATACCTTCAGAGTGAATTAGCTCGCAAAGCAGCCAGACACACAAGCTGGAATGAACCATGTCTGCTGGCCGGGAGATTAAAAGTAACAAACCCAACCAGCATTTCTTTCAAAAATGCAGAATTGAAAGGAAAAATACATTTTGCATTGTGTTCTGAAGAAATACTTTTTTTTTTTTTAATTAAGGCCTTGGTGAAATTTATAATCTGAGGATAAATGATCTCCCAGTTTTTGTCTCAAATTGTGTGTATGTATGCAGTTAGGAGTGTGTGTGTGTGTCCCTGTGTGTGTCAGCACGTTATTGTGGTCAACCGACCCACCAAATGGCCTCTATATTTAAAGTTTAGATTATTGCTCTGCTGCGAGCTGATTTACATGCTGCTGATGTCATCATCCCCCTCGCTGTGTATTCAGACCAGCGCTGGGAAAACCTCCCAACTCTCAAAACTTACACAAACTGAGCACTTAAGCTGTCCTGTCAGAGCAAAAGTAAGACACAATGCAAAAGAAGACCTCAAACTGATGGGTTTATGCTTAACATTTCTGTTTAATCTTTGAGAAACTAGTATAACTGCCACAATTATATGAAGATCATATACAAGAGAACAAAAAAAAAAGACACTGCTTGATTACTGGTTGTTGCGTGCACTTATGTTCCCTTGTCCAATCTATTTGTAGGCTCGATGTGGGTCTAGATCTTTCTCATGCTGAGAAAAACAAACACTCATTGCTGGCACGACATACAGAGCAGCCAGAATTATGCCTTATCTGATCCAAGTTTTTAGGCTGAGATGTGAGTTGGTTCTTCTGTCTCTCAAGTGAAAACGTCTCCTCAGTGGAAATGAAAAGAAATGTTTGCAACAGAATCGGAATCAGAATCAGAAACTTTATTGTCATTGCCATAAAAAAAAACTACTTTGTTGGTTGCAATCAGGAGATAAATAGGAAAAAGGATAAAATCGAGTATAAAAATGTAAGACGTAAAAAAAAAAATGGTACATAACCATCGAGTATAAAAACAAAGAGATCATTTCTGTCCTGTGAAAATGTCTGCTTTGTATCTCCAGTGCTTCAAACAACAAAGACGTCATAAAAAAAAATGTATTGAGTCATCCTGGTTGCTCAACTCAGCAGTAAAAGACAAAGACTGCATTCAGTCTTTTGAAGAAATGCTGATAGAAAATAAATATTTGTGATAATTGAATAAGAAAGCAATGGAACACTCCTGCGTATTTTTTAAAGATCTGTTGGATCTTCCAGCAATATCCCAGCATCCCATCTGACAAATGAGTGAACACAGCTATAAAAGCCTCCAAACACATGGATTATCTGTGCTTGTTGGATAATAGTAACTGCAGGTCAGTTATAGTAGGAAAAAATGCAAAACATTTTTGAAAGGTTCCAAAGAAAACACGGTTTTGTTTTCATATTCAAGCAATATTTCTATTATAAAAACAAAAATAAGTAATTTCAGCAATGAAAGCCATCAAACACACAGAATAACCACAGTTCCGCCACAAAATTTTGCAAATGCAGTTCAAAGATTCTTGGGGAATCAACACCAAAACTACTAAACTACTACTATTAATTTAGAATCTCTGTATGGTTTTCACAGTTTTGAAATTAAATAAAGCCATAACTTATGATATTAAACACCAGACTAACCAGTAATAATTAGAGACTGCAGTTGTAATCCAATCCATGCAAATGTTATCCAAGTCTGTAATATTCAGGAAAGAAAATGCCATCATGTAACATTTGCAAACCTTTTGTAGCAAAGTTTTGTAGAATCTTCCAGCAATATACCAGCAATAAATATAACAAAGATGTAATTAAAACCTGTAAAAGCCACTGAATAATCACGAAGGCTTGGGAATTTTCGGAAACTTAATTTCATCTTGAGAAGGAAATACCCACACATTTTATAAATGTTTGTAATAATCTACAGTGAACACAATGAATTACATTTCATTTATAGCTTAATAATACAGTAATCACAGACTGCAGTTACATTTTTTGTGGAAATAGCAAAAACATGAAAATGTTTGTAATATTAAAAGCAGGAAACTCTGGTGACTGACTATCTGTGTACTTTTTGACTTTTTATTACAACAATAATCCCATGTTTAAAACAATAAAGTATCAATAGAACTATAAGTGAACCACCACATGATTTTTCAACAGTGGTATTAGCAGGATAAAAAGAATGCGATAAAAGTTTGTATTGTTCCAGGAAAAACAAAACAAAACACAAATAATCTTTTATCGTGTGAAAACATGTGCAAGGGTTTCCACAGTTTTAACAATATAGACGTGATTAAAAAAAGCAATAAATAAAAAAAATGAACCGCAGTTGCTTAACAGCGTCAGAAGAAGTGAGTGAGTGCAGCTGAGTGTTTCAGGGCAGGGCAGGACCGTGCCGGGTTGAGCCGAGCCGAGCCGGGCCGGGCCGGGCCGAGCAGCCAGTCAGGACGGTTGAGTTGTAAATGTGTTCCAGCAGGAAAAGCTTCAGAGCAAGGCGAGCAGTCTGGAGTCGGCAACTTTCCCCTGCTCCAGCTAGCGCACCGCCCTCCCTGCAGCCCACCCAAGAAGCAGCCCATGGGCATAAATTTGAGAGCCTGACTCGCTGCGGATTTAAAACAATCTGCAACTCTCTCTCTCTCTCTCTCTTGCTCTCTCTCTCTCTCTCTCTCTCACACTCTCTAACTCCTCCACATACACTATGAAATGTTTTACTCGCTCGCCCTTTACTCTCTTTCCTTTCCAACAAATTCCATTGTTAATGAAAACGGAAAGTTTTCTCTCAGCCTGTGCCAATAATATTATTTTCCTAAAGGTTTAATAAAGGCATCAAATATGAAACAAACTATTTCCCTATAAAGATTCACCTTCTTTTTTTTCATGAATGAAAATGATACAAACGCAAAGGTTTGTTGTAGTTGAGGTAATTACATCGTGCAAAACCTTTGTTGTCTGCTGGAGGGAATTGTATTTTTCTCAATGATGTCTTTGGCGTAAAGTTGTTTCCAGTTTACTTTCACAGCCGTGGCCCTCGGGGAACACAACCGTAAACAATATTTGATGCTAAAGAAGAAAGATGGAGCTATCACAAAGCCGACAAAGCAAGCCCCCCCCCCCGCTTGTTAATCGTACGCTGCTGTGCCGTTTAGCCCAAATGGATCCCGTTTGGTTGCAGATGCTTCTCTTTGAAGTCGGCTTCACCGTCTTGTTTGTGCCACGAATATAATCAACAGATGCTGCAAATGAATTCAAAGAAAGAGACAGAGTTTTTTTCTCTGAATCATCATTTAGCGTCAAAATCCCCGGATGTCCAATTGAAGCGCTGCACGGGCCTGCTGTCGCGTCCAAACATGAACACGAGGGCGCAGCTACCTTTGACCCACTGCAGATTCATGTCGGTGTATCGGTGACGACTCGGCCTGCATTTGGCTTGCAGTGGTTATAAGTCATGCGTCGTGTCACTGCGCTGCCTCCACGAGTGTGGACCCACTTCCTGTTATGGCATCTGATCCGGTTAACGTGGCACCAGCAGGCCACTGTCACTTCACTCAACTGTCACTTACTTACAGAGCAGAGGAACAGGAATAGCGAGGGAGACAAGAGGGAGAGTGGGCAGGGAAGAACAGAGTTAAAAAAAAAAAAAAAAGGAATGAGGGAGATTTATTTGAAAGGAAATGGAACGTTTGGATGAGCGGTCATGAAAAAAAAAAGATTACACAAAGAGTCTCCGTCTTTTCTGTGTGGGTCTGGAGGACTGACCACACAACTAATACACACGCTACACAACCCTTCACATAAACATGCAGTAAGAAGCAACAAAGTGGTTTAGGCCATCCATTGTTTTACATTTTTTTTCTGCACCTAAACTAAATCCGCTGACCTTTAGTGATCTGCATCATGTAAACACTTCTATCTTGAAGGTACGACTGGATAAAAGGAGGCGGTGGAAAGCTGTTCGCGATCCAGTGAGACTAGATGCAAACCGCCCTTCGGATTTCTCCATGTGTGTGTCTGCTACACACAGTTCACAACAGTGACTTGCATAACGAGTCTGAGGCTAACAAATCCATCTTCAATACTGACAGGCTCAGAGGTAAAACTGGGCGTGGGATCATGCACGCATGTCGCAAACGTCCAACCTCACAGTGCAAAGAATTACGGGATTGATTGAGCAAATGTGATGGTATTGTTGGTCCAGATTCTAATCATTACTCATGTAAACAGTTCTCGACTGCATTCACACTCAATGACTGGGGTGCACTGTTCTTCTGAGCAGTTTTGCTGAAAATCAACTTTATCACTCATATCCTATAACAAGTGACATGTTTTGTACTTCTTATAATCAAAACTCCAGGATTGATGATAATATGTAGAAAATTCAAAAGTACCACCAAGTAGAGAAAAAGAGCTTTGTGCCGATATACTGGTCAATAAAGTGACAGGACCTCCGTATGGCCTTCAAGATACAGTCAGAAACACACAGTGACTGATATGAAAGGCTGAAGTTATCTTAAAAAAGAAAAAGCACTCCCTCAATGCATATTTTTTGACAATTGAATAGCAATAAAATTAAACTATAACAAAACATGTATACCATAATGAATGAAACTGAACGATTAATTACAAAAAAAGGAATGCAAAATGTTTGACTTTAGTTGAATGTTCCGGCGTGAATTAATATTACGCACCCCAGCAGCTTTTGGCCTCCATGAGCACGAAACATACAAAACACGATTAATCACTTGTTTTTGCAGCTTTAGATGACAATTTCTGGAGTCTTGCTGTATATGTTGTGAGGAGTGTGTGTGTGGTATGTGAAGCTGCAAGTTGCCCAAGAACATACACCAAGCCAAGAATCTGAAGACGCTATCTCATCTCAGATAACAGAGTTGTTGTCCAGAAGGCCCATCATAAACTCATGCAAGACCGGTGGCGTTTCTCGATGTAAATACTTGGTGGGGCAAGATTTTCTTTCAGGTCGAGTGACACCATTGAATTACAAAGTAAAGAGGGTGCACAACCTTTTCGCCACAACATTATAACAACCGTAGAGGCGCAGATTCAGTAAAAATGTTGAGCCTTGGAGATAGCTAATCAAAAAATTAAAAAAGTTAATTAAAAAACTTTTTTTTTTTTTTTCTTTAGGTCAATGTTAGTATTCTAGCCAGGTGTGGCTGATTTAGAGATGGGAGCCCAACCATTCGACCACCGATAAAGCTGCCAATTTAAAAGATTCTTAAAACCTTTTGCTAATGGTGCTACAGAGGTTACCACGACTTAACTGCATGTAATACACACTGCATGGTGAGAGAGGGGCGTGCACCACGAATGCACAATCGGTGTGGATCAGGAGAAAACACAGCAGGAAACCCGCAAGAAGAGGCTAATAACCAGGGAGTACAGTCCTCACACAGTAATTATGTGCTATGTAAGAGAAAGTTTTATTCACAGACAAAAAAATATTGTAGATAATCTTAAAGAATTAAGAGCATACTTTGCATGCAGTCCTTTCTGATGACATCAGGTAGGGCTCAGCCCCACCTCAGTCCAATGAAACTTTGCATTACAATCAGTTGCGGAAGTCAAAAACATTTAAAAGTTTGCCATGTCACACTTAAACTCCAAGGATTACCTCCTTCCACTGTCTGAAACAGCAGGAGAAACACGGATCTGACATTTTTTCCACGTCCATCAGAGTTGCAGGTAGTGAAGGAGGCGGCCGTCAGCCACTGTGTTGTAATTACACTGACGATGGCAGTACCCAAAAGCATCGTGGCTATGGCAACCGGGTGAAATAATAAACACCGCCTCCTCTTCACTTTCTGCCTGTCGACAGGACAGCGCAGCGACATGAGTCATCAGTGGCGGAGAACACACACAGTGAAACGCACACGGCCACAGGCACTCGACAACAGAAAACACATCTGGGAGCAGCGAATGCGTCCAGTTGTTGATCACGCTGCTTGGAATTCCCGATTGCTCCTTATCGACCTGATCGGGAAAGTAAATCCAGCTTCGAACATTCACGAGGCCTGGGTTTTCTCTGCCTCCTCCAGAGACGCCACTAACGTCTCGCTTTTTTTGTGATCCACAGGCCGACCACCATCCCTCAAAGTAACCCCAACCGCAGGCCCATTGTTACTAACGCGGCTAATGTAACAGGGGGGGAATGAGCGAGTATCACTGTGGGTTGTTTGTGCATACAAAAGCTATTCAGTCTCACCTGGAACCTATTAGCACCAGTTTGATTTCTAATATCAACCACATGAGACAACTGTAACCCGTGTGCCACGCTGCCATTGCACACACACGCACATACACACACCTATACATACACACACACACGCTGATGCACACACACACACACACACACACACACACACACACACACACACACACACACACACACACGTGGATGCATAAAAAGCTACCACACAAATTCAAAGAATAGAGGGGGATGATGGGTTCCACCTTTTACTGTTAGCAGCGTGCTTAAATTTATATTACACTCATACACGTTGTGCCCGAGGCTTCTGCAAGAAAAACACAGCTTTTCCAGCAAAACAGAACCAGAAGCATTATTCTCGCTGTTGTCTGCTACGGACCAGCAACCAGACCTCAGCAGGGTATGGTTTGTTTTATAAGGATGTAATGCAGGCAAAATAAAATGCAAAACCATAACAAATGTTTGAGCTATCATCAGCTGCAATGACTTCTACTAGCTCCTATAAACAAATGCCATTTACTGGCAATGGATCTGCCGTCACAAAAATTTATTTTATTTGTAAAATGAAGGAATTCTGGAATTCAGTCAAGATTTACTCTTGTGAATTTCACATTTGGTGCAAGTGGGATAGGCTTCAACATCTTCCCCCCCTAAAATAAAAAAAGCATAAGGATTAATAAGTACACCAGAAAGGGGGTAAAATCCTACCCACCATTGCACTGTGGACCTTTGTTTTCCGTAACCAAGGTCCCTAACCACCGGCCCATCGTTCATTTTATACCGGCCCGCATAAAAAAGAATAAACCTTACTAAAACGGAAAAATGTACATTCCTCTTGCCGTGCAAACTGTTGCACGGAATAAAGGATGAATTAAACAGAAACATTGTGAAATATTCTGTTTGGGTTCCCGTTTGATGTCTAAAATGAAAGAAAATCATTTCATCCCATGAAATCGCTTTTTGCAACAATTATTAACTCAACACTTGGCTTGACTTTCTCTCCACTAAAGCCTCGTCAACCTCAGTTGACCCCTGTCTAATTTTTCCAATTGCTTTGAACTGACTATCACTCTTTCGATTTTCAAATCTGCGCGGCTGCAATTTGTCTAATACACCCTTTAATGGGTGGGAAAGCGCCTAGTGACCGTGAACAATGATTTTCAGAATATTTCCCATGACTGCAACATTTCCCCTTTCTATTATGTTTGCCCTTTGGCTAATGCGATTCAAGCTTTTTAAGTGTCTAATGCCTTTGCCCTCTGGTGTCAGCCCACTACTTAGTAACAAGCCCCCACCCCCCTCCAAGCCTCAATTTGGCATTATTTAATGGTTTCAATATCAATTTCTCGGAGATCTTGTGAAATAATTTGCGTGATATGACTGCATTCAACAGTTGTTTGACAGGAAGTAGACCATTTCACGCACATTGCCAGAGCTTCATCTTGAGAGCTTTACATGGCTCTGACGGGATAGGCTACAGCTTAATGACAACCACAACAACAAACATGTAGTCACTCGAAAATGTTTAAAAAAAAAAAGAAAAAAAAAAGGAATTATATAACACAGTGGGGAAAAATGAATGGAGCCCGGGAGATGAACTACAATAACCCTCAGAGATCAGATCCTCAGAGATATAAGGGGGCAGGCCATCTCTTTATGAGGAGAAAAGAGGTGGCAGGGGGATGAGGACAGAAAAGAAATGTCCATGTGAGTCTTTGATTATGTGTCCTCTGGAGCATCCCGGGCCTGTCTGCTCTGTTCTCTGTGCAGCCGGAGCTGATCGGCTCTGCTCGGTGAGCCTCCGTCGGGTTTAGCCAGGGCCGGCACAGACAGACAGCTGCTATTAAACCCTGATTGTTTCAGGTTCACAGGGTGTGAAAGGGTCTGATTGAGGGGCTGTGATCCCAGTGAGGGTGGTCTTTCTACCCCCGCCTTCCTTCTCCCTCCAGCTCACCTCCCTCTTTCTGAAAGGTGGGAGGAGGAGGAGGATTGTGTGTGTGTGTGTGTGTGTGTGTGTTGGCGGGGGGGGGGGGGGGGGGGGGGGGGGGGGGGGGGTGAAAGACATCACGTGACGCATGTTTCTTGCTGAGCGGACTAAAATGGAATCTGGACAAAAACACACCACTTGTTGCTGCCTGCCCCTGGTTACGTGTGGGTCACATGACCAGCGGCCGATAGTGCAACACTAAATTTCACATTATTAACACCTGGTGTATTTGGCCGTGCCAACAGTCATCAAAATTTGACTTAACAAAGGAGACGATGACAAATAAACAACCCACATTAAAACCTGCCCCTCTTTGTTGTGACATTCCTTGAATTCAACTGTATTCATCCTGACAGACACTTCATCACGGCACTGATATGGTGCTGATAAACCAGGTCAGTCCCCACCTGTGGCCGCCTTCAAGACGATAGCTGCTTCCTGTATGATCTATTTGTTTAAGGGCATTCCCATTAAAGAGCCTTTTGGCCTTAACACACTTGATAAAGACCAGGGAGGGTGAGGAAGCTCCCCTGTGGAGCTTTTCACACGTGGCCAAAGGACAAGTGCACTTTACTCCCTTAAAAACTCCCCCGGCTCAACCTTGACGAGGGTCCCACCGCTGCTATTCAATGGGAGATATTCATGAAGTCACTTGGAAATTAAATTTCATCAAATCTTGATCGACAACTGAGAAATTGTTGGAAAAAAAATAGCAGGTTGTCAATTTGAAGTGTACGTAAAAACCTCTGTTCGTAAATTTGTAGCCTTTGTGTGTGTGTGTGTGTGTATTTGTGCGTGTGCAAATACTGTTAAGGGGAGGTGGTGCGTTTGTGTGCTCAGCACTCCTCACTGTCACTTTGGAATAAATAAGAGTTTGGCTCTTCTATTGAGTCCAGTGTTGACGCTCTTCAGTCCAGGGCCACTACATGAAGACCATCAGCCTAATCTTCCCACATTAGCAGCTACAGTCAAACTCTTACTGAGATAATTAGATTACAATCCATACTCTTTCACAGATTAAAGATAGATTATGATCCTTTCAATTCACGTTTCTTTTTCTTCCTTTTCAAAAGAAAGGAAAGTTGGTCATTCGGCACCCAGTTTCCTGGGGGGGAAAGTGGGGTGTTTGCAGGAGTTTTCTGTCCTCTAAAGCTTCACTGGCAGTGTTATTTTGTTGGTGCCTTGGCAGTCGGCTGACTTACATTTGGAAAAAAAAATATTGGCACCTTCAAATATTTCAGGTTACAAGAAACAGCTGTTCTCGGGTGGCCCTGCCACCCTCCTCTGCAGGATGATTTTAAACTGAAGAGACACTCGGATCCCCCAAAACAAGCAAATTATCAAATGAAACAAACGTTTTCAAAACAGGAAAACATTTATACTTTCAGATGCTCGGACATTAATAGACCAGTGCCACAGTTTCGTCTTGAAATGTTCAGGAAAAGGACTGAACAAACATACAATTCGAGATGAAACCATGAAAGGAAGTGTTTTGTTTTGGGTTTTTTTAAGGGAAAAAGAACAATCTCCGTGAGAATGAATCAAGATTTGATCTTCTAGGGATATTATGCAATTCAATTACAGAAATTCTGCAGCGCACAAATAAATTAAGACTATCCTCCCAGCCAGACACACATCATCACCATCCTCATCATCATCCTCCTCATCATCATCATCATCATCATCATCATCATCATCAAGCATCAGCACGACTTACAGTCAATGATAACGCCTCCACGTTTTTTTCCGATACTTAAGTAATGATGCGTAAAGGCTCTATTAACGTTCGAATCAATGTTTCTCTCTCTCTCTCTCTCTAATAACCGGGCGTGATTTCAGGATGAATGAACGTGCGCTTACCTCAGGTTAATGTGGGAACATTCAGCATGAAACTTTCTGACTTGTTTCCCAGAGTCCTTGGAAGAGCTCAGAGGGTCCAGGGACTGCGAAAGTCGGGAGTTACCAGTAAAGCCCCCTCTCTTCTTTCGCTCTTTCTCCCCCCTCTCTCGCTCTCTCTCTCTCTCTCTGTCTCTCTCTCTCTCTCTCTTACTTTCTTGGAGGCGCGCTCGGATGGAGATGACTGGATTCTTCACAGAAACCGACGCATTGTCTCCACCACCTCCCCTCAGGAGCGTTTTCCCATACTTTTAATTCTTCAGAGTCGCTTTTGCGCAAACGTTGACAAAACCGAGCCCCATGTTCGGCTGTGGAGTCCCGCAAAGCGCCCTGGAGTTGGCTGCACAGTCAATGCGGGAATGCGCACCCCCTTCTCCCCCCTCCTCCTCCTCCTCCTCACTCCTCCCTCCTCTCTCCCTCCCTTTCTCCACAGTCTGTGGACCACCCCGAAACAGGAAGTTCACTTTTTGTTTTTCTTAAAAAAAAAAAGAAGAAAAAAAAAAGCTCTGCCTCAGTTTTCTCCTCAAAGTCACCATGCGCTTCAGCTTTTTTTACGCGATCAAACCTCGACAATGTGCGTCTTCCTTCTCCTCTGCACATTTTACGCAAATGGGCACAATGCATTTATAGATGTAGAGTTGGTTATTTAAAGGCATTCTCGCATGCGTTGTGTTCATAAAGTGCTTGCATGGACAGGGCTGTTTCTATATAAAGTGCGTCCCTTTCTAGTAAACGGGGTGATCTTTCTATAAATGTTTGTTGTTTACTTTAATGGTGTAACTTCAGAGCGGCTCGGTGGACAGCGTGTGTGGCTGGCTGGCTACGTGTGGGGATGCTGCAGATTGCTGCGTCCTGCCAGAGAAATCCACCACAAAACCTGGACTGGACTTCCATCTGCAGCTCGGGAGCAGAGACACGGGGACAACAACCCCCCCCCCCCCCCCCCCCCCTTCCTTCAGTGTGATGTGCAGATATGGCTGTTTGGTTAGATGTACCCCTTCTTTAGGGAATAATGACAACCCCTACATGGTCATAAAAGGTAAATAAATGTCAAACAACAAAATCATCGCTGCATAAAATAATACATGGATGAAATGATACTGTTGGATATTCTATTGACTATCATCACTTCCACACATGAAAATACTGCTGTTTCTGACTTCATCAACGTTTTATTACAGAGAGCATTAATAGGCATAGCTTTTTTTCATGTCGAACAAATGATGTTGAATTGAATGAAGCTTTATCAGCTTTTATGAGCTCAAAATAAGTTTCCAGTTAGACTGCATGCAGATGTTTTTTTTCTTTTCCCCCAACATATAAGTGGAACAGTCACAGCTTCCCAGTTACTCCTGCAGGCACTTTGCAGTGATTACCATTGCACAAATATTTACAGGCAGACCTCATGGAAGAACCAGAGGATTTGGAGAAAACATTCAGGGGAAACATGCAAACTCTTCAGGCAAACTCTTTGTGTCTCAGGTGAGTGATCACAAGATGTAATATCATAGTAATATGCAGTCCCACTAATGACAAGGTTCTCCATGTACTATAAATAATTTTTGATTCCTGATGAAATACACACACACACACACACACACACACACACACACACACACACACACACACACACACACACACACACACACACACACATATATATTTATTTTTATTTTTAATTTATTTTTTTTATAGTTTACATTGAACTGATGAGTCTGTGTTTTGGTTCAAATACTCGATCGATAGATGTATTTAGATTTAATAATTTTTCAGTGCAGCACAAGTGACCAGCAGTTGAGTAAGGACGCCGACAGGTCAACATGATTCAGCTGTTTGAAAGTGCCATGACTCATCACTTGATGACTAACATTAGTGTGTGTGCACATCAGAAAATAATTGCATTCATTAGGCAGCATCAGCCAAAGTAGGAATAGTTGGTGACCCGAGGCGAGGCTGGAGTCCATTGAGAGCATACGGTCAGTGGCTAAATCAGATTTTGTCAATGAGAGTCGTGGGCTTTAGTCCTAATATATCTGCTGTTGTAGCAGCCAAGCAGGGAACTGTTGGCTGCAAATAGGCCCACAGATGCTGGAGCCATATGCTTCACCTGAACACAGTGAAAATCCAACAGTGGCTTCACTTGAGGTAATCTAAGTGTGGGATTAAAGGTGAAGAGGCAGATTCAGTGAGCATGAGCAGGGATGTTCTGACTGGTCTTACTGGATTATTCTCGTAAAATGCAAAGAGTATTTTTACCCAAAGGTTTCACATACTCTACACGTGTCCTTTTATTTTAAAAATACTTCAACAGATGGTTTACATTTAAATCTGTTCACACTCAGATGGATGATTGCACTTCTTAAAGGTACATTTGTTGTTACCAGCCATGAACTTGAGCTATACTTCCCTTACACTACCATGCATTATTTAGATAACAGTGACCAAACAATGTCACTTATATGCATTTTATAATATATATTCGTAGATGTATTTCTTTAAAAAATGGAAAGTCCATATTAATGAACATATAGTACATGTAACGATGCAAGATTATTACCAGAACACTCTACATTACAAGGATTATCATTGCATGTAAATAGTAGTTTAAAACTTAACTATCAGAAGAAGAAGAAGAAAGTAATATAGTATATTTCATATTAGAGAAGACAAGAACGCTACTGCATTCTGAATTGCAATATAAAATAAAAAGAGGATGTGCACCATAACTGAATAAATTGAATTTACAAGATTTTATGCACTTTGGCATGAACATAAATCAATCCTCACAGCTATAAACATTTCTGTAGATTGTGGGTGATAAAGTAACATATACAGTGGCTAGATGTATAGAGTTTCACTGTGGGAGTCACTGAATTGAGTTTGAAACTGTTTAAATATACAAATTTAGGATGCAAGCCTCCAACAAAATGTTCCACCGAGTGGAGGGAAGGTCCAACCGTTCCTGAATTGACTCATGCAGAGCTCGTCAAAAGCACAAAATACCACTTTTTTAATAAGACATTTATTTTAAATAGACTCGAGTAAAACTTAAGGCCTTGCCTATTATTTTAGTCCTAGTTTCTCAGATTCACTGCTTATGAGAATAAATTGTCCATGTTCTCAGCAGCAAACTCTCCTCTCTGAAATATTAAATATCACAAAGTTTTTTTTGTTGGTTTTTTTTTAATCTGTTTCCAAAACCGTTTGTCATTCAGTCTAAGTAAAGCACAGCTCCTTCTGAATGAAGCATGGAGAGGAAAGGTGAATGGGATAAAATAAAAGTTCCAGATGTCCACCTTCAAAGCTCATTGAGGGCTTACGCTGGCAGATGGATTAGAGGCAGGGTAAATACGGTGCTGCGGGTAATACGGAGAAAACTCTCCCAGTCGTGCCCATTCAGTTTCATTGATCACGAGGATTGAGATGCTGTTTCATTGCCCATTGCTATTTATTTCTGGGAACCTGGACAATGAATATTATCACAAAACATTAAAAACCACTTGGTGGTGTTGTTGCACATTTGAAAGTAACATAATTGAGCACAGATATTTATGCCAAAGTGCTTACAGAATACGTGATCAAGTTGAGGTGGAAACACGATCAAATGCGGTTTCTGAACACCAGGATAACTGTATTTCAGAAGCCCATCAATCTTTCTGTCCGTGGGGTTTTAAAAGTGTTGCATGGAGTAAAGACTCGTCCAGGTTTCAGTGTTCAAGGCCACTGGAGGATACAGCAGAGTAAGCATGTGGGTCAAGTGAGAGGGAGAGAAAGCACCTGTCACTAAGACTCAGAGCAGCTGGACGCCATTCCCATGTGCAGCAAAATCCAACAAATCTTTTATAGGATTTGTTTTTCCATTGCAGATGGTCCTTTGCACATGTTTTCCTCCCATTGGCCAGGGGTCCCAAGCTGACCGTGCTGCAGCCCTGCAGGTACCACATATAAGGGTGTGCTTTGCTCCCAGCGAGCTCTTCCGTCCATGCTGAGGAGCAGACACACTGCAGACATACTTATGCATGAAGGGATGAGCAGGAGGAGCTGCTGCAGCGTGGAAAGGTAAGCACTGCAAAGAGGGTTGCTTTTAGTTTTATTAAAGGATCTAATGCAAAGTACATATGGGACAACAATTTTTGCAATGCAAGCAAACATTTTGAATCTCCATTTGCAAGGCCATGTGAAACTTGCAACAGCTATTGGTCCTACATTGTTATCGAAGTTCATGGAAGAGTACTCCAGTATTTATTGTATTGAAAATCAATGCTGATATGTTTTGGGTTTTTTTTATTTTTCCAAAATATTGGTTACGCTGAATTATGAAGCTGAATTTTAGATTGTAGATTTATATCAGACATTCTGAAATATTTTATTTAGTTTTAATAGGATAATGTCCAACAATGTGCACAAATACAAAAAAAATTCAGAATGATGCAATTTATTCTTTTTGTGCCACATTTTATTGTGAAAAATATTTAACTTTTAGTATGACTGAACTCATTTGCCTCAAATTAGTTAATCATTTATTACATTCTGAAGCCAAGTGCTGAAATAAAATGATGTAATTGAAAAAAAAGTACATTTTCTTTGTCTTTTTTATCATAAACGCGCAATATTTATAATTAAAAAATGTTTAAAGTATTTGTTAGGTGACTCATTTTTATCCATTATCCACAGACAGAAACATGTGCTAATGTGAAATATATATTTTTAAATACTTTAATTATGAATTTCATGACTAATGAATATTTCATGGCCAACTGCTTTACTCAGAATAGATCAATGAATCAATATTTATATTTATATTATTTATATAGAGCACTTTTACAAAACTAAAGCGATTAGTTAACTAAAGCGAAATCACTTTTAGCGAAGCAAAGTGATTTACATCTTGAAAGCGAAAACCTTCAATCATCATGAACACTAAGACAAAATAATTAAACACACTACTCTAATATTATACTTCTATAATATTAAACAACATCATAGCGATAATAAAATATCAGTAAAAAGTCCAAAGAGTAAAAAAAAGTTTAAACAAACAAACAAACAAATGGATAAACAAATAAAAAGGCTGGCTTAAAGGTGCGTCTGAAGTTCGCTTTTAGTAAGGAAATATTTTGAGTTGCCCTCCACTCTTCAGGCATGCCAAAGTAATAAAAGCCTACCTCACCGTTGGCCTTCATTCTAACTTTAGGAATGACTCAAAGGTCATCATTACCTGAAGACCTGAAAATACTATATAATGAAGTTTCAATCAATGGGTATAACTAAGACCATTGACTAAGACCATGGAGTGAAAATGTAAGTGACCGCTTGAGAAATTAAAGTCTTCACTTTTCACACAGTATCTTACAGAATGATCTGTTGGTCACACGACTTACTGGCCAGTCACTATAATCCACAGGCCTGGTTTGAATGGATTACATACAAAGACAATTTAAACGAGAGAGGGGCTGAGTAATGGCTGATTGATGATTTGAAGACAGCAGAGCTACTGTATATGGTTTGCTGAAAACACCTTAAAATGTTCAGTTTTAAAAATGTCATCCATTTGTTTTTATGGTTGTTGTTTTTTTTTGCTATATTACTGGGTAAAATAGTAATGAATTTGTGCCCAATGGAAAAATAGAGATCTGATGAAGACATGTCGTTCATGATTAAGATAGATAGCACATATCACACGGAACATTTTTCCCCCCTACATTGACCAACCCTATTTCTATGACGTGGAAGTGCAGCCTCATTGGGGGCGCTAATGGGGGACAAGGGTCTTGCTTGGGGATCCAGATTAGTGACCCATCAGCTATGAGATATGGACCTGTGAACATCTAACCTCTCGGCCACCAGTTACATGAAAGAGCATTTCTGGAGTCAGTACATGTTTTTGGTCTGTGGGAGGAGATTACTTGGGGGAAGAAAATAATCACACAGAAAGTCTCCAAGACCAAATTCAAACGGGACTTTGTCATTGCTATGAGGCTGAATACAACGTGTCATATATCATAAATGTCTCATAAACAATAACTGATAGTATTCACATATAACATATTTGTGTTGGATGGCATCAATAGTTGTGCTTTATGAAAGTCACATTGCTGTGATTGACTGACACATTCTATCCCCGAGTTTTAGTAACGATGTATTTTATTTGCTATTAAATTTTTTTTGATCATATGTATTGTTTTGCCCTTTGACTCTTATTTTAAAAAGGTCTTTTTTCTCTTTTTCAGTGTCCGCCGCCAGGGGGCAGCATCACACAAGCTGAAAACAAGGCAACCTAAATTAGCCCCAAACCTCTTCAAGCCTTCATGCAGTTGTCAGTGTAAGAAACATGTAAACATACAATGGATGTTATTAAGAGTTTCATTTAAGACAGTGTTGAGACAAATATCAACGAATTACATTATTGATCATTGATTATTGATTGAATTATTGATCATTTGTTGTTGTTGTTTTTTGGTTTTTTGTTTAAAAAAAAAAGATTTATTTGCAGTGGCAAATTGAATCTGTTGGCAAGATATTAAAGCTCAGTGTAAGTACTCAGCCCATATTTCCTGTTGAAATATTCATAAATGATTACATGTACACTCCAGGTTTAATGTTTTTAAAGTTTAATGTCAAAATGGTTTTATTTGGTGCATTTTTCTCTGTTTTTATGACTTTACTGTACATTTGCAGATTTGGAAGATCCTATCAACTAATATTAAAATAAAATGTGAGGAGAGTCTGGTATTGGTATGTATGCAATCAAATCAATCCATACATACATACATACATACATACATACATACATACATACATACATACATACATACATACATACAGAGAGACGACACTCATAATCCTACATGTGATTAATTTCATTGTCAATGAATAACCTCAAATGAATGTTCTTTGGCACAAACTGCAGTACTAGGACAAAGCCCATGCACACAAAAAACAAGCCCAGGTCATACAGATAGGTTCCCTACCAGACTCAAACATGGGACTGGTTGCTGTGAGGTCAGAGTGCTTACCACTACACAACCATACATTCATATACACAGATAGACATCGTGTAAACACACAGTATATAATAGTCTTCTGTTTTTCTGAACAATTGAGAAATAAAAATATATGCAGTGAAAAATCAATAGGGGTGTATCAGTAATGAGGGTTTTATAAGGACCTCTGGCATGTTTTATATACTATGTGTTAAAACTAGAATCCTGAAAAGTTGATAATTGCCCCAAAATGGCTTAAAATAATTTGGTTCTTAAGTAAATTAAAGTGGTGTCTGGCAGCATCTATGGATGAATCCATCCAATCTTATTACTGCTTTATCCTAACTTGCGTCACAAGACGATGACTATCTCTGTTTAACATTGCCAATGTTTGAACACCAAATAAAGAGTTTAATTTTTAGATACAGTCATAAGAGCTACGTTTTTGGGAAGTTTTCAATCTCATTCAGTGAACTTCTCCAACTGCTGCAAATCCTGGCTTGTAGATCTGTGAACTGCCGCATTCAAAGCTGGCATACAATAACCTGATTAGATGGATTCTGTTCAGTCGTCTTTGACAGAATTAGGTCCTCACAGGAAATTGTGTGTGGTAAGTCCTGAGCGAAGGTTAAGGTGGAACAGCAAGGACTGTGACATTAATTCCCTGAGCTGTGCTGATGCAAGCTCCTGCTGGATCATGGACTATTTAAGTCGGACAGCCCCTGTCCTCATTAAAGCACCCACCTGCTTTTAAAGGGAGGTTTCACAACTAAAAGGTTCGGTGGGAATATGTCTCATGGTAACTGAAGATTTCTAGATCATGGGCTGTGTTTTTTTTCTTCAGAAATATAGATTATCGTGATCACAGTTTCACATTTTATATTTATGTGTTGCATAAAAAGATATGGTACGCTCTCACACCAGTACTAAAATGTTGTACGGCAGACTTTTCAAAAAGCTCCTTTAACCCACTGAACAGCAAAGATTTTGCACACATATTCTGACCCTTGTTTTATCTCCTTTGGGTAGGCCAAGTGCTCCAGTGTCTATTGTATGAAAACAATGAATTCTTTTAGGGTACAGTTTTTATAGGATGATATTTCACTGATCTACACAGTCGTTTTTATAATGGAAATATGCACAAAAGTACTCAAAAGTTACAGAATCAATTGTAAAGGAACAGTTTTGACTTATTATTTATTACAAGAAAACCAAAAGTAAAACACTGATAATGGCATTTAGTCTCAAGGAATTTATTGTTTGCAGATCATTAGTTTGCTCAATTGTCTGTCACAAAATATCCTCAATATTTTTTTATTAATTTTTGATTTATTTCAGGCACAGCGGGTGATATTACCTGATGAAAATTCAAGGATAAAGAGAGGCTTCCTCAGAGTGTGAATATTTATCTTGGTAGTCCAGTTTCCCTCCACAATTCAAAAACAAGTCATTGAAGTTCAATGGTGAATCTCATTTGTCCAGAGACTGGTGATCTGTCCAGGATGGCCCCTGGCTTCGCCTGTAGTGAGCTGGGATAAGCTCCAAGACATAATGACCCTAAATTGGATTAAGCAGTATAGGAAGTTGTTTAATGTTGAGGAAAAACACTGCGTAAATACCAACCAAACAAAAAGTACTAACAAAGTTTTAAGTACCGTAGTTAAAGAGTCAAGTCCTTCCTTCAGAAGCTGGTGGAAACCAACACAGAGCAATAAGAGTGACTGTTGGACTTACCTTTGCCAGAACCCAGAGACAACTATGGGGGGGTGTTAGTTCCAAGACCTTGGGGAACATTTCTGCTATGAATCCTAGTACTTATGATAAGTACTTGGGACCATTTCTGTGATGTGTGAGACTTTGCATTGCCCTATAAAGAATTATTAGTGGAGTGCTTATGAACCTGCAATTATCTGGAGCATTTGCTGAATCCCACGTGCACCACGTCCAAGCTCCAACTGTAGGAAATAAAGTAAAATAATGTTACAGCAAGAATTTGAAATTGTTGCATGAAGCTCATGGGGTCTGTCCCAAGTGAGGGGACTCATATTCAATTGGTAGCTATTGGCAGCTTCATCTTCAGAGTATGTTGCACTTTGTGATCAAGAATACTCTGCTTAATGACTTATGAGAGAACAACACAACACCAAACACATGTCAAGGGTTCAGTTTTGAACTGCAGCAAAGTCATTGACATGAGGTGGCAAGCAAGAACAAGTGTATGCCTGACAGACTTACTTGAAATAGGAGTGAAGTAAATCGGAAGGGGTTGGGCAACCTCAGACCTTACAGGAGTTTTCACGTTAAAGTCAAAATCCTCCTGCCGTTCATGTACCACAATATGTTCTTTGCCGTTCTTTCATCATCACCTTTGGATGATTAAGATCAATAGAGCAACTAATGTCTTTAATGACAGAAATTAGACACACCAACTGGCATTGCCCATTGCCCATGCTCTGCTAATAAGGAACTATTGCAGTTCAGGTTGTTAAAGTTGATTCACCATTGTAGCTACATCAGATGACAAGTAGCTAAAGTGAGTGGCTAAAGCTAGTAGCTAAGCAAGTGGGAATTACAAAATGGGGTTTCAGAGCTGCACTGTAAAACTCACGCAAAGACCCCAGATTAATACTGTGTGTGTGTGTGTTATCTTTATTCCTCAAGACCCTGCATGACTAAGTGTAGTTAAAATTGTGGGTGGTGCAAATTTGGGGGAGGGGCCAGACCACAGTTAAATAGCCTGGACCCCCCCACCCCCACCCCACCCTCGGCATGGCCCAATTGGTCCCTATTGTTGAGGTAAGGTGAGGTAAGGGAGGGGGGTTGAGACCGAGGGCGGTCCCCCCGTCGCTAGGACCATGGTCCTGGTGTTTGAAGATCTAATTCACCATTCCTTGCAAGGACTATAGGCTTGTCATTGCTGTTATACAGAAGAAGACAAGTGTACCAAGGATCTTTCAGGCAGAACAATCATCTACCCTTGTTGGACAAGTCCATTCTAAGTTTCTGGGATATTGGACAAGTCCAATGTATGTTTAAAAATTACATGTTGATGTCTTTCTTGTTCTCGTTTATTGCAGTACCCTAAGCTATTTCAGAAAATGGTGGATTGGTGTATCTGGGGGGATTGTCCATGGTTCCTGCTGCCAGTGCCTACTTCTCTTTTGAATAGGAGATGATCCAACAAGGGAAGGATGCCAAGTCAAACAGGTTTATGTCTCATGTGCTGTAATTCAACAACTGACATCTATTGCCCAAACCGTGCGCATATGACAACATTGACTCATTGATCAGTCTGGAGTTAGGGAGACTTATAGTTGCATCAACAAAAGGACACGCCAAAAAATGGACAGTGTTTAATAGGTTTTAGCTTGACTGAGTCTGTGTTATCGCTTAATGTAAGTGAGATCTTTGCAGGTTTAGTAGCAAATTATGAACACACAATATGCAAGAACATCGCCAATAATTTAGGAGACAATATGCTTAAAGCATAGTACCATTCCATGGCTCTACCAGTTAAAGCCACTGGACATGCCCTCTTTTTTTTGGACATCTTTATCATACACTGTAATCTTAAAACTGCATGTTGTAGTGATTTCTATGTTATGTTTTCATATGTCCACATCAGAAATTGTTATTTTTCATTGGCATGTCTGTCTTGTCTGTAAGGAATACAACGATGATTCGTATCCAGATAGTGCCAGAGACTGATGATGCCATTGGACTGTTCCTTCAAACTGGCTGATCTTGTACTAGAAGACTTGTACAACTTATAAGGTAAGCATTTTGGCAACAAGTAGCTCAAGGGTTGTACGGCAGCTCTGGGTGGCAAGTACAAAGTATTGCATTGTTAGGCTTTTAGTTTTGCATGTTAAGATGTGTTTAGACAAGAGATTCAGGCGCCGAGTGTGACTTGCCTTAGGGTGAGGGCTTAGAAGAGATACCTTGTGTTCAGCAATTTTCAGGCTATGCAGGAGTTTGAAATCTGGCTGTCTGAGACGTTTCTTATGTGCTAATGGAAGTGCTTCGGTTATCTCCAGCACTTTGAATTTAAAACCTCAAGCATTATTTGTAAGCAGATCTTGTTCACTCTGTCATCTCTGATACCTAAACTGCTCCAATCATTTGAAAATCAACCTGTATCACCTGAAAGCTCTGGACGATAATGATTCCCACAAGACTGATTTCGATGTATGAAAATTAGTGTGCGAAACCTCTGACAGTACCATGACAACCTGCTTGTTTTTTTTTGTTCCCCCCTCCCTGCCCAGTAATCTCATATGTGTGACCTCTCACAGAGTCCAATTATGTTTACAGGTACAAGCAGAGGCTTGGGAGTTAGAATTCAATGCCTAATCAGAAGCATGTTTGAAAGGAGGATCGCATTTCAGCATGCCCAAACGCAGTTCAGTGAAATACTCATCGTGATCTTAGAAGTTAAGCTCAATCGCAATAAAGCAACCTGGTGGGTGTTGTATTGAAGTGTAACCAATAGAAAATCTGGGCCACATATGCGCAAGGACACTTTTGCTGTTGTGTTGACTGAGGATTCAATTAGAAAGGTTGGTGTGGGGCTTACTTTTGTGGCTCATGACGACCGTTATGTCTGGCACGCTCAAACATCACCTGAATGAACTGGACTTCCTATGAATTAATACCGGGACAATGTCACTATTTGACATATTCCTGTGACATGTGGTCCTTGGAACTGACACTTAACTGGTGGGCTTAAAAGAACTCAACCATCACACTGACAGTTAAGCACATTAAATGAAAAATTATACAGGATTTCATCAGTTTCTGTATTGATACTAGCTACTAGTACTTCCTGTTGAAAACACCTAACAGTCCAGTCTAGTGCCCTCTGCTGACCAAACTGTAAATCACTATCCCAGGAGGAATTTTTTACTACTATCACTTTTCTTTATTTTTTAACCCTGTGTTTATTGATAAAAGCAGCTCTGGTTCACAAGAACTTGATCTGTCTCTTAAAACAACTCCAAAACAATTTTTTTTAAAACACAGATAGGACCTTTGGTAACTCTGGACCCTGAAGACTTGAGAGGGTGATGCCCTCTCACATTCTGTGACAGGAACCATGTTTTCTGCCCTGTATGATACTTCTTGTATGAAGTTGGGAATAATACTCATTAAATAAACATTTAACCCTTTTGCACACTTCTATATTTTGCTGTACTTGACAATTTTGGAAACACATTCTCAGAAGTAAACGTGAGTGAGTAAAGAACATCATTATCGCAGCAAAGTAGGCATCGATTTAATTGGCTTTTACTCCATTGTAACGAGTGACCCTCAAGCTTATTACTTGAACAACGGCACCAAGCGGTGAAACTGTGGAGTCTGAATCTGATCCTTTGTTTTATAAACACTAGCAGTGTGCCCTTCCAAATGTATTGTCACAACTACCGAATGGATTTACTAATAAAAAGAAAACACCAGCTAGATTATGTAACAATTGACAACACTAAAACAATTTGATTGTAAATCAGTTGGATTTTCTTTAAGGAACAGGTTAGCAGGTAGTCACACTATGTATTCCATCTTCATAATAGCAAGAAAATACAGTGTTTATGTTATATGTTATGTTATTTGTTATCTGTTATATGTAATAACATAACATAACATAACATAACATAACATAACATAACATAACATAACATAACATAACATAACATAACATAACATAAATATTTAATGTTAAATTTCTACAATGAACTTTAAAACATATTTAGAAGGAATATTTGGAAAAGTAAAAAGGAAAGTGAATTTACTTGGATTTTTTTGTTTGTTTGTTTGATTGATTAAACTTTTTACTGGGTTTTTCATCACAATGGCCACAAAATTATGTTACCTAGAAGTTGCTACAACCATTCTTTAAAAAAACAAATATATGATTAATGGATTTGACGATTTGGCACTGTGACATACTGGTATTCCTTCCAAGCATGTATATAGCAATTTCTTGAAGAAATGTTTTCAGCCAATTTGAAACAAGTGGCCTGGATCACAGTGGACAGACACAGAGTCAAAATTAAAGCCCAGCAAGAGTTCACATCAAGGATCAGTGCAGGATATTGTGCTGTAATGAGGTGACTGATGTAACACAGCAAGATATAACAGGTAAGTGGGTCTGTCGTAATGGGATCATCCTGTGGATTTAAAAGTTATTTGAAGTGCTGCGTACATTTAAGTGTGAATAGAGAGAGCATCACTGATCTAGGTCTTGAACAATGGCCTTGAAGCTGTAACTAAACTACTTCTACTTTGTGCCCATAATTATTTAATTTACTCAACAAAACCTAGCATAGCTCCATATAGATTGGTTACAGCATACAGAAAAAGTTAAATAACAGTATTTTATATCATTATCACTTTGTATCAACATCTTCACATTGAATTAAATCAAACAACAGTCCAGTCCATAATAGAGGTCTTTCAAGTGAAATAGTTCTGCAGCCAGGTGTACTGTTCTTCATGCTTTTGATTGAGTATCACATCAATACCACACATTTTAATTTGCTGAATTGAATAATTGTGGATTTTCTTTGACTGTCAACATGAAGTTTGTGTCAGAAAGTATTTTTGCAACAATCTTCTGTCTATGACTGCTACAGTGTGTGAAATATCCAGAAATACAATGTGTCAGAAAATGACTGCCATCATTGAGCTGATTAATGCTTGATGCTGTTGGCGCACTAATCTGAATGCTCCACATAAACAACACAGTTGTTTACCGGTCATTTTCAGATTGCGTGGGGCAAAGGAGAGAGTGTGAGAGGAGATTCTTACCATGTTGTCCTGTCATGACACTGTGGGGGATGAGCCTGATGGACACCTTAACCCTCCCCGTGGGATTTGTGGGATTGTGAGTGGAGTGAAGGATTAGGATTTCAGTGGCACACAGCAAACAGTTGGTCTGTGGGTCAGTGTGTCAGTGTATCAGTGAGTCAGTAGGCTTTTATTTTTCTCAGAGCAGGTCAGCTATTAGTTTTCCATGAGCGAGGTCAATACAAATTATTTCCTGGTGTCAAAGAGTACTCACCTGCTCACATGTTATTGGGGATGCACACTCCTGGAAGTAACGCTCCGAATCTGTCACACGTTCAGCTGCACACTCTGCCGTTATCCATGTTTTTCATCAAACCTAAACATCTGGTTTCTGATTGGTGTGAAGGATAAAATGGCTTTAATGCAAATTACTTACTCACAAAAGGTTATACCCATCCATTTGGTCATTTAGAAGCTATTTTCTCTGCTTTGATATTGATGGATAAGTTAAGTCCTGGGAGAACATGAAAACTTCCCTCAGAAAACCCCCTCAGCTCAACTCAGACTCAAACCGGGGAAAATCTCACTATGAGGATGGTGTGCTAACCACTGCACCACATGAAATGATCAGAATCTCATATTTTAATCCACAATCAAACATACACAACATAGCAGAAGTTGAAAGATAGCTGACCATTTTCAGATTTTGTAATCACACTTTTTTTTAAATGGAAAAGAGGTGAAGGAGACCTGTAAAAATAAGCAATCAAATAGTAAAAGGACAAAAGAATATCAAGAACAAGAAGGATCTGGGGATATTTAACACCCTAATCATGTCATAGCATTTAAAAATGATCCACAAACCGCTCAACTCGCTTAAAATTACAAAGTTGTTGGAAGTCCAAGCATTTTTTGTTGGTAACATTAGCAGTGACTCTCAGACAAGATGGAAAACTCTCTGTACTCAAAGGACAGGACTTAATATCAATACGGGATATAAATCAAGGGTCTCCAACTCCGGTCCTCGAGAGCACCTGTCCTGCATGTTTTAGGTCTCTCCCTGTTTCAGCATACTTGAATCTAATGATGATGTCATCATCAAGGTTGTGAAAAAGCCCAATAATGAGCCCCTCATTGCAATCAGGTGTGTTGCAACTGGAAGAGAGATAAAACATGCAGGACATGGGCCCCCGAGAACCAGGGTTGGAGACCCCTCGAGATCATTGAGGCAGCAGTTTGGAGGTTTCACTTTTCTCCCTGTGCCTGCATTACTTTCCCAGCTATTGTAGGTCCCGCCCACAATCCCAAAACGAGCCTGTGGGGTAAATAAACAATAGAAATTGCTCTATGATTGTGTTTTTTTTTGTTGTTGTTCCTGTGTGGACTGTTGACCTTTCCCCACTGTGCTTTTAACTTTGATCATATTTACCCTTTTGTGTTTTCCCGACATGGTCCCAGTTATAGAATAAAAAGCTTTTTGCCTTCCCTCAAATGCTTGTTTTTTTGAACAAATCCTGGATCACTAGAACAAAGGTGAAGGTGTTTGATTGATTCGTCATGACTCTGTCCACAGTGTCTGACCTTGACCTTCTGACGTTTTCTTCTTCATGTTTTAGGTGCCATGCATGGCACATTCACCAAGAGACAAACTTTCCATCCAAACTGTTTCATCCAATCCTCTGGGTCGTGGGGGCGACTGAGCCGATCCCAGCAGACTTTGGCAGAACCTGGACTGGTCCCACGCAAACAACTGCGTCACAAATGAAGATGCAAGAAAAAAGTATGTGAGACATTTGGAATTTACTCGTTTTCAACATCAGTTTGGTTACAAGATATGAAACATTTGAGTCACAAGTAGATACGACATACAGTTTTCTTGCCACCGTGCTTTTAGATTCTTGGTGATAAAGTGGACATTTTAAACTGCTATTTCAACTTGAATATGAATAAAGACTTTGAACATCTTTAAAAAAAACAAACAAAATAAAACTTTGTTGCCAGATTACCTTCAGACATGGATTATAGTCCATTTTCGATGGTGTAACTTTCAACACCGCTGTTGGCCGCACCGGACGAGTTAGGACATTTTCTCTGGAAAGAACATTTTGTTATGACC
This sequence comes from Blennius ocellaris, assembly GCF_963422515.1. Lineage (NCBI taxonomy): Eukaryota > Metazoa > Chordata > Actinopteri > Blenniiformes > Blenniidae > Blennius > Blennius ocellaris. The sequence goes on along the minus strand of NC_137653.1, from coordinate 10,318,538 downwards.
TATGTTTTGATATAATAACTTATTCAACCTGTAGTTTCACTCCGAGATGACTGAAACTCTGAGTGTGTGTGTGTGCGTGCGTGTGTGTAAATGATGCAACCTCACAATCTTCTTTGTTGATAAAAGATTTAAGAAAGACTGCATGGTTATTATTTTTATTTCCATGTCATTTCTCTACTGTGTCCTAACACCTACTTTTAATGAACTCAAACTTAATATTGATGATTTCATCCACAGATTCCAATCAATCTGAGATGCAGGTGCGTGATGTGAGAGTGACGGCATGCCAAGAGAATGAGACAACTGTTGACCCACCAAACACAGACGGTCCATAAAGCCACTTCTACTGTTTGTATGAGCAAACACACCCTTTGCCTCAGAGACCGCACCAGCATGATCACATGGCAGGTACATTGTTTCTCATGCAGATTAATATTTAGATCTTAGTTTCTTTGTGATTGTTTGAATTTTTTCAGTCACACCATTTCACTCTCCAGAAAAAAGACTGAATGTTTCAAAACTGTGGCAGCTACTATATCTAATTAAAATGGCAGAAAGAATAATAACTACCTGAGATTTCATAAACCAATGAAAGTGTCTTTCACAGTAAATCTGAACAGGTTTTGTTTTTCTTATTTTTAGTGCATCCATGTTCACTATGTCCAAGCTTACTTCTAAAAGTAATGTCCAAAAGTGGCCAACCAGCAAGTAAAATACATTTTACATGTATTTTCTGACTGTACTGGAACTAAATATTATTGGTGATTGAGAAATCCTGATTTTTTTGTTTGTTTGTTTGCATGCATGCAACAAAGCATTTGGTCTGCATTTTTCTACTGACTATTCTTTATCCTCAGGTGGCTGTGACCACCTTTCCAATCTGATATCATGTGAAATCATGCCTGTTATCACTAACACAACACATAGTTTGTACAAAAGCCAAATTTGTGGGGCAAATTTGAACTTTATATGTCGAGAGAAACAAGTTCAAGGTGTTTTATTTCTAATTATGACACACCAAGGCAAACAATTACATTTCTTTGTCTCTATTCCAGCTTTGAACATGACTGTGTTAGTGGTATCCATCATCTGAGCACATCTCAGCCTCTTGCATGGTGATCTGGAGATCAAGCGCATGTGAGGTATTTATATTGCTGTATTAGAATTACCAATCAAAAGCGTAAGAAGAAGTAGTTCTGCCAAGCAGCAGTGAACAAGAAAACTTTTAACAATGATGTAAAAAGCATACTAAAATGTCGACTTCACAATTTTAAGATCATAAATGGTCATATAGCTTTGGGATTTTCAATACCTATAATATCATTCGATTTTCTCTAATTGCAGGTTCAATTCTCTGCAAATTTTCTCCAATTTGTGGGTTCAATTCCATGTTTTGCCAAAGTGTCCTTGAGCAGGACACTAAATCCCAAATTGATCCATATATTAGTGTCACCATTAGAATGTGCATGCGTGCATGCATGCGTGTGTGTTTGACAACCTGCTGCAGCAATGGGAAAAAAAAGAAGAAAAACAATCGAGAAAAAACTCCTAACAGTTTATATTATTTATTTGTTTATTAAAAAATTAAACTTTGATGGCTGTAATCTCGTTTCCGCATTTCATCAATAAACTGCTATTACAATTTTGTTTTCCACATGAAAATATAGAGACATAACATCATATAAAAATATAGACAATAATTAGATTGAAACAGAAATGAAATATTTGACTGCATCTTTGTCAGTTACATGGATCCCTGCAAGGATAAACAAAACCACACATTTATACTGTACTTAGGAAAATACAATGACATTTGCTTTTTGTAGGCCCTTTTTGGGGGGGGTTACAATGTAGTTTGTGCACACCTGAGTTAGAAGAACAGAAGACCCTTTAAGCAAAGTTTTCTTTAAAATACAGTAGGGCGATAAAGTGCTTTGTAAGTGGCACCTCAATGTCACAGTCAGAGCCGAGACAGGAAGTGCTTTCAAGAGAAATTACAGGATAAAACACACATAAAACGAACCGTTTTACACTCGGGGCGGCACGGTGGAGCAGTGGTTAGCGCCGTTGCCTTAAGGCAAGAAGACCTGGTTTTGATTGTCAGGGACTTTCATTGAGGAGTTTAAGAGTTCTCCATGCGCCTGCATTAGTTTAAGCTCCCTTGACTCTGACTTGAATAAGGCGAATACAGAAGATGAAAGGGCGCATGTTTTGAGCAGGACGTGTTAATGCAAGTGCAGCTTTTAGAGGCAACTTAGACGGCTGCAAACTATTTAGGAAACATATTCAACAAGATCTTGACAAAACGGCCCAAAGTACCACTTGAATAAATATGTCATGGCAGTACAAGTCTGGTCATTAATATTTTAGCAACACAGTGAGAACAAACAATGAGATCACTACAGATGACGAATAAACTAGGACTAAGAGTTCCCAACCGTATGATGCCCGATTGCCTCTAAGAAAAGCTGCAAAAACTAATTTTAGATTTTTCAACACTTTTCTAGAAAATGTCTTATTGTGATTTTATTTACCAATCCAATGTTGGCAACCTCAGGAGCAGGGAAGTTCCTAATTTATCATCAGCCCAGAGAACTTTGGACTTTGGGGAGCTATAAATGCCAACGTGCAACAGCACATGCTCACTGACCCACCAGCCCCGCAGACCTTCACATCACCCACGACTGACGCAATAGCTGAATGTTTGATCACGCTGCTGAAAAGTGACCCTGGGTTCATATGCTGTCAGAACCACAGCTCCCAGATCGATCGTCTGACCTGTGTAAATTTACAGTGGAGATGCTGATTAAACATATCTCAGCTGCGTGCATTACAGGTGCAATGGCAGTCTCTACCGGCTCGATCCATTTCAGTTCAGTGTTTGTTTTATGTGCTCGAGTGAGAAGAAAGTGAAAATGGAACATGGCTTGTTGAATCTGAAGGAAGAAATTCAAATCAACCAATAACTAAAGGCAGTCACATGTCTACATTATACAAAGACTCCGTTCATCAATAGGTCACACATTTCAACTGGAAATATCACCATTTCACTGACACTCTGATGGTATTTTACACCATTCAAGTTGCACTTGTCAACATAAGAAAAAGGCACACTTAAAATCAAGAGGGTTTTTTTCTCCCTAATTTTAAAAGCCCTACTTTAAAATGACAGCATTTAGATAGACTAAGAAAGGACCCGCTAAATCATGTAAATGTAAGCATATATGCATCTGATATGTGTCTGCAACATGAAGCACAGATTTGTGCTTCAAACCCACAATTTCCAAAAGTGATGAAATATTAAGACTGAGAATTTGGCTGAATCCTAGCATCATTGATAAACTACATGTATATAAAAATATATCTTAGTGTGATAATGTGTCTGTACTAAGAATCAATAGATAAACTTAAACGTTCTTTCTCATTTCTCAGGACTGAAAAGTATAATTGTGTATCTGCTTACAATTTTGAGACTTTTTGAAAATAACTTTTTCAAATAGATGTGGTTTACTAATTTCATATTGCCATGAATGTAATGAAACATTTCTCAGTTTGCAGCCTATAATGTCTCAAAAGTTCACATACCCCACTGTTCATGTATGTTTTGGGCTGATTTAACTCAAACATCAGTCTTTTACTCTCTGTGGTTTATGTGCATCCACAGGACTCTACTATCATGTCCGGGACGTCAGTTTTGACGATGCTGTGCTGAGAGTTGAAGTAGACCATGGACAGAGGCCGGCGCTCGGTGGGAATGCAGCACGACGTCGTAGCTGTGTTGATGCCATTGACTTTGAGCTGGCTGAAGACTGTGGCATGGAATGAGGATGCGATCCCGGGAGATCCGGACAGATGTTGTGGGCACTGACCCATGCAGTAGTTCATGTGGTAGCCCTCCGGTGCGATGATCCACTCATCCCACTGGATGTCCTTGAACTTGATGTAGAAGTCTCTCTTGCAGCACACCGTCACGTGGTCGCCACAACGCAATGAGCGCTTCCTGATTGAGTGCTTGGCGTGGTTCTCCCGGAGACGCACCTGGGCCACCATGAAAGGTTGGTAGGTGGCATCAGCGGGGCCGCCCAAGGAGCACAGGTTCTTCCCATCTTCGTCGCAGCTGACCGCCAAGCGAAGCCGGCGTTGGCCCCCGTCCAAGAAGGCCTGCAGGGTGCGAGTGATGGGGAAAGTGTGCCAGTTACTCTCCTGGACCTCCAGCATCTTTTCCATCACCAAGGTGCGATTGGAGCCGGAATTCCCGCCCTCTGCAAAGAGGAAGACGCGGGCATGGAGACGAGAATCACGGTATGGGTCCTCCGAGGAGCGGACGTAGATCCACAGAGAGGACTGGAGGACTTGGATACTTTGGCCTCGTTCCTGCAGAAACTGGAAGGTAAGGCTAAGGCTGGCCTCGTCACCAGTCTCTGTCTCATCTACGAATCAGATACAAATAAAAAAAACAACACACGGGATGTTAATATATCAGTATTTCAGAGAATATCAGCTTTTCATATGCTGCTATAGATAAATTTACAATTTTTAGTCACGGGGGAATCGGTATGAACGACACATTCCTCTCAATATGTCAATCTAAAACAGTCCGCATTTCCAGTTTAGACATGTTGTACTACACTTGACCTTTACTAAAAGCTTATGATGAGCTATGGAGGCACACAATTACATGCATATATTTAGGCAAATAAAATTTTGATTTTTGAAGTGAAAGACTAATCAAGCCCAGCAGCAAGAAAATTTCCTAAACATTACAGACCTGTTGCTTTTTTGCTCATATAAATTGTGGCATGAGTAGATTTTTGAACACTCAGTGAAGTCAGTATGTCATACTTATATCAGCTAATATCACACGTTTTTAGTTCTCTGTTCTCCCTTTAGGCCTTTTTACCCAGTCTTAAAAAAACCCAAAACAAAACAAAAAAAACCAACTGACTGACACTAACAGTGTGATATATAGTGGGATCAAATCCACCCCCTTTTTTGTGGCTTATTTGAAATTATTGCCACTCAAGTTAACTCGCATGATGCTGATTTCAGTACCAGGGGGACCACCAACAGGATGCACCACTTCTTTCACTAGAACCTTTGCAATCATATGAGTGCTTTTGTTTTACCTGTCTGCACAGCAGATGTGCAGTTTTAGCTGAAAGAGGTTGTCCACATATCGTCTGGACCTCCAGCGTTCCCCTTAACCGCCAGCTAGAAGAAAGTGCAACCTGCAATCTGTTTATATCCCTCCCCTGCTCTGAAAGCATCACTTAACTTCATCCAGAGATCATCATGTGCTCTCAGGGTGTCACTGCAAGGTTACAACCAGTATTCCCAAGACAGCTGGTTGAAACTGCCTCACACTGCCACACTGACACTGGTTATGTCAATCAGACTTAAGAACTTACTGAATTTCAGAGACTTTACAAGACAAACATGCCACAACTCCTGGGAGAACTATGTGTCATAAAAGATAATAAAGTAAAAGATAATGCTTCCTTAAAAGAAAAGGCCCACTTCAAAGATCAATCAAATTTGCTCAGATGTGACTAAATTCATGTGAATTGCCACAGTTCCTAGAAGACTAAAGCATTTTAAAAGTACTTCACATTGAATATTTTACGCATATAAAAGGCACGCATGTAATATTCTTAGTCCAATGAAAATAGAATTGTACAAAAAAAAGAGAGAAGTAATTGCCCAACTTACTTATATCTGCAAAGCTCACTATTTCATAGCCTTGATCTTTGGTTGGGATATTGTTTTCTAGTTCAAGAGTACCATCCTGTCTTACGTGCCCCGAGTGCAATTTGCGCAGCGCAGTGAGGAGAGCCGCTCGGGGCACCGTTTGAGTGATGTTTGGCTTCTCTTTCAGGTGCAGTTTGTCCAAAAGTTGCTGCTTCGCAAATTCAATCATCAGCCTTTCTTCTGCGTCTTTGTCCAAGCCCGGTAAAGCGCAGGACGCGCAGCCAGAGGACGCACGGACCGAGCGCTTCTGGAACAAAAAAGGTGCGAGAAGAAGAAAAACGGAGAATAGAGAAGTCGGCGTCATCCTTTTTCTCTGAAGAAATCAAATACGTTTGCAATCGGAATGCAGTTGAGAAATTAAAAAAAAAAAAAAAAAAAAAAAAGAAGAAGAAGAAAAGAAATCTATCACAGAAAAGAAAATCTTTTCCCGTGAATTCTTTTGTAGGGGGAAAGTTTCACAAGTGTTGTCAGAAGTCCTGGCCGACAGGTGGAACACCGTGAGTGAAGGAGGTGAAGGAGGAGAGTGCTTTTTCACTCTGCTGATGATGAGTATATCTGGGGTAATCCACAAAAACTGGTGACACGTTGGAAGGACGCACCAATGAGCGCATCGGGGCATCGTGGAAATCACTGGCAAAGACTGTCCTCCTCTCGTTGAACACACTCGCGCGCGCGCGCACACACACACTCACACAGACACACACTTGACTCACAATATCTCCTGTAAATATGATGCTTTTACTGACACACCTGGTACGTGATCTCACATGCCTCTTTTGTATTAGTAAATGCGTAAAGCGGTGTGGACACATTTCGGGGAAAGCAGTGTGAGTCTGCACCACGTGCCATCCAACTGATCAAAGTTAATGTCGTTCGCCCTTTAACCCAGTTACAAAATGAGCAAGACTCGTTGGCACCAAACAATTCAATTGTTGCTGGAAGTGTGCAAAAAAAGCGCTGGAGGCTGCGAGGCGGGGATCCTGACGCGGTATTTCAAACAAGTCCCGTCAAGTCCGCTCCACTGTGGCACAATAAATCACCCTGCAGAGTGACGCGGCGGAGAAAAAGACAAGCAAGATAAATGAGCCCTATCTTTTCGCTGCCCGAACAAGTCCTTGTTTTATTTTTGTTTCTCACGACGTTATGCAACACGCACGGAGTTGACTTCACATTTAATTTGATGATAGTTTTGTAACGCAATCTCAGAGAGAGCTATTAAAACTTTTATAGCTGGTTTATTATAGGAAAATTGGCCAATTACAGATCAAACACGATACAGTTCATTCCTCTAAGTAATTGCTTGTGTATATCGTATGTATGCAAACAGAAACAGCAAAAAAAAGAATCAGACTTTCTTTTTGGGAGCTGCATGCACATCAATGCAGAGCTGATCGGAACTACAGAACCTGGACTTCTAACTCAATCCTCGATTAACTGTATGAATGATCAAGTCCATTTGGAGTCAACCTCAGTAAAAAAATAAAATAAATCCGTAACTGCGTATACTTAGGTGCACTTGTTTGGTGTTTTATGGGTTAAATGCGAGTTTGAGCGTCAAGACTTTACTATTGCACAGGAGTACTTGTCTGCCGACGCGTGGGAAATTGGGGAACTACAACTTGTCAAGCGCGTTCTCTCCATTATAGATCCGATTTCAAAAAACACATCAAACAATTAACACGTTTACTTTTCGACTGCGAGTGCAAATAGCTTTTTAAAACAGCGCTCGTAACTACAACTATTGAAGCTTTTTCTGTTCATTATAGAATACACAATGTGTGATTATTTTAGTTGTAGGGAGAAATGAAGGACAACAAGATAAATTATATTTGTGACATCATAATGCTTTTGAGTATATTTGAGTATGACACAATCACCAGTAGGCTAAAAATAAAGTACAGTACAGTTTTAGCAAAAACTAAATAGAAATTTTGTTGGACGGAATCATTTGATGAGTGAAGTCGATGATGTGTTGAAGTCTAACGGTGTCCGGGTTTTCATCACAACTCTGGGATTGTTTGTTTCTCAAGACTTCTCTCATCCAATCCTTCAAACAACACCAAAAGTAGTCAACAGCAAAGAAAAACTGTTAAACTGTTTGGCTTTGGTAGACAAGGTTTGGACATTTTCTTAATGGGTGCAGCCAACATTCCGAGCTCAGATGCTCATCCCGCAGAAAAGTGTTGCTTACAAATGTGGCATCATTTAAAAGGCGAATAATCACGCTTTCCAATGATGGAAGATTTGTTGCCAAGAAGCAGCGTTACAACAAATACATAATAGACCAAACACACATTGCATTGCTTTTTTTGTGCTTAATTTAGCCTGCTTATGTCACCATTGGTTTCGACAGCTGGGAAACATTCTTTAGTAGAATTCTGAATCAAGACCTCTGTGAGTGAATGATTTTACTGTGAATTCCATGGATTGTTCTTACATTATTTTATACTCAATGAATTACACTACTTAATCAATACACATTTTCAACTGGAATGTTTCATTATTGCATTGAGTGTTTCATCCATCCTTCCATCCACCCGTGTGTCCATATCTCATGTGCTCTCTTCACAACGTCCTGCATGTTCTTGATAAGATAAGGGACGGCCTCTTGGGTTTCCAGATCTGGCTCAGGACATCGGTTCCCTCCTGGGCATTCTGTGGTACCATGAGGCAAAGGTGGATGCAACAAACAAATAAAAAGTGTTTGTCTTCCTCTGTGGGAGGAGGCTGGGCAAGCTGGAGAAAACTCTCACGTGCACAAGGAAAACATGCAAAGTCTGCACACAAAGCCCTCAAAGCTTGAATTTGAATCAGGGATATCCTCACTATTAGTGTGCTAAACAAAAACATGTGGAAATAATAAACACATCAGGATAACGATATTGTGTAGTAGTATTTTTATGGCTGTATGACATTGCATGTGTTATGACCCTGTCCATATACAATTAAAGATGTTACCAATTGAAGCAATTCAGTCTAAATATTTTCATTTTGTCAGTGTATGATGTTGTACACGCTTGTGTATTGCTGTGTACTTTCATCACACATGACAGTAAAAGATGTTCTGATAACATAGTTTCTCTGTAAAATATTTGTTTATTGTTTATAACCTTACGGTTTATATCAATTTCCCAACCAGTGGATGAATCAGGTTTTATCGCCCAGGTGTTAAACATATGACCAGGGAGCCAAAACGGGCCACACAGAAGAATGAATTTGGCCCAAAAAGAGACAGTAACTGCAATATTTTCAGATTCAAACGGGTACTATTAACAATTCGTCCACTAGGGGGGCTGCATGCACTGTATTTGTGACATTAGTAGAAAACGCTGAGAGTCTGACCTGGACAGCCGCCTGGATCAGTGCTGCAGTAAATCTCGATCTTTTCCATCAAAGATACTTTATCATGCATGCTGGAAGCAGCAGGGCTTTACAAACGTGACTCCAAAGCAGTGGTAGGTAGCTTTAAGAGTTTGGGGGTTTGCAGCAGCAGCCGTTGAAATTCCGGGGTCAGGGGAACACTTTTTCCTTTTCCCTCTGAATTAACGATAATCATTAATTAAAAGTTTTCAATATTCAATTTTGTAAGTTAGAAATTCTTCAAACTTAAGTAAAACATAAATTAGAATAATATATAATACAGTTTTTGTCTGAGTAAAATTAACCCCTTTTTTTTTAAGTGAGTTTCTCATTGACATACGCCACGGAAAGACTTTCAACTACACTTTAGTGCATGAATGAGAAACAGACTTCTACAAAACACAAGACAGTTTTTCTATTTGACTGTTTTGGCTTCTCAAATTCCCACATCTTCAACCATTTTTTTTTTCAAAACACTTACATCATCAATATCACTGAATTATTTGGGAACAAATATTTCAGAGAATTTCATCAGAGTATCGTAATTCAATCAGAGTTCTAATTTTAGGGTTGGCTGAGCTCCACAAGATTTTATGATTTTCAAGTAGCTGTGGTTTTCTGGAGTTTGGGAGTTGTTGATGTGGAGAAATATGATTGGCTGTATGAATATATAAAAGTATAACAAAACATTAATGAAAGAAGAAAATGTAATAACTGCATTCACTATTGATAAAACATAAATATGACTTGGAAATAAAAGATCTTTTGGAGTTTTTGGACAATGTATAATGCAAATCGCAAAATATTTGGAAACTGAGTGTAATAAAAAGATATATTAACTTGGCCCTTGGGCAAAAACCAATTCCCAAAAGGCTCCAATCCGGTCACCAACCAAATTGCATAATGCATTCCTTTGTATGTTGCACCATTAAAATTGGCTTCATAATGAGATTCTAGAAATTTTCAGTCGTAATTGTTTGGCTTTTACGAAAACAGAGACATTTTTCACCATATATAGGCACTCTGCCGCAAGAAAGATAATTTTTAAAGTGGAACTTTGAAGGATATGGCACTATTTTACTGGTTTGGCCCACTAAAGGTCAAATTACGTAGGCTGTATGTGGTCCCTTGTGTTGGACGCCCCTACTATAAAGTTTTGATGTACTATTCATTTAACTGTATTTCTTTGTTTGTGGAAAAACATTACATTCATCATAAGAATTTCTTTCAGAGGACAGATTATCAAAGGACAATAACTCAGGAAAATTAGATTTCAGTTTGCCAGATGCAGAGCTTGTCAACAAGCAAGAGGGGCAGCTTCTTGTGACCCCAGGCCACTAGGGGGCCCCCAAGGGCTGACAAACTGTACTCCACAGTTATGTCTTAAGATGTAGCAACTACAGTAAGTCACCCCATTAACCCCATCACACAGTCAAAAATATAATGACATCTTTGCCAGATACCTCCCTAAAGAGGCCCCAACATTTTATTCCAACTTTATTTGGTTTGGTTTGCTTTCACAACTGCCATATATATCATCTTCAGACCATAAATCGATGAGCACTTTCCTCACTACTCCATGTCTGCCCCGCAAGACATTTTCAAACTGTCTCTGCTTATTGTCGGCTTCTTTGATTTGCACTGGAAGCTTTGAAAGTGTACTATCCAAAATGCACTGCATATTACATCACATCAGGACTGCAGTTCACCCCAAGCGAACCCACATTTTCAGGCAGACCAGAGTCCGGACCTTTGTTTTGGACCAGAGGGCAGGTGAGCTTTTACCCCTTCCTGAACGAAGCGGACTATCACTGAAACAAACTTTGATCCGGACTAAAAAGTGCATGGTGCAAAAGCATACTGAGGTACAGGGTAAGTTATTAATTAACTACATACATTATATATATATATATATATATATATATATATATATATATATATATATATATATATATATATATATATATATATATATATATATATATATATATATATATATATATATATATATATATATATATATATATATATATATATATATATATATATATATATATATATATATATATATATATATATATATATATATATATATATAGACTCTTTTGGTGACCCTGGTTGTGTGTGAATAACGTGCAGGTGCACCACATGGCTCTAAAATAGGCACCCTGGCCGTCTCCGTCCGACGCTGACGTAAACTGTCGTTCGGTCAAACACACTCACACGCACACGCACAAAAGCCGGAGCACAGAAGGGGGTATAGCATTTTGCTTCTTCTTTTTTTTTTTTTTTTTCCTCTTTTCTTGTGCTTCTATTATTTGGCGGTTTGGTTGTTATTTAGAAGGACTCCCGTCACAGACTCGCGCACCGCCGTCCGCCGCCGCTCTCTACCTGACGTTACCGTTCACGCCGCTCTGCACGCGCAGGGCGCTGTTTTGACAGTCAGTGAACCATCACCATTATATTAGCATCGGTAAGTCATTCGCGGAGCTGGCTAACCGCAGCGGCTACCTGTTCCAGCGCCGCTGTCTGTTTTATCACAAGGTACGTTTTGCTCCAGCGGTGCAATGCCTCGCCGGCGAGACGGTGGTGATACAATCGCTGGGGTTTGTTGAGGCTTGGTTGCTCGTGTACACAGAAAAGAAAAGGCTAACTAGCGAGCTAGCGTTAGCTACATGGCTAGCACTGAAGGTGGCTAATTATACTCGCGGACGACGATGAAGTTAGCTTCCGAATCGTAGTTAGTTATTTGGATGAGAGGGTAAAACTTTTTTTTTTAATCTGTCGTAAAATAGTTCATGCCAAATCTGCATACAAAATTGTTTCCACTGACTCCTGAAACATTTATTTCACTTATTAAAATGCTTTTAAGGAAACTACTGTTATTGTTTCATATCGGGAGTAACTTATTTGGTTTACAGACTAAAACTCTTTACATCAAAACCAGAAGAATTAGATTTGACAAATCTAGACTGGACATTCTCAGACTGAGACACTGCAATTTGATTAACGCCACTGAATTAAGTCCAGATTAAAAACACTTATTCTTAGATCTCTATAATCCAAAAACAGACCACAGATTAATCTAAAGACAGTCTCTGTTTAGTGAAAGTCTCATTCTGCCTACTTCAGACACAGAAAAGAAAGAATTAGTTTTGATCTCTTGTAAACCAGCTCTACAGTCTGGAAGGGATCATCAAGGAGTATTATTGTTTACTACACAGAATGAACGGCCCAGGTTGGTCTTTTTGTTCAAACATGCTTTAAATAATTAATTGACTTTCTGAAATGTATCTGTCCAGATTTGACCCATTTGAGTTCAGATAAGATCAGACTTTGTTGTTCCCACCTAGGGAAATTCAGTCACAACAGCTCCACAGGATAGTGGCACACAAGAGAATATATATATATATATATATATATATATATATATATATATATATATATATATACACACACACACACACAAAGGAGAACCAGATGGAAAAATTCAAGCAGTAATAATTAAATATATAAATATTCAGTGTTCAGTTTAATGGGTATTCACGCTATGCCTGGCCTTTTGTAAATCCAGTGAAATGTAAAGTGTAATAGTTTACATTCTCTAAAGTAGAAGGCGACGTGTATAAAATTAAGGACTGTGATTGTGTGTCTCCAGGGATAAACCAGTATGCATTTGGAAAGTCTCAACTATAGAGGAAGGTTACATGTTGCAAAACAAAACAAACAAACAAAAAATGCCTCAGTTGATTTTTATCATGTAAACATAATTTACTATCAAAGCTTGACTCTGAACATCTTTTGTGGTTTCGCAGTATAAACTTTTTAACAAGCGGCGAATCTGTTGCTTGCAACTTAAAGTTAAGTTTTCGCTTTACCGTTGAAGCGGAAGCGTCGATTCGGAAGCCAACTTCAGCGCGCCTCTCCGCTGGAGGAAGGCAGCTAATACCGCGAGCTAGCTATTGTTGGTGTGTGTGTATGTATGTGTGTGAGTGTGAGTGTGTGTGTGTGCGGGCTAATATCTCCAGTCAGCTGCACGGCCACGACTCTGACCGCACTGCCATCTGCTCTCGACAGACACAACTTGAAGGAGCCCCCCGGACGCACGGCCACCGAGACGGTAAGCCGCACCGCCGCGACGAGCTGAGATAACTTGAAATCGATGGGCTGCTATCAGTAGTCAGATATGAAGCGCAACGTTAAGCACCATCTTTAAAGTCCGCCTTCTCCATGACACACACACACACACACACACACACACACACACACACACATATATACACACACACACACACATACACTCAAACACGACATGGCCATGTTAACATTTTATCGTCCCGATCGCAACTGAGAGAGCCTTTGATGGAAGTTGTATGAATGAAGTGATGGTTTGCTCAAATTAATCAGATGAAATGTTTGCAGCGAATCATCGAGTGGTGACTACACAGTGTTATTTATGGCATTGTAACCTGGTTTGTGTGAGTGCATGCGTTCACTGATTGGTCGGTAACTCCACTAAACAAGATATAGATGTGTTGTTAAATGGTCAAGAAGTGACATGGCTATGAATGATTGAATGATGGTGGCTCGTGGAAGTTACCCCATTTAGATACTTGTCCACATATAGTTACACCACAGTGTAATCTTGTTGGCATTGTTTCAAGGTGATCATTGTGTTCGGCAGGTCTCCGTGTCTGTAGTGTCACACTCCAAACTAAGGTGATGTTATTCATCATGCCTTTACCTCCACTTTTCCCACACTCAAAATGAAAATAGGCAGCAACACTGTTGTGACACACACGTTGGGATGACTGCACAGGCGAGCCCAGCTGTGATTCAAACATCTGCTCTGGGAAGTGTGTATGTATATGTATGTATGTGTGTGTGTGAGAGAGCTGGCATTGGCTAGTCATGTGATCCTGGGATTTGCCATCAACAGACAGGCACTGCTAACACAGTCGCAATTGATGTTGAGATTGTCATGAAAATATCACAATTCGTCACTCCCTGTTTGCAGACTTGAGTGAAATCGATGAGGACTCAAGGAGGCAGGTCCTGCAAGAGCATGTTTTTTTTTTCTTCTTTTTTTTTCTTGTTTAAAGCCTTCGTTGACTCTGCTTTTTTTTGGAGTCGTCCATCTGCATTATAGCCGTGTGCTTCTTCCAAATGATGCATGAAGCTGTATGTCGTTTCTCAGCAACACTGAATCGGATTGCTGGTGTGAGGGCTGTATCATTGAGAAAAGGCTTATCCATAGTAAGATCTGGTGGGGGTGAGTCATTGAATCAACAGTCTACTGTTGCTAAGGCCACCAATAAAAAAAAAAGATGAAGTATCCTGCCTCCTGTTCACCATATTTACCCCCTTGCACCCTGCAGCTTGGGGATTTTTCACACATCTCTGGAAAGTTTGTGTCGCTTCTGAGACCCCATTAGATTGATAATTAAGTGTATTGCAATCAGAAAGTCCAACTTTTGTCTATTCTAAAAATGACAAAAGATGTTTTTTTTTTCTGGTTGTTAATATGTATGAATAGAATCAGGGTTGGTTTTTTTTTTTCTTCCCCATGCACCAGAAGAACACGCGATACTGTGTGTCGGGGGTAGTCCGCTTGCTTTTACTGTATTCACATTCTTCAATCAAATATTTATGCACCACAAGATGGCCAGTGTTGACGAGTTTTTAATACAGTATTTTTAGGACTGATGTAATGGAAATAGGCAGCTGTTATTTAATAAGATGTAGTCTGTTTATTTGTCAGCCAGGTATCCATATCTGCTTCTGTCTGGATCTGTGTTTGCAGCAGCATAAGTAGAAGAGTGGCTTTTTCTAGAGAGATTTGAAGAGCTATTTATAGATCTCTGCCAGAGCACCGAGCGTGGTGCTGCTGCTGCTGCTTCTGTCTTTTCTCTTAACCGCTCCTGCTTCTGTTTCTCTCTCCATCTTTTACGTGCTCCTTCTTCTTTTCCTGTTTTCTGCCTTTTCCCAGCTGCTTTTTGTCAACACGTCTTCCCCTCTCAGCTTTTGTCATTCTTCAGTTTTTCCAACTACCGCCCGCCTCAGCTTGCTTTGATGTAAATTATTGATCAGAAGGGAGGTGACTGGTTGCATGGCTGTAAGTCTGGCTGCAGATTGGGTAGATCAGTCTGACTGACTTCAGTGTTGGTTCTGCAACGCCAGGGTGCTTTCTGCACAAGTGTGAAGAGAAAACCCGACTAAAAGTTTGTCACAAGTGGAAATGTATGACATAAACAAGTCGTGTTGTCCACATTTTCGGACGTGGCCAAAGACACTTGTAGCTTCATTTAAAGATTACGCTGATAATGGAGCTCACTGAACTCATGAGGAATCATAAGCGAAGTAGAAAGTGTTCTTCTCCGTTCAAAGTTGTGCTTTAAATGATAGGTTTGGCAGGTGTTTTCTAAAGGCTATAACTTAGCCTGATGCTGCATGTATAAACGCTAGCACCTTGCCTGGGTTCACAAATGGCTCAACGGTGGTATCTCAGGCTCCTGATCCTTGTTTGACTCCTCCCCTTTCTTCTTCCGTTAATGCAACTCCGTCTCCTGCCAGCCTGAGAAGGACACTACCTGACTGCTCAAGTGCAAAAGAAATGGCTGGACTGGTTTTGAAGCATTAGGTGGCATTAGTGCATGCCATCCGTCTTTATCCCAGTCATGTGGTCAACCTGAGACAAACCCTTTTTCCAAAGCCATTTAAGGATTGCAGAGTCATTAGTTGCTTTCCTTTCGTACCATAGAAAAGTAAAATAAAAAAAAACCAAAACAAGTTGTGAGGTGGGATCCGTCACACCTTTTGTCCACTCCCTGTAGTTAGACTTATTCAGTCCACAGATCTCAACTGTGTCGAGGTGGTTGTGGCAATGTTGCAGCTATTCTGACTAATCAATTTGAAGTGAAATCTACTAATACATTTAAAAACTCTTTAAATATTCACTACCCATATGAGCCCAGTGAGACGTGTAAACACGAACCACTTTGCCTGCAATTGCTTTGCATTTCAAAAATCAAATCTAACATTTACTTCTCTGACGTAAACTAGTAACAAAAATGTAACAGGCCCTTATCTTTATAGGACATGTTTTATGATTGAAGCTCATGCTTTGAAAAGTACATTTCCCTTTGAAATACATTGGCATTTTCCCGGCAACTATTTTCTCTGTCATGTAAATCAAGTCTCAATTAAGGCTCATCAATTAATTAAAAATATGACAAAGATCAAAAAACGATCAAGATTTAGCTCAATTCATTAATTATTTTAAACATTGTCAAGAACAATGTTGTAGAGCCTGTTTAACACCTTTAATCACAGTCTTCAACAGCTATGTTGGATTTAATGCCGCGAAGTACAAGGCACTTTTGTGCCACATTGTAGTTTGGAGTTTGTGTCTTGCCATGGTAAATTCAGGCTTAATAAACTCCCTAAAGCCCTTATGTTCAACCAAGTGGATGTAGATCTTGCCGAGTCAATGTCGTGATGATCTGCGTTATCTTCGCAGACATAAGATGACAGTGTTTCTGGGTAAATGATATCATCACTGATAGTAGTAGCTGTTGTTCTGCATTAGTTAAAAGTAAAATGCTTGGAATTAATGCAGGTGTGCTTGATCAGGTGGAGTGACGATGTGACTGTTTATATTCATGATACATCCTATACAATGGGTCTGTGTGGGCGGAGCCAGTCCAGCTCACACAGGCACAGCAGATTCTGAATGCAGCACTTATGATCCAATGCTCAAATGGCTGAAAATCTAGGAAAGACACAATCTCGGCCAATAAACTTTGAACGTAACATTTGTGGACCAACGAGACCACGTGCAAGTCTCTTAAAAGCTGTATAATATGACTCCTTCGATATTTCTGATGCCAACCAATCGGGGACTGTATGCTTGATCATTTGGCTGACTTGCCATAATTATCCCTTATTCAAACTAGGGATTTTTAAAGTGTAGTCCCATGGGAATTAAACATTAGAAAACTGTCATCAGGGATAGATCTTAATTTTTTCCCGCCACTCGTCGAGTGGACTAGTGAGCCTTGCACTCGTTCTGCAGAAAGACCGCGTTAAGATCGGCCCCTGGTCATGTTGGAGGATTGTCTAGTATTTCCATTTGACCTTCAGAACCTGAAAACCTTTCCTGGGCGTGTTTGATGATTACATGCATGCTTCACCTGATGAAACGACTTCTTTCGTTTGAACATTATAATGAACTAGTTAGCCTCACCAGTGGTCTGTTCTCTCTAAACATTGCTGGTGCCAAGAGTTTGTGCACTTTCTGTTCCTTTTCTTGGCTCCACAGGTGATGGATCCACTATATTTCTGGTCACTGGTGTGCTGTCAGTGAAACGTTCTCTCCACCTATACTCTTTACACCGGCGTTGTAGAATATTACTATCTTTTGTCCTCAACTCACACGCAATAGAAAACACAGTTGTCTGTTTCGTCTATTTGTAGTTATTGTTCTTGCCCCTTGTACTGGTCAGTCCTTTTGTTGCTCATTTTCACATTTACATTTACTCATTTAAAGCAATTTCAATAGCTTTGGGCCTCAAGTCTGCTGCATTTACTGATTTGCAATGTACAGCAGGGATGAAATTCATGATGGCTATGAAGCAATTACTCCACTAAAAGTTAGAAATTAATGATAGCCATTGCAGATGTAGGATTAAAAAAAACGTAGCCGCGGCAATCCTAGCTGCTGATTAGGAAAAAAAAAATGCTTGAAGTACAATTTGAAAACTGTAAGAATAATGCTATTGCTTTGAAATGTGTATTGATGATTGATTTACCGACATAGTATGAAGACTGCTGCAAATGTGGGCTCACCTGAAAATGGTAAAATTTAATGCACAAGTCGACGCAACCACATCAGAGCTAGAAAATGACAGTGTTATGTTCTGCTGCAGTGTGTCTTCGTGTACTTAGGTGCACCAAAAACGTTACACACCCATATGTTTTGATGCATTGGGAAATTTACAAATTGGTAAACATGCTTCACAAAATATTACTACTGATCTGAGCACTGCAACCCATTGTGGACTAAGTGAGAAAGAAGATGGATGGATGGTCTGTGCATAATCATACAGATACTGCGTGTTGAGTGACTTCATTTGTCATCTTGTTCATATTTGTAGCCCAAAAATGAACTCTACTGATTAACATATTGATCTATTGTCTGGTCTTGGTTGTCAAATATGGGCAAGCTAGAATACTGCCCAACAAGGCTACAACATTTTTGAAAGAATAAAGATTCAAGATAATTTGTCTTTTATATTGTGCAGTATGAGTATGTTCAGAAAAAGAAGTTAATAAATAAGTAAAGAAGAAGAATAAGGCATATTATAAAGAAACCTGGCCAGATACTGTCTGCCTAAGAACTTAGTTACCTACGAAACAGACATCGCTGCCACTTTGTGTGAGTTCCCAGTTGGCATTTCCTTTGATGCTGAACTTTTGACTGCCTCTTTTCCTCTGCGTCTTTCAGCTGCTGTTTGCAGTCAGGGGGCTGCAGGGAGAACATGCAAATGTTTTCTTGGGGGGATTAAGGTTTTTCCTTGCTAATGAGCTGCTATGATTATTTCCCTCCACTATCTTCACTTCAAAAAACCTCTCGTTACATTGCTTTATTTTGACCGGTGCAGCAGTCCTCTGTTTCACCAGCAGCTGTCAGTACTTTTAAGCTTCTTCAGTTTAACCAGGGACAGGCAACAGATAATGTCTCTGGATATTTCCATAAAATGGAGAGCGATGAATGTGACTATAGTGTGCTCGGGTCTGTGTCTTTTGCCTGCCACCGGATGCACGCCGTGTGTTTTGCAAAAATGGAATGAACCTAAACTGAAGCGTTGAGCGCATAAATGTATTTACTGTAGGCTCTCGTTACCAAGTCCTGCTGTTGTATTTAGTGACGGAGCAGCTGATCCATGCAGCCCTCCAAACCGCTGGGCTTCTTTCATGCCCTGGTTTGGCTGTCATTGCAATTATATTGTTTCGCAGAAGCATAGAGCCAACAAGATATGCAAGAGAGAGAATCCACACAAAAAGGGAGGGTTGGAAGAGAAGGGAGCGGTGCGAACTGCGTACATGATAGCAGAAGAGTGAGTGGTAGAGAGCCAGAAGCAGCCAGCAAGGTTTTCTGTTTTAGTGTTGTGCTTGTGCTTCATTCAGAAAAAGAAAGGGGGCAGTCGAAATACTTCTGGCCGTTTTCATGAAAGCCATTAAGAAAACAAACCTGCTCGTGCCTACAGATTGGAAGGGGACCGAGCAAGCGTGATGGCGAAGAAAAGAGAATGAGCTGAAGACAGTGACAGACCTCAACACTCCTGAAACTGCTGTTTTCCTGATGCACAGAATGGAATGTACTCGCTTCTACTACTTAGGCAAAACTAATGTCAGCGCTGTCGAGAGCCAGAGCCGTTTCTGCTGCTGATTCTCCTGCGATAATGTGCTTTTATCTGTGAGACACCTGATCTGACTTGGCTGGAGATCCTGAGCTGAACTCTAAATACAGTAAGGACGTATATATCTGTGTGTCTTTGGCAGTGGGTGTTAATAATTTGAAGGTGAAATGCAGTTCCTTTAGCTAAAGAATTGGGTTTAACATGCAGCGTTGCCACAATTATAATCCCGCCAGATCGTGGCACATTTCATTATTGCTCATTGTAAAGTTCCTGCAGCAATTCCTTTAATTATGCCTCATTAACAGTGTAAAAGGTAGCGGTGTTCACTGTGAGACACTTTGATACGGTGCCTACTTGTATAAGTGCTAATCATTATATCAATTTGTCAGCGTTGTAAGGACAATCATGTTTCATTTTGTGTAGTTACTTATTTTTTTTAATTAAAATTTTTTTTTTTTTACACTTGTCGTCAGACTTGTACGTTTCTGTCATATATAGGGCACTTTACTAGTGCTTGTATCTCGGGGTCTGTTTTATCTTCACATGTTAATGTAGCGACACCCTCCAAACATGTTTCGTGAGGCAAACGCTGAGGTAATGAGGAATTCCCTTCCACTGTGCCTGTCTAGGAGGGTGGAGGTGGTCTGGTGGGGTGTATAGTCACTGAGAAGTAGGCGTTGCTCTGCAACACTGTCATACTGAGGAGGGAGGGAGGGAGGGAGGGAGGGGAGCCTGGAAGAAGGACAACCTATGGGCTTACATAAGGCATGTGGAAAGTCCTGTAGTCACAAACTTCAAGTTTCTCCTCGCCGACCCTCTTGATTTGACGTTGCAGTCATGAGTTGCTATTGTGATTGTTAATGAATGCATCCAAAATGGGGAAATGCTATTTGGTTCGGCAATGTGTGTGTTTACCTATATGGCTGCTTGTGTAGATGTATTTGCCTCTTTATTTGTCGAACACGGTGTGCGGGAACGGAGAGAATAGAGAGGTGAGAGAAGGAGAGGCAGCACAAGTGTGAGAGAAAGCACAACAGCAGAGCCCTCTTGAATAAAAAATCTGTTGCTATAAATAGCACGCCATCCTCATGGCCTGAGCTCTGTTTCAGGCATGGAAGACCTCTGGCTTTCCCTCTTCTTTGCTTCTCTGCCGGTTAAAAGTTGATCAAATTTCATATTTACAAACCTCATCATTTCTTTCTTTAATTTGTTTTCTATTAACCTTTGGCTATATCCGTCTCATGCTGGATGTGACTTGTTTATATAATGTCTGTCTTTTTGTGCAGGCGTATGCATCACTTTCAGCCGTAAGATAAATCAGAATACATCAGTGTCTTAAGCTGTGCATCACAATTCAACTAGCTTGATGAACTAACACCGATCACATGAGTTTACCTTCTTGTCAGTTAAAAAAAGGTAAGCATCTGCCGAAGCAACCTCATATTAGATGGTAACGGTCCGATTGGCATCAGTTTGCCTGAGCTAATAACACAATCTTCCTTTTGTCAGCTTAGTAGACATGTTAGCCCTTTCCTAAACAAGGCAGTGACTAAAACCAGGTGGTGGCTCACATAATGAAGTTAAGCCTCCTCAAGGTATAGAATAGTGTTTAAACAATGTTTGCGTTTGTGTGTATATGTGCATCCCTGTCAGTGGGTATGACCACTACTGTTGTTTGTGACTTTGAAGCTCTGCTCCCCAGGTAGTTCATGCTCCTCCAGCCTCACTTCTGCATTGTAATTGCCAATGCGTGGGAAAAAGTACTGAGTACGAAAGGGAAGAAGCACAAGAGGGTGAAAGGAAGGGAGGAAAAAATCAATAGCAAACCCTGGAGTATAGCTGCTATAATTGCCTTTAAAGTCAGGAGGTTCACACTTTCTCATCTGTAAATTTTCAAGAAAGAAGTGTAAACTTCTTTGGTTTAGATTAATAACTATTACCCATGAGAAAGATACCAAAATGGGTTAAAACCTTAACAATCCCTCAAGAGTTTTTACACTGAAAGGGCAACCTACTATTACACCCGACCCCCAACCCTACCTTCATCCCCAAAAACTTGATTTGCTGCCAGCAGTAAAAAAAAACGCAATTAAACAAGACAAATGAGAACTACGAACAATTAAATCAAAGTGGCTCACATTGCATTGTTTAAAAGGCCAATTACAGGAGTAATAATATAGTTCATGGTTCTGCTATTCTTGCATTTCCTCACAGTATCTGCAGCTTGAGGGATGTAACCTAAAGTCCTCAAGAGAATATTAAAACTATTGGAAATGGTCCTAAAAATCAAGTGATGACAGGCAAACAGCTGCACCAGGATGTTTGTCAGAAGACCTTTCAATGTATTCAAGTAGATACTTGAACATGATATGGCAAGAAGTTATTGAGAAACCCAATAAGGATTCTTGTTTATACTGTTATAGTTTGGTGTCGTAAGTATTTTTTTTTTCCTTCTACAAAAATTTTGTGTAGTTTGAAATTCAGCCACTGGAACTACTAGCAAGGTTTTCTACATAGAGGTTACTTTGGGGCTGATGTGTAGGAACAAATGACAGTGTGGTGCAAATTAGGCCAGCCTGACCTTGTATCTGCTGCATGCTCAGTTGAGACTTGCAAGGCCACTCGGTGAAGGGAGCAGCTTAGAGAAAGCATAAGGTCCCAGCAAGAGGTCTCTAAAGCCAATTGATGGCCTTTACAAATATACTGAACAGGCTGAACAGAACTAGTTTTGCTTTGTGGTGTAATCACAAGATTGCGATGATGCAAAGAGAGTTGAAGAAAGGGAGACCGAGAGGCAAGAAAAACTGGAAAAAGGTGGGGACAAATAAGTAGCTGTCAGCCGGAGGTATTGGGAGTGGTTGGCTTTTACAGGTAAACAGATGGCGCAGCACCATGCAACACTGACCTGCCACCGCTGTCAGGTCAGCTATGCGAGGCAGCGACTCACTGCCATGTGCATTTTCTCTAATTAACGCTACCTCCTAACCTGAGCCGGGCATGTCGTGTTGCCAGTCCATCCTCACGCATAGTGTCGGTGAGTTGAAAGCATGTTATGGGGTTGGCAAATTTCATCCCAAATGTTTACGAGATAGTTTTGGAATGAAGACTCTCAACATGTTTATTATTAGGTGAGATTAGGAAATGAACAACTGTATTCAAATATATTGTAGAAGCCCTGCTTAGTCAAGCTTTCATGTCGTTCAGATACCACACGGTATGAATACCATTTTGCATCTCCGGCTCTTACTGCCAAGAGCAGACCTGTCAGCATCTCCCTATTTTCCTATTTTAGCACCGTCTCATTGTTGAAACATTGCAGTTGCCTGTTGTAATGATAATGTATAAAGGACAGAGGGCATGTTGGATCTGCCTGTTCTAAATGTCTGTTACTCCAAATCTGTTTTTTCTGCTTTAATGGTTCCAATGTTGATGGCTAAGCTCGCAGCGCTCTCTTGTGTCATGGTGAGTAGGGATGCACTGATACAGGTTTTTTCACTTCCGATCCAATCCCGATACCCAAATTTGAATATCTGCAGATACCGATATTAGTCCGATACCAGAGCTCTGTTTGCTTTATTCTTATCATTACTGTTGATTTTCTATGAGGCTGTAATAAACTCCTCTCTACTGTAAAGTATGAATGTATGCATGTATTCTCTCAAAACACAACTTGAGGTTAGTATAAGGTCAGAAAAGGAAGCAGTACAAACTATATTTGTTCACTTTGGACAATGTGGGGGTCTGCGTGACATCATCGCATAAGAAACTAGTTCTATCTTTAAAACCTCAGAATCACTTATTAATCCCTGGAGAAATTCTTTAGCAGGGGGTAAAAAGTTGCAATATGATCCAATTAGTCTGGTTTTGACCATTCCTATGACAAAATGGTGCACGAAGTTTGTGATGTTTTTGTGTATTAGGGATATATTTTATGGCATGCATGTCTTTCCTGCAAAAGTTACACCAGTTGCAACTTCATCTCTTGTGACCCTGGGTGTTTAAAACCGGTCTTTAAACATGTGGTCAGTAACGGGTTTATTAGAGAAGTGTGTTTGGCTGGTGGACTAAATGTTTGGACTGAAGTCAATTTTTATTAGTTAATGAAACACATTGGGTGTAAATATTGTATAGCTATTAAAAGCAAATGTGTTATAATTGCTTTAAATTTGTTAAAGCCCATTTCAGCAGTTGATCGTTGACCCGACGTATTCACATTTTTACAGATTCTTCCACCAATGTTCACTTTTGTCAGCTTATAGTTGTTGAAGCCGGGGTACAGCGTTGCTTCATCTTAGACATTCAGTTGTTTCATTGTAAACTTGGTTTAAAGAAGTTGAAAGTTTGGAACGTGTGTGCCTGTGCTCCCCTCTAAAGTATTTACCCATCTACTCTTTTAACATTTCCTAACTTTACTTATTCCCTTCACCCCGTTTCATAGTACACATCATGTTTACTGATTGAAGCTGTCTTGATCTACAGGCAACAGTGCTGAAGAGTACTTGTTCACAGTTTTGACCTAGAGTAGCAAATAAAGTACGCCATATAAATAATAGAAGACTGAGAAGAGCTTTACTCGTATAGTCACAGACGAGGAGGAGGGATAGTAGCCAAAGAAGCTGTGTGTTGACCCTTGCTTATTGCTCCAGCTGTCAGTGGTGGTCCAACTGGAGGATAACCAATAAACAAAAATGCATCTTTAAAATTAACTAAACACATTTTGAGAGATCTGTATTGGCTGGGAACCAGGACCAGGTCTCCTGCATGGCAGTGATATTTCTCCCTATACGTGAATTCTTACAAGGCTTTTAAAGTTATATGAAGCATATAATGGATTATTAGAAAACACTCAAATCCTTTGTGAAAACCAGATGTTCAGAATTATGCGATTCTTATGTGATGGGACGCTAGTTATATTATTTCGGCACCCAGGGGCAAAAATCTAAATTGATGCAATGACACGGCTCTCCTCTTGTCAGTGGAAAAGCAATCGGTTCTTTTGAGTTGTGAGATTTGAACCAACTACGCACTGATACTACCACCAGCACGGAACAAGCACCCAGTACTTCTTGGTGGAAATTTCATACCTATGGGCAATTTAATCCCAGTTTCCACAATGTTTCAAGTGAAAACACATTGCTTTTATATTCAGAAAAGTTTTGCGTTTGGAAAGCAAGTTTTTGAAAACGATGACCATTTACACAGAAACAGTAGAAATGCTGAAAATGATGTATTTTTTCCTAGTGAGTGATGTAGTTGTGTAATAATAATGGGGCCGGAGCATTTTCAAACAATTGTATTCTGGGTGACACCTTTGTCCTGTAAATGGAGCCCCAATACACAACGAGAATGTTCCGTTTTCACTTGAAAACGTTGCCGTGTAAACAGGGACTTGGAGTAACCAGTTCACCTTCCAACACAAGCCGAATGGACTGAAAACTTTAATACCTGGAAAAAACACATATGCACAGGAAGAACATGAGCATTTTGAATCAGGAATATTTTTTCTATGAGGCAAGAAGGCTAATCGGTACATTAATATGCTGCTTATTTATTATTATTATTATTTTTTTATCTATTACATGTTCAGAGATGAGTAAAGGGAGAAATGTTTGTAATTGTGGAAGTTTCTTCCCATGTTCATGAGCTCAGTTGTGTGTGCGTGTGTGTGCATGTGCGTCTTTCATTAGGTATGTGTGTACCTCTGCAAGACCTGTTTGTGCATTTGTTGTCTGGGCTGTGCTGTTCACACAAGTTGTGTGTGGTTGCACTTGCGTCTGTTTGCTGTTTTATGTCTTTATATGAAAACCCAATGATAAATACATTGGGCCTTGTAATTGGGGAAAGGAGGGGGGTCGTGAGAGAGAAAAGGAGAGGAAAATATGGGGGTGTTGAGAGATATGGCTGCCTTTCTCTTGGTGACAGAGCCTGTTGCCATGGAGCTGGTCCTCCCATTGGTGGAAGTCTGCTCCAATCGCTTAACAGTGCAGATTGTTTCATCATTGAGAAGTTTTTCCTCTCTTCCCGTCTCACTATCCACCCCTTGCTCCTCCATCTTTCTCTCTCTCTTTTTTCCCCCCACTCCTCTGTCTCACTTACACTCTCTTTCTCTTCTCGCAGTTTCTCACAATAAAAAAAAAGAGGCTGGTGAATTACATAAGGTTTATAATGAGGGCAGAAGCTGCCATTCAATTTCTTTCCCTCGCAGTTATTCATTCATTTAAATTGGTTCATGTGTAGCAGGCAAAATCTTTTACAAAAGTTACAGTGAATCATGCTCCTCACTATCCAGAGGATTTCAAGGGTGCAAGATGCCGCTCATGACATTTCTTTAATTAGTGACTGATGGGTCACTGTCTTATGTGTTTGTTGAATGAGAATGTTTAAAAAAAACCCTCTTCTTTATTGTTTGGAACTGTCAAGTCTAAAACTGCAATATTTTACAAAAAAAATCAGACAAACTGCAAGGCACCAGTTTCTTTCTTTCTTTTTTTAAAATCTTGAGTCGTTCTCTACAGTTTATACAAAGTTGTTGGTACTACTGCTTTCTAAAAGCTAATAATAATTCTACTTTCCTTTCAAAGACACTGAGTATTGGTTGGGTTTTTAGACTGATGGACCACTTTTGGGATTAGTCTGCCATTATCCATTTTTTTTCCATTTAATTGAATCACCTTATCACCAATATGATTACTTTATTCATTTGTGTTGTCTTGGTTATCTACATAGTTTTCTTTTACGCCCCATGTGATCCTCCCTCCCCCCCAGCAGTTGCTCCTCAGACACAGTTTCTTTCACAGTGGTTGTTCTCATGGTAGCTTTGTTTCTGCTGTCGCTTTCCTGCGCACACTTTCCATTTGTCGTTGCAACCTGGAGTTAAATAAAGAAGCGTGGTTCAACGCAGCGGAAGCTCCCGATGATGCAAGTGATGCATTGGCGTCATGTGACTGAAAATACACCGAGTTGTGAATGAAAGCATGTTAAATGTTCCCTGTATGCAAAACCGGATGAATACAATCAATGCAAAATATGTGTGCTTGAATGTGGTGGAGGCTCATTCATAAAATCTGATTGTTTTTTTAATTTGGAAAAAGCTCCTTTGGTGTTCAGAAAGGATTTTTGTGAAGATGCTGTTTCAATTAGTTATTGACAAAAAAAAGCATCAGTACAGGAGTTGGAGCTGTTAGTGGAACTTCATCGTTTCATTTTTCCTGCTAGTTTCTGCACTAAATAGAAGTGATTATTTAACTGCTTGTTAAATTTTTTCCCACATAGAGTCCAATGTTTCTCTGTCACCCACATTCCTGTGCTCTTGCCTTCATCAATAATGCATTAAAGATCAGGATCCCCTCTCTAGCTCACTCCTCACTGCCACTTCATTATGCAGAAAACAAACAGTTGTGTGGTTGGCCAACATATCGTCTTCTATATCACTCACTTTTTCCTTGGGCTTCTCATCATGTGACGACTTCAGTCTCTTCATACACCACATGTTCGTTCATATGCAGCATAGAACTATACATAGTTTCTAAGTCGCGAAGGCAACCTGAGGAGAGAGAGAGGGAGAGCTTCAGAAAGGTAGGTAGGTAACTAGGGAGGGAGAAGAGGGAAGGAGGGAGAGAATGAGTCATTGCTCGTCCCACAGGACTGAGTGGGCTGGCTGAGTGGAGGAGGATGGCGTCAGCAGCAGGCCTGACAATTTAAGAAGACACATAAAAAGAGGAAGAAAAGGAAAGGGAGAGAGAGAGCTAACATTCAAATGTGGGTGGAAGGAGAGAGAGAGATGTCGATGGGAGGGGTTGACGGGCAGGGGGCGGAAGGCAGGAAGGGGTATCCTCGCAGCACAGAGAGAAACAATGGAGGGGGTGGCAGGGAGGAAGACGGAAAGACATAGACGCAAGAAGAGAAACCCTGTCTTCCGCTCCATTTGACCATTTATGTTCTGTTCATTTGTGTTTTGCGCCTCAAAGATTTTTTTTTTATTTATCTGACTTGGTTGTCGTCGTCATCTAAATTCCCTTCTCTTCTTTTTCTTGACGCCACGACTCGCCTAAAAAAAGTAGCTTATGTCACGAAATAGTCCACTGTTTCCTTGAGAATCATGTGTCCATAATTTGGAGACTGAAGCACGGACTCTATGCCTGCACTGTTCTTCCACAGTCTCTAGTGCTCTGCCAGCCCCCTCGTCCCCTCCCTGCTTGATATTGTGCAACTGACGCAAAGGGGAATCCTCTCTGACACAGGCGAGCTCTGGTGTACACACACACACACACACACACACACACACACACACACACACACACACACACACACACACACACACACACACACACACACACACACACACACACTACTGATATATAATATGAGCAGGCTCTGAGCTTGCACAAACTCTGCCATTACACCACACACACACACACACCAGCCTCCACTCCGAAGACATAACCTTGCTGCCTTTTGTGAAATGGATTCTCTCTGACGTCAAATGGGCGAGGTGCGCTACTGAATACAGAGGAGCTGAACTGGGTCGAGCTGCCTGTGTACGTCTCTCCCACTGCTGTCTGTGGGTTTGTACATGCCTGCTCGCTCCTATTCGCAGCGGTCTGCGCTTCCATTCACTTTCATCCTCCATTCAGCCTCTGCAGAGAAAATGGAGAGGCATGTTTGCGACACATGCGCTTTCATTATGAAATTCTAAATAACACTGTGACTATAGTAATTGATTGGAATGGCGGCTCTTAATAATTACTCACATGGAATTGAGAAGAAATAGACCATGCTTTTTCTCTAATCAGTTGCACTTTGGCTCTCATTAATTAAAAAAAAAAAGAAAGAACCAGGATCCGACAGCTGCTGTGCCCGTTTGTAGAATATTCTTTCACTTTAATCAAACACTAAAATATTGGTCATGGTTTGAGCAAGATGTCATCTTATTTGTGATGTGTCAAGTGTTTGAGAAGAACCTTTTGGTATTTACTTTGTCATGGTTAGTTTGGAAAAATACTTCACTAAAACAATCTGAACCTGACTTTTTTATTTAAACTAATTCACTTTCACATTCATTTTTCTTTGATTGCTCTCTTTATTTTTTTGATGGGGTATAATGATGTGCCAAATAATCCAGATAATAGAATTGGACTGGGGATTTTGGCTTTCCGTCTTATTATTTGCACTGATTAATCAGATATTTCAAATTGCTGATAAGTTAATTAGTCCCTAAGACGCGATAAAGACGGAGTGTCCACTCTTACCGGCTGCCGCGTAGAATTCCTCTCATTTCTCTCGCCTGCCTCGCTGCTAACTATTGCCGAGACCCTGACCCAGCTTGACCGGGGGCAGCTAAATTTGACAGTGAGCTCATACCTGCACAAAATATTTAGTCCGGCTGGCCTGCAGTCGGCTGCGGTCATATATAATCGCTCACACACATTGTTGGCCCGGCTGATCGCTCTCCCAGTCTCTTTCAGCGGCTCGCGCACACAAGCGTGTACGGACACGTGCACGCACAATCACACAAACAAGACTCCCTTTCATTTTCCGTTTTTGAAGCAGTAACCTGACCCAGTGGACAGGGTACGACTCAAGTGCCTCAGCTGGTCGTCTGTCATTAGAAGCCCCATAAGTCTGCAAGATGGGCAAACAATGTGGGTGGGAGTGCCCCGCTCTCCTTTATGACAGCTGATGATGGATATTTTTTTGTCGTTAATTATGGAGGATGACCGAGTTTTGTTTCATGCGATGTCTTGTTGTACAGAATGAAGATTGATCAATTCACACTGACACACCGTTTGCCCAGATATGCCAAAAGCTGACAATTTTAAAAGTTGTCAATCGCCTCAGTCTATATTTTTTTTGTGAAGCAGTCTGGAAAAGGAATCTAATTGTCAACTGCTTGAATAGGTTGCCAATATAAACCCTTAAATGTCTGTCAGCCACGGCTATCCTGCTGTCTAATGCTCGTCTGTCTCTCATTTTATGAGCCAGCTTGATGGGGATAACTCTTTTCCTGTGATGTAACGGGCACAAGTCCTATGTGAATCAGCTGCCTTGCTGCATCTCTGCAGCCACATGTGATGATGCAGACAGTTGGCAGAAAGATGTCGGCATCAGGACCACCAGCACACTGACGGAACTGGGACACAGAGCAGGGAGCAGGGCTGAATTCTGCAGTGTGCAACCAATATCATGAGACATTGCTGTTAATTCCACAGCCATAGTTAACGTCAATGGCATTTAGCGGTAGTAACCCTTCATGTACTATAATCAGTATTTGCTTGAATATAAATGTAAAATTCACATGGCATAAAACTGCTATTAATAATAGGACTCTGGTGCGTGCGTGCTTAACAGTACCATTTTTCAAAAATTTTGGGATTCTTCTCAGCTACTTAGTTTTCTTTTATCCATATTCTATTCCAGGGGTCGGCAACCTTCAACACTCCAAAAGTTATTTGGACCGTTTCCCACTGAACATAACACACTGAGAGCCTCAAAACCTTCTTGACATAAAAATGAAGTTAACACTGCATATATCGAGTTTAACCTCTATGCTACGTAAAAATACAGAGGAATGGTGGAAGGAACATAAAAAGAATAAACAAAGCCACGTCTTTAAAAGTAACTAAACTTATCTGAATACATTGATGCAACGATGAGCACTCAAACACTGGTCTCCATAACCACTGGACTCCGGTGGCTGCGCAGGTGAGCAGCTTCCTACAAAGATTTGATCACTGCGCCACTCGGTTCAATCTGTCCAATAACAATTTTCAGTTTTGATCCGGCCAACATCACTCATGGTTCAAATCCAGCTGCTTCTCCCGTCATCCTTCTCTGCCATCCAAAGTATTTCAGATTTGGCATTTTTAAAGCCTTTGAACAACATGGTAACAACGTCGAGCAAATTAGCTGACTTCTCATCTACCGGTATAATCACGGTTTATGCACACACCTCATGTTTCACTCACTCAGCTCAGCATGTTCCTCTTGTGCGTGAAGCCGCCCTGCTGTTATGCAGAACTCTACATATTAAGAGTTGAATATTATTACAGCTTCCACACCAATTTTCCACTGAAATTAGCCTGTCTTATTGTTAGACCAGTCGGGTAATTTTTGTCCAAGAAATACATCATCAGCAGTATAAATTGTGTCACAAAATGTATGAAACTACCGTTTCATACATTTTGTGATTCAAACAGTCTTATTGGACGTCTGTTTATACCCGTGTACATGATTAAGGTATGTTATTATCATTAATGGCTTACTATTGTGCACTTATAGCTTATATTATCCAAGTATGTTCTGTACAATTAAAGATTTGTGATGAAACGGGAGCACAGTGATGTGTAGAACTACATATTCAACAAGATGCACTCTTTCATCCAGCTCTACATGTTGCAGCCTAACAAAGAAAGAATAGAAACAACTCCTCTGCAATATTGATGCAAAATATGTAACTCGGCAGTCCCTTCCTGATTGGACAATCCTAAGAAGTATAAGTGCATTTGAGTTTTACTGTTTCAGGGTATTGCGTCCTCACGACCAACCACTGCCCTGAGATAACCCTCATATTAATTTTTAATGTGGTGATGGACATAAGGATTTGTGCTTGAATGTATTCTCACGATGTCGTATGATGGCGACAGATTGCAAGTGATTTCTTTTCCCGCATGTAAAAGGTTCTATCATTTTGGAAGCACTAAATTCAAATATCACTTCTTGATAACTCACATTATTGCATTACAGTTTGCGTCAACTGAGAGGAACTGTAACAGCATTGCCAGCGTATCTTGTTCTCTTGCCGCCTGTTTTCACCCCATTTCTTTCTCTCTGCATGTGTTTTTATTTCTCTCACTCTGTGCTCACTGCAATCTATGTATTTATTTTTAATATCATTCTTCTCCCTTTCCTTCACACTGGTGCTCGCACGACACAAATGGCAGCAGTTGAGAATGACATTACCATCTCCTTGGCAACCGTGTGTGTGTGTGTGTGTGTGTGTGCGGAGGCTAGGGGGAGTGTTGAGAGCTAAGGGAACATGAAAGGAATGGGTAGAGGAGGACAGAATAGGTGAAGGAGGTTTATTCATAAGTACCTTTCTCCTGTCTGATTCACAATTTTTCCTGCGGTCCCTCCTCGCCTCTCAGTAAAGACAGTCTGCTTCGCTGTGAGATTTATGATTGACGCCTGAAGTGATTGATAATCTTTGCTTTGTAATCCAAACTCATTCACTGGTTTTGTGTGAACACATTTTTTTTGTATGAATGCAGCCAAGTATCGGGAGGAGGGGACTCTTGTGACTTAATCAGGTCTGCATGACAGTGTGGCTGTGCAGTGTGCTGCTGGATGCTTGGTCAGTTTGAGCAAGCAGAACGGGGTTTGGGGGGGGCATGTGGGTGTCCTGGTCAGTGATGTCGTGCAATGTTGCTGATGCTGATCAAGCCTTTGCTGCTGCATTGCCTGGGTTTTTCCCCACACTGGGAATCCCTGGCTTGTTTGTTCACTCATCTCATTTATTCTACAGCACAGCACAGTGGTACAGACAGGGACATTCATGAATGACACTGATCTGTGCTGCATACATTCATGCTGGTTGACACACTTCTGTTCTATTTGGAGTTTTATCTCACTATTGGGTGCATTAAAGAAGCTCTGCTGAAATCCTGAGCAAGACCTCACACTCTGCACTTTAATTCACATCCACATTTAATGGACTTCCTGTCCTTTTATTCATTTTATTTATTTTTTTAATCCTTTTTTGAATTGTTCATGCTTGTCATTTTACTGAATTCATTCAAGCTGATCAATTGTAGTTTAGTGACATGTCTTTGCAACAAAGAGCTTCGTGAAATGACACATTATCCTTCTGAAAGTAAGTCTTTGCTTTCAGGGGGAAGGGCTAGAAAAGTTATCTTTCACCCTTTTTTTAATTGACTTATGAAGAGTGATGTTATTAATCTGAATTGGGGGAAATAAATGGAGACGAGATCGCCACAGTTATCAACGCGTATAATGATTTGATGATTTTATAGTCTATTGTAAAATTCAAATGGACTGAGGTGTTTGGTCTGCTAATGTCTGGACAGATCAGGCTAATGACGAAGGATGCAGTTGTTTTTGATTGTGTGATGAGCTGGCAGTATGACTGTTTATTAGGTTGTTTTGAGGGGTTTGTTTAAATAAGGAAAATTGGAAAGGTTTTCTGGATGTTAATCACCAATTACCAGAAATATGGGGATTTATACACTTGCATAGTTTATTAATAATTGTCGTCCAATAGAGTCTAAAATGCTGATTCTCAAATTTAAAGGTCGTTTTTTTTAAACTCACTTGACACTAATTTGTTTTACATCAGCAATGTTTTTGCTTTCAGCTTGCTCTTTCTCACAAACAGATTTCCTTTCGATGAGTCGTCGTTCCCACAGCAGGGAAGAATATATTCTAAATGGTAATAAAGTGAATGATTAACAATTTAGCATGAAGGTGCTGGTTTTTCAAAGCTGCGTGACTGTAGACTGTGAGCATTCAGCTGCTCTGTCCTCCTCCCTGCTAGAATTACCAGCAGCAGCAGCGGCGGCAGCAGCAGCAGCAGCGATGAGTCACTCAGTGTGTGAAACATGACGTCACCCGTGTCTTCCTCTTCTGCTCTTGTTGTCCAGGGCTCCTGACTGTAGGACAAACCATGCTGCTGCACTAAGCCGGAGGGAGAGAAGAGAGCGAGAGGCCCCAGAGGAGTGCTGAGGTGCTGGCTGGCCTGCTGGTGTGCCCCTCCCCCTTGTCTGGCTGGCTAACTGCTGCCGCTTCCATTCACCTGACTGCTGTAAATATGGCATTTTTCTCATGTGTGCATGTTTTTCCTGCTATTCTCCTTTAAATGTAATTTGAAACATATGTGCGTGTTCTATGATTAAACGCGTTCTTCCAACCTTCATTATAATGTCCCAAACTGGATGGAAACATCATCTGCAAAAATGTGTCCATCGTTTTAAAATGCTTCTTCTTTTTTTTTTTACATGAAGCCTATTGGTATGAAATTGATGTGGGTAACATTATGTCAATGTTTTAAGTCTGATGTTGGGCATTTTACTTTTGCGTGTCAGTTCCTTACAGCCCCATCCCAGAGGCTAAGGTTTGCTATGGACTGCACTTCGCCCCCTGCTGCAGCCCTACCCTGTACGCTACCTTAGTGGTTCCCCCTCGCCTTCCTGTGTGTGGTTCCTATTCACCCTCGCTGTACAGAGTCCAGCACGGATCTGGTACCACCTACAGGTAGATGGTATAGAAGTACACACTCGCACAGAAACTCCACATGCCTTTGTTTTTTTTCGTCGGCAGTGGAGAAAAGTCGTTCTCTCAGGGTTTAGACTTTCCCTTTCTTCTCTTTTGCCTGTCTCTTTTTCAGCCACTCCTCCTGGGTCCTCAACCCAACCCCCTCCCCACTCCCACCCTCTCCCCCTCCCGTAAGAAGATGTCAGTGAGCCTGACAACAGACATCCAGCAGGAGGGAGAGAGTGGGCCACTTATCGAGCCCTGCAGTCGAGGCAAGACCTCCCCTCAACCACAAGGCACCAAAGAAGGAACGGGAGAGAGCCTGGAGCCTGATGACGGCGCCCCACAAGATGCACAGGTAGGAGACAGCTAATGATTTCTACACCAGATTTATGAGCAAGGAATGAGCTAATCCAATTAAATAAATAAATAGACAGTGCATACGTTTGTTTAGTTTAGTTAATTGATGTGTACACTAATTTTGGGTTTCAGGGATAATGACAAAACAATGTGACATTATGAGAATATTATGTACCGCTCGTGAAACAGGAGTCTCAGATATAACTCGAGTCTTGAGCATTATTTGTTGCTGTGGCACGAGCAAAGATTGTTGTTGCTCTCATGACAAGATGTCACATTTTGTCTGCTGTTTGTGATGAGCCTCGGCTCTGTCCACCCAGGCAGCAACATGGAAATCAGAGAAACGTCAGCTACATCCTACTCTCTGTATTGTGTTATGTTGAATTGGAAAAATTATTGTATTCAACGGGTAATCCAGAAACTACTTCAGCCTCAAGTGAAGCTTTTATTTTTGCCATACTGCTGGCCGTATGTTAACATAGACAAGAAATTGGGTTTACTCACTCACTCACTCACTCACTCACTCTGTTATGCGGCTCACCACTTGTGATCAGATCACCCGTAAGACATGTTAACACCAGGTGTAAATGGCCCATTCAGACTTTTTCTTTTCTTTTTTTAATAGTAGAAATAAGTGAAGACCAGGGGCCACCTGAAGTTTACTCAGTTTGTTGATTTTAGCTCCTGTGCTGGCAAACAGCCGAACCTGTGTGCTGCTTTTTATAGAAAGACATTAAACACGGTCAGGTGTGTGATGTGTTAATTGAGCAGGGGTTCGTCCTTTACCATTTATTGAATTTAACTGTGTATTTACTACACTTGACTATGGAATATATTTGATGAGTGATATTGATGGTTTGAATATGGTTTTTTGAAGGTAAGATTTTCTGAAGATGGTAGGTCCAGAGTATATAAGCTTGTGTCTCTTTATTGCTCCTGTAAAAGTCTTAAAAGGTGAACAGGGCTGTGTATGTGCTTTTGCTCGGTTTTTGTTTTTGATTAGTGTAAACCGGAATTTTCTACGCTTGGATTTGATGGCTGCAGGTCAGGAATGGCAAACCTCATTACCATGCTAAAATGGATCAAAAGAAAGTTTGAAATCTTGTGTGTAGCAACCACTGCCACCTTTTTATGCAACATTCAGCTATCTGTGCTCCCTTTCTTGTTTTTATATTTCCATTACTTAACTTATTACTGATTCCCTTATTTTTATTCTTATTAAATTTTCTATTACCGTCATGATTGTAACTGGGAATTCTTTTAGGATGATTATTTTCTTGTGAGCTCCTGGACATTTAGAATTTTCCCTCTGGGGGATGAATAAAGTATTTTCTACTCTTGTACTGTTTCTGAAACTGAAATTCGCTAGTGAAGCTGATTTCTGAAATGACCTAAATTTTTCTAGCTCCTAAAATGCCTCGTGTGGATGATGGGCCAAAAACTGTGCGTTCACATGAAATGACATGTGGACAGGCCCAGAGGGTCCTTGGCTGAAAACCAGTTTCTCAACTTTTCATTGTATTTTCGTTCGCATCTCTGATCTCTTTGTCAGTTAGGGTCCCTTCAGACTGTGCCTTAACATGCATTTCAGGTGATCCGATTACCAGTAATAAGAAAGTCAAACGTTTCAAGTCAAGTTCTTCATCAAACACCACAATTATGCATAGTATAATGTGTGGTGAAATGCTTTAAGTACATGTTCCGCACCAAATCAACAGTTTTTGTAGGATAGTCCAATGAAAATGCAAAATTAGAACACACTAACAAAGTTTGAAGTCTTTTTGTTGATATACCTGAGGAGTGCAGGTGATTGCAGGTATGACACACAAATTGATTGAGAAATGAGCTGGACCTGCAAAATGAACATAGTATGCGTGTCAAATGTTCTATCATCTAACAGCCATCTTGTTTAGATGATAATGCAGCTTAATGTTTGGGCATTGGACTCAGCCACCAGTGAGCTGTCTCTTCTGATCAAAACATATAATGTCCAACTGAATTCTTCAATTCTTTATGTCTAGGTCCTGTATAGTTAATGCCATTTAACATTTATGTTATATCCAAATTAGTAAAATAACAATTTTTTTTTTTCTTTCAGAAACGGGCTCCCAACCACAGCCATGGCAGGAAAAGGGCCAAGGTAAGCTATTTGTTTTTAGTGTTTGGCCTTTATTTTTTCCAGATGTCCTCATTTAGACCATCTTGTCCTTATTTTCAAGAGAGTCTGTCAAATTGTCAAACTGTCAAGTATATAAATACATTATTCACAGACATACCAAACAACAGGGTTTCAGTTATGTTTCAAACAAAAGCACATTGGAAATAAAGGAAGGAGAAACAAGAATTTGTTTGGGAGGATGTTTTTCATAGTCTTTAAAAATACTTTATTATACATCATTGAGATCAAATATGAGTTTCAAATCCTGCTGAAGTGAGTTTCAAGCTGCAGGAGCAGAGTAAGAAAATACTTCTATGCCTAACTCTATATGTAGAAAATGGACAGTAAAAGAAATAAAGACTTTGGACATGAAGGAATATGATCAAATTCAACCGAGACTATCCTTGTACAAAAAGCACCCAAAGACATAAATATGTGGTTTAAAAGACGAATTGATTTCAAAGTCACACAAATGACTTCCTTGTCCAACTCCTTGAAGTAACCTTTGCCCCCTTTTGGCCGACCTTCTGTTATTATCACGTTAATCTCCTCAGCTTCAGTGGACCACCTACTTTCTATCATTGGCTTAAAATCTTAACTCCATTGAGAGGATTAAAAGTGGACTTGTCAGTGTGACCTCAGTGACACTGAGAGTCCTGCTCATTTATAACCAGTGATGTTTCATATGTCGACGATCACGTGCTAAAATAAACGACAAACTTTGTGGAGCAAAGTGAAACAGCATTTTCATTGGATGAACTTTGATTCATTCCCTTACTGACTTTTTGCATTAAAAAGTACTTGTATACAACTCTCCTAGTATCTTACCATATACTGATTATAACCAAGCTTGTTTAACAGATGGAAATTGTTTAATGCCCTCTTGACATCCACAAGATCTCAATTCAGTTATTCTGAGAGTTTAACTTCTCACTGTGTGCATTTAAAATAACCCAGTGTGACTGATCGTGTTACCTCTATACAGTTTATAAAAGGAATTACATTACATTGTTCTTGGCACACTAAAAACTCTCTTCAAATGCTCCATTGTAAAAAATTTTACACTTGGTTTTCATACATAATCCTCAAAGGAACAGTTTCCTTATCAGTTAGGAAGCGTTAAAACTTTTTGTGTCCGACTCCAGCTGTTTTCATTACTCAGGGAACATTATCACTCGTTATTCAGGGTTTTCATGTAAGATTTACTCTGTCTAAGACTTTTGACATATTTAAGCTCCTAATTAGCATTAAATGAAAGTTTATGTGGTGAAGAAAAGCTACCCAGCTTCAATCAAGCGCAGTGTGGTTTTGTCCTTCCATAATATCAAGAGAAAGAAATACTGAAAATGACGCATTTGCTGGAATTATATGAAAATAAAACTTCTTATTTATCGCATTTCATCTTTTGAAACGGTCCAGTAATAAAATCAAAACCTTATATTAGATTTGAGGAGGAAGTTGGAGACAAATTGGATGATTTATTACAAGTATATTATTGTGGTGTTTGATAAATGCTTCTTTGAAGGTTGACTTATTTTTTTACATGTAAACTGTGTACAAAAATTAAGACATTTGCATTTGGTGGATTATTTCTTTGTTGTCACAATACTTAATAGTAATAAATTACAAGCCACTGTAAAACCTCATTATTTATATCTCTAAACAACATGTATAGTGGGAAGAGCAGCGGAGCTGATAAAGCCAGAACTTTTCTACCATTACTGAATGTTGTTTTTTTTTTTCTATTGACTCTTGTTTGCTCTTCCCCTAATTCTTACCCCAGACATGCATGTTCCTACAAATGTGCCCCCCCCCCCCCCCGTTTAAAAGGAAAATAATTCATCTTTCTAATCTTATAAGATGTATTTTCAAGAAGTATCGTCACAACAAAGAAAATATCTACCAAACACACGTGTATTTACTTTTCGTTTGTGTCCACTAAAGCAGAGAAAAATCAATGTGCATACTAACATTGGTTTTATTGTCGCCAATTAACTAAAACAAATGTTATTCTTGCTGTTTTGATCATTTTCCAGTCAAATGCCAAAATGAAGCTGGTACGGAGTCTGGCAGTATGTGAGGAGTCCTCTGGTCCGTTCTCCAATGATGGACCTCCAGAATCGGTACTATTCCACTTTCACAACCTCCTTTTACAACCGGCACCTAGCCTTAATCTGTAAATGTTTAGTATGTAGTAATTCATATCTAATATGACATGTAATCTCAGTTATTAAATATGAATTTCTAGGATATCATCCAGCTTCACATTAGCTGTCCCTCTGACAAGGAGGAGGAAAAATCTTCGAAGGACGAGTACGAAAATGAAGAGAAGGAGAAGAAGGACAAGACTCCTCGGAAGATGTTGTCTCGTGGTAAGATTCAAATTCAACGGTTCAGTGCAGGTTGAAACATGCTTGAGCTTTTAGGATCTGGAGAAAGGTTCTCTGACACAAGAAACTCAAAGTGCTACACAATTCCACGGACAGCTGAGTTCCAGTGTTGGCCCAAATCAGTGTCTTCAGCAAAGCACAAGGGGGAGATTGTAGTTTCACAACAGGTATATTTAATTATCTTGACTCCATTTTCATTATCTAATTCAGAAAGTAGACAAAGTGATTTCACTGAAAGATGACGGGATGACCCTCTTCTTTAATCACCTCCGTCTTCCTCTGCAGAGGCCCCTCAGGTGTCAGTAGACCAAGAACAGCAGAGATGAAATGGCTAGCCCAACTGTCTAGTATAGTGGAAAATGATCCCCTGAAGAGTGCGTGTGTGAGTGTGTGCAAGTGGCAGTATGGAAGAACAGCTACCCAGCATCTCCTGCTATTTGTTTCTGATGTTTATCCTCCCCGAACAACCTGGAAAGTCTTTGCTGGTGTGTCGAGGTGCCATTTTAGGAGCTGTGCTTGGCAGCTTTCTGATTTGGCTCTTGCAATCTGACTTTATGAAAATGTCACGCTCTCTTTTTCTTACCAGTATTGCAAATTTTTCTCTCTCCTGCCTGCCAATCTGCTTTTCTCCTCGATGTAACAGACTCTAGTCAGGAATACACCGACTCCACGGGCATCGACGTTCACGAGTTTCTGGTCAACACACTGAAAAACAATCCCAGGTATGACGTTATCCCAAACGGCTCACTGATACACACAATAATAATAATGAGTGGACGGCAAATATGAGCTCCATATGGTGGAATATGCCATTTAGATCATTGGTTACATATAGCATGAATAATGTTGTCTAAAGGTAACAAACTATTGAAGTATATCAGCAAGCTTTATGAGAAAGCTTAATCGACTTGAGTTTTTTTTTTTTGGTGTGTTTTTGATATTAACATTCAACATCAACTGATCTTTCGGTAACTTGTTAAATATTTGCACCAGATGAATCAAAACAAACATGTACTTCACACATTTGTTTAGATAAAAGAAAAGGGTATAGTGTTTGAAAATATAGCTGCACAATTGTGCAACATGATATCCAGCTTGTATCTATCCAGAAGTGCACATTTAAAACATGATACATATACTTAGAAAATGTGTATTATAATGAGAGGGTCAATTCCCCTAAGCACTATCTTACTTGGATCTTGCATTGGCTGATGTTTGCAAAGTCATGGCTGAAGTCCAAATATTCATCCAGTACAGGCCTTTGCATTTAAATCATGGATGAGAGTTGTGCTGTGTCACCTAAAAATGACAAAACAATGACATTCAGTACAAATTACGACCGAGATGGAATAAAAAAAATTTAAAAAAAACTTGAAGAAAACGGTCTTAAGAACGTCATTATGGAGGATTGTAATGTCACTGGGAATATTGTTACAAACACCGACTCACTCAGCCCCCCCCCCCTTCCCTCGCCCTTCCCTGTTCTGTTTCCCCCTTTGGCCCACCAGGGATCGAATGATGCTGCTCAAACTAGAACAAGATATCCTGGAGTTCATTAATGACGACAAGTAAGCCATGCTCTTCAGAACACTTGCTAGTATTTAAATGTATCCCCCTGCATTCACCCCTTGTTATTTATAGCTTGCTGAAGTAACAAGATAAATATGTCAAGTTGTAGTTGACACATATTTTCCTCGTGGGAGACGTTTCAGATGACAGTATTTTGGCTATCGCCTTGTGTTGCCCTGTTACCAAAATGGTGCTTGAAGAGATTCGTTTTTGTCCGAAACATGTTTGCAGGTTATATTACAAAGTTTGGATATCTATAGAATTGATATTTTTGCAGTTACCTATTACGACCATGTGTATTAGGTTGTCATTGTGGAGTGAAAAAGGAACTTGACTTGCTACTAATTCTTTTATCTGTGTGTCCCTTGCAGTAATCAGTATAAGAAGTTTCCTCAGATGACTTCCTATCACCGTATGCTGCTGCACCGCGTGGCTGCCTACTTCGGCATGGACCACAATGTGGATCAGACGGGGAAGGCTGTCATCATCAATAAGACAGGCAACAC
The DNA here is from genome assembly GCF_963422515.1 of Blennius ocellaris. Lineage (NCBI taxonomy): Eukaryota > Metazoa > Chordata > Actinopteri > Blenniiformes > Blenniidae > Blennius > Blennius ocellaris. The sequence continues at coordinate 10,277,761 of NC_137653.1, read as the reverse complement.
ACGCATGTGAGTGTGCTTCCTGTTTTCTCGCTATTTAGAGCTTGAACTTTCTTTCAACCTGATGAGCTGAGTCTCTGTTCATTTATTTATTTATTTATTAGCTATTTACAAGACCTTGTGCAATTTCACTTTGATGCGTTTCTTTACTTTGTGTGCACAAACACAGATGCATGCGCATCAAAAGCCCTGCCCAAACCCCTCTGTCATACTGCAGTTTGTGTGGTGGATATTAACTAACCTGTACCTCATGTAAACATTCAACGAAAGATTTGGGAAGTGATGGCATTTGAATATTTATCTATCTATGTCTTCTTCAATGTTGGTAAAGTTGCTTTCAGCTTCAAGAAAAATACATATATTTCTTTACCAGTGTGGTTTAGAGGGTGTGATATGCAAATGTGTTGAACAAAGCAACATGAATATTTTAAACACGATGGATGGAGAATGCAGCTTAGAGCAGAGGTGAAATAAGCTTCTGTGATAATGAAGGGAAACGATATGAACAGTGAGCTATAATGGTGTAGAAGCAGCGTGTTCACAAATGAGACAGGAAATGTAACTGAGTGGAAATTTTGTTTCTAAATCGGTCTCATCTGAAAAACACAAGTTTAGTTTAAGCCTTTCATGGACTCGATCAGTTAAAGTTCAAATGTCGATGAACGGCAAAAAGACTTCACTTTCCCTCTCTGAACGTGCACTTGAGACATTAATTTATCAACCCCCGGTTTGGAGTTCAGTTATATCCCCTAGCATTTCCCCGGAGTCCTAACCCCAAATGTTTGATGCAGAAAAATGCATAATCTTTCTTCCCTGCCTGTAATAAGTTGCCAGGATGAAATCATATCAAATATTTATCGTGGAGCTTCTCACTTGTAGCATAGCTACAGTAAAAGATCTTTTGAATTGCTGTACATCGTAATAAGATTTTTTTTTTTTAAGGTTTCTGTTGGTTGTTAATGAAATAATTATTTAATTATTAAACAAGTTGAACCTGAAGCGAGATCATAAAAATAAACGTTGCTAATTTTGGACAAAGTTTTAGAATATGGCATTTGTACTTGCAGATATTGACAATATGTAGACACGCATTGTTTGGGGAAGTTTCAGACTCGTGACCAAATGTTCTGGATGTGATTTTTGACACAAAAACCTTTTGTTGGCTTGTAAAACTTGTTGAAGGTCGTTGCTCCATCAGGTCGTTTCAAAAGGTCCTTTCTTTCATTTTTTAATTCAACCTTTTGCTTCTTTTTAATGTATTTCTTCTGCTTCACTGTGTTTGTTCTGCTAACAAACACGCCTGTGTCCTTTACTTTCCTGCAGCCCAGAGCAAAGGTTTTCTGAACACATTAAGGATGAACGCAACATGGACTTCCAGAAGAAATTCATCCTGAAGAGGGATGATGCTAGCATGGACAAAGATGATAATCAGGTAGGCACACGTCCATAAATTCATCTTTATTCAACTAAGGATCGCTGGAGCCAGTCCCAGCCGACTGTGGGTGAAGTCTGGGTACGCTGTGAACAAGTGGCCAGTGCATCACCGGGTAAACATAGAGAGACAGTCGCTCACAGAGAATCATTAATTAGCCTTTCATGTACGTGTTTTTTGACTGAAACCGGAGAAAACCCACACATAAGAGAAACAAGAACATTTTGCAAAGAAAAGAGTACTGACCACTACACCAAACCAGCACGGACAAACTACATTATAGTCTGAAAAATTGAATAGTTTACACCGCCGTATTCATTTTTTGGGTGCAGGAGAAAGGTGTCACTATCGCGACATGACTGATTTGAAACTTTCTTGACATGCCTCGAATAAACCCTGACTGACAAAGTCAGGATCTCCACACTGTGTTCAGATTACAAGAACACTGTTTTACAATAACTCCTGCCCTTAAGGAAACTTAAGAATCTGCTACTGTCATCTTGTAGAAGATTCCACAGGCAGTCTTAGTGTTGAAGATGTAGTGTAGTCATGAGAGTTGTTAGCTGTGGGATGTCATAGTTGTAACACAGAAAACACATGATTGGATTTTGTATGCCAGCCACAAATGTCACCTCTGCGGGAATATCCGTTTGATTCGAAGGAAACTAAATACTTCTTTTAAGCATCCTATAGTCGACCCTGTGCCTATTTATTCAGCTCTGAACTTTCAGCCACAGAAACAGTTAAGATCATGAGGATTCTCATTTCTAAACAATCTCTTCTTGTGATGTTGATGTGTGATGCAAGTTTCTCACATTGCTTTATTTGTTTCAGCAGTATTTGTTAGAATCTCTGACACTTTTCTTTTGGCGCCTAATGCCTGCACAGATTTGTCATATTCGTTTTGGATGATTCTGTTTTATCACGTTTGTGGTGCTAAACCTTCCCACGCTGATTGCGTCTCTCAGAAACACTCACTTCGCACAGTTTCCATTCTGCTGCCTTGTTTTGACAAGAGACATCTGCTCTTCTTCACATGCTATTGTTGTTATCATGCAAGTTGTTGCTGCTTTTCTCTCCAGCAGGTTGCGCAAACAGTGACGGCAACGGTATTGACAAGTTTTTAGGTTGAGATGTGATATTCAGTTGATCAATCCATTGAGTGTTGACTGTCTTCCTAAATGTCAGATTCGCGTGCCGCTGCAGGACGGGCGGCGCAGCAAGTCAATTGAAGAGCGTGAGGAAGAATATCAGCGGGTACGAGACCGGATCTTTGCCCGAGAAGTAAGTATTGAGCCATGACAGGGCAACAGGAACAAGAAGGCCAGATTATCACTGATACCTTTGACTAATTCGTTGCATCGAGACTTTTAACGTTTTGGGATCTGTCTGAATAGATGTGCAAAAACATTGTTGTTGCAACTACTTCTTGAAGAATGATCCTTTTCATAATGTGCAGGTGTCCTTTTATTTACAGTCCTCTCAGAATGGCTACATCAACGACAACAGGTAAGATGAAGCGTCGTCCCACAGACTTCAGTGTGTGTCATTCATAGACCTCCTCTCTCCCACCTCTCCTGTTAACATGTTTGATTCTTAACTTTCAGTAATATTAGTTTTAACTCTTCACATGTTTTTCATGTATGAAATTATTATTCAAAGTTCAATTAACCACAAAATGAACATCTGGTTCATTTTAGGTGAATTATAAGTGAGTGTTTGTTGCTTTTCTCATATTTATAATTCTATTTTTTAAATCACAAGAATTTCTATTTATTTACGAATTTTATTTGATGGTCTTTAAGAAAGATTTGTGAATAGAAAAAATGTTATGAGGAATAAATCAACATTCTTTCCCAAAGCAGTGTGTGTCAAAATATTAGGACTTAATATGTTCAGATATAGAAGGCGGGGGCTTTTCCATAGTTTCCTCCTGTTTTTTTTTTTAACCACCTTTTCACAGTTTCACACACTGCGATTACCTCCACCTCCCTCCTCTTTTGCCTCACCCACCTTTCTCTAAACTCTCCCCCACTCTCCAATCCAGTGCTGTAACCTTAGCGTTTTCTCCTAATGTTAACCTCAACAGACTTTCCACCGAAGGCTACTGCTCTAGCTCTCAAAAGAGGAGGCAGATCTTTAGGTATTGGGGTACTACTGACTGGCTTGTGTGTTGCCATGTACATCTTTCAAAGTGGTTTGGTGATGATAGTGGTGACTTGTGGTGGTTCTTATACTTGCTTGGCGTAGTCGGCTGATTAATGGCTATTCCAGCATTGCATTGTGGGGTTTCCCATGACCCATGCATGGCTGCTTTGTGGTTTCACCGAGGACTGATTGACCTATTTACCCTTCCACCCATCCACCGTCAACTACATTTTTATATGAAGCAACTGCATCACGTTCACAGTAACCTGTTTGTTTTGTGATTCACTTAGTTTCTGTTAACATGCTACGTGTTCCCCAGTAAGTTGAGAGAGAATTATTCCAGTACTGTGAATGTTGAAAAGATTTATAATTGTGACGGTTCCTAAAGCTCTGTTAAGCTTCCATACGAACCTGTTGATCACATGTGGGACAGAGTAATTAAATCCAATCGGTTTCATTGATATCTTAGTAATAGTAAGAGGTGTATGCTCAACTGCTCCCAGGGTCACCAGAGCCACTCACCGCAATATCCACTGTAGACCTGGCTAATTTCTATGCTGGATGCACTTCGTGATGCATCTTGATGCTTTGCCAGAAAATTATGATGGTAATTAAAAGTAATAACTATCCACCGTCGAGTTATATCTGCGTCCCTACTGTAACATACATAGATTTTAGCAACCAGTAGCTGCTTCTAAGTGACAAATGGGTTCCTAAACGGAAAAAACTTTTCATTCATTATATTGATGATTTTCATTGGTGATTGGTTTCAGAAATGATTTCGTTTGCACATCTGTTGCCATGTTTCGCCATGACGCCAACCAGAAAAAAAAAAAAAAAGAAATAAGTGAAAGGGACTAGGATATATGCAAACATCTTCCTATTTTTAGACATAACCAGATCTAGTCCTTTGGCCTTATTTCTGATGTGAAGACATTATATGTCACTGATGATGTTTTCAGTTACAATACATACTTGAATTCTTGGTAAATATCAAGAAAATAAGCCAATGTATGCCCATTGATAAATCGGGCACATTCCAGCTAAAGGTATAAAGAGGACACTGTTGTGAGCTGTCCTTTGTGTAGAAAATATTATGCAGAGCTTTAAAATTACCCGTCAAGCACAGTCCTCCTGTCATGGGGCCTTGTGTAGCTGTAAGATTACAGTTTTTAATTCCCAGCCTCTGTCCATGTTTAGTAATTCCACTTTTATTACCTTCATGTGTTCTAAACTATATATTGGACTTTGGCTTCACATTGAATCTAAAATGGTATTAATGATGTATGTTAGAGGCTTTTTGCTTGTGAAACCCATCAGTCATATCAAATATGTTTGACTTCGATGGTAAATAGTCATTACCTTTATGATAATTTCACCAATTTGTGGCAAATACACAGAAATGGGATCATTGGCTAATTGAGCATTCAAGAAAAATGGAGGGTGACGCACATAAGAACAGCAGCAGTCTATCTCTCTTAGTGCATGTGATGGGGATTGCTGTTGGAGATGAAACACCATGTGATCAGTGGCAGAATCTCTCCTCTCCCGCTCATCCTGCTCTCGTCCTCGTCTGCAGAGCGAAGCGAACAAGTGTGCGCCTGCCTGTGCAGAGAATGCCAGAGCACCCACCCTTCCTTAAAATAGGCTGTGCAGAGAGAGGCCTCAAAATAGATCCTCCATTAATTACCGTCTCTCTGAAATATTTATGAGCCACAGCCACCTTCAACACTACTCGCTATGACTAGGGTTTTACAACCCATACGTCCCTGTTTTTCGTCAGAGATTCCCCCACAATCTGTCGTACATATTTTTAATTCATTCTACCTTTGTCCCCCCCCCCCCCCCCCCCCCCACCACCACCACTCGGACATGCTCTGCTCATATCCCCCTTCCTGCTCTTAGAGGATGAGAAAAGCAAGTGTTTACAGCTGACTGGGCTGTTCTTTTTTTTTTCCTCTGCTATCCTCAGTGCAGAGTCGTAGGTCTCTCTTCACCTGCAAAGGCTTTCAACGTGCAGCTTTGTATGTATAGCATTACATAACATTGTCCTTTTTATTTTATTTCTTAATTCAGAGTCATTCTATTTTTCAAAGCTTAACATCCGAACATATATCCAATGGTGACATGTCAATGGCAGAGCCACCCATTCACTTGTGATGCAGGGGTTTCCCAAGAGTGGTGGTTACGCTTACAGTGTGATCATTGGTTTTCTTGGCAGCTGCCCTTATCCAGGGTGACAGCATCACAACAACACAATGAGTGTGTATACGGCAATATAGTTTAAAGAACCATAGTGGTGAACCAGTGGTAGCAAGTGATTATTTTGTAGTATAACTGTGTGTGTGTGCGTCTGAGTGTTGTTGTACTCCAGCTCTCAATGTGTGAGTGTTTTTGTACATCTTTATATCAATTTAAATGAAGATTCTACCTGTGTGTCTTGGTTCGTGGCCACATTCTGTCTTAAATAAAACATTCTAAGTGCATGTGCTACTGTCCTATGTATCTAAATGTGTTAACATGTATGTTTGCATTCTGTGAGTCCTGTGTGTGAACAGTGTAGTAGCTGGTTTCTGTGTTGAATTCATGGGTGTTTGTCTTATCTGGCGTCACTGTGATATATATCCCCTCAAACCCTGGTGTGGATTCAAGCACTGTTTCTCCCTGCATGTGTGTTTCCCTACATGGATGGGTTTGTGTGTGTGGATTTGTTTGTAGTCGTATGTTTCAAGTTGGAGAAAATATCATTGGTGACATGTTGCCTGAGTTTGTATTGTGGGTACACTAATCCAGCCAATAATGCATCTCTGTTGAATGCCCCATCTTAAAGCCTACAACTGTCTGTGTCCTTTTGAACTGTGATGGTCTTATTCTTCTTGCTCTTCTGCTTTTGCTTCCCCTTCTCTCCTCCTTAACTCTCTCTCTGTCACCACCTACTTTCTTATATCCATCTATGTGCGCATCATCGTTTGATATGTTTTCTCATTCTACCCTTCCTATTTTTTTTTTATGTCTCCTGTTTCTATGCACTATGTGCTTTGTTTAATTTGCAAATATCTCTCATTCTCTACTGTGACCATCCGTTCTCACTGTATCCTTGTTATGTCACCTCTCTTCCCTCCATCCCTCCGCTCTCTTCCTGTCGTCTCTCAGAGGGAACCGCGAGAGCTCCAGCCGAGCGTCTAGCAGTCGTCAGAGCAGCACGGACAGTGACATGAAGTGCCTGGAGCCACGGCCCTGGAGCAGCACAGACTCGGACAGCTCCAACCGCACCCTCCGGCCACCCGTCACCAAGGCCAGCAGCTTCTCTGGCATCTCCATCCTCACCAGGGGCGATAGCCTCGGCAGCAACAAAGGCTCACAGGGAAGCTGTAAAGGTTCTCGCTCTGGTAAGGTCTGCAGAGAAAACTGTGGCACCGTGAAAATGCATCGACAAATTTGTGCAAATATTTAGACTATACTGCTGTGACCAAAGTGTTAAATCGGACATGCAACAGTTTTAACTATTGTGCGTTCATGATTTCATAGCACTTATCATGCAAGCATTATTTCTGTCGGGCCTCTTTCTGTGTCACTGGGCCTGCCCTTATTCAGTCCTGATGCGTGTCCCCCAACTGCAGCCTCCAGTCCAGCCGTAGCCTGCTTCCCTGCCCCGCCTCAGCAGCCCCAGCAGCCGCAGCCCCAACCCCAGGCACCGCCTCAGGCTGCCCTACTGCCCACCCCACAGCAGCACCCCATGAGCAGCCATTTGATTGCTCAGGTATGTGCATCTACCACTAACCACATCAGTGTCTTAAATGAAACCAGGAGTGACCCGCTGTTCATCATTGATTTAATATTTTTTCATTCAAGTGAGTTCAAGGCAGAAATCTGTAAGAATCTAAATAATTGCGAGTCTCAGTACTCACTTGTCTGATAGCAGACATGACCATTTATTTCTTTTTGATTACAATGTATTTTGGAAACAGTTTTGAGTTTCTGTAATACTCCAAAACTATATGATTTCCATTACTATCCTGTCGGCTCAGTAACAACTTTCCTTTTGTTCTAACCCTCATTTGTACTCCTTTGTTTTAATTTCTCTTTATTCCTTTTTCTCCATCTGCTTCTGATGCCTGTTCTCTCACTACCCTGCTGCACTCTTGTCTATGCTCTTTATTCCCCCCCTCTTTGTGGTGTGTATAGCCGGTGGCGTCTCTGCAGCCCTCTCAGCAGCTGTCTCCTACTCCAAGCCCCTCCTGCCCCCAGGTTCTCCTGCCAGTTTCTCCTCCCCAGCAGTACACAATGGTACTGACACCTCCTATTAGCTTCATCTCTTTGTTATCCAGTTAAGGATGACATCAAGACTGACATTTTCACTTTTCACACTTGGCAAATGCTGTACTCTACTAAAAAAAAACCCCACTTTGCACTCTGTCATCCCGTCTTATTAATACCAGATATTTCACTTAATTTTGGATTGCTAATGTCTTTTCTGACTACTCTCAGGTATTACTCAGGCTGCATGCACATGTGGCAGTGCCTGGGAGGATGTAGTTGGATAGGAAAATGTTATTTCAGCTTGAACGAGCACAAAGAAGACAACTGCAAAAATGCAGTGACTGACAGTAGCTTTATTCATTCACACACATTTGACTTATCGGTTGAAGTTCTGAATGCAATAGACGGGATTTCCTACCATTTGACTGATCAGATTATTCCTCAACGGCCCTCAGATTAACTGGTGCCAGTTTGATTAACCAGCAGAGGAAAGAGAAAAAAACAACACAAGTTGCAACCGACAACAAGCCTGTAAACGATACCAGTGGTATTACGCGACAGGCAACATAGACACTTCAGTATTTATTATAAGAAATATTGCAAGTTTCATGTGATCACGCATAGCAAATTCTCTGCATGTCTTCAGACTAGTTATTGCATGGTTGTATGCAGTTTGATCCGTCATGAACAACATGCAACTTCCTAAGATTTGGGAAAGTTGTTTGAAAGAGTTTGTTTGACCAAACACATTTCTTTTATCATCAAAAACAGGAACTGGCGCTGTTAGCCACCAAGAATTTAGAAGAACCAAAGGCGTTTATTATTCAATCCTCATGTTTTCAAGTCCTTTACACTGATGAGATTCGGAGCTCCAGATAGTGGGATCGTCGGAGCTGCAATGCTAAAACCTTGTGTTTCGACCCCGTCCTCCTCCCAGGGAGAAGAGCTTGCACCCCAGTTCACCCAGATGACGCTGAGTCGGCAGGGCTCCAGTGAGAACCCTGAGCCTCCCCCTATGTATCAGGCTCCTCCCACGGTGCTGACGCAGCACCCGCCACCCCAGACCAGCTACATCATGGCTACCACGGGTCAGCCCATGCCGCCTCCATCTGGCTACCAGCCCGCCACTGGACACCCGCATCCTCCGCCTCCACCGCCTCCTCCATCTCAGCCGGTTATGCAGGCCCCTCCACCCCCACAAGGCTACATGCAGCCTCCTCCACCTCAACAGGTACGTCTACGCACAGGGGCTGCCAGACAAAGATCTACTTTTCCATTGCTCTTAAGCCCTCAATATACCCATTGCTTCTGTGATGGGATATTCCATGCTAAAATGTCCACCTATGCCTCCAACCAATATAATCTAAAAACCATTAATAATTTTACATTTTAAATCTTTTTCCCCGTGGAGATATTTTAGAGCTTTAAAATTCACAAGAAGCGCGTTTAGATACCACAGTTCATTAGTATTCAGAGTTTTTGTTCTGAATTACTGATATGCAATGATTGTTGGTGATTGAAGGATTCTGAACTTGTATCATGGCAAAACAAGACAAGACTTCTCAGATTTGTTGTCTGTTATGTTGCAAACATTTCACAATAGTCAATTTTACCCCTTGAGACTGGCATGGCATTCTAGTGTGTAGCTGGTAATGGTCCCTTTACGAGTTTGTTAGGAATTATTATTGCACCGGAACAGAATACAGCTTTTCTAGGAATTTGTCTGAGGTGTAAGATTGAGCCAGGGTTGGGGAGCTGGAGTAGATCCCAGCTGACTGTGTATGAAAGCAGATTACAGCCTGGACAGGTCAAACACAGAGACTATTACCAACATTCACATCAAGGACGAATTTGGAGTTACCAAGTTAAAATCAAGTACATATTTTAGGACATGTTTAGGAGGGTCTTGACACACCTTTGGAGACGATCCTCATCATGCATACATCACACCACTTTAACTTTCTTGACAAAATGGATCTAATGTACTTCCTATGGTGTCATTTGGCATTTGATGAGAGAAAAAGCTATTTGCTATGATTGTTAAACTTCAGAGATTTTATCATTTCAACATGGACTGATCTAACTCAGTATGGGTTTCATCACAGGAACCAAACGACAGCAGTTAGGCCTCGTCCACCTTCTATCTCTGCTTAATGAAATAATTCCCCATCTGATTACGCAAGTTCTATCCAACATTCAAAGTTTCTATCATCGGTTGTCATGGTATCAGATATGCATCTCAGCTTAGCTGCAGAACGGTATTTTGGTGATGTCTATCAACCCCTTCATCGTGTGTGGCTCTCTTATTCAAATCATCGATGCTGGAGCCTGTCACAGCCAGTGCACAGCAATCAAGGGAAAGTGCATCCTGTATGGTCCACGACAGTGCTAACCAAGGACAATTCAGACATTTACACCCACAACTCGTCACATATTGACTTAACAAGCATGTGTTTGGATTGTAGCTGGAATAACTGCAGAAATAGAGGGAAGATACCAACTCCACACAGATTGTGGATTATTATTTCTGTATTGCAAAAATCAAAGGGACTTTGGTGAAATGAAGTCAAAATAAAAGAAACGAGTGGAACCTATGAATTCTTTTGGTACAGATCACATTTTTTTTAATTAAATTTATTTTGGGTCTATGCAGAGAGCAGAGAACAATATGCTTACAGCATATTGTTCTCTGCACTTATCTGTTTTCAATTACAAAAACAACAGCACCTACAAGTGGCCCAACATAAACTACATCGTTTTCTGTGTTTCTGCCATGGCTGTGAAAATGTTTTTAGAGCAATGCTGTGAAATGAAAATGCTAAAACCATGCATTTACACTTGAAACGTGTAAACGGGAGAGCCCCTGCTGTGAGAGAACGGTGCTAAACGCTACTCCACTCTGTCACACTGTTGGTCTGTATGGTCGCTTAAATGACAGATCGTCACAATACTTTTAAAGGATCGAAGCTGGCTTCACTCAAAGCGTTGGCATTTCTCTTTTTACAAGTACAACTTATCTGCATTAGTACAACGTTTCTGAATGAAGGGTAATCTAGAGCAGTCTTTGATTACTTATTATTTAATGAATTGATTCTTCATGCTTTATTGGACAAATTACAGCTGATCCAACTCTACTGACTGATATTGAAGTCGTGCTTGTTCAGCCATCTAGAAACAAACCTTTCGTCAATCCCTCATGCTAATAAATTAATTTAAGGTAATACATATGCCAAGTATGACATTCAGCAGTGGGATTGAGCAACTGTTGGGTGTTTGATCTGCAGGCTCTTGACAGCTGTGCTTCACCTTCATGAGCTCTGTCTCAGTCAGTCAGATTTCCTTTTGTGACAATAATGAGTTCTCTCACACCGTCATTCTCCAACTTCCTCTCCGCAGCTCTTTGCTTGGATCCATAAAGCAGTTATTATAATTAATCTGAGGAGAGGGGACTACATTTACCTGGTCATTAAACACCCTGTGGGAGATATTAGGTCCTGTAGTGCTGCTCTGGGGCTCAGCTGTAATAGGTTAGTTTATTTCGAGGTGTTTTTAGTGGTGGGAGGCGCTGCTTTCCGTCTGAACTGGCAAAGCTTTTGTCTTTAAAAGGCCAGTTGGCGTCAATTTAAAGTGACAATTTTAGCATATAAAAACACAACAAGAATAAAACAGTTCCTGGACCAGCCTGACTGTTTTCCTGCAGCTCTGACAGTGAAGTGAAGGTTTTCCTTGCATCAAATGCACAATGACCGCAGCCTTATAATCGCAGTATAGTTTTGGGTCTGCACTGATACCCATTCAATCTGAGTCTCTGGGCTTGGCCTCCTGGTGCACTGTAGAACTTGTTCTTATCTTTTTCATAACTGATCCACTTTTCCTGTTTTCTCCTGTTTTTTTTTTTTTTTTTGGGGGGGGGGGGGGGGGGGGGGGGGGATTGTTCATTTTCTCTGGCTTTCATTCTCTGCGATTTTATTTTGTAGTTCCAAGCGCTGACCTATATACATGGTACCTTTTCGTGTCTTTGATCGCTCCACAATACTTGCATGCAAGCAGAGCTGGTTGAGAAGGAAAGATGTGCTGTGTTCAGCATGTGTGGGCGGTCGAAAGTGTAGCAGGAGTGCAAATCCTGACACCGCAGCAGCCTCTGGATGGGGCTTATTGTTGTCACGTATGCATATGAAGATGGAGGCAGGAACTATCGATCTCCCTAGCATTCAGTTTCTCCTCTCTGTGCCTGTGTGATGTCTCATTTGGAGTTTCTGTATGCTACATTTAGCACAGTTGTACAAGCTTCAACACCCTGTGTCTACTGTTGTTTGACTTTACATTCAACACTGCGGCTCGGATGTGCTTGCAGAAGTTTAGCGAGCAGAAGTTCAAATCTCTGATGTATCCCGCCGCTGAACTTCAGCAATTTGCCATAGTTCAGTTTGGTGTCACTCCTTAAATCACTCCCAACGGACAATTTTTAAGATAAAAATCCAGGCATCACCTCAACATTAACCTGACGATCATACCAGGTCTAGCCGGCGGTCACAGTATTTGGCTCCAGGTGTGAAAGTTCAATTTGTATACCAACATGAAAAATATGTTTTAGTCCTAACTTTTTGTTCTCTCTACAGATACAAGTGTCCTACTACCCTCCTGGTCAGTATCCCAGTTCGGGCCAGCAGTACCGTGTGTCCCAGCCAATGTCCCACCAGGTGTCTTATCCTGCCCAGCGCACACAACCCATGCCTCAGCCCACACAGCAGTCAGGTCAGTCCAGGAAAAGCAGAATCAAAATAAATACAAAACTGACAATTTTGGCTCCTGTAATCACCATTCAGCAAATTTCATGCTGTTTGTTTGTTTGTTTGTTTGTTTGTTTGTTTTGATGAACTTTACCTCGTATTCGAGTAAACTTTTATTTGCCTCTGCATTATTTTATTGAAGGAATATTTTTCAGGAAAACCTGGTAATAATCAGTTGGAAGTGAATCATTGATCTAAAAAGGGTGTCAAGTGTGGAAAAGGTTAAACTTTCTGTATAGTTTAGTATTCTCTCTAAGTGGTCTGCAATGAAAACAGATTTCTTTTTAAGACCCGAATGAGCTTCATCTCATTTTTAAATGCTCTACAGACATTGAAAACGGGCTTGACTTGCAGTTGCTTTCTTCACAATATATGACATGTCATCTATATAGCACAAAAGTACAAAGGGCTTTTTAACAAATTCATGAAATGCAATAACTTATACTTCAACATACGTATGTTGAAAACTGCTAATTCATGCTCAGTTTTCAGTTAACCAGGTGAAAGGTTGAATGTTAACAACCTTGTCACAGCATCCAAGCCAAGTCAAACAATCTCTGACAAATATAGAGCCGTTTTACTTTTTCTTTGAAAAGCCGTCAGGTAGCAGGATCATCCATCCCTCGCTTTAATTTATGGCTTGTGAAGGTTGGCTGTGTTTATACAGTAAGTGACAGAGAGACATTGCTGACAACCTAAATGGACTTCGGCTCATAATGGAGGCCTGCCAAACCCACATAGCTCATGAACACTCGGGTCAGGGAGACCTTGCATCAGTCCACAGCCACTGCCTGGTTTGCAATAAAAGATTCACTCCAATGAAGACGTTTATTTTAAAGTGGAACAAAGTCATTTTGGATCGTGATCTTTTGCTTTCTCCTATGTGTAAAGTTTCCACAAATGTACTGCAACCACTGGACATTACCTGCATCGGAAAAAAGTTCCGACAGACTTTCGACGATCATAGCATTCTTCTCAGCCAATTTTTAGCTGTTGCACTGTTAAACTTGGGTATGATGGTAAGTTTGCACAATATCACTGAATCACATCGCGACAACCACTTGAAAATAACATTATCCAGTTTCCCATCTACATATGCCTCTAATTTCAGGAAATCATAAAGCGTGTGATCCCGTGGTCATTTGTCCACTTGCAAACTATTGTTTATTTTATCATGGAGCGAAGAACTTTAATACAGTTTGGGAAGGTCACATTTCTCAGCGAACAGTGTTCACATGACAATAACAAACACTCAACATGGCCGCCTCCAGCAGTCCTGCTTTATTGTTGCTGTCAGTATCCAGGAATGAGACAAACTAGCTCGACATCACAAAGACCACCCGAGAGGAGAGTCAAATGAAACATGGGAGGTGCATTAATGCTGCTTTGCTGTATATTAGTCGGTGTAACCAGTTCTTTAAAGCTCCATAGTTGCAAACAGCAAGTCCAGTTCACTCAAGCAGGGATACGAAGTGTAAATAACTTGTTTGTGTGTGCAGCAAGTACATGTCATGACTGTTAACCAAAATTGCTCCCAAGTGCAGTAATGGCAGACTCGCTTTTGTGGGCTCTCCTGTTGAGAAATGCCTAAGTTGTTTGTGGTCAGATTCATTTTTCACACTAGGAAGTTGGACTCTTCTGATGTTCATGTGATAAAAATGCAAATACTTCGTGAGTTTCCTCTGTGTCAGCAATGATCATCTGAATGATTCAAAGTACAGTAAGAAATGGGCTGTTTATGACTTAAAGGCATTACCTGCTGTCTCCACAGCATTAAAAAAAGAAGGAAAAAAAACACTTTTTGAATGTGACACACCCTTCTATGTGAAAGGACTATAGGTGCTAAATTGTTGTATAAAACCTCTGACGTTGTTTTGAGATCTCAGTTTTAGAAATACCTGCTTTAAATTCTGGTTTTAAAAAGAAGATTTTGCTCTCTTTATTTAAATTCTGATTTTCATACCGATACTGAAGTTGAGGCTTTAATCGGTGCATAAATCACTCATGACGAGCACAAATTCTACCTGCTACATTTGTTTTAATCTTCCTTCTAAATTTCCTCTAATTGTTGCCAGGTCTCCAGACCATGATACCCAGCCAGCAGCCGAGCTACCAGGGCATGATGGGAGTGCAGCAGCCACAAAACCCTGGTCTGCTCAATTCGCAGAGGGCAGGTATGGGAGGGCAAATGCAAAGCATCATGGTCCAGTACCCACAGATGCCATCTTATCAGGTATGGACAGCAAACCATAACAACTGCTTTTCAAGTCTTGGCTATGAATCGCTCAATAATAATCCAATGTTACTGTTTACATTACTTCAGACTACCCCAAATAATATAGAAAAAGTCTTTCTTGACTTCAGAGGGAACGTCTTCAAAAGAAGAGATTGTGAAGTTAATTTCTGTTCTTCTGGAAGTCTTTTGAGCCTCCCTCGAGAGATCGATGTCCCACTTTATTAACCTGCAATGTTGAGGACATATATATCGTTTCTGGTCATTCTTGATTCGAAAATAGAAAAAAAAAAACATGACAAATGAATGCTGTTTTGGGAGTCTTGAGAAGAGCTGAAATTGAAAAAAACACCGGACAGTCCAAACACACAACAGGTGAAACGGCTCCATCTGGTGTACAGTTAAAGCATTTAGTCAGTCAAAACACTGGGGAGATTTGTGTTGTTTAATAATATCACATCATTCACATTGTTTAATGTGAATGATTACAACAGAATTTTATTTTATTTTTTTAATAATCTACATGTGTTGATCTGGACTACATTTACACAAACCTCTTGGGAAGTTTTCACATTGTTTAGCTTTATTACATTTAAATTGGCCACAATTATTACATTTTTGGCATATAGGACATTATTGATTGGTGCAGGATGAGCAGCCAATAGCTTTGGGCTTTACTTCATTTTCTTAATGTGATTTCAGCAGAACTATATTAATCAGTTAGCACAGTTCAGGAACATAGCATCTGTTTCTGTCTTTGTGCTATCATGATCCCAAATGAGCATCCAAATCCATAATCAAATCCTGAAAAGCGATTTCATTTGTCCTTTTTTTTTTTTTTTGTTACTCAGTAGCAACTCTGCACATAAACACACCACACCCTA
Organism: Blennius ocellaris; assembly: GCF_963422515.1. Lineage (NCBI taxonomy): Eukaryota > Metazoa > Chordata > Actinopteri > Blenniiformes > Blenniidae > Blennius > Blennius ocellaris. The sequence continues at coordinate 10,262,017 of NC_137653.1, read as the reverse complement.
CTGTAATTATGGGCTAGGGTTCCTGCCTAACAAAATACAGTAAATGGGGAAAAGTAATGCAAAACACGTGTTAACAGAGTTTCCCGTAAAGAATTCCTCACATTTTAAGCTGAAAAGGTCTTGGATTTCACTTTTACCGTCATATTTGGCAACACTTCAGTCGAAGAACTTGCCAATTTTGCTGAAAATTCTCCCCTTTTGAACCCTCTGCAGGTACCAGTGGGGAATGAAACTCAGCAGGTGGTGCAGCAGCAGTACCAGCAGCAGGTGATGGTACCGGTCAGCCAGTCTGTCCAGGGGCCCATGCCTGTCTACTACAGTGTAATCACCCCCACACAGCAGAATAGCACAAGGTTTGTGGGACTAGAGCCGATTCATACCTTAAACAGTGTTGCGTAAAACCTGGAAACCATCGATATCCAGATGTTGTGCCTTCTCAATAGCGTACCTCCAAAACTAATATATATATATATGAAATTTAGTGGGTTTTGTGCACATAAAATGACTGTTTCATATTAGAACCCGCCTTCTGGGTCTGTGTAGATTAAATTTGGTCAATGTCTTGAACTGTGGTTCCGACATGTTATGTTTTCATGCATTACCTTCCTCTGTATATTTGCCTTCAACCCGTGTCCGTTCTGCATGTGTCCCGCAGCCCGTCGGTAGGTTACCTGCAGCCGCCCAGCTCTGAGCAGTATCAGATCACACAGTCGCCGTCCCCGTGCAATCCTCAACAGCTGCAGCAGCAATATTCAGGTATGTCCAGAGAATGAAACCTCACCAATGGATTAAAAGATGTTTGTTTTTGACATTCCTTTTTTGTGTGTATTACTTTTGTTTCATGTTCACCCACAGTAAACGGCTATAATTTGAATCTCGGTTGAAACCTTTATCTATGCAGAACATACAAAAGAATCCCAAAGCCTTTCACACGCCCTGAACAGGACCACATGAATCATGTCCTGCACTGTTTGTCTCAGTTTTATTTGTCAGACACATCGATCAGACTGGGTGGATTTCCCAGAATAAACTGATACCGACCTTCAAACTGTAGATTGACTGATAGTGGAGCATTTTATGAAATGAAGTGAAAGGTTTGATGTGAGAAGAAATCATGCAAAATCCAGTTTATCGTTCTCACATCTTGGCTTTGAGTGGTTGTTGGTTAAGGTCACTTTATCCTTCAAGCTAATGTCTCTTTATTTCATTGATGCATGTATATGATTTATAACTTAAATCAGTAAATATAAAAGCTTCTCTTAATCCAGGAACGTCGGCATCAATGAAAGTTTTATTGAAAGTTGTGTTCCGGTCACTGAAAAGTGTTATTTTCAAACATGTGGTGCTCTAGTTCATCACATATTGTTTTTTTAAATTGACTTTTTACTATTAATTGGTGTTTACAACTGCAACTCCTAATAACCTGTGTGCTTCGCATATTTCTTACATATATTCTTATTTTTGATAAATGAAATTGCTGACTTATACTGAAGTGAAAATGTCTAAGCAAGTGATGAAAAGTGATTTACAGTCAGAATATATCACATGGTTATTGTCTGTGAAATCTTATGAGACATACTATTTTTATTGAGTTACAGTCATGACACCTCTCTTTATCTCCACGAGTGTCTCTTGTCCTCTTCAGGAGTACCTCCTCCTGGTCCCGGGGTGATGGTCATGCAGCTCAGTGTCCCAAATGGACCACAGCCTTCCCAGAATCCCCCTCTCGTCCAGTGGAACCCGTGCAAGTACTACAGCATAGAGCAAAGGCCCAGCAAGCCCGGGGAGCTCTACAAACCTGACAACACTCCACAGGTACACACAGAATCCTCTTCTGATGTCATTCATTTAGACTACCTGACTAACTAACTCTCCCTTACTGTATGAATTCTCACCTCAGAGAGCTTGTTTGCCCCCTGGTGTTCAAATGTGATACTATAGATGAGGGTTTCTTCAAACTTGGAAGGAAAAAAAGTCGCCTGATTAAAATCATCTGAAAATAATGTTCCTTCCATCCTCTTCTCCTTTGCGTCCAGGCCAGTACTCAGCTGACGAGTCCTCTGGCCTCCCCCACTCAGTCCCCCACCCCGTCCCCCTCAGGCAGCGTCAGCAGCGTCTGTACGGGCCTGGGACCATTACCGCTCATTTCCCAGTTTCCCCGGCCAGGAGGACCAGCGCAAGGTACGAGTGAGATACAGAGTCAGATGTCACACAAAATCCAACGGTGAAAATGTGTCATTTTCATGTTCAATCCCAATTAAAAACATGCATCAGTAACACACACGTCACACCTCCAGATCATGATTTTCTCCACCACCTCTGTGGATTCCTAACGTCTCAATCTTGAATGGACGATCAGATGTTCCGTTTTGTAACATTTAAACTTTTTATGTAAAGAAATTAATTGATAATATATGTTTTGTATTCGTCATATTGAATTGTGTGCGATCGTCTCCAAACGGTGCATAAAGGAAAATTATCTCTCAATTTGCTCTTCATATATAATGTATTAGATTTTTTTTAAATGTATCATTTTGATTTAGGTATTCTGGTTCGTGCTGCTTGAATGAATCCATCCACTTTATAGAAGTTTTCCCCAAGTCTGACTAAAGTAATTGTTCGTAAAGCATTTAATTTAGACATCCAAGAAAATATAAATCAGTCCAGAACTTTTGAGGGAATTTCTTGGATTCTTCTTCCAGGTAAACACAAAGTTCATGTTCCACCTGTGCGTTTTAATCCATCAAGTTTATGAACTTTCACCCATTTCCACAGTGACCCTGTAAAACCTACTCCGCTTTGCTTCTGCAGGTTCACATGATTGGCCATTTGCCACTTGATCCGTGATTGTGTATTCCCACACCAGTTTACCTCCTGTCTGTGATCTGGCCTTTATTTTTACACTCCCAGACGTTTATGACAAATAAGTGTGAGAGATTTATTATTCCGGTCAGCAATGTCCGACGAATCACTGTATTTACTGTTTTGTTTTCAAGTCAGTAGAATAAGGAGACTGAATCGTCAACAGCTACAGGAGACCTTTACACCCACTGCTCGAGGTTCAGGGTGTATATTTATAGTGCTTTTTGAAAGTTTTATTTATTTTGACTTGGCGGTGACCTCGACCAGACATGATCAAACAGTGAGCCACGTGCAGGTGGATGTCTGTACCGACTGTGCTGCACCGCCCATTTAAACAAAGAACCACGATGATTAGTTTCACAATCAATTGGAATCACTTAAGGTTTTTCTTCTTCCTCTATTCTCATGAGTAATTGTGGTGAAGGTGCCCACTTAACTGTGAAGAAGTTTTGTTTTGCCCTCACAATGTATGAGGTCAATCTTCTTTGGCCTGGAAGTCGATGGCGGGAAGTTTTCTGGTATAAATCCCACTGATGAACGTTATCCGCTGAGGGTCATTAACCTCCATCTGCTCTGGATTTTGATTCCTTTTCTTACACGTGGATCACGTGATCCACTGTGGCGACCGCCAAAGCAACACCCAACAGACTAAGAACAATTCCATCATTCACTTTCACGTGTTTGTGTTTCGTTATTTCATGATTGTATTTCATACCATCACTAAATATTGCAAATGTTGTTTTTGGTCTAATAAATCTCTAATCTGAGCTGCTGTGGATCACAGATTCACATTCTAACTTTGTGTTGTTCAGGTGACGGCCGCTACTCTCTGTTGGGGCAGCCTCTCCAGTACAGCCTGTGCCCTCCGCCCCTCATGCACGGCCAGTCCTCCTACGGCTCTCATCAGGTCAGTACCTCATCATCGGTCCCGCTGCTGGAGCGTAACATCGACGAAAAAGCAGGAGACTCTGTGCCAAACAAGATGTGATGAATTGCAATTTATTTCTTGTGCATACACAAACAAGTCATCAATAAATACAAATATATTAAGTTGTGGATGCAACGAACTTCCAAACTTAAAACAAAGGAATCATACAAAACTAAGCCTCCAAAAATTAAACCCGGGGGGGGGGAAAGTAAAATATAAAAAGATGAACCAACAGCCTTAACTGAGTGACACAGAAGAAAACGATTACAAAACAAATTCCATCCCACATCTATAGCTGCTAACCAAAAACCATAAATGAAAACTTGTCACAAAAAACACATTGTTCATAAATATCAAAATGTATTTGCTAAAAGCTATTTTAATTATTTTGCTTTTGACAGCTCAGTTTCACATGTCCTTCAAATGGTTTGAAATTTGAATCTGGACTCTATAGGTAGCTATCATCAAAATGGAATTTTAACCACCAGCGACTTGGAGTTGAATCACAGAGTGAAGTAAAGCCGACTGCTTGAAATAAACCTGCAGTGGTGTTCAAGAGATAAGAACCCGCTTGAGATGAAGCTTCAGTTCAGAGCCTCAGGTGATCTGGCCTGATATGCAACAACCCATATTGTAATTTAAATATAATGTAATAAAACCTGAAATGTAGTAACTGGTTGTTGATGTAACAAAACTGATGAACCTGAAATGTAATAAAAAAAAAAAAAATGAATAAAACCCAACATGGAGCAACTGGTCAATAATGTAATAAGATGCTGAGCCAATTGTTTCATATCACGCCATCATTTCCTGTCTAATGTTTGCATTAGAGGCCAAACATTGAGGCTCCCTGATCATGAACACCTCTATTTCGCTCCTCACTGTGTTGCAGCAAAGGAATAATAAACCTTGTATTGTCTGCCGTTGTTGTCCAGGGCCAAGGAGTAATGAAACACGGAGCACGAGGGAAAAAACAAACGCTCAAATCTGCGTCGACGGATCTCGGCTGCACCGACGTCGGTAAGTTTGAAGCACATCTTCACAGCCGAGTCTGCAGGCGTCGCAATCATTTCACTTTGCCCAATGCATGTTGTCCACACTACGCAGTGGCTTGGGTTTTCTAAGAACTGGAGGTTTTGTGGTTTTAAAGATGCTCGTTGTCCTCACATTGGCCGACGGAGGAGCTTTCCTTCGCTTCACAGGCCCGGCAGCGATCGCTTGTCTGCAGCTCAGGTGAAAGTGTGAAGAGAAACGGGTGAAGGAGGAGAGGTGTGATCAGAAACTGCAGAGATGGAATAAATGTAGCAGCTTGTTAGCAAAAACAAAAAACCCAGAAACGTGAAAAATCTTAAGAGATTTCCTCACACTGTTTTCTAATGCAGAGCAATGACATCGGCTCTTCATGATGTTAGACTCTCATGTAAAGAAAGCAGGAGAAAACATCTTGTGCACGACACGCCGAGACCCGAGGCAGCGTTTGTACCTGTTCTTCAACTGTTTGCAACACGATCGAGCTTCTACCTCTAAATCCCAGGGCAACAGGATTTCACCAGCTTTCACCTTCTTTTCAGTGCGTTTCACTGGATTCTAGTTTTTATAAGAATGGATTTCACTCACTGCTGGCTCTTGAGGGAAAATTGCTCGCATTGCTCTAAATCTGAATAGATTTGCTCAGTGTTTCTTCGACGTTTGAGTCAGTTTCTGTGACAAAAACCTCCACTGTCGACAACGTCCGCGATGTAAAAAGCAGCAGTATTTAAAACGAATCACTCTGACTCATTCTAACAAGATGCAGCAGCTCCATATATCTCAGATATGAACCGACCGTGTGCCCAAACTCGACATAACAGGCCGAAGAAGAGCCAAAAATAAGAGCGTTATTTTACTTATATACAACATGCTTTCTATATGTTCTCTTGTCATTGTAGTGTTTGTACTATTTGGATCATTTTTGATAGTTTCTGATTAATTTCATATCCAAATTTTTATTTAGATTTTGCTTTCCTCTATGTACCACTAGAGGGAGCTGTTTGAAAATCAATGGGTTGGATGGCTGTACAGGCGCTTCTCTCAGTGAAAAAGATGCTTGTTAGAAGAATTAGTTCACAAAAGTGCACATTTCTACTGTTTTTTTAGGTTCTATTGATGGAAAAATCCCTTTTTGCCTGTTTAGTTACATTTTCATGCGATTCTCATATTTTCGTATCGATTGGGTTTTATCTATATTCTATTGAATCATATTTCCTTACCTAGGATTTCTCTATTGGATCTGCAGCTTGAGATAGAAGCTGTGCTCTACTCTTAATTTTTCCACTGTAATATAAAAGATAGTGTTTTAAAAAGTACATAAAAAATAAAACTGAAACATATTGGGGGCGGAAAGTAACTATTTACATTTTTAACAGTTTTCTTTTCTGCATGTGTTCTGGCACTATGGTGATATTTAGTTCAAATTACATGTTTGCGCGCGCGCGTGTGTGTGTGTGTGTGTGTGTGTGTGTGTGTGTGTGTGTGTGTGTGTGTGTGTGTGTGTGTGTGTGTGTGTGTGTGTGTGTGTGTGTGTGTGTGTGTGTGTGTGTGTGTGTGTGTGTGTGTGTGTGTGTGTGTGTGTGTGTGTGTGTGTGTGTGTGTGTGTGTGTGTGTGTGGTGCAGTGGTGAGTCGAGTTCTGGAGGTAACCGACCTGCCGGAGGGGATTTCACGTCCGGAGGCCGAGAAGCTCTTCAACCAGCTGTCGCTCTGCGGTGCCAAGATCCAGTGGCTGAAGGAGCCCCACGGCGTCCGGGGAGGACCGGGGGTATGCGGCCCCTGCCCCGGCGTGGGGCCCTCCGTGGCAGGAGCGACGGCGGGGCCCGGGGCCGGCCTGCTGGGACCCGGGGGGATGAAGGGCGACTGCAACGACCCGGCCCACCTCTACACGGTAGTGGCGGTGTTCCCCAGCACCATGGCCGCCCAGAATGCTTCTTTCAAACTTAACAACAGCGGGGCCAGCCTCTTCAAACTGAGGGCCGCCAAAAAGAACTACGACCTCCGCGTGCTGGAGAGATCCAGCTCTCAGTGAGAGGACGACGAGGGGGGGGAGAGGCGAGGAGGAGAGCCACATGTACGGACGGACAGAAAGAGAGACACTCGGCGGAACAGGAAGGAGGACTGAGGGGGGGCGGACTGCTCTGAGTGTACAAAACAAAACAAACAAACAAAAAAAAAACTAGTGTCAAATGTATAAAAGGGAAGAAGGTGCGAATCAGGAGGTGGCCGGTGTTTGGTTGCAAATCCGATTTTTGTTGTTTGTTTTTATTCATTGTTTTTGTTTTGTATTTATATAGCAGAAGAGCACACAAGACACGCGAGCATGTGTTTCACTGTTGCCGTGGGATGTGTGCTGTCAAAACACACACACACACACACACACACACACACACACACACACACACACACACACACACACACACACACACACACACACACACGAAGCGCAGGCAACAGGGTCACGTAGCACATAACAAAAACACACTGGACAGTCGACCTCAGTCAAAACCCTCTCCTCCTCTTCCTTCCCCTCTTCCTCCTCCTCCTCCTGCCAGCTCTCGCTCTCTCTCTCTCTCTCTCGCTCTTTCTCTCTCCCTCTCTCTCTCTCTCCCTCTCTCCCTCTCTCTCTCTCCCCCTCTCTCTCTCTCTCCCTCTCTCTCTCTCCCCCTCTCTCTCTCTCAGCTCTCAATCTCACATATTTATAGATTTTCATACGCACAGTTGCGCACTCTCTCTGCTCCCCCCCCGCTGCTCTGCTCCTCTCCTTTTTTCTGGCCACGTCTCATTCTGCCTCCTATCTTTCGCCTCTCCTCTCATGTCACATCTCTTTCCTCTTTCTCTCGCTTTCTGTTTGCCTTACTGCTGTTGTGGGTTTCTGTATTGCGCTGTTTTTTTTTTTCCTCCTCTCAATTTTCTTTTCTCTTCCTTTTTGTTTTTTGGGGTTCAATATATTTATATAAGTGATGTAAGGAATAAAAGAAATCTATATATTCAGTGATTTTTTTCTTTCTTTCCCCTCCCTGAGTGACAAAGTTTAGGCCTTCCTTTATCCTTCACTCCTCTCCCTCCTTCATCCCTGCTCATCCTGCCCTCAATGGCTTCCTCCTTACTGCCCTCTACCTCACTTCTTCTTGCCCTCTCCTCTCTCCCACAACTGCCCCGAGCCCCCCCCCCCCTCTCCTCTTCCTCCCACGCCCCCATTGTGTTTGCGTTTTTCGTTGACAGCTGTGCAGAAAGTATCAGAAGAAGTAGTTAAAGTGCACAATGATTGCACACGTCTACTGTAAATTTTATTTAATCTGTTATTTTTTGTTTGTTTTTAAAAATATAAAAGTCGAGAAAAAATCTATCAAAACATGTTTGGCGTCTTGTGGTTTGTTTTTCTGGGGTGTGTGTTTCGTGGGAGGGGTTCTACTATAGTAAACATTTGTAGTTATTTTTCATCTGCTCTTGAATTTACTAGCAAAAAGAATTGTAAGAAAAAAATCACAAATGTAATTGAGAGTATTCACTTCAACTTTTTACATTTTCATATTTTATTGTGTTATTCTTAAGTCACGGGGCATTCACATGTTAAACACTTACATTCACACTTAATAATTGACGTCATGAGTGCCTGTAGAAAAAAAAACCAAAACAGATTCATGCACACTGAGAACATGCAAATGCTACAGAATTGTCAACCAAACTACCCCGAGATCTTTCTGCTCTGAAGTGTGTCATTTTAAATAAATCTATTCATCATGGTGCAAAAGTTGAAGCTATTCAACTCGCCCAGGATTGTCCTGTCTTGTGATACCACCTTTAACCACTAGGTGGTGTATGGAGTCCTAATCAGTATCTTCAGGAAGAAATAAAACACAGAGCTGTCTAATACTCTTATTGCTCTATGATTTTTGATTCGGGCTTTTATTGAATTACCTGATCAAACAATCTGTTGACTAACATTTTGTTTGCTTTTATCACCCTGCTTGGATTGAGAACCACCATTTGAAGCGTCAACAACCCATTGATGATGCTCACTATGCAATCCGCTCTCATCACAACAGGCCTCTTAAAATAAGACCGGCAACATTGAAAAGTTGGTTTTCTTGCATATTTTTTTTTTATTAAAATGAGCTTTTTCTAAAATGTAAATGATTTAAAGCCTATTATTACAAATGTAATTTTCAAAAAGCAATCATACTTTATTAGTCCTCTTTGACAAATTCTTTCCATATTTTCCACTCAACTTTTTTTTTTTGACAGAACCTGCATGAATGTGTTTAACAGAGGAAACATGCAAACTCCACAGAGAACAGGCCCAAAGCCCTGAATCGAATTCTGCTTTGAGGTGAGTGCTGATCAACTTGATTCCAAATGTTGTAACTTGTATATTTTCATTTTAACTACATTCAACAAAATCATTCAGTAGATTTCTTGTTATTTCCAGATATGTTCTGAGAACAAGTACAGTCTGGAGAATTGTCTCGCATTTGACATTTGCATAAATATGCTCTCAAATGTTTTTGTTTGTTTTAATGACGACAAGAAGGAAGCACATAAACAAATGTTTATTTAAGAAAATGATGCATTTAAAATCAAACTAAATGGATAAGAGGGAAAAAATGGCCGTGTTTGAAGGCTTGAACTCTGCACGTTCCTGGACTGTGGAAGGAAACCTGAAGAATAACTAACATGAACCATTAGGACAAAAGCAACCCCACACAGAAAGGCCTGAAAATCCCATAACGACTCCTATGTTTGTAGTCTTTTCCCTGGGGATGACTTCTTTCTTTTTTTCCTCTCTCTCTAACCACCAGGTTTTTTTTTTTTTTTTTTAAAGAGCTCAGCTGTCCCAAACAGTCACATGAACGCACACACACGTGCCCACATGCACGCAGAGCCGGGGCTGGGCCGGCATCACTCACCCCCGTCCTCCACCTGTTGGAGCCTCATTTGGAAGGGCTTGGCGTTCGGGGCCGGCACGAAGAGCCGGAGAGAGTCCGGTGAGGCTGCTGTGTGGGAAGACGAGGAAATCAAACCTCACGGTCAGCTCATGGACTTTTATTTGATGATTAACCCCAAACCTAACCCAGAAGGCCTTAAAAATCCCCTGCCGGTGGATTTCTGAGTGCTTTCTTGCACATGTTCCTGCATGTTCGAGAAACCTGAGGAAACCCTCCGAGCTCTCCGTGCAAACGCTGCCCGTATATTTTGTACCAGGTTACCAGTGAGTCCGGTTTTAACTTTGCGGGGATCGGGTTGCCTCTTCAGGACAGACGTCAAGAGTCTGAGATAACTGCAGTGTGTCTGTGAGGAGAGGAGCACTGAGTGCAGGTGAAGTGAACACACACACACACAGAGCAGTGATGCTTCTCTCTGTTCTGTCTGCAGCGCCACCTCCTGCTCAGGTGTCATGGCTCATTATGACTCGTAAGTTCAGTTTTCTGAATTACTCTATGATTGATAAACTATGGAAGTAACAAATTACAACATAACAACCTTGCTGTAATTATAAGTTGGATTTTTGGGTACAATTTCGTTCCTAAGTAGATTTTGTAGCTCCACTCAGTCTTCAGTACAACATCACGCTATCTACTTTGTTGCTTTTGAAATTACACTTGAGATTAGAGTTATTATTCACAGGCTTTGTCATAATTTTAATTATAACATTTACAGGATTAGAACAGTTTTTCTGAGATTTGTGCTTCATATGTAGATTTTCATGCAGGCTTTCTGATTTAACTGTCTGCTTTTAATACAACTGAATGATGTTGCAAAGTAACTATTACTTTCAGTATTTTCAGTCTTTTATAGGGGGCCTATTGAAATACTTTTTTTTACTTTGTTCAAAAGTATGGGTTATGGGGGGTGGATGCTTTGCAAACAATGACTTTTATTAAACCTGTGACTTGCATAATTCCGTTTATTACTTTTATTTGTAATTGAGGCCATTAAAGGTGTAATTTAGGCCACGTGTAGTTATATCTAAATACAAACAGAAATGTCAAAAATGTAAAAAAAAGCAATAAATAAAATAAAAAGCCTAGGATGTCTTGTAGAGAAAACCGAGAGGTTCCCGTCATTGTATGATATAGACGTGGACACAGGATCTGCATGTGAGGAAGGCTGAGGTTTGTCTTTTGAAGTCAAACATTTGCTTCTGCCAGTGACATTTGCTCCCCCACGATGACAGGCTGGATGACAAGGACTCAGTGGATATTCATGACCACCCTCCGCTCCCCGATAACGTGGTGAAAGAAGAGGACAGCACGGTGAGACGCCACATATCAGCCTCCCACGATGTGACACGCACACACACACACACGTCAAAAAACAGACTGTTTACCAGCCAGACTTCATGTCAAGGAACCCTGAAAAGAAAGTGTGATATAAGAGTTATTGTGATGTATTCCCCCACTGTTTTAAATTGTTTTCTCACTGCAAGACTTTCTAAAGATATTTAATATCTCAGTTCAACCTAATAAGAATTTCAAGAAAGAATAGTAATATGTATATGTATTATATCTTTTGTAACAGGAGACATAGTTGAATAGTTGAGTTTTGAACAGATTTGCGGCCATTTATGTCTCGAAATATGGGAAATCACAGGAAGTTTAAATATCATGTAAAAATTAACTGAGGAAAAAGTAATAAAATATTAACTTATGGTATAAAAAAATACAAAGGAAGATGTTTAAAAATACTGTATCTCAAATGGAATTAAAACTCAAGTGAGAGTGCAACAGTATTTGCAGCAAAATGACAAACTCGGATTGTAGTTTGGTTGACTATACAACCCCTGTTCAATAATAGATTATTAACTAATGCCAACTACTCCAAATGTCTCTGTTTTAGAGCAGAAAAAAATGTGAAGTATCCTGAAAATATAATATGCAGTCGTCTTAGCCACAGTGATTCCCTCTTTGTTTGTCCACTTTTGAGTGTCCTGCATCCCTCAGCACATTTTCATCAATAATACACCTGAACAATATGGATTTGATGCTGTTGTATCAAACAGTGAGCAGCATCTTGCTGCGATCAGCTGTTCATTGCCTAATGTCTATAACAGGGTATCAAATTATAGCTGGATGTCTATTTTGTAATTTTTACAAATCTATTGGGCCACATTGAGCTCTCTGGTCAGTTTTGGCCCTCTGGCCATGTTTGGCACCCCTGCTTTATTCAATAAACATAAATCATGACAACCCTCCCTGTCCTGCCAATGGAGCTCACTGTCCTGTTAACTGATGGTTTGTAGCGCGATGACGGTGAGAAAGGTCAGAAATCAGCCCTCCCTCCCTAACCTCAAAATAACAACAACAGTATTGTAAGAAGTTGTGTTTCTATTTCATTTCATCTGACAATTATTGATTTTCTTAAAATACACCTTAAATATTAAATGTCCTCCCGTTTCCATGGAGATGGAGTTACAGCTTTCTGAAAAAGTCCCATCAGGGGACCTATTTTCAGAAAGTTGTGTTTTAGAATCCTTCCCAAAAAAGAGAAAGAAAAAGTAATCCAAGCTGTGTGTTGTGTGATGTTCTTAAATTACAATACAGATGCTACTTGCTAACGGAAGACTTCCATGACACGTTGTATATTGTTTGTTGACAATAAAAGTGAGTTTCCAGCCATTGAGCCAAGTAAAAAGGTGCTTACAGCTTTATTATTTACAAAAAATCTTCGATGACTAAAATCCAGTTAATAACAGTTTCGTAGTTCATTAAAATTCCATCAGAAAGGACATTCTGTGGTGTATTTAACGTCCCTAACACAAATGTCACTGCCCCCTCTGGTGGGCAAAAAAGGGTAGTAAACAAATCACAGTTGAAACCCAATTTGGGTCCAACACTGTGTTCTGTTAATCCAGCAGGCTGAACCTTTCTTTGGTTCTGTGGGTCCTCTTTGTGCACTCTTTTTCTCTCCAGTGCAGCAGAGAAGTCAAACAAAGGTGTTTATTACCGGCACCAACCAGTTAAACACTGTGAGTACACCCTGGATTGAACTGCCTCTGTCCCGCTGTAACCCCACCTTTATACCCGAGGACTTGGGGTTGACTCCACCCCTGATCATCACCCCATCTGTCGCTACCTCATCCATCATCAAATATTCTCAGGGACCAAGGTGGTGACCTTGATTCCCAGGAGGAAGAGCGAAGACAAGTGGTAGGATTCCATGCAACTGTGTCCTGCAGGTCCTGAACGGTAGCGTTGAGCGAGGCCAGTTGTTTGGACTGTCCATGAAGCTGGACAACATGACGTCCTTCTTCTCCAGCTCTTTGGAGAGCTGTCGTACATAAAGTCAGTGATCTTTTTATTCGCCATTTGGAGTCCGGCATAATCCTCAGAAGGCATGGTTCCTTGGACGGTGTGCCTTGGACAGTATTCTTTCAGAGTTCAGGCTGTGGGGGAACGACTCCAGAGTGAGCGTGGCGTGAACATTCCACGTGGGTCAACAAGTCCGCAACAAAACACCCCAACGCCACCCCAGAATTTTACTTGGTGATACAAGTGCCACACTTGGTACAAATTATGTTCAGTATATGCTATTTAAGAAAAGTGTGTTCTCCAGCTGGAAATCCAAGATGGCCACCATTTTTCCAAGATGGCCACCTCGTTAAAAGCTGTAAGCCTCGGATACCCAATATGGCATTGGCCCGGAGAGCGGTTTGAACAGTCAGTAAATAAGAGATGACGGAGTCTGCTTTTTGGGTGGTCTTTTTGTTTTATTTTCAAAAGTGCACAACAAAAAGTGTAAAGTGCAAATAAATCTAAAAAAAACCAAACATCTAAATAATAAGCTAAATCCTAAACCCTGCTAAAACTCTGTTCAACACTTCCCACTTGCTCTTCCTCTTGCTTCAGCCCGGAACCATTTTCAGGCATCTCCTCCCGAGAGGACTCTTTTGCTGAGACACCAACCTGAACACAAGAGGAAAAGGTAAGCTAAAAGCTCTACACTCACACATGCAAACTCTCACCCACACCTTTAAATATTCAGCACTTATGCATTAACACTCACAGAAATAAGCTACTCTCATAATCACATATGTTGCGACACACAATTAATTGTCATGTTGCCTCCACAGATGGCCCCCTGGCTGATGCACCCCCGACTGGACCAACAACAAAAGCTTTCAATAAATACTTTTAAATGACAATCGTGCGCAATCTTTTATATGTGCAAAAGTTTGCATTACTCTTAAAGTGCTGTGTGTTATAGTGCTTTATGAATATCTAACGTGCTGGTTGTAAAGTGCTGTGAGTGATCATGTGGGTAATGAACTAGCTGTTTGTTACAAAAACAAAAACAAAAAAAGGTTTTTGAAGTAGAACATTCAAACCCCAATACAAGTGTATACTGACTGGAAGAACCCAATAGTGTCAATTGAATTCCAATATGGCGGCTATTACATGACTGAAAATAGTTAAAGTTCTTTATCGAACTTTCTACTGTCTCTCGAGCCTTCTTCATTTCATTTTCATTTCATTTATTGTCCACAATTTCACATATCGTCACCTTCTTAAAATAATTGCCGAAGTCATTGTTTGATAAAGATTTTTTTTGCCTAAATCAACTCCTTATGATGGTGCCCACCTCTCGTAAAATCGTCAACATCCTCAGTTAAACAGATCATGTGATTATATGCCTTTACTATATAGGTCTATGTCAAGAGTGTGACTTGTTCAGTTTTTTGTGTTTCCTGAAAAAATAACTTGGGCAATTATTTTAAGACGATTTTGATATGTGCAATGAATTTGCTAAATCATGAAAAAATGGACTCCCAAGAAGCTAGATCTTCGCTCTTTTTCTCTGTGTTGCCATTGTTCTTACAAAACAGCCTCCAGAAGCCTCTTTTCTTGTTTTTCTATTGGTTCGGATTTCCTCCTCCAGCCTGGTCTTCTCAGACCCCCGGTGTATTCAGTTTTCAGCCCGTGACGGTCAGGTTCTTTATCAGCTGTTTGAATGTTTGAAACTTGCCCAAGCGGGTTTGACTAAGTCGGCCGTGAGCCGACACATGGTGCCGGAAGAAACGTGGCGGGCCGCTTCAGGAATCCTGACAGCTGAACAGAGCTGCAGAGTGCTGCCGCTGTAATGTGTGAACCATCCTGGGTATTATCAGCTAATGTCGCCCGAATCTAGTGACTGGAGGAGCCTGTGTGAGAGTGTCTGTGTGCGTGTGTGTGTGTGTGTGTGTGTGTGTGTGTGTGTGTGTGTGTGTGTGTGTGTGTGTGTGTGTGTGTGTGTGTGTGTGTGTGTGTGTGTGTGTGTGTGTGTGTGTGTGTGTGTGTGTGTGTGTGTGTGTGTGTGTGTGTGTGTGTGTCTGAACTGTATATTTAGCAGAAGTTATGCTGAGCTTTGTTGCATTTAGCTTGGAATGCTGCTGCTCTCTGTCTAAAGCTATTTTGAGATCTATTTTTTTCTATCTCCATCACCTGTGTTTAGTGATTGAAAAAAATGTGACTTAATGAAACTATAAAATTGTCTTTAGTGCAAAACCGGAACTGTTAAGATGAATGTACACTATATTGCACATGTATGCAATGAAAGAGATTTACTTCTCTATATACACGCTGTTAACAATAGTGGGCCTGATTTATTAAGATCTTATGTAAAGTGTGTTAAATCCCTGAGTGTTTCCAGTTTGACTGCATTGTGCTGCGGATCAACTGAGAATAACAACACGAGTGAAATCGCAGTAAACCGGAGAATTGAAATTGAGGTTTTACAATCTTCTCGAAGTGATTTATGAACCTCCAAGATTATTCGTGTCACGGAACTCTGAAAAGAAAGTGTGATATCAGACCTATGGTGCCGCTTCCTCACTGTTTTAGATTGTTGTCTCACTTTGAGACAAACAAAACCAGTAACACAAGCACCACACCTGAAGGATGAGCCGATTAGCACCTTCCTTTCAAATGAATCCAAAAACAACACAATCACACACAAAGCGATATAAATCAAGCTTCTTCTACATTAATCTATTAACAATAAACTCTTCGCAGTATTTTAGCCTGATTGGGAAAACACGTCTGACAATCCATATTCATTAAGGGAAACACAATCAAATGAAGCTGGCATATTTTGTGCATCTATAACTAGACTGTCTCTTTACATATGCACAAAATTAAGCTTGTGCCTGTTTTTATACATCAAAACTTCTATATATCAGGCCCAGTGTCTTGGGTAGAAAATGTATCAGGATATGTATATTAGGTCATTTGCCTGCTTAACACAAACTTGTCTGGCAGATTCTCCCACCACTAAATATAAAGATACCTGGTTGCAATGATTGGATAAAAAGGTGAAATGCTTTGATTTTTTGACTTCATGGACTCTGATCAAATGGTTAATTATGCTGGACTTTAAAATAAGTATTCATATGACCTGGGGTCAAACCCTCACATCTCTTCCTGAACCTCAGCTTGCATCATTTTGTACAGAATTATTATAAAATGAAGTCGTGTTCTCTGTGCTGATTCTTTTCTGCAGCTCTATTTTGTCTATGATGAAGAGGTGGAAGAGGAAGAAAAAGAGGAGCTTCCTCCTCAAGAACCAGTCAAACCCATCAACGACAGACCCCACAAGTTCAAGGACCACTACTGCAAGAAGCCAAAGTTCTGTGACGTCTGCGCACGCATGATCGTCCGTACGTCCAGCTCTGCTCTGGTTTCGTGCTCGGCACACATGTCCTTCGCTTTTCTTCACCTTGTTTCTCTTTGTCAGTGAACAATAAGTTTGCACTGCGATGCAAGAACTGCAAAACCAACATCCACCACCAGTGCCAGTCCTACGTGGAGTTCCAGAGGTGCTTTGGCAAAATCGTAAGATGCATAAATTACAGGGATTTAAAGCTGAACAGGTTTTATTTCTCTGTGTTGAGTGTGTGTTGTTCTGTCTTCTCCCAGCCTCCAGGCTTCAGGAGAGCGTACAGTTCTCCTCTGTACAGCAGCCAGCAGAACGCCACCGTGTCACAGCTGCTTCCCTTTTGTGAGTCTCGACCAAAAGTGCATCGCATCTCAGCTTCGTTCTTAACAAAACTAAACAAACCATTGAGCTGATTCTTCACAGTGTGAATAAACTGCCAGTCCAGGCTTGACGGCCTTAATGTGTGGAGTTTGCATGTTCCCTCTTTTTGATTTTCTCCGGGTTGTCCAGTCCTAAATCATGTATTCAAAGTTAATTGTTGTCTCTAAAGCTTCTGTTTGTGTGACAGCACTGTCAAACCGCACTGACCCCGTGTTCGAGACGCTGCGAGTTGGTGTGATCATGGCCAACAAGGAGCGTAAGAAAGACTCAGAGGACAAGAAGAATGTGAGTCTGGCTCAAACTTTCGAAGCAAGGTGTCTCCAACAGTCTGTTAAATGTGTGGATCAACTCTTTCAAGCCTCATTTAATACTGTGAAGTCAGATAATGGATTTTTATAGAAAATTATTACTTTTTTGTTTGTTTTTAAATCAGAATGTCCGAAAAGTTTGGACAATGTTAAGATGTTAAGGTCTATTCCTCTTTAAAATAATATTGTTAATTAACCCAATACAGAAAATGTTGCATTTTTGTCAGATTTCTATGATAAAGAAAAACTAAAACTTGACTGTTTGACATCTTTTATTTGCAAAACCACCAATTTCGAACTTAGTTAATATTTCCATGAGTTTTGCAAAAGTTATCATTGTAAGCACCTGTTACATTCGCTACCTTCCGAATAAAATACAGGTTTATGGCATATTCATATCTTTACATCTTGTTTTTTTTTTTATTATTTTCATTAAATCTTTGTTGGTATTTTCTTTATGATTTTGTCTTTACTAACGTTAAAGATTTACACTCATACCCAGAGCAGTGAAAGCATTTGTTTTGTTTTCTTGTTGTAGATGATGATGATGATGATGGAGGAAGAGGAGTCCCAGCCCAAGCAGGAGGGTGAGGAAGACGAAGGAGGTGAGAAACACAATGATGTGGTTTCATGAATGAGTAAGACTTCTTGGAGTAGAAAAAAAAGGCGTGCGTGTGCGTGTGTGTGTGTCTCAAACACAGAAGGAGACAAGAAAGGGGACAAAGCTCCTGCAGACGACAAGGTCAGAAAGTAGAAAACGACGAGGTTGATGTGACGACGGAATATGTTGTTGGAAATACTTCAGATGCTGGACTGCGGCGATAATGACAAACTGCTACAACAGATAAAACTCATAAGATCTCTGCTGACCTTCTTGTGTTTGCATTTCCAGAGTAAAAAACCCCAGCTCGGGAAGATCGGCGTGTTCAGTCAGTCTCACTACTATCTGGCTTTGTATCGCTTCAAGGCCGTAGAGAAAGACGATCTCGACGTTCAGTAAGCTTCTCCACTTTCTTTTGTGGTTTTTCTTTCTTTTTGCTGGGCTTCTCCTTCTCTTCTTGGGCACCTTTGTCATGATTTCATATTCTTCAATTTCTGGTATTTGGTTTGTTCCTCAGTGCCGGTGACCGAATCACAGTGATCGATGACTCCAACGAGGAGTGGTGGAGGGTGAGTCTATGTTTTCTAATCTCCAAAGGCGATGAGATTTTACTGACAGGCATCCAGATGGCGAGAGAATCAATTAATCTGATCTGATTCTCAAAGTCTGGGACTTTCGCCATTGGATGATTTCTTCTTCAGCCAAAACCATTATGTTGATTATATGAGCTGGAAGAATAAGGCCCCGCTGCTGTGACTTCCAAGAGCTTTGCTGTCAATATTTACGCCGCTGATCATCAAATATCAAACTCAAAAATGAGGTTCGGCAAGCTTGTGAGCATTTCTGCTGTTTCCAGTAAAGATCAACTGTAAACTTCAGGAAAGTGTTTGGAATGCTCCTAAAATCCATCGAATCAGCTGTTCAATTACTTTTGCTGTTGAAGGGCATGTTTCTGAATGATCACATGATGAACTCAATTTCCACACCATCTTCCTTAAAATTATATACGTTTCCCTTTTACCATTGCCAAATACCATGAATTTAGTTTTACTTAAGTTTAATGGTCATTTATTTGTGTTAAACTGTTTTTTTTTTAGTTTGCACATTAAATAACTAGAACTAAGTAAGTAAGAGTAAGTAACTAGAAATAAACTGTAACTGCTTACTTGGAAAAGTAACTCCTGCATAACTATTAACTTTCTCTTTCAATTTCATGGGTTCAGTCTAATAACGGATTCCCATTTAGTTAAGCGGAATTTATTCCAGTTCGCTGGAGGAAGATGCACTATAATCTGGATGTTAGTTGATTTTAAATGAACTGGTTTAACAAACAAACGGCAACATGATGGAACAGAAATCAATATCAAAAGATACTACTTCATTACAGCAGATTCTGCTCACTCTTCTACGAAGAACATTTTAAAACTTGACTTATTTTAAAATTAATTCATAAAAACTATTCTATCAGACGTTTGTGTGATGTTACTGCCAAATATAGCAGTGTTTCAGTATTGTCTCCCTTATTAACACATTTGGGTTGCTACGTGACGCCTCAGCACTTGCTCAAGTTTAATGAAGCAGAGTATGGTTTTTGTTGAACGTTCTTTAAACACTCAAAGGTTTGCAGCAAACCACGGCTAATATATATTTGTAGTTATTGAGGCTGCAGGCTTTCATTCCAACTTGGGTTGTTTTCAGTCGGGGGATCTCCTCTTCATCATTCATCCAGCTATTTTTCAACAGCCTCTCAGGTTTCAAAGCCACACTGGACAATATGTTCATGTTTAAATGGAGACATCTAAGTAATCTAGATCAGACTCCCAAAGCTCTGGTGCCTCACTGTTTAAGCTTTCAATCCACCAGGGGAAGATCGGAGAGAGAACGGGCTTCATACCCGCCAACTACATCATCAGAGTGCGAGCGGGAGAGCTGGTCTATAAGGTGACTCGCTCCTTCGTTGGCAACAGAGAGATGGGCCAGATCACCCTGAAGAAAGACCAGGTTACTGCAAAATCACACAGACATATGCTGCTGCATGAACAAACCATAAAAACCCTATGTACCTCCAGCAGCCTTCCACAGAATGAAGCAGGTATACCTGACACACCAATGGCTAGATAATTTGGCTAGAGCAAGCTGAAATATGTCTTTGTGGATCTGCCTATAGCTACAGGGACAGTTTATCCTCATAGGCACAGAGGCAAACACAGACTGCATACCTCGCGGACAAAAGCGCTGACTGATCGGATGCCTGCGAGAGAAATTCTCTGTAGATGCGTTTGCTCCATTTAGATCTTAATTAGTCTCACACACAACGGAGAATTGAGATCACTTACCTCTTGGAGGCTTAAAAAAACCCCCTGATTCATAACAGAAGCTGATCTACTTATCACATTTGATGATGTGAGAAAGGAACAGACGTCTCTTTAAACGCACAAACTCACTCAGGAATCTGTCACGTTGACGTGCCGAGACAAATGTTGCACTGATTTGCATTCTCTGACTTGCAACGTGGCTGTTAACCCAACAACAAATTTAAATTTAACCATCTCCATAAATGAACCTCGCCTTTTAATGCTTGTCCCCGGTATGATGAGGTGACAACTATTCAGCAACATGCCTCACTGTCTGCACAACTACTGTTTAAAGTACTGGATACAAACGTTGTCGTCGCCTGTTGGGACATACTTGTTAGAGAAAGAAATGTAGTGACATGAGTGACTGAATAATCAAAGTTATGCAGTTGGGCAGTTTACTGGTGTATTATAGAGTACTGAAACATTTTCAATATTTTTCCTCGTAGTTTCTTTGCATATGAAGAGTATGTTTCACAGAGAATGAAGCAACCATGCACCATGCCTAACAAAGATCTGTCTGCACTAACATCATCAGGGCGGAGTAATTTTTATATGCATGTTTGGCCCCAGTCGATGGAAATATTTGTCAATAGCATGGTGAAGTTCAGACTTTGCTTTTAGTGCAGCTCCAAAGGCTTGGCTCTGCCTGTGTTGTGGAGGACGGGAGTCATATGTTCCAAATGAGACCAGACAATTTACTTGACGGTTCATTCAAATGTCACACAGTTTCTCACAGAGGGCCCAGATGTTTTACATGCGCATTACAGCCCTCACCATCTATTGACACCTCGTTTGCATTTTCAAACAAGTCACTTGACACACTGAAGTACCGAATTGCAAATTAATTTCTTCCCCTAATTATTTTGTGCTGTCAGCGGATTAGTTGCCGATGAACCAAAACAGCACAGACACAGACGTGCGAGATGGAGCACGGTCACAGAATTTCAACGTGCCCTCATTAAGTTTTCCAGAATGAAAGTGTTTGTTGTGTGTGTCACCAGATCGTGGTAAAGAAGGGTGAGGAGGTGAACGGATACCTGAAGGTCAGCACAGGACGGAAACTCGGCTTCTTCCCCAGCAATCTGCTGCAAGAGATTTAAGGAGAAGTGACTTCCTCAGTCCCGATCCAAAGCAACAACAGTTTACACCGGTGTGATGATTTGAGCACATTTTGGGAATGTTCCTGTTTTTCCTCGCACAATCACATCACTCTATGCAGAATATATTGTTGAAAATGTGCCAGTCTTTTAAATAATACCAGATTAAAGATATAACTATGTGAGCAAAGATGTGAAAACTGACCATTACACTTTACCAAAAATAATATGGTGCTTCATTTTATCTCCTGATTTTGTCTTTACTTCGCTAAAATGTTGTGCTTATTTTCAAATGTTTTAAGTTGATAGAATAACTTGTTGTGCCAAAGGTGAATTAGGCACTGTGGAGTTAATTGATTTCCAGTTGGAATACATTTCAATAAAATTAACTGCTTAAATGGGAATTTTAGTTTAATCAGCCATGTTACTTTGGAAGGAACAGTTTATTCTATTAGTAGGGCGAAATTATACTTGGAAGAATAATATAAAGAGCTTTTTTTTCTCCACTCTGTTGTTTCACTGAACGTACAAGATGATCAACTTCCACTGTTGGACAATGGATTAGTGGGGTCTACGGCAATAATACTAACAGTGCAACCTGCCTCACTATTTGAATTAAAGCCCCCAATAGAATGAAAACAGTTGAAGTCGGAACTTGAAAATAGATTTCTTTCACCTTGATTTGCAGGCTTGAATCTCAGTTAAAACACTCTGAGGACTAAAGACGAAGCTGTAAGTTGTAATGATTTATTTTCTTTACATTTTATATCATTTAATGCAACAGCAGTGTCTCTTGATCGTTGCCGTTCAACCATCTTATCGGGATGTTTTGGACTGTGGGAGGAAAACCCAGGCAGGATGTTGGGACAACATCCAAACACCACAGAGAATGATTTCCGAAGCGTGGATTCAGAACTGGAGATGTGAGGCAAGAGGGGCAAACCACTACACCGTTGTGCAGTCCACCATCAGTCTATCTGACATTAACAAAAATACTCCAATAGCAGGAATCTAAACCTCTGAACTGTAGCACCTTTTGTTTCATCGGTTAATACTGTAAGAGCGGTGAGATCTTACCTTCTTGATTATTCTCTTTCATTACTTTAAGCAGACGTCACACTTGGAAAAGAGGAAAGAGAGAAAAGTGTCATTGTGTGAAAAGGTGGAGAATATATTATCACTCAGATAACAGTGTGGGTCTTGGCAAAAGCAGGAAGGCATTCCTTTTCCTCGCATGTTGAGGAGGTAATGAGGCATTCAGACGAGATTGAAGAATCTCAAGACCTTCAGAGGGATGCAGGGCCGTGTGCAGATATTTTCTGAGCGCAGTGTAATTAGCCAGACGGACTCAGTGTGGGGAGGGTGCGCTATGTAAAACGACGCCTCCGGTATCTGGAATGCAGGGAATGGCATCTAAAAGGTCCAAGGAGCCATTCCTGTGGTGTGAGCGGCAGTGACTAAGATGACACCGAGACACACACACACGCACACAAGTGTTCATGTTGCCACCCCAATGCACGTCGATCTGTTCTCCTGTTTCTGATCATTTTACTACAGAGCCAGTTCTTTAATCTGTGTAAATCAGCTCTTTGGTCATTTTTTTTTTTTTTCCCCCTCCAGGAGTCCAGATATTTCCTCATTCATTACCTCCCTGTTTGCCTGGTTTCTTCTCACTCACATGCTCACAGGCCCACGATGAGCCGCCCGGTCACGCCTCCTCCTCACCTCTGTTTTCTGTCAGAGCGTCGCGGCCCGAGCAGGTAGCACTGTCAGGCTTCAGCAGCCCTTTGATTGAACAACAGATCACCCCTTCAGACACGGGTCACTTCCTCCTGGGAAACAGCCTCTCCTTCCTGCAGCTTCAGACCAGGAGACTGCGTGGAAGGATGTTGTCATCTCCGACCCCGCCGACCCTGCCACTGCAAACTGGCAGGGTGGAAGCAGTTGCACCAAAATATTTGTGGATTTGTGTGGGCAGATTATTTTATATATCAGCGCATGACTATGTGTCTGTATCTATATATTTGAAATAGACTGAGAGAAACTTGCAAGAAAGTGAAAACAGATTGCCATGATATTGAATCAGTTCAGTTCATTTTGAGCTAAATTTACAGTCCAATTGCACACTGAAATTAATCTTTTATCCAAAAATTCATATCAACTCAATTCATTTAAATAAAGAAACTAAATTAGATATACAGGTATACCAATTCAACAGGTCTATGTTTTCCAGACAAAGTCTTTTGATTTAATTAAATTGTATTTTTATAGCACCAAATAAAACACAGCCACTTCAAGGGACTTTTACAGAGAAAAGCCCAACAATTCCACATGATCAAGCAGAAGTGACAGCAGGAAAAAAAATTCCCCATTAGCAGGAATAAACATTTTGCAGAGGCAGAGTCAAAGGTGGAAACCTTCTGCTCCTAGAGGATAGAAATAGAGAAAAGTAAAAAAAAAAAACTGTCATAAATCCACTGACTGCAGATGTTCTGAAAACATTATTCAAAAATACCCATCAACTCCTTGACATAACTTAAAGGTGTTGATTGTATCAGCAGTGTGATTCTAATTTAATCTTGTAGAAGCACAATTCAAAAGATCAAACCTCACACACACACACAACTTATCAGATTATGTACAACCGTTACAATGCTTAAAGTGTACTCTGTTGTTGGCTACTGAAATGCAGTTACACATACGTATGAGTGCAAAGATTGCACATAAAAGTCCAAGTACTTGAAAATGGTGTTACTTTTTACTATCATGTGAGTATATGTAGTATATCTCACTCATGCCTACAAGTACTTCAATTCAATCTCCTCAATAATCAAGGACTATGTCAGCATATCTCACAGTCAGTATCTCCAGATTGAATTGCTTGTATACTTGTATATTCACTTTCTACAAAGTGTAAATCATACCTATACAATACATTTTATTAAGAAGAAGAAGAAGAAGACACATTTTGAGTAAACTATACTATAGTGACACATTAACCTTGTAGTTATGCATTCAGCCAACAGAGGTCGGTGTTGCATCAGATATGGACATAATTCTTCTACACTAACGTCCCGCACCACAGGGAGCCAGTGTGTGATTATTGTTAATAACAGTTGCGAAGCAGTTGCGCACCCATATATTATCCATATTTTGTCAAGGAAATGTGATATTTTCATCTGCTGTTAATAAACTGGCTCATTTTAATCACATTGAGCTGCTGGAAGAAGTTGTTTGGCTTGTAAAAATACAAAGGTCAACTTTTCACAATATCTGGCTCTCTGTATATTATTTATATATGGAATATCATTTACCAACTAAATGTAAACATTTAATTGGTAAATGTATCAAATAATTAGTTTATTGAAGGTACTAAGCTCAAATTCAAGTTTGAAGTTAAATAAACCTCCTCTCTGGATTTGTGACTTTGAAGTGTGAAGTATCACAATCAATAAGCACAGTTTGAGGGCCACATGCAACTTGTTAATTTCTCCTAATAACAGAAGACTCTTGGAATGTGTGATGTGTCATCTGAAGCACGCCTAGGAACGGTAGTATTGAGCATTTAAAAGCAATAAAACTTCAGGAGGTGTCAAACTGCATTTATGGATGTGCAGAGAGTGATGCATCCCTTTTTAAGAGTGCAGGCTCTGCATCATCACATTGAACCACCACATTCAGAATCACATTTACCATCCAGTCGAAAAGAAAATCTATCTTCCCATCTGCCAGCCGCTGAGAAATGTAGCAATGTGTGAGGAAAAATAATAACATAAAACTATATTAGAGATCCTCTTTGCCTAGCAGGAAAGGTATTGATTTTTCAAAGAATGTTTCAGAAAGTGTCTTCCACGGGCCAATGCTAATTCTCCTTCTTTTCTCACACCTCAAAGCCACAAAACAACATTTTCGGCCTTTCACGAAGCTCAGGGACTGGATTTATTTTGGGAAAAGTGCTCTTGTGCTCTTGGTTCCTTGTGACATATAGATGTGGGTGTGCGCAGCAACACAAATGTGCACCAAAGCTCGAATTTCCTGACAAGCCCTGTGAAGCATTAGATTAAAACCCTGACACGATTCTTTCAATAACTGTTGCAGGGTAACACGCCTTTTATTTCCCTCCATTTTTCACGGGAGAACCAAAATTCAATTATCAGATCTGATTTGTGCTGATTATTAATCTCCATTACTCATACAGACACAATGACTTATTTTTTCAAGTGGAAATGTAATGAGGGAGCTGATGGTTGGAGATAGGATCACCGTGGGGCATGCGGGTCATAGTTATGGACAAAACAGACAAGTATAGAGTTAAAAATGGTTTTCTGACTGGCACTATTAAACAATTCAAGGTGTTGATACGCATTAGCTACCAAGTACAAGGATACCACAGTACAGTGTATATGCCTTCACGTTTGTCTCTTCACGCATGTGAAGAATGGGAGAAAGGGTGGACGTGAAGGCAGAAAATGATGGTTTATACATGCGATTTCATGCTTGTGCAAGAACGAATTAAAGATGGTGATGACATACACAGAAAACAAAGGGAAAGACAAGTTTACTGAAAGAGTCCTGAGGCCCATGGAGGGGGAATAGGGGATGGAGGGAGAGGGACGGGAGGGAGAAAAGGCTGGAGAGAAGACCGCAGGGTTGGAACCAATTAGGCCAGGAGAGGCTCCCTCCACCTGCACTGCAAGGCCCCCAGGGGAGAACCCCAGTGACAAGATGAGGGATCATCATCATTACCATTATTTATTTGCTAAGCAGAGGCCGACTCTGGGGCCAATCCTGATAGGATTCACGAATTACAATGAGTGTCTCGCTTTTGGGGCAGGTTGGCTGCTTTTGGATCTGGAAACATCTGACTTATGCAAAAATAAACACCTTTTAATCAATTAGGCAGACCTATTAGACGCTCTGAAACCGTCATCAATAATATATGTGGTGTCACTGGAAGTTTGGAACATCATGTGAAGACAGCAGGTCAAACAAGCTGCTGAAATCAATTCTGCAGGAGCGAAGCCAGAGAGCACAGAAAAGCCAGGGACTATACCTGCAAAACATTTTGACATCATATTAATTATAATAATAATAATAATGCTGATTTTCTTTTATTCTTTTCAAATCAGAGTAATTTGATCAGGCTGCTTTTATAGGTTACTTGTGAAGTTTTTATTTGTTTGTTTCCCCCCCCATGAAATCATGTTTACAGAAAATTAACTTAATATAATTGAAGGTGAAAAAGCACTTTACACTGTTCAAAACTTTCAATTATGATGTATTGTGTATGGAAGCATTTATATAACAATATGTGTCCACCAGTCTGCATGGAGTATCTGTCCTTTGGAGCTGTCAGTATAAGAAATAGTGAAATGGTTATGCTTACAGAGAGCACACTGCTAAAATCAATAACGGATTTGTATTAAATCCAGATGTATTCGAGAAAGAATTGTGTAGTGTTAGCCTGTTTAACCAAAAAATGACAAGTGTCAGTACACTGCTTAAATAAATCGGAAAAGAACAAGTCTCAGTAAAAAAAACCAAAACAAAACTTATACAGACTATGAACTTGGACTTAGAACTTTACAACTTTACTTGTACCAATAAGTTGAAGTCTTTAAAAATACAACAGCAAATTAATTGGCTATGTTGATGTACAATATTTTACATACGTCAATCATCGAAGTGTAATTTTGGTACAAGAAGAAATCAATTGTTCGAATTTACATTTTTGCATGAAATTCTACATTTTAAAATTGCCTAAGTCATAACCACGTGTTTGCCATTTGTAACAAACCAAACCAGGTAAAAAATTTTTTTCTAAATTCAGCAAACTATGATTATTTTAATCATGTAAAGAACTCAACTCCAACACGGCATGCCATTCAAGAAGCATCGGTTTCTATTTGTCATCATCTGCTTTTACGTCTCTGTGTCTACCTGTACATGTTACTGTCTAATTATATATGTCTATATGTATATATTTGGTTCAGATTTTGATTTGGTTTTCTTTATTAAATTTATATTGTCGCCCATTCATTCCAGAGGGACAGGAAAAGACCAACCAAACATCCATTTACCAGAACAGAAGCTGGACAGCTTGCCGAGGTTTTGTGGCTTCCTCCTCCACCATTAATGTGCTGAAAGACCTTGGGAACCATGATCAGGCTCTGTGACAGACAATTAAATCAGCTTCTGAAGTGGCAGAAAGAAGCAGCCACTGGATATGGATCAAGTGAAAGGACCCTGACTGGGATGAAAGACCAACCAAGCTATGTGGTCAACTTTAGGCTTGACACCCCCTGCCGTGCGTGGTCCCGTGGGCTGATCGCAAGTGCAAGCAAGTAAACCTAAACTCAGTCTTGATCACCCTGGAGCTGGCAGCCTTTAATCAGGGTGTGAAATGTTTTAAAGGCCGAAACACCACATGATTCAAAGGTACATTACTGATGATGTGTACCAAAATCTACATACTTCCCATATCTGAGACACAGCTCCCATGCCACTCTCAATTAGTAATCCTCATGTGATTACCATCTTTTGGCACAATGGACAGTTAAACATCATGTCCCATGTTTAAAGTATTGGCATTGATGGATGGTTCAACATATTTAGCTTCTAAGATTCTTGTGCTCAATTAAAAAAAAGCCAAAGCAAAAACATAGGCAACTCTTCCCCAAAATCCAGTTTAGTCTATGTCTTCAGGGTTGAAGGTTTGAACAATGTGAAAAACTCTACTGGAGGTGGAGCAGCTTCAGTGGAAATCAGTGTAGCTTGATAACAGCTCATTAGCTGGCATGTTGCATTTCCTTTCACTTCACCTTAAAAGGATTAAGGACCTCCTTCTTCCTGTTTGACAGTCAGTCCTACAACCTGCTGATGAGCTGGCGTGAAGGCAGAGAGAACCTCAAACGTTCTGGAAGCAAATGAACAATCAGAGCAAGTTGTAAGTGTCTTCTGATCATTGTCCCAACACGCCAGTATTTCAATAGTTGTAAAATGATGACAATATGTTTATTTGCAACCGACTGACAAAACATGGACAGGCTCAGCGAGCAGGGCCGAAGCCTCTACTCTCTTGCCATCACTCCAACCGAACACCAGGTCCAGAGCCTGAGAACAAAGAGTGACGAATCACAGACGTTAGTGTTGGAAAAAGTGTCATTCAAATGAGTTAAAGAAGGAAAAAAGTGAAGCTTCCTTTTAAATGTCACTATTCCTCCGGTTTTACTGAGCTCCTCAGGAAGATTGACGTGCTGTGTGTTTGCTGAAGGACACCTCACCAAAGGTCTTTGTTCTACGTTCTGGCACAAATAAAAGGGTCACCTTGGAGGATCTCAGGGTTCTCTCCAGCTCATACACTGCGAGCATATAGTTCATATGTTCAGGGGTAAAATCATGAAGTGCTTTGAAAATGAAAAACTCTATTGAAAAGTAGTCGTATTTATAGGCAATATGCATTCAGTAGAATATCTGAGAATTTGCCAACATCAGAAGCAACACATTTTGTCACTTCCACAGTCCACCGCAATGTTTATGAAAGGAAAATGTAATTATTAAATCGGCCGCATCTGCCTGGATGATAAACGACCAATCTGTTTGGGCCAGGTTCTACTTTTTGAGTCGGGCATTTGTCTGTGTGTACTTTGATTTGGCGTCTTTTCGTGGAGGTCAACAGCAGGCAGGACTCCATCCATGTGTCAGCACAGGAGGTGTTCAAGTACAGAACATACAGTAGGTCAACCAATACACACCGACTGGAGTTCTGCTTGTTGAAAGGTGAATGGTGACAAAAATCCTGGTGTGGATTAACTTCAGCGGACCTAAAAGCTACATTGAGGGAGAAGAAATATTCCAGAATCTTCATTTAGAAAGCTGCCATATTGTTTTTCTTTGAATATGGTTAAACTTTAAATGTCAACCGTTTGTATTTGCTGTCGTATTTATTTTGTTTTTGTGTCCGCCATAAAAGTTCAAAATAAATAAAGTGCTGCAATGAACAGCTTTTAAAGTAATTTAATACAACACTATGTGTTGTTTTTTGTACAAAATCGACATGATGCAATGAAGACACACAATGCTGTTAAAATGTAGTTTTGCAGAAGGACATAGCAGCATATAATATAAGAATGGTAATATATTCAAACTCCACCTGAAACATTTACAAAATGAAAGACATTCAAAGGTATTAGATATTATGTACTTCATGATCACATGTTTAATAGATTTGTCATATGTTTTTTTCATCAAGGTTCATGTTTATGGGAGTGTTGATGAACCAGAAGGCCGACTGCTACTGCTTCGCTGCGTCTGAGGAATGGTACGTACAACAGATTTTCTTTCGTTTTCTCTCAACATTGCATTTGAATCCGAACGAGCTGAAGTGAAAGCGTACAAAGCTGTTCAATGAGTTTTGTTTGTAGAAATCAAGTCATGCCTGCAATGAGCCACAGATCATCTGTGAGCGTCTTGTCACTGGCTGTAGTATGATCAATGTGTGTGTCCTTTGTTTTTGTACACATGGGGGGGTGGGGGTGGGGTGGTGCGGGGTGGGGGGGGGGGGGGGGGGGGGTGGGTGGTGGTTTGCATTGGGGAAAACACTTTCTTTCTTTCTTTGTGTGTGCGTGTGGATAATACCGTGTCGGCCTGTGATTCAGGTGTTGTGGAAGAGTGACTATAGTTAGTCCATAACTCATGATGCTCTCCATTCAGAAGACACCTTAGGGCCCGCATTACACCCAGTGAGACTCAATCACAGCCTACGCTAAATCGATAATCCTGGAGATAGTTGGCGGGAGGTGTGTGTGTGTGTTTGTGTGTGTGTGTGGGGGGGGGGGGGGGGGAGATGGAGAGAAAGTGGCTGGGGGGAGATAGAGAAAAGGGAGGAGGAGAAGAAAAAGGAGATGGGGGATGAGAGGGAGAGATGAGAGAGGGAGAACAGGCCCAGGATGGGAAGATGAAAGATGAGGACTGATTTTCCCACAAACTCCCACAGGCTCCTTTGCTGACTGTGTTTTTATCTCAGGGTGTGAGGACATTGTTGAGGTGAAAGGAGAGAGAAAAGGGAGGGAGGAGAGAGTGACGGTTTCCCAGGAATAAATAAAAACTGTGAAAGAATACATCCTGCCTTCCAAATTTTAAAATACCTTTTGGAAATGTTGCTTCATCGTGATACACAAAGTCTTGAGTCAGCTTGTTTAGAATTGCAGAGTCATTTGATTGTTTAACTCTTTCTATATCTACAATCGTTATTCGAGCTTTTCTGCTTATTGACGGATTCTGCTAAGACATGTTGCCCAGCAATGTGCAAGCCAATTCACCAATAGTTTGCATTCATTCAAATCCAGCAGTAAACATGAAAAGCATACAAGTATGATACTGCTTGAGAAAAGAAAACAACGGGGTTGAGTTTCAAGCAAATGTTACCCAGACTGATTTAAATAGCTCGCAGCTTCAGAGCTATTTTTATTCCACAACTGTAGGACGGACTGAGAACAAACTCCAGTGGTCTGAGCCGGTGTAATGAACCGATGTCAGTGGGCTCCTTGTGCTCTTGTGTTTTTCTGGAAGCACAGAGGGTAACGGGAGAGGGACGATAAGTAGGAGCAGTGGAGCTCTGCTGAGATTCGATCAAAGACCGGTGGGAGATGGCAGGACACTTTCTGTAAGACGTATGTGGCCACAACAGGCCCACGTCAACAGGTCGGCTCGGAGATGGGCAGCAGAAAAACAGACCAAAACCTCCATCTGTCTCTTCCTTTCTCATGTGGCACTCTCCCCTCTCTCCATCACCCCTGCGCTGTCTTTCCACCCTCTTTCTTTCATTTACTTTGCCTCACATGCTCCGACTCTGTCTTGAACATCACTTTTTCTCCAGCTCTCCTCTCCTCTCCTCTCCTCTCCCTTTCTATCTCTCTCTGAGCCATTGGCGTATGCACCCCCACTCCTTCTTCCTCCCTTTCTCTCCGCGACTTGCTGTTGTTTTTGAGTGATGTGCGGCTGATGGCAAACGCTGGGCGATGACAGATGGATGTGACAAGCAGATGGTTTTGCTTGTCGTCTCTTTAATCACACAAATTCATTCGGCCATGCAGTTGAAGCTCTGTCTTGTCAAAGCAACACAAAGTGGAGACAAATTTATCCAGCGTGCCATAGATTTTGATACAGAAAAAGTTGAGGCATTTTTTTTATTATTGCTTTTTAAAGGAAAGTGGCTCAACATAATTCGGGGTCTTTGTGTTGAGGTCTTCTCCGATATTATTTTGATGGGTGTTGACTGGTATTTGGTTGTATTGCATGAACTTGAACTTTTTTATGACAGCTGTGATGATGTAAAGCTGGGCAAAGCGCAATAAACAATTGTCCTTGACGTAGTGGTTGTGGGATTGCTTTATTTATTGCATCAAATGTAGGATACACCAATGTATGTTGACAGTGGTAAGGCAATATATTCATTGGAAAGCTGAGAGGACGAAGAAGGTACTCAAACTCTGTATCAGATACACGTGTAGATGAGTTTATTGAGAAGTTGGAATAAAAATCGACTGCACCAAGTGGCAATCCAAATCTCCAGCTGCTCCTACTCATACTTGTATTCATGGTGAAACAACATGAAGCATTAATAAATGTTGTCGAGGATTTGTGCAGTATTTGTAATACAGTGGTGGTTCAATGTCGGCCGACTTTATAGCGAATGCACTAAACATTTTAGAACCTCCAGTCTATCCATCCATCTTTGATATCCCTTTATCCAACTAAGGGTCACTAAACTTATCGGCACTTCACAGAGACCAGTTATCCTCAAACACGTGTAGAAGGAACATGCATACTCTTCAAAGGAAAGCCACTACCTGGACTTTTTTCTATTGCTGTGAGGTGAGAGCGCTAACCACTGCATCACCACGCAGCCCTGAAACTCCTGATCCCTGGAAAGTAATGCTGCAAAAGAAACTGTGAGGTTTTTTTTATTTTGTTATTTCAACTTTCAATTCTAGAGATGCACGCACGCACACTCTAGTAAAGATAGCTCTGCAGACTGTTCAGATGAGAGGTGTAATTAACGCCTAAATGATCTCAGCACAATCGGCTGGTAATTGTCTGATAAGGTGTAATGTTGAGCTCACAAACAGGCCACAACACGCCCACAGAAACATATCGCACACGGAAACCATTTATCTTCACTCGTACAAGGAGATGAAGCAAATGATTCCTACCGGTGTGGAGATATGGTTGATCATTTCGCCTCATCCTTCCGTGCGGCTTCTTCTTTTTCCTCCATCTCACCATCAAGCCCTTTGTGTCGTAACGACCACAGCTCCCAATATGAAGGCGAGGCTGCCAAGGTCAAATTGACTTTAGATTAATTAACTGTCAATTAAGGGAGTAATTGTTTCATAATGCGGTGTGCCCCCGAGACAGGGTGTGTGTGAGCGGGGCAGCACTGTCGGAGCTGGTTTAACCCGATAAGCTGATGAGTGAAGCCTTGCAGTGAAGGAGGGAGGGGAAAGGATACAGGTGTATGTGTGAGAGGACAGAGATCCGTAATGCGTGTTTGTGTGAGGGGAGAACGACAGCGACGGAGACCTTTAATGAGCGAAACGAGCAATACATCCTCCATTATCCCCGAACAATAGCGCTGCTGGACCGAACTCCCTCCTCCGCTGCTATCAGAGTGCAGCAGGTCACCCTGATGTGGCTCCATATACGTCACAAACACATCAACACACACCTTGAGGTCGCCACACACACACACACACATACACACGAAATTCCCCACTGCAGCCGCACTCACTCAAATCAACATTCATCAGCACGTTCGGAGGCTGATGAATGGATGTATCCAGCGCCACAGTCGACCAAGGCACAGGGAGAAGAGCTCAGAGAGTGAGAACAGTGATGAAAACAGAATGAAAATGAGAAAAGGAGGAGGAAAAACAACTAAGAAGAAAGAAGACATGAATAAAAGAGAGAGGAGGAGAGGCCGTGCAGTGAACGTTGATGAAATGGTGATTGCCTCTTGGTTGCTAATGGTCGGCCTGGAGGGGTGTCAGAGAATGACATGTGCAGCTAAGCTCTTCCCTCGGCATTTGTCTCCCCTCCTCCTAATATTATCAGTGAGGTTTGCCTTCAAGACCTTTGCAGATGCTCTATCGAGGGGGCAGATCAATAAGAATTCGACTCTTTGTTCATTGTCTAAAATGGCAAACTTGGCAAATATCGGACATTCAGTTTTTTCCTCCCCAAAGATTAAGTACCGTTTGTAATTGTGCCTTAGTTTAGTGGTTGACGGAATGGATAAATGTCTTGAGCAACAGTTTTCTTGACACATTTTGTGAAACAAAAACATTTTTTAGTTTGCAAACAATTTTGAACAAAATCTTAAGAAATAATTATTAATCATGTTGCATGAAATAGACATGAAACTCAGGATTACGTGACTATTTTCACAATGTCAGTCACTTCAACCTCAATTCAAAGTTTTTTAATCAGTTTTGTTTAATGACTTATTTGTCTAAAAAAAAAAACGGCTGCCTCCATTCATTACATCACAATATCTTTACAACGTCGTTGCAAACTGTGTGAGATAACCTCGTAGATTTACTGGTTTGTGATATTTTCCAGGCCTTTTTAAAAGGAAGTGTTTTTGTAGAAGACGATAGCTTAAAGTACAGATTAGAAACTTAGTCACAGCGAAGTAATGTGACAAAGGTGTAGTTTTTGCAAAGTCTTACATTCTTCAGCTCATTTTTTTCTATCTAGCACATAAAGCCAGTGTTCGATTGGGGAGTTTCTTTTTCATAACAAAACCAAATATGCTTAGCTCAGGATGTTCAGGCCACAGTTTTTTGCCCCTTGTCTGATTTATTAAAACTCAGAATGTTGTAATTGCTCATAACTTCTTCAGTTATAAAAACTAAAACACAACAATGAACTGATTTCTTTGACGGGATTGTTGTCAAAAAACAATGAATCTGCTGTCCTTGCAATAATTTTTGCCATTTCACTTTCTTGATGGTATTTATCTTTGTTTTTAAAATCCAGTCTGTTTCTGTTATCTCAGCAGCTGCATCAAAGAAAGCTCAGGACATCTCTCCCAAACATACCAATGAAAATGTACAATTTCATGCAAACCTAAAGCACACACACACACAATATTACAGTAGAATTTGATGGTGTAAGTGTGTGGCTTTCATCATGTTTATTGCTACTCCATTATTAGTGGATGAATGTCAAATTCATTTTATTGTGCATCATATTTTTAACCATATTGGCTGATATCTGGTGATGCACCATATGACACTAATGTTTATTTCTCTGCACATGTATAAAAAGTTATTGAGACTTTTCAAACTTGATATCTGAGCTTTTTATAAGCCCAGTTTGATATTATACTAAAATTACAGGGAGTACAAATTAAAGAGAACCAGACTAATTACTGTGATCCAGTTGATCTGAACAACAGCTGGCAGTGTGTAGACGCGCACAGACGGCTACACCGCGTGTCACCTCAGGGAAACATCATCCCAAAGAAAATCTCTGCTTTCACAATTAAAGCGCCTTCATTAACGGGAAGCACACATTTAAAGCCTTTATGAAGATACTGTAACTCTTTATCTGTTTTTGTTTATCTCACTGGAGAACTGTCCATAAGCACTGGATGATATTCTTTGAACCCAAATCTATTTCAATTAGTGGATATATCTGCGAGCTGGTAATTGATTTCAGTGACTCAAGACTCTCTTGGTAATCAACTCCATTGCTCATGTTTTCAAACGTCTGTACATGGTTTTCTACAAGTGTTCTTAATTGTTTTTTTTTTCTTTCTTTGCTTTTCCCCCAAGAACTATTGAGCAGCACGAGTGATTGCAGCTTTCTCCAGTCATTGATCGGCAAGTTTGTCTGTTTCATGTTTGTCTGTCTGGAAGTGTGACATTAGGGCCTGTTGCATTCATGTGAAACACTGTGCGTGTGCGTGTGCGTGTGCGTGTGTGTGTGTGTGGATGGATAGATGATAGACAAATGGATGAATGATGGGGAGATAAATGGACAGGTAGATGAATTGCTGGACAGGTGCACAGATGGATGTGTTGATGGACTGATTATCTGAAAGATGGAGGAGAGGCAGAAGAATAGTGGAACGGACCAGGCGGATTGTCGTCAGATGAGTCTGATGAATAAATGGGCAGACAGATAGGTAGATGGCCAGGCAGAGATTGATAGGTGTTTTCAGTGGGCCACCTGCATCCTCAGTGTTTAGAAGAGGCTGGAGAGTAGATACTCATCCGTAATAGGGGTAATGGAGCTCAAAATAAACTCACAAACAACTCTATTTCTGTATTTCTCTACCCTCCCGCCCCCATTCACCCTCTCAGCGCACCCTCGCTGCCTTTCACACTCTCAGGAAGAATATTTTCCATGTACCAGTCACTCCATTTGGTATTTTCTGAGGGGCTACATGTTCTCAAAAGTAGAAACAAGCTCAACACTGGAAAGAAAGAAAGAAAAAAAAAACCCGACAACAACCTGATGCAAGTATTGTTGAAATAACGGTCTGAACAAGCAAACGCCATTTCTTCCCAGATCTTCATTCTGTTAGGATCATTTTCTCCAGGCAACAAAAACTTCTGCAGGATTAAATGCAGCAGAAGTTATTATTGACATTATTTTGGTCATCATTTGCATTGATCATCAACTTTTTCACTTTTTTTTTTTTTTAATGTTGAAACTAGTATATATAGAAGTGTTAAATGTAGTTTTGTGCAGTTCAAAGTCACATCTTAGAGGTTTACTATCAAAACCAAAATCTTTATAAACCAATTTATTGACCTGTTGTGGCAACATATTTTTTTTCAAGCTGTTGGTTTTGAGTATTTTCATGAACATTGCAAATTTCCATCTGCCCCTCCATCTATCCACCCACCATCCATCAAGGGTCATGTGAGGGTGGAGCCAGTCCCATCTAATGACATTTGAAGACAGCATAGAGTCTATTTAGTTTACAATCAATGTATTTTGTTGAAATTACACATTTTCTTAAGAATGGTCTGCTGTTAGTTTGCCCACTCATCCATTAGTCTTCGATACCTGCTTTAAGAAGCACAGAGGGCTGGTGCCCATCACAGGCAGAACATGCGGATTACACAAAATCAAGACAAATACAAGTTTCATGGACATTTGATGCCTCAGTCATGCTTGACTGGTTATTAGTTTCACAAACAGATTTATTGAGTTTTATTTGCCCTCATCGATGTGCAAGATAAATTACTCGTACATGTAGAATGTGCTTAAGTATTGTACATTCATGACTGAGTACTGATATTATGTGATGCCAGCAAACAATGACAAACACAAGACCATGCTCTTGATTCTGCTTCTGGGCAATTTTTTTTTCTTCAGTTTTCTGTTAAAATTAATTAATGTGTTTTCAGCCCATCTGAACAGTAACACATTACTGTCATCCTCTCCTCTCCTCTCCTCTCCTCTCCTCTCCTCTCCTCTCCTCTCCTCTCCTCTCCTCTCCTCTCCTCTCCTCTCCTCTCCTCTCCTCTCCTCTCCTCCCTCAGCAAATCGGCTGGACACACACTGATAGCTGAGATTGTAAAGAAAACAGTCATCAGGCGGTATGGTTTTGATGGTTTGACTGCTGTCTGTACCTGTCTGTATTTTCTGTAAGGCAAGATGTTTTTGTGTCTGTGCGCGTGCGTGTATGACCGGGCTGACAGGTGGCAGTGGAGGTGGTAATGCCACCAGCCACACACTCAGGATGTATTTCCATGCCCCCCCCATCTCATTTAATGGTCATCCTGGTGGTTCCTGCATTCAAATCCACTCATGTTAATGTGTTTTAGGCTTTCATTCTGCTCAATCTTAAACCATTTTGTATTAGCTGTATTGATTACGACTTCGCTACCAATAATTGTGCAGATAACTGTTATCTGTCGGTAGAAAATGCAGGACATACAGATGGGCCGCGCAAAAGTGAAGAGTCTGCAGGAACTGAATGGGGGTTAAAAAAAAAGGGAGAGAAATCAATAGAAGGTAAGCAGTTTTTAGTCTCCTGAGAAAAGTTCAGGAAAGCTGCCATGACATCCCTCTGCAAAACATGTTGTCTTTCAAACAGTGAAAAGTTTGAGATAGCTGAGAAGCAATGATTCCTGCTGGGCCAGAAAATACTTAGTAGGGTGAATTTGGAATAAAAACCAACAATTTCTGACATTTGAGGTTAATACAAGCATATTTTACAGTTATGTGTTTTGAGATGATTTTGGTGTAGATATATAGTATTTTTTTCTACTCTATTACATTTTAGTGCCAATATGATATACTCAGTGTTGCATCCATTTCGACGTGGCTTTATTTTGTTTGGCTGTGTGAATATTTAACGTGGTAGAAGGAGTTGCACGTCTTTGAAGAAAGTCAGGAGTGACAGACTGAAAGACTGATGGGTACTGACTGTACTGTTTCAAGTCTTTGTCTTCACGTAAATCACTTGTATTGCTGAATGACAGAATGGTGCCGGTGATCAACACACACCCTCTTGAGAATATGCCCATTTTCTATAAACAGATTCTGAGACACAAACTGTCAAATAAAATCTGATGGATGCAGTTTAGTTACTTGTAGTTTAGATTCTACAAATCAAACCTGGGACTTCTCAAGGAATGTTAAAAACATGGTATGTTTGTTTCTCTCTGGTGGAAATCAGACACTATAATGGACAACATGGACTAACCCTACCCAATTAAGAGCATCAAATTCCCAGCTGACCTCACCTGGACTACGAAGATCCCCTATAGGTGCAAATATTGCAAAATTTGCACATAGCATTTTTACTATTTCCTTCCATTCATCCATCCATCCATCCACCTACCTCAATCATGTCTGTTAGAGAATTCATATCACATATCACACACATTCACACACCATTGGAGGCTGCAGCCATGCAAAGTGCTGTCACTCCAATGGGAGCAGTTCGTACATTCCTACCTATGGGCAATTTTTTTCAGTTCATCGGGTTATTTCCTACAGTTGTTCCTTTGAGCTCAAGTCTGTGAAATCAGTTCACCTAACGTCATGATGTGACCACAGACACACATCTGTGTTTAAAAAAGGAAACACAGATGTGCAGAAGGTGGGACAGGTAGCGGAGTAATCCGAGCCACATCGCACACAAAAGCACCCCATGGTCACCTATTTCTGATTATATTTTGACCAAGAGACAGAATCTTTCATGTCGCAGTTTCAAAAATAATGAAAAAAGAAGCACCACAAGTATAATAATGAGAGAGAGAGAGAGAGAGAGAGAGAGAGAGAGAGAGAGAGAGAGAGAGAGAGAGAGAGAGAGAGAGAGAGAGAGAGAGAGAGAGAGAGAGAGAGAGAGAGAGAGAGAGAGAGAGAGAGAGAGAGAGAGAGAGAGAATGTCGTGTGTCAAAGGTCAATATGGGAGACCATATGGGAGAGGGAGTGAAAAAATATATAGACCAGTAACAACTGGGTGAAGGTTATTTTGTATAAACTGATGAACAGAGGTGGGTTTGTCTCCTTGCCAGGTTTGCGGTTGGCAAAGAAACGCTGGCAGCTCTGAGAAAAGTAGTTGGCTCGCAGCTTTTCTGCTGCTAAATTAAGAACATTTTATGCTGGTATATGCAAACTGCAACCCCAAATTCAGTTGTCATGACCTCTATGCAGACTTTTTGTGTTTTAGTTAACCCTGAGGGCAATTGTCCTGAACACTGATGTAATGAAGACGCTCAGATTAAATCTGACTGTGTAATGTAAGAAGACAGAATTGTGACATCCAGAGTAATTGTGTCAACCCCCTTACTTGGGAACTGTACCTTATCTCATACTGAATCCATCAACTGCAGCATGTGTCTGCTGTGTATAATGTGATGATGGCCTATCAAGCTACATTGATATCAGTACTGTTATTTTTTTTTTGTCTGCTCCCAACATGATGGTTCAAGGTTTCACACCAGATCATAACAATCTGATCCCAACAACCTTTTTCCAGATTGCTTTGCAACAACCCATAAGTCACAAGAACCACATTAACAGCATCTTGCAGTAGTATCAGCCTACATGTGCCTTTGTTTATAGAAAGAAGATATGTGGATGTTCACTGTGATCAAAGCTGCTGTTTTTAACACACTGTAGGAATGGAGGCAATGGGTTGTACCTAATGGAAATACAGATCTCGATATTTTATTGACAAAGTCACTCAGAGAATCACAATCTTCTCTTGCTGTCTTCACACACCAATCATGTCTGTGAGTACCGTGTCAGTATTTATAAAGTCACGACCTTCCCCTCTATGACCTCTTGATCTTCTTCCAGCACGTATAGTTTACTAGCCGGCTGTCTGACACTGGATAAATCACATTTGATTTGCACTCCCGCTCTTCCCCTCATCCCCTCAAATAGTGCTCTCTCGAGGAGACGCGTGAATACCAACTAAAGGCAGAGACTCAACAGCCTGATGAGGGCGAGACAGAATCAATGATTCCCAATGGCAGGCTGGGCAAAAAGTAAAATGCAGAGTAAGGTACTAATTCGTATTCCTTTTTGTGTTCGGCTAAGTGTAAAGGTATCTGCGCTTGATGAAAAGAAATTGCATCATTTTTTATGTGGTAAAATCCAAAAACTAATCCTGTAACAAAGTACTGTTACTAATATGTGGTGTGTCGTTACAGCCAAAACATTATGGCCACTGATAGATGAGGTAAAGCCTGATTGTCTTTATGTTCTCTCACTCTAAGTAGAATATATTTGTCCTCACTTGAACATTTTGTCCTCAAGGATAATGTTAAAAGCTGGAAAAATAACTAAATGTTTAATTTTAACAGAGCATGTTCAAACCAACAGCTTGCAGATGAGCTCATGGAGCTAAAATCTCTGGAGATGTAAAAAGAAAGATATCAAAATACGTATCATTGCACTGCATTTTGTAGGTTATGGGGACCAAAAGGAGAAGCTACACAATATTAAATATGGTGGTGATGTTAGCTCTCTTGTATAACACAGAAAAGATCCTATGTTTGTGTGTTTCCCTCTGAGAAGTTTGCATGTTCTCCCAGTGTGTGTGTGAGATTCTGCTGGTTTATTTCCATCGTCCAAAAACAAGAACTTGAGGTTAATTGGTGATGTTGAACAGGACTGGAGTGGCTGTGGCTCAATAGACGTAGCAGAGTTTTCATTTCAGGTTTACCAGTTCAATTCCCTTCACAAATTCTTCTTTTGTTTAAGTGATGTTGGGCAAGACACTGAACCCCACGATTCTCTCAATGGTAGGTGAACATCTTGCATAACAGCTGTTCCTACTGGAGTTTTACATTGTGCAGTTTGAGGAATGTGATAGTATAAAGCACTTTGAGAGCTTTTGTTGAGAGAATAAGCTCTATCGAAGAGGACTGGGTGACTTCACTGATTCATAGACCAAACGTCTCAAAGAAGGAAAAACAGGAAGTGCATGTGTTTCTTTTGTTGACGTTTTAGGGGTGATGAAATCGATGTCCAGGTTCTTGTCCGTTTTCTGTCTATGCTGAGATATCTGTGTCATCCGTTGGACAATATTCCCTTCAAATGATCTCCACTGATGTGTGATGTCCTTCAGATGTTCAATCACGGCACCTTGCCAGCTCACAGCACAATGAAACCATTGCAGTGGTTTTATTGCAGCAACATGATTGTCACTCCTTACTATTCTGAGGCACTTGATTTGGCTCCTTTTGACTTTTTCTTCTTTACTGAGAGCTTCTGTTGACATACTGGACGAGGGTAATCATTACTGGGGCTTCATGCACTTAAAGAAAGCAGCTTTCAGGGACACAGTATTGTATATACTTGAATGACTGGAGCAAAATTTTCACTTTTAAAGCAGTATTGTAGTACCAAAACATTTGTTGCAGCTTCTCTTGTATTTCCATGTAGCTGCAGGTATGGGGGCTATGATAAATCACAGTACTGTATCATATTCAAATAACCAGGCCTGATACTACAAATTAATTTTTAGGCATTTCATTCTCGCGGAGGAGATACCTGCTGAAACCGTTGGAAGCCTAAAACTCTTTAATAATAAACTCTTTCAGGACATATTTCTTTGTACAACAAAATTTTGATATTCTTTGAGTCCAGAGTGCAAATTTCACCATTATTATCCATTGTTAAAAACATCTCTTACCTGGACAAAAGTTAAGACTCGAAAATATTAAACTTTCAGTCATTTAAGAAGAGGGGATGTATACCTATTTACCAACTTGAGCAAAGTTAAAGAAGAGGCTCCAAGGCATGGGAGACCTCAAGAGACACACGTTGACAAGAAATAATGCATCTGAAAGAACCCATTGGAGGGTGCAGATGGAACAGATGAGGACAAGATGGGGTGAGATGAATGGCAAAAAAAGAGGAAGATGAATATAATATATCTGCAGGCAGTTTTGCTCAAAAAATAGTAATACACAGATGTTTATGTATCTATGTGCTCCAACTCTCCAGATGTGGGTATATGTTCCTTATCAATGGCAGGTCTTCTATATGCGACTATGGGAGAAAAGCTGATTAGATTTGAATGATATATCATCTCACCAATACACTAAAGGGTGGGGTAAACATCTTTTTATTGTATTTTTTAGTCACAAGTTGTGAGCTTCTCAGTTGTGGTTAGTGATGCCCAGTTGTGGTTTAGTGAAAGAGAAGAAGCACTCTCAGATAAACATATTTTCAATTAGACAAGTGGCCAGGAAAATTAATGCACCTGTCAGTATCACGTTATGAATTCAGACAGTTTACATTCAGAAATACAGACATGATCATCAAGACCCTGTCTCTTGGGAAAAATAAAAAATAAGGCACGCTCTTGCAACAAAAGCTTTTTTTCCCTCATTTTCATTGGAAAGTAAATCTGATTGTGTTTCTGTATGTGTGCAGTAATAGAAGATAAATTCTGTTTCAAGAAAATGAATTAGTTAGAAGAGTGTCTTGTTGAGAAATGGCACTGTCATGAAGAGAAGGCATGAGGATGGCGATAATAAAGCAAAATGATCTCAGCAGCCAGAGTAAGTGTAACAAAGCTGTATGGATACAATAAGACCATCAGTGAAGCGACCCATCTTTCATTTGTGTCTGTTGTTGGATGTATGTTTTCATTTTACATTGACGAAAGTAATCCATCGTATGAAGTTAATTTGGGAATCTATAACAAAAAAAAAGAAGAAGAAATGCAGGTTGGTATTGCTTTTAGGTCCACTATTATACAATTTGCAGATTTCTATAAAGTAGAAAGTGTCAGACTTGACATGAAAAGTGGTGGATTTAAAATGTTGTTTTTTCAGGATTAGTTTTTGTCTGAGTCCAGGTCAATCTTTGCTAGATGTCAGAAATCTCTATTTGGTCTTGTTATTATTATCATCATCACCATTGTCAAATATCTTAAAAGCAAGAAATGTATTACATTCTGTGTGTAGTGTCAGAAACACACAATGTAATGATGTAAATCACTGAAACCTTATTAAAACTAAAAAGTAGCACAGAGATAAGAGTTTGCAAACTGAAGTGAACAAAGAATATGGAGGTATACAACAGCTCTTGATGTGGTCCATCATTTTGTCGCTTTGGGAATCTGGAAACTATTGTTTAGGGGCAGATCTGATCACTTTGCTTGTTGCGTCTCTTTTCCTGCTTTTTATTGGTTGCTATTTGTTTGAACTTGTAGCAGCAGTCACAGAATGTGAATTTCTGCTCGAGTCAAAAAATAATCTCGTAC
The DNA here is from genome assembly GCF_963422515.1 of Blennius ocellaris. NCBI lineage: Eukaryota > Metazoa > Chordata > Actinopteri > Blenniiformes > Blenniidae > Blennius > Blennius ocellaris. The sequence goes on along the minus strand of NC_137653.1, from coordinate 10,219,062 downwards.
TGACTGTGGTCACATAATGATGACAATAGTCTCACTCTTCAAGGCGAGGAAACAGATGAGGAAACAGATTCTAGGCCATGGCAAGATATATTATCACAGTTGTTCATCTTCCATATTTACCAGAAGTCTAAAAATACTTTGGAGGACCAAGGAAAAAAGTATTAACATTCTACATTTTTGTAGGCTTTGAGCTGCTCTGCAGTTTAGTACACATGAAAAAAAGGTAAAGGTAAAATCAACACGCAATGTGCAGTTTTCCAGAGTGCAGCAGCTTGAGACCTGTGAAAATTAAATTAGCCATGTCAGAAATTGATATTCACTTTCACATGAGCTTTATGGTGGCCATAGTTGCTCTCCATTAATTCACTGCTGCAATGTTACATGCTTGTGCCTGGTAAATCATACACCAGGGTTTGATTTTACCAGCCAAACATGCACATATGCCCAGGCATGCTCATACTGGTTTAAAAATGGCATACAGAATGAGTGCTGGCTCTTTGGTCCCTGTCCTGTTCCAGCTGGGATCTTATCAGTGTGTGAGGTGGGTGGTAATCACAAGATATAACACATCAGGCAGCTGGCCGGACTACTACAATGGAGGGAGCAGCCCCGCTCCGGCCACAAAGCCATCACACTCTCAGCAGCCAATGTGTCCTTGAAATTGAGAGACTGAGGTGGGAAAAAGTCCAGCACCCAATAATTATGAGCTTGGCCAAACCTGTCCAGACTTTGATTTGACTCTTTTTTTAAACTCTGCCTATTTTTCAGCTTCATATTGGATTTGTGTCTCCTTCTCTACAGTAACTCTCTTACCAAACACTTGAAAAAAGAAAAGCTTTTACTCCATGGACAGGTACTTAGTAAAAGTTTCATTATTATGGATTTTATTTTTAATAGATTTTAGCTATTGTATATATAATCACAGAATCACGTTTGACTTTGTAGCCACACTCAACGATCTTCATCTTGTATCGATGAATTTTGAACCAAAACTATATGTATTAGATGTAATGCACACAATGAACTTTATGTTGTAATGCTTTGGGAAACATTTTGGTTATACATAAAATACTTTTTTCATCGTGAAAGTTATATCAGATATGGCATGCACGCTAAAAGGAATTTGGTATACTTTCTTCTCAAAAGGGTTCCTTCCTTCAGGCACTAGTATCACCTCTAGTAAGAGAATAGCGTCAACATGGTGACATTGTGTGTTGTGGGATTGTTTAATCTAAATTCTCTTATTCCATCTGCTGCAGAGCCTCTCTCCAGGGGTCCGGCGCTGCCCCGGTACTGGCTGTCACTGCTCTGTTCCTTGCCTGCCTAAATGAACAGCCCTGCCTGTATCTCAGGGTCACCTTCTCTATCTCCAATCCTCCACTACTACTACTACTACCACTACCTCATCTCTCTCTTGCTCTCTCTCTCTCTCTCGCTCTTTTTTCACTTGTTATTTTATCTTTTCTTTATCAGTATACTCTCCATACTCAATAACGTTTCCTTTACTTTGACTCTTCTCTCTGATAGGCATCAATACATCCATATACGATCAAATTGGCCTCAGCAGCAGTATTACATTTCACTGTCCGTGTTATCAGACAATCAGACATTGATTATTTGGCAATACAGAACAGGATTACTCGCCAGTTGAACCCCCTTGCCTCTTCTTTCAGAAACGGCTTTTTTCTCTCCTCCTGGTACAGGAAGGCATTTGTTGCAACATTACAACACAATGGAGAATGGATCAGAAGTACTGGGAAACTTTCTTCTTCAGGGAGTAATTTGACAAAGCTGTTTTGGCATGAACACAGCAAAAAGTAGATTATAGCTGTGAGTGCAGACAAGTCTGTAATCCTGAGCTCAAAGCTGCTGTTGGATTTCTTTTGTCTCATGTGCTGCAAAAATCTGCAACAACTGTTTAAATCTGGATTTTTCAATTCACTGAGACTGAACTTTGCTTTCCCTCCTTGTTTTTTCTTCCTAAATTCATAAAACAATATTAGCAGGTTTTTTCTTCTTCTTTCAATTCACATTTTAACTTTGCTGTAAATGAATCTTGAAGGACCTGACTTGAACTGGACCATAGTTTTTCAACTATTTCTGTTGTGGAAATAGTTAAAGGTAGGAAGTGAAAACAGTTCAGTGGTCAATATATGCCATTCCAGCATTTGAAGAGGTGGAAGCTTCATAGCTTTGTTCAATACAACTAATTTGATATGACATTTAAAAAGGAAAGTTTGTAGGATTCACTAAAGCAACAGACAAGCAGGCTGCTCCACTAAAGCAACAAACTACATTCAAAAGTAAGTTTAAATACAATCAAGAGAGTTAAATAGCTCGAAGGATTACAGTGCTGTTTGTTTAATTTATTGCATTGGACATCTAGCTCATTTCTATGGTAGAAAATCAAGTTGTTTTGGGGTTGTTTTTTTTTGCCTTTTCTAATTTTTGGTTCCCATGATATGTTATTGCTATATTTCACCCTTTACCTTACCAGAGCAGTGAAGGTATGTGACAACAAACAATATAATTTAAGACATTTAAAGTGGTCACAACTAGTTTTTCCAACAGATGTCTGACATTTGTCCCACAGCATTGCTGAGTCACTTCACACTGGATTGATTGTGCCATTTGTCGCTTCAGTCAAGGAGCTTTAGGAGAAATAGTCAATTCAGATGGTGATTAACAATTGTGGAATAAACCAAGAAGAAATTAATGTAATTTTGTACACAATAAAAGCCACTTTGACAAACATTGAAATCGGGACATATTTTATTCGTGCAGACTCCTGCTATGTTGGGAGTAATTTGGAGTACAGGTTCTTCGTTGGACACGTTGACAAATAGACATACCGAAGTGGCGAATCATACCTGCAACCTTGTGATTTAAATGTGCAGTTGTGGTTTGACAATGAGAAGCAACAACACTGACACAAATGGATAGATGGAAGGAAATAAATCTTCCTGGAGTCTCGTCTCTGGTTTTGGAGCTAAAGTGTTTAATGGCTGATGAGGATGTTGCGGTTATGGAAAGGCGGCGAAACCAAAGAGAAAAACAAAGGGTAGTGATGTGATTTGTGCAGATGAATTGATTTTGGTACAGTGGAAAAGCGGAAATGAAGAAAATCGAACAGCAAGGATGTGTTTTGTAAAGATAAAGCATTAATGAAAAAGCTTTCTCACTCACATAGGCTTCAATGTAGATTACATTGTGAACATAAGGATTCGAAATGTTCTGTTTTCATCTTTATCATTTTTGTTAGTTAAATTAAAGGGAGATTTGGCTTCTCAGGGTTCAGCCTTCCATACTGTTGTATTCTTTGACTGTAGTTGCATCATACTGAACTCAGAACAAATACAAGTATAAATTACTTTTCTTTCTGCCGCTGAGAAGGTTTGCACATATTGCAAATTAGAAATTTTTTTTCTCTCGAATTGACTGTAGCTTCCAATTAAACCTTGAATATTCAGAGTAATTATGCTGCGCTGAGGATTCCAATTTCCACCCCGGGAGCCTTTTGATTGATCAATAGATCAATTCAGCAATTAATCACCTCATTAATTACATCAGGTGCTGATTGTGATCAGGTTGAAGGTCAAAACACAAAGCGATGAGCTGATATACACACACTGACAGTTTCTGTTAATTAGCATTTCTCCGTCCAAATTTTTATAAATGATCCAATTAGTCTTTTTATTTTATTTTTGTATAATAGGCAAAGAGAGTGGAATGTACTTATCACAAGTAAGTGCATTTGGTAAGTGTAAAAGAAACTCAATATTATTATAATCTAACCCAGAGACATGACCTTTAACTCAGTATTGTTTTATCTACTAACAGCATTAGGGAAAGAGCTTTTAAGGAGTTGTGACAATTTTTGTTTTAAAGCATTTACTCTGATCCTGTTGCTGCTGACAGAACTGAGCATGGCTCCTTCGCGACTCCAAGACGGTGCATATTATGAAACAAAAACAAGAAACAGACAAGCATAAAAAAGCACGAGTCAAAAATATTGAAGTACTTCAGACTACCTATTTCACAATTTATTGATGGTGGTTGCATTTTGGCTTCTGCCCTCCAAGGGTGTGACCTGATCTGTGTTGAGGGACTTCTACAATGGGACGCATCAGCAGTGGAATTTGAACCAGCAAACGTCTGGTTCGAAGCTGGCTTTCATAACCACAACCTGTAGGCCACCATTGTCCTTGTTTTTTTTAATTAATGGAAAACAGAAAGGAAAAAAAATTGATGAGTCAATTTTTAAAGGTGCTGTTTGTCAATTCGTATATGCTTGAGTTGTAAGAATTGTAAAATGACCCCAACCAATCAATAGCATTATGTGTGGTGGTGGTGTTGATGGTGATGATGATGATGATGATGATGATGATGATGATGATGATGATGATGATGATGATGATATTGCAGAGATGAGGAATGGTAAAACTCCTGATCTGGACACTGAGGGCTTGTAATACTGATAATAGAGAATGAATGTTGGACATACCGTATTTCTTAGCCCAACAACAGTGGTGAAAGTTGACCTCACAGCTTTAGAAATCTTTCTATTTACGTATTACATTTATGCATTACACCCGTACATAGAGTGCACATAAAGTCCTTCGAGTTCAAATTCAAACTAGGGACGTTTTTAAATCAGTAAAATCATGTGTGATAACATTCTAGTTCACTTTGATTGCACACATTTAATCTTTCGGCCTCCCCCGACTTCACATGCTTGACTTAGTAACACCAACAAGGTTGCATCATTCCCTTATTCCTTTTCCATCCTTCGCTGTTCTTTCACTTTGTGACGCCCTCATTGTTTACACACAGACCCAAACAGTGTTTATTCCCTATGGCCAGCTCTCTCCTCTTGCGTAAGTGATATGGTTGGATACTAATTGCATTAGCCCAGCGGGTTATTGAAGTTTTGCTCTGCAACTTGTGGTCAGCACAGAAAAGATGACCTGGGTCACCAAGCCAATCAGCAGGTTGAGCATCAGTGAGCGCACGCGGGTGGGGCGGTGAGTAGTGAGACACAGCGTGGGTCCCATCAGTGTCAACCACACAGGGAAATATGGAGGTCATTTAACTGCAACAGAGGGACACTGAGATGGGGTTTTAATACTGAGCTGTTATGGATAAGAGCCCCTCTGCTCTGCGTACTTTAAATGCTTCGAGGAACTCCGCTTTCCTGATTTTGTGCAAACTTTGCTTTACCTTGCCTGTTTACATCTGTTATTGTACACAAAAGAAGCAGCTTATATCAGATATGCTCTTCTCTGCTCTTATCACACTGAAGCACAGAGTGGTACACACTCACTTGCTACGTCTTAAAGTGCAATTGAACAATCCAATACAACAGCTCAGCAGTAAAATTCCCTTCACACTGGTAATAATGCTCAATTGTGCTTGAGATAGTGATGGAGGTTTTAATTTCCCTATCTATCTATCTATCTATCTATCTATCTATCTATCTATCTGTCTGTCTGTCTGTCTGTCTGTCTGTCTGTCTGTCTGTCTGTCTGTCTGTCTGTCTATCTGTCTATCTATCTATCTATCTATCTATCTATCTATCTATCTATCTATCTATCTATCTATCTATCTATCTATCTATCTATCTATCTATCTATCTATCTATCTATCTATCTATCTATCTATCTATCTATCTATATCTATTTATATATATGTAATTCCTATTTTTTTGGGGAGATTCTACATCCCCAAAATTAAAACCTTTCTGCACATTATTATTATTATTATTATTATTATTATTATTATTATTATTATTATTATTATTATTATTATTATTATTATTATTATATTTTATACTAAGCTCACCAATTGATGGCTGGTGAGTATATCTGTAATTTAAAAATACTCCATTGAACATTAACATCCAGTCGCTCTAAAGCTTTTGATTTTACCAAAGCAAAGTGAATCGAACGCCAGGATATGATCACGGTCTGGTAGGATGTCTGTGATTAATTTTAATAATAACACTGGTGAGTAGCTAATTAAATTCTATGACTGGACATGGTGGAGGCTGATTAAGAGGGGTAGTCAGAGGGTATGGAAATGACAGCGGGTCGTTATTTAAGACTTGGGCAGTCTGTCTAGATATTCTTAAATGGGCCTGTTTGAAAGCATTCCGGAGCATACACATTACACAACACACTCGCATATAGCACAAGCTGTGAAATATCTGAGGTATGAGAAGACAAAATATACCGTAAGAGATTGCACACAGACAATCTTTCTGAGTCGGTTTCTCGAACGTCGCTCTGAGTTTCCAATAAACACGGGTCAGGCCTCAGAGAAACTTCTCGCTTTAGAGGAGCACGATAGACTAATGAGTTTAAACACGCACTCCACCAGAGGCCAGACTCCCAGGCTGCTGCAAAGCTATAGCAGTGTATATCAAGATGTTTTTTGATGTAAACAGAGCATTTGTTTTTTATTCCTTTTTTCAAAGTAACTAGCTGTCAATGGGTTATTGGAGGCAGGGGACCGTTCAGAGTAAAGAAGAAAATACATTTAGTACCTTGACATATGAGAAGATGAAATGAAAACTATATGAAAGGAAAGAGGTCAGTTTATACTCCTGCTTAAACACACATTTTTATTTATATATTTATGTAGCAGTAGTGCAAGTATGATAAGAAAAAACATAGGAAAAGTTTTAATGAGGCATCAGTCAGAAAGAAAAGGTTTTAATGAGACAGATCTCGCCCACACATCCCGCTACATGACACACACACGAAAAAAAGGCCCGCTTACAACACTACAAATGGGAGTGAAGGAAAGGGAGTGGGGCTATTTGGGACACAATGTCAGTGCTGATTGTCAGAGAGAAGATTAGAGGGGAAGGGATATAATCTTTACTTTCGCTGGACTAACTGCAGAAGAGTCTGAAGAGAGAGAAATCGGGGTGCCGAGGCAATTCCAATTTGTCGTGAGGGCGACGCTCGTTGGTCACCGAGAGTTAATGAGGCGCGGCCTTGAGCTCTAAGTCATCCTGCCACCGCCGCCGATCCCAGCCCTGATTACTGTAATGAAATGGTCAGGAGATTATTAACCAAACGCCACTATACACACACACACACACACACACACACACACACAGAGTAACAGCAGCATCAGCCCACACACACTGTACAGATTCAATCTCAAGCATTCCACACACTCAAAGACAAACACATACAATGTAACAGAAAAACAAATTGAGTGAAAAGTGATACAGAAAATACTTAAGACATAAATAACAGACAGAGACTTGACTTGTTCCAAACACTCCTGTAGAATGAGAGAGTAATGGTAGTAAATGCCCAACTCTAAAACATATTTTTATGAAGTGTAGGAATATATAACGTACAGAGGACCTCCTGCTTCTGTGAAGATTTGTTTTGACTCCTGCGGTTCCGCCACAGTTTCTGAGCTGGTGGCACAACAGGTTACCGAAATGAGTTTGACTGAATGAAGTATTGTTGCGTTCTTGTTACATTTGTACAACAGCAGGGAAATTATTGAGCGAACCTATATTAAAAAAACAAAACAAAACAAAAAAACTGAAATCTGAATATATAAATGCAATTTTATCCATATAAAACTCTCAGTAAAGGATGTTTGCATGATAAAGAATAGACAGTGCAACATATCACAGGTGAATTGTGATTTGTATGGGCCACCAACCAGTGAATCATTGGCAAAAGGCCAGAGTCAAACTGTGCTGTGTTTTTTAGTGTTTAGTGATCTTGCCTCACAGTGAGGATATATGTGATTCGAGTTTGATTAGAGGCCTTTCACTGCAGAGGTGCTGAAGTTCATCTCATTGGCTCAGTCAGCTGGTATCTGCTCTGGGACTCAAATACTGCAAACTGGATAAAGTGGCACAGAAGATGGATGAACGTATTTATATAAGGTCTAACAACTTATAACTTTACTAAACTAATTTCTATGCCTAGCCATGTGAAAAATGCACACATTAAACAATCTACAGGAAGAAGTCTTTTTTAACAGGAAGAAACCTGTAGAATCAGGCTCAGAGGTGGCGGCTTACTGCATTTCCAGAGAAATTGATAGACAGATGAATGTCTATTGTTAAATCATGTTGGAATACTCACATTATGTGTGTTGATTCATTTCAATGCTCCTGTGAATGTGTGAGGCAATAATATAATCAATCTGGGATACAAAGTTGCTGTAAAAACATGCAGAAGAAGTAATTCTGTGACAAGAGCCCCTTTAAGACACTTTCGATCTTTGGTCCCATTGAAATGAACCTTGTTGCAACGGCTGCATTTGTGCTATCCATCTGTGAAAGTGGGTATGGCACCATCTGAAACCAAACCAGAAGACACCATCTGTTCAGAAAGCAGCACAACGCTCACTCCTCCTCTGACTGACAGAGCTTTATTGTGACCAAACAAATGGTTTTAGTTGCACAGTGAAGACTACATTACTTTTCTTTAGAGATTCTGCTCCCAAGTTAAAAAAAAAAAATCTCTACGTGATCAGAAATTGAAAAGGAGTGTATGAGTTTTTCGATTTTTGATCTATTTTGGTTTGGACCAGTGAACAAATGTAAATCAGGGGTGCACAATTTATGGCAATATCAACATGTATATATATGCATTATATATAATCACAAAAAACTAACTGAACTGCAATACGTTGTTCGATGCACCATGACAAAATGTTAAAGGAAAGTGTGATTGATTCACAAAGATTGTGTTTAACTATTATTAAAAAAAGGCTCTTATTTATACAACATGATGGCTACAGGGCACAAGACAATGTCATGGTTAATACTTTGTTTCTTGTGTTGTTTTGATTTTCTGTCTCCTTGACTTCTCTTACTTATGTCTGATTGCTGCTCCCCGCCCTGATGTGTTTCACTTGTGCTGTGGTATTGGTTGGGAATCTTCTGTGTGTTTCAGTCGTTGGTTCATCTGTGTCTCTGTGTGGGTAGTTCTCTAGTGTCTCAGTCTGTGTACCTGTATCCTGCTCCTCAGTGTCTCGGTAATTATCTGCTGTGATCTCGAGGACTCTGTTATTTTGGTCATTTAAATGTATTATTTTTTGGGGTTGGAATAAACATAAGCTCCTGTTCCACCTATGAGTGTGTCTGGCATGCTGAGTCCTCCTCTGAGCCAAACCGAATTATACAATTTTTTTTTTAAACAGTCGCAGTACAGCTGGCGTTAAATTGAGGAACTTTATGATTTTGAAGGACTGATATTAAAGCACAATGACATCAATATCATATACTTGTGTTCGTATTGATTGAAAACCATATTGCCATTGCGGTAAGTGACATTATCGCATGTTTATCTGATATCGTACAGCCCTTGTGTAAATCCTGACCCATATCATTAGAGATATGTGTGGTGTTTTTTTTGGTATTGGTATGCTTGTGAGTGCAATTATAAATCAAAATTCATAATTAAATCCGGGATAAAAGACTTACTTGTGAGGATTAGATGATTGCAGGTCTATATTTGTTTGTGATAAATGCATCTGGAGGTGCATGTGATTGTGGAGGATTAGATCTATGATATAAAAGCTTGATACATTTAATCCATAGTATCTGGGTCATCTGTGTATTTGTCCCTCCGTCTGTGCGGACATGCATGGTTGATTGTGGCTCACGAGGTTGAGCAGGTTGTCTTGCAGTTGCAAGGTTGGTAGTTCAATCACTTGTCCAATAGAACAAAACACTGAACCCCATGTTTCCTCTAAAGGAGATTGAGGGTTGTGGTTATCTGTGGTCTTCAGTGTGTGCATGAATGTGTGAAAGTAATCAAAGTGCTTTTAGCCATGAAAATGTGCCATATAGTCCATCAGCATTCATATGTGCATCTCTAAGCAAAGGTGGATTTGTTTTCCTTCTTACTCTGCTTCTCTTTTGTTTGAATTTAATAACAGATGCATGATGAATGCATTAATTACCTGTGGTGCCTTTCAGGTCTTGTAGACGTTTTTCCACATCAACACAAGTAGCGCCTATAGTTAGTATATTTTTGGCTTTAACTTCCAGAAGCAGAACATTGAAGTTGGTTGTCAAGGTAAACTGAAAAAAAAAAAAAAAAATCCTTGCTCAACAATTACAAAGTCTATAAACCTATGCTCAGCTGAATGTCTTCTGAAAGGCAGGATAGCAGGGGCAAATTTTTAACCTGCATAGTTAAACCTGTGTGACATAGTCTTGCACCGTGCAGAGGAATTGGCCCGTGTACAAAACACACCGTTCGTCCGTCTGCCGCTTTGCTGCTCCCACAGAGAGCAGAGGTATTTTTCACTGAATTATCTCCCCTTAATGACCAAGGGATTCTAATTAAAGGCATGATTAGGGATCGCTCTTAAGCACCTCATTGGAAATTAAGTACAATCCATTCTGCCTGACAGCAAGTTTGTAGAGATACACTTTTGCTGATCACCAGGTGAACAGCGGGGGGAAAGATGCTAGGCATTGCCTTTTTTGTTTGCACCTTGCACAACAGGCAGGCCCTCGGCCAGTTTTTAGCCACAAAAATATTGCTGCAATGTTTATCTTCAAGATAAATGAGACGCCCTCTCCTCATCTTCCCTCACAAATATACACTGGGATATTATACCTTTTTCGCTCTCTATTTTCTTTATTTTACTGTCTTTCTTGGGAATAAGGTCAATGCCTTATGTCTTTTCCAGGTTATTTCACAAGAAGAACCCTGGAGGGTGGATGTTGAGAGCATCCTTCCCTCAATTTCTCTTTTTTTTCTTGCTGGGAGACCTGAAAGGTGTTTACCTCAGCGTTTTTCTCTAAATCTTGCATTATTGACAGAATGAGCCTGGAACATAGACTTTGCGGTAAATGGACAATTACAACATAATCATGATAGAAAACTAATTTAAAGCTAAGTCACACAAAAATACACTGTTTTAAGTAAAGAACATACCTTTAGGCTGTGATTTCTTAAACACTCATCACTATTTTATTGGCAAAGTTACAATTACTGAAGTGAATTCCTTACTTGTTACTTTTGTATTAAGCCATATTTTGACCAAAAGGGTACCTGCTTTAGTCTCAGGTACTTTACTTCTCTTCAATAAACTAAAATAGCTTGTGTTTGATTGTTGTCTGTGTTTCCACTACAGTCTGTCAGGCTCATCTCATAGAAAAAAAAGGAAGCAAAACATGTAAATATGCAGTAAACCTTCAATCAATACTGGCTTCTTGGTTTGATGGACTGTAAACACAGAGGCGGTTCATTTTATGCTTTGGTTTTCTGGTGGATTGTTATTATAATGGCAGAAATGTTTGAGTTCCTTGTTGTTACATAAAGAGAAACATCGGGAACAATTTTTTTGTTATGTACTATAAATTGACGGGTTTGACATTGGGTTTTAGCTGGACACAGTCACATCTGGCAAACCAAGTTGCGGTGCACATGCGTGGTTGCAGTGCTTAAGAAAAGTTGCCTATTGCCCAATGTTCCACCTTGGAAGCCATTTTGAAAAAAGTTGCATTTTCAATGGTTCAGTGCACCTTGGTTGGTTAAACGGACACACAAAACATAACAAGAAGATTTGCATTTTCACTTTCCAAAACATTGTTGGGTATTTGTTTCACACTGCTGCTATGAGATGTCTGACTGTAACATTAATAGAAGCAATACCTATCACCACAGTGTCCTCAATATACAAGTTATAAGAGTGGTCTGAAGGTCTGTGATTTATCTCAGGTGGTTTGTTGTTATGTGTCTCTCATCATTGGTCCAGAACTGTTTTCCTATTAACATCCAAATTAAGCATCTTCCTTGAAAATCACTGTTCAGCTGTGCTGGATGAGTGAAGCAGTTATTAGACTGACCCACACAGTGATGACGGTTCAATTAATTTATCACAGCAACGCTGCAATAAGAGAGCACTGTGCAAATTATTAAAACATCCCAATTAAGAAAGTCAATTAAAGTTGACACTAGCCCACAAGAATTATGGGCTAGTGATGAACAAGAGATTAGACAAGCCAGATTGTCTTCAGATATTTGTAGATTTGTTTAGTAGTACAGTTACTTTACAACTTTTTGAGGGAACTGAAATGATCTAACATTTTTGCATAACCTGTACAGCATGGTCAAACTATTCCAAAGCTGAAACCAGCTGCCCCCTACTTTATATCCTTTAGTGCCCTTTTAAGTACATGCTGAGGTAAGTTAATTTCCGAAAATCTGTATTCAAATGTTTTATTTTATACATATTTTATGTTTTCATCACATTCTGAATCACACTGAAGTGTGAGGGAATGTATTAAAAGCATCCTTGCATATTTCTATATAGTAAATATGTCCTCCATTTTCTGGAAATGTAATACAAATGCATTAATTCCTCAGTCAGCTCTTATTGAACAATTTCCCTCAACTGCGCACACGCACGCACGCACGCACGCACGCACGCACACACACACACACACACACACTGGAATAAATCCCAAGCCACAGTATCATCCACAAACACACAACAAAAACAATTCTATTACAGTCTATTGATTTGCACCATGCTGCAATAACCACCATGGAATATTGATCCAACTTAATACAGCTATACATAATTTGAAATGCATTGCTTCAAGTCAGGCAGTGCTTAAAAGTCATTGTTTGAGTGTGTGAGGTTTAAATATATAGTGTGCATTTATTACAAAGACAATTCCACAAGTAATATATATCAGTGTGTTTTTTTTATTTAACTTTTTTAATCAGCTATGAGAATTGTGCTTTAAATGTAATCTCACCATCATGATATAACATTTTTAAAGATTAGAAAATGGAGAAGTGGTAGTGCCTCCCATTCCAGTCTTGATCTCAGATTTGAGTCCTGGTTGCAGCATGAAGAGCATCTTATATAAAAATTACTCAAATCCAGGGGCAATGACCTGCTGTTGTGAGCCGCACAGACACTCCTTCACACATGAAAAACAAGTGTGTGCATTGCATTAATGTGAACTAAGTAAAAGCCTGCTGCAAACTTCAAGATCATTTGTCGCCTGAGGAGGCGGGATAATTACCTGATATTGAGTTAAGATAAAATGCGTTTGTCAACCTCTTTGTCAGAATCCATATTCTGGAATTTTAAAAATGCACGCTATGCCATAGCTGCATCCCTCACTGTTCGGACAAAGTTTCTTGAAAAGGTCATTTCTATCCTGTTAGAAATGAAAATCCTTCAGGAGCAGATTCTCTACCCTTTTGTAACCTTTACACAAGGAATCCCAGTGGGCTGACTCATTGTGCAGTGGAGGGGCTCATGAATCTATATCCTATGGAATGGAAGCTTCTAATCAATGGCTTTTTGCTGCTTGTCTTGTCTAATCACCTGGTCGCACCGATTGATCTTGACAGCTGGGTCGGAACTGGGGAAGCAATTACCGATCACAATGCATACAGTCGACGAGCCCGTTCTGCATGTGCATACATGCAATTACATACATACTTGAAAGCTTGTAGCACCTGCACCACTGGCTGTATGTGTTAATTGAACTGCTGTTGTACGAAAAGCCTTGTGGAGGTTTGGCTGTACCAGCTAAAGGGTGGGGAGTTGTATGTGTGTGAGTGTGTGACAGGGAGGGTCAAATGTTCCCTGTGGGCCACAGGCGCTCATGACCTCCCCTGCAACACCAATTTAACCATCAGTTAGTCCGTGTGTGGCATGGCGTGGGCTGCTGTCATGTCTGAGGGCCGTGGATGTATTCAGGTGACATCTTAACTAACTCTGCTCCTATCAATTAGAGTGAAGAGCCGAGATGCTGTGGGACCAAGGGGAGGCCAAAAGTGAGAGAGGGACAGAAAAAAACCACACACACACAGAGAAGGAATAAATCCAAAGTCACAGCTCTGTTGAGAGAGGAATGTGTTTAATTATGTGTTACTTTTTAAAAGTTAAAAAAAAAATATGGAAAAAAAATGTATCAATAATTAGACATCAATGGTGAATGACTGGTTAAAATTGTTTCCATCAGTTCACCTGATCTAGAATCTGGTCAGAAAAGCTGCAGCTAATTAGCCCTTTAAAATGCATTGCACACTCCTTTCGATTCTAATGAATTTTTCACTATTGTTGGAAAATGTGCATCATGTGAAGCATGATGACATTGCTGAGTTGTTAAAACTACACAAAGTCTTACCTGAACTGTAATTTTTGTAAGAATGAGTTGACATTTGCACAAGGCAGGAAATGACAACATTTAAAACACAAAAAAGTTTGTGTTCCTTTCAGAGCAATTTCAGCAATGTTATTGTTTTTACTGGCTGGCAGATCATCACTTAACTCCCTCCTGATTGCGCGATTTCACATTCTTGCTGTTCTTTTAAAACTTCAATTAGCTTAACTACTGCGTCGGAAACACATTTGCCTGCATGCAAAACAAAAAAGAATTAAGTGAAAAAGGATGTGAATAAACATACCGGCACAGTTCATAATATAAAAGTTGACGTCTTAATATGTAGTGGCCAGTTAATGGGCGTTCCATCACAATCAGCCTCAGATATAGATGTAGTGGGCTTCTTGTGTATCAGACAGTGGCTCATCAATCTTAGCAGCGCTGTCCCCACAACCAAAAAGGAGAGGAAAGCAAATTGCTGTATTTAATTAATGCACTGCCTCCTTTGTTACACTGCTGCTCAGCATCTTTCAGTCCACAGTAGGAGAAAGGGAACAAGAGAAACTGTACACACGCGGGAGGCACGAAAGAGAGAGTGCGTGTTAAGAGGACGGGGAAGGAGAGAAAGAGAGAGGGTCTAAAAAATGAATGGCCGAGCAGACCGGGCTGCATCCATCGGCAAACTTTATAATGAATGTCTAAGTTTGGCAAGCATGATGGATGAGGGGGGAATAGTGTTTGTCACAAATGCAATCTTCTTTGAATCGCTCTGCTGTTTCCCAGCGCAGGGCAAAGGCTTGTGTGTCGTGCTGAACCAGCTCGAGCGTCGCCCTAATCGTGTCATTAACGTTTAATGATCTGACAATTAACTCAATGACTGCGGAGCACATATGTATAACAAATTTCTCATATCAGTGTGTGTAAATGTTAATCTCTTTACACTTGTTTACAGTAACATATTGGGCTATTAAGACCAAGTCTCTGCATATTCAATTACCCCTGAGTGATGGGTTGTCGCCGCCGAGCCAAAATGACATAACGCTTCTTTGACGGTCATCTTGTGCTGAACCACACAGCTGGAGAGAGCTCACAGTGTCTGTTCAGTCACAAATAAAGGCTCATCTGAGACAGAAAAGGGGAGTTTTTAGGGGAGTTTAGAGATTTTACAACTTATCCATGAAGTGAGTTGGGATCGGCAATTTTGTCAGCTTTCTCAGTTTAGTTTATAATAGCAAAGAAGGTAATTTCAATAAAGTTAATTGCTCTTAGTGAGATTGTTAAATAAGCACTTGTTTGAGCAAGAGGGAAATTTGAGTTAAATAAACAGTTTAGGAGACATAACGACTGTGGCACCTCGAACTAAACAGTGGAATGCAACAGGATGCTGCAAATAAATCTTTCTACCTTTTAGCGGGCAAAATCATATTATCATTTTAGGTTTGTGAAAACATGCACATGAAAGAGGATAAAGAGATGTCAAAGCCTGAGAATCGACATGCTAACACCGACCTCAGTTTGAAGTACTTTTATGGTTGCCACATGTGCTTCAAATTTGAATATTTTGTGCTTCTTTGCATTTTGTAAAATTCAGTGGGGCTATATATGGCCCCTGAACTGAAGAGTTTGTCACACCCGACATGCTACCTTGACTTCAGAAATATTATTACACTGCAGTCTGTGCAACCTCTGTGTTTTTTTAAATATTTCCTTTGGAGAAATGTATAATATTTGCAGCATTATGGTCTTCATCACATAGAGATGCTTGGACATTTCAAATCCCACTGGCTTGAGCTCATTTTAACTTCTGTGCAAGTCCAAAAAAAAACAAAAAACAAAACACTGTTAAGGAGCCCCAAATCAGGAGTGCTACACCTGGGAGAGACCTAAAACATGCCGGACGGTGGCCTTGCAGGACCACGATTCGGCACTCCTTGCCCTAGATGTGCAGGTTTCATCAGGAAGGGCATCTCGAATGAAACTCGGATAAAATCAGAAATACAGATGAATTCCAGTCCACAGTAGCTATTTCATAAGGTAGGAACATAAACACACCAACATTAATTTAAGTAACAATTCATTCCTAACTTAAAAACGTACAAAAATAAAATTTTCTGAAACTGAGGAAGCCACATTGTTCAGAGCTTCGTTGCCACTATAGGTTCTCCTTATTTGATGGACATGACAGAGAAATCTATCTGGAGGCAGTTTGAAGCCTTCTCATAAGATTATCACACTTTAGCTGCTCTGTCCTTATATCGCCTGATAAAACCAGCTAGTTGGATGAAAAGTTTTAATTAGACAATGTTGTCGGCAGCAGCATCTGGACCTCATCCTGTTCAACCCGAGCCTGAGCTAGAAGTGAAAGTGAGCATTATTTAGCAACAGCAAAGGAAAATGAAGTTCGAGAAAACTTTTCACAATTTTCACAAATTTCACAGCTGCTGCAAAAACAAAAGGGAGGGTGGAGAGGAAGCAGCGTTTAGTTGTTTATTGTCTGCAACTTCACTGCAGGTCTTTTCCACACCTTTGGGGCAATTTTGTTTTATGTGCAGTTTGTTCGGCTTCAATATTTTGCATTGTAGGCATTCACCAATTAAATCCACAACACACAGTATGTCTCAGTACAGACGTTAAATGAGCCCATTTACATGACCATAAAAACCTCAAGTCTGAGAGTAATTCGATCCTTTTAACGTTTGGATCTGATGCGTTCACTCGTGCTTCAGAAGTTTGTTTGATTAAAAACCTCATATTTAAACATTTCAGTCATTGTCTGCTTTCACGTACAAATTGATTTTCACAAAGTCTTACCTTGAAACCAATGAAAATGGTGACGTGTACAGTCTTAGGGCTAGCTGTGCTGAGGATTTTCATTGCATTTCACAAGAAATTTGCCTCTTCTTTACTCTAAGTGGCTTTTGTCAAGATGAAAACAAACAAACAAATATGATTGCTGAACATCAAGGTTGTTGGTTTTTTTTTTTAAGTCTTTTACTCATATTTTTAATTTTCAATGATGTCTTTCCTCTTTTGCACATAAACCATTGCAAAGGGATATTAACTATCATTAAGGGGAATATATATCACTGCTGGGGAAAAATCTAAGGGTGTTACTGCCCTGATAAACCCCAAATGAGTCTAGGTGATTCAGGTGATCTTGGAAATTGCTTTACAAATGTCCGTTTGACATTTCTCGATGTCTAGCAGTCCCATTGGTCGTCTTAGATTTTGCCAAGACTGCCCACTGTCACAGCAGTGTCTCCAGACCAGGAGAACGCTGTCTCGCACAGTCTGCTGGTGCTAAAGGACGAACAGCAGGCTCCATTACTCAGAGACGTGGGTGGCCGGCCGCTTTCCCACCCATCAATACCATGCAAGTATGTTGCTGTGACCTGCCATGTGTGTCCCCATCAGCTTAGATCAATAACACGAACAGATTGTGTGGACACCCCCTCTTCCCTCCTAACCCACAACCTCACCTCAACCTTCTGAGGGATTAGTGTGCACCTTTTCAACATCATTATCATATATCCCCACTTTGAAAGGGCAGTGACAGTGACTCTTGTACCGCTACAGAAAGTCAATTGACTTTCTGTGCGACATAATAGGATACCTAGAAGTTCTATATTACTGGTATTAATGAAATACTCATACGATAAGACTTAATGTGAGGGGTTTTTTTTTGTTGATGAGGGAGGTTTGGGGAGGATAAGTCTACTCTTCTCATTTTTATGTTACAAATACTAGCTCTGTGTCAAAAAAACAAAACAAAAAAAAAAACACAAACCCGAGCAGAGGTTTCTAGGAAACGGGGAAACATCGCTCACACACACTGGGTCAAAAACAACCAGAGGAGATGGCCCACACGCAGCAAGTCTCAGTGGAAAAGAGGATGCGTGGGATGAAGGGGGAAGAGGGAAAAAATGAGGAAAGGAGAGGTGTTCACCTTGAGAGTGCTCATCCATTACAGAAAGGCTGAGGTCTGCTCTGTCACACTGTCACAGTGATACCACCTCTACACAACCCGAAAGGTCACCCAGCACTTCACAGCACTGCTTTACACACACACACACACACACACACACACACACACACGCACACACACACACACACACACACACACACACACACACACACACACACACACACACACACACACACACACACACACACACACACACACACACACACACACACACACACACACACACCAAAACATAGATGGACACACTCCCATCTGTCGCCCCATCCCCGGGAAGTCACAGCTGCAGCACCAAACATAAATAAGCACAGATATGCAAATAACTGCTGTATCTATGGTAATAAGGTGACGTGTCACAAGTCACTGTTAAAACCTATTTCAAAATTAAAGACTTAATATTGTTTCAAAATGCACAGTTTTTGCCATTTGTACATTTCCTGAGCACAACTGACTTATTTTCTGTGCCCTCTCTGGTTGTGGAGGTCCTGCGCTGCGCTGAGCCACTTCCCTTTGTCAATAAGCAATAAGTACAGATACACACATTTATAGGCACATCTGATAACAGATATAACGTTTCAAGTGAGTTCAGCATCTGTTTCATGCTTGAGTAAACAACAGAAAAGAATACTCAGAAAGTTTGTCTAAATTAGCAGTTGCTATGGCTCAGCTCCACATTATTAACCCTGACTTCATCATAGGTCTCTTTGCCTTTGTTATTGTTCAAGAAAACATGCACACTTTGTTTTATTTCATTTTTCCAGTTTTAAGTTTCAGTGTTGACTTAATGTGCAACAATATGTTCTTGTGCTCTTTGTACAAAATGAGAGGATGCAAACAATACAAATCTGACAATTGTCAGGAGACAATGTCTAGCTTTCAAAATTAAATGACTGAATAATAAGGCCAAAAAAAGAGTGCAAGTTGGCTGAGAGAGAGAGAGAGAGAGAGAGAGAGAGAGAGAGAGAGAGAGAGAGAGAGAGAGAGAGAGAGAGAGAGAGAGAGAGAGAGAGAGAGAGAGAGAGAGAGAGAGAGAGAGAGAGAGAGAGAGAGAGAGAGAGAGAGAGAGAGAGATTTACAGCACTAATTTCAGAACTCATGACTTGGGTGTCATTTTAAATCAGATACTGGAGTCATGGGTTTACTGAAATTGACATTTGTGATCATTTTCTTCATCACACATTTGCTTGACTACAGATCACAGAAAACTAACAAATAATCCAGGCTTTATCTGTAGTGTCCAGACCAGTCCTTCAGCTGTCCCTTACCTGTCCACAACTGCCAATGAGAAATTAGGAATCAGATAAAATTAGACAAGTCAAATCAGCGTAAATAACCCATACAATGAAACTATTTCGCTTTTGTTTTGAAGATTTAAATTTCAGGTTCAATCACCATTATCACACGCAAAGAAAGAGAAGAACTTGTTGCATGCACAGCAGGAACAGGAGGTCCAGCGTTCGTCTCAAAGCAAACTGGATCAGGTCACCTGGACTTGGTCACATGTCTCTGAAGGCTTTTCACCCCTTACACTGATGAATCCACTTGGAATAAGGGTGGAAACTTTGTCCAAGACAAATCACCAAGCCTGGTTGACCTGATTCACTTTACTTCGACATGTGGCATAACAGCATTTTTTTTCTTTTAAAGACATATATTCATACTGAAGATCACAGTCGACATTATAGTTAGTATATTATATAACCCTCCACTGTCGACCTTGTTTTCCCCTCAGGAAAACTAACTGCCCACTCCTGCTACAGACCATTGCTCCCAGTCAGCGATCATCTTAAGAGGCGTTTAGGGTTCGATAGGAAAGGACTCAAACTCCAGAGTGTAGACTTTTCCCTACCCGTACACACAGGCTGCTCTTATAGCATTAAATCCACAATATATAAATCTGCTGAAGCCATATCCTGAAAGAAGACAGTGTGAAGTAGCACTCAGAGTGCTGCAGTCAGTTGTTCTGCAGTTTTGAGGACAGCTCATGGTTTAAACAAAGACCAATAATAATACCAATGAAAACCGCCTGCAGCTTCTGAATCAGTCATGTCTTTAAACGTTAGTTATGAACGGCAATAGTTTACTTTTTTAATTTTTACATGACTTCTTCACCCTTTCCTTTTAAAATGTCATCAACTGCATGAGTTCGGTATTAGTTTTGGTAGCTTCTAGATTGTCTTTGAATAGTTTACAATTAAATACAGGCTTCAATTGATCAGTACATGGTATTTTTCTTCATATTTTGTATGATTATAGATCACCTCTTGAACATAAGCAGCGCAGCATTAAACATAGTACCGAGGGACTCACTCCTAATTAGCTGGACTCATTAATTTCAACTTTAGCCCTTCTCTCATATAAACTCTTGAGTGAGAATCATCTACCGAAAAAATAAATACTACCCACAGATTTTTTTTCCACATTTTGTTTGCTTAATAATTATCACCTCAGCGTGATCAGATGGTTGTAATTAACACATTTAATTTGTTCAACAGTACAGCAGTGAACGAATTGTCAGATGTTTCAGAAGGTGTGTGTGTGTGTGTGTGTGTGTGTGTTGGTTCCTCCCGTTCAGCCAACGCAATAAGCGCATATGTACGATATGTGGTCGTGTCCACTGTGTTACATGTGACACTTACTAAGTGTATTTTTTTGTGTACTGTCTGTTTTCTGGAAGACAAAACATGTTCCTCCATATGTTGCTGCACATCTTGTTAGAAAATATGTGCTTAACATACAGACGGGGTCTAATTATATATTTGTACGGACGCAGAAACACATGTAAACAAGCACACAGATCTTGGCTTTTCTTAAGCTATGTACAAATCTTCAACTCCAAATAAGAAAAAGGGGTTGAATGGAGATTAAAATAGGATTCAATGATGTGCAAATGTCTGGAATAACTTTCATCGTCAGCTGTTATTGGTGAGACATTTTAACATTTAATAGAAATTATTTGATGTCAACCAAATTTGAACCAAGTTCACCATTGTTGTAGCAAGAGTTTGTAATAATGTTTTTAAGGAAGGTGACCTATTCTTGGAGTTTTGGGAGTTATCCCAGCTGTACTGTGCAGTGGTTAGTACTTTACCTCATAGCGATGATACTTATTTCAGTCTGAATTTGGCTCGAGGGCCTTTTTGGTGCTGCAATGGCAGATTCTCTCTGTCCACGCATGTGATTTCTTCAGATTTCTTTCCTCCTGAGATCCAGACATTCATTCCAGGCTGGTCAGATACAGGATTCTAGCCTTTTAAAAAGTCTCCATTCCTGTTTTCTTGTTGCAGCAAAAGTTTTCTGTCTGCTATTCTATACCATGCGGTCATGCTGCTGTGATGGATACGGCATGAAGTCCAGATAAGTGAGGGGTTCCCTGAAAGAGCCATTGTCCAGATGGAAGCAGCAACTTCTTTATACTTTTTAACATTGCTGATGCCTTTTTATGTTTGTAAGCTGCACATGGATCAATGAACTGAGTGATCAAGGAAATTAACCTATAACTTGAGCTATTCTAACTTTTTTGTCAATATTTCTTCTTCTACTTCTTTATTCTATTCTACTTTCAAGGTGAAATAACGTGAAAACGGTTCCAAAATGATGTAAAAGAAGCATAGGATACAGCTGTAGACTGAATTATACTCATCTTCAGGCTCCACGCAGAATCTACCCTGTATTCCACGAGCTCTGCACTATTGAGATCAATTTTACATGCGCACTAGTGAGTGTGCATTGTTTTGCAGTTATGCTGCGAAATGGCTCAAGCAGCGGTGTGCTAAGTTTGTTTGCGTACTTTGCAAGGCAGTGGCAGAAGCCAGATGGATCACTTTACAGTTGAAGCCAGGAAACATTAAACAAGAGGTACCTTTCATATAATTACCTCATTACAGGAAGAGGAAAGTTGGGAGGGGGTAGCCTGTCAGACCAGACTCTGTCAGGCAGAGAGGAAGCCAAAGTTTCCCACATGTGTGGGTAAGTTCCCATTAACATGTATATGAAGCTGGTGTTTGGTGAACTTCTGAAGGCAGTCGTGACCCCCGTAATGCATAATTAACTCACATGGGTTAAACGCAAAGAAGTAATATCCACAGGGCAATCATAAACAGACGCATTCTTTACTTTTCTGAAATCTTAAACACATCCTCCACTCAGTTTGTGGTTCACTGATCACCGGGTAGTTTAATAATACAACCACTTATTGCACCAGACTTCAGTCACATTTGACAGACTCTTATTTAAAGTTTGCTTTATGAGTGTACATGTGCAAAGAAATATGTACAGGATCCAATCAGTGGGTTAAGTATAACTGATGGTTTGGCATTTAAAAAGCGGTGTGGGTTTTTCGTCGCTTAGTTTTTAAACAAACAGAAACCACAATGGCATGTTGCCTTCCGGAAAGGAGAAATGATTTGCTTTAAACTCACATTTTACATCTGCAAAGAATAATCCTGGTCTTCTACCCGCATCAATGTATCTGGATATATTTATTCATAAAGAGACTCGCACGCAATGACCTGTGGGAGAAGAGTAAGGAAGTGTAGAGAGTGAAGTGGGTGGCTTCAAAGCCAAGACAAGGAGGTCTGGTGGAGTGTGACTGAGTCAGCGAGGTGAGAG